>NW_026611608.1:0-600000 GCF_029532465.1 Lipomyces tetrasporus
CAATGGGTTTCCTAGGTCGACGCAAATACTACGCTACGGTTTTAAATCCATCTACTTGCTTGAAAGATAATTAGTAGCTTAAGATACGCAGATTTATAAAATTTTTAAATTTCAAGTATATCCTAAATTATTATTATTCAACAGCATGAATAAACAGTCGCCAGCTTCGAAAATGTGTTCGGCGATCCGTATTATATTCTGTTGGATGGTGGCTGTGATCGTTGAAAATTAAATATTGGAGACTTGTGCCGTAGTACGTTGGGACAGTTGTGCTGCGAAAAATTTTGGCTAAGTCCCGAGAGCGCAGTTGGGACTGTACTGTTGGGAGCAAAGAAAAGGCTTAAATCGTTACTAAGGATAATAGCCCGTACCCAACGAGAAACTTGACGTTATAGTCTACTCGCGTTACTTCATCAAGGGTTGTCGTATGACACATGAGCAATTTTCTTATGAGATTGTCTCACAATTACGTATGACATATGAGCTGATCCTCCTAAAAGAAGAATAGTCTGAGGGATTTTACCTAAGTTGAGTAGACTATCTTCACATGAGAAATTTAGAGTAACCTCATGTGAAGAATCACTTCTTGTTGAGGATTAGACACAAATCATACGTTTACGCAGTATATATATAGATCATAATTACCTTGGATACGATAGTTAATTGATTAAGCAATCATAACTACGGATATCCAACAACCCCTTTCAAATAAGTTCTAGTCGAACTTACCTTTCACTGTGCCTTACACTATCGCGCTATCAATTTTTTTCATATTCTTACTCTAAAGATTAAAACTATTTAATTAAATTTAAAATATAATAAATATTAATAAATCCTTTAATCTAAATAATAAAGAAATTAAAAATAATTTTATATAAATTAATAAAATTATATTAAGTTAATTTATAAAAAATTAAAATATAAATAATAATAATATAAAAATAATTAAGTTAATATTACTAGTTTTTATATAAATAGCTTTAAAAAGTCTTAAAATCTTTTAATTTTATAAAAAATAATAATAAAATAAAAATTCTTTATTACTTTATATTTTTTTACTATATTAAAAGCTTTTTTCTTACTAAAGATTAAAAATTAATATTAATAAGATATTTATAACTTCTTTTTATAAAGCTATTATATTATTATTTTTTTTTCTTAATATAATATATAATAATTATTAAATTAATTTTTACTTATATTATCTTTTTAATTCTTTTTATATCTTACTTTTTACTATATAAATAAAACTCTAAGAACTTAAAGAAAAATAAAAAAATTAGACTAGGACTTTATTATATTAATATTAGATTTTTATATAAATTATATTATTTATCTATAAACTTTAAATTAGCTTGACTTTATATAATATAGAATTATTATATAAAGAGTATAATTTAATAATAGTAAGGTTTATTTTATATAGAAAAAATCTTAATTAATTAAACTACTAGTCCTCTAGTTAGTAATATTAAGTAAAGTTAGTATTTATATACTCTTAAAAGTAAACTAGGTACTTTGTAGGGTTAATTATATAAATTGATATTAATTTTCTATATAATTTCTATATAAATTGGATATATTTTGTTATAAGTAACTCCTTACTATAAGCAACTTACCTGCCCATCTCCTTTAGTTGCTTATAACCAAGGTTTACTGTAACACCATACATAGGGACGGACCGGCCCCACTCACGCGGCATTCCTCCGACTCCGATCCCTGGACGGACCCTGACACGATAAGCCTGGCTCCGATGCGTCGCAGTCTCGCAGAACATCTCGTCATTTGCTCGCGCTCCTCTTCCTTTCCTTCCGTCGGACGATGTGAATTGCCTTCAGACGCCCATGGATGGTCGAGAGGAGCTCCCAGCCGCCGTCCTGCTGCAGGTCGCTCACGATATGGCTGTGGCGCGACAGCCAATATCCTTCGATCCGGTGCTGCCTGTTGCGTCCCCGGCTCCTAGCCACAACGATAGGAGTAATACAGTCACAGACATCGCGGCCAGCTTAGATAAGGCCGTACGGGCTTGCACCAACTGTGTGCGTGCGAAGGCGCGATGCTCGCCCAGCGTACACACGGACGGGAAATGTGAAAGGTACTAGTAGTGCCCAGCACGTTCTTGTCTGGCCTCTGACAATGTCTACTAGGTGCCATCGCATGAAGAAGGAGTGCAAGCCGTCTCCACCGGTACGCAAGCGCCGTGCAGCGACGAAGTCGTCGGGACATAACAAGGTCGAAAAGCTGGAGGAGAAGTTAGATGGACTCGTCGCCCTCCTGAAATCAGCCACCCAGGGTGCGCCAGGCTCCCTCAACGCCTCGTCGATCAACTCAGCGCTGGAGGAACTTATGCCCTCCGCCCCTGACAATGAAGCGAATCCGAACCGCAGTCGCGATGTTGACCGATCGAGGGCCGCCGGAAGAGAGCCGACCGAGGACCCCTTTACCCCGACAACCTCATCTTCGTCCAGGACCGGGACGATAAACCAGCAACCATTCGTCATCCATCCATATCTGGAGCCCAGTGCGGAAGAGGCTGAATTATACGTAGATCGCTTTCACAATCAATTCCTGGCTAACCTGCCATTTTTCACTGTCTCCTCGTTGATGACAGCCCAACAGCTCCGCCTGGAAAGCCCTCTGCTCTGGCTAAGCATTATGACAGTGGGATCCACTCGCTCAATTCAGCAGATTGGACTATCGAACGAAGTCCGCAGCATTTTTGGCCGCGAAGCGTACGTCAAAGGAACGAGGAATATGGATTTTCTTTTGGCAGTTCTGGTGTATACCGCCTGGTAAGTATCCGTTCAGATACTTTTTTCCCCTCTCAAAATCATGGTTCAAGTTAACACCCCCCTTTTCCTTCACTATTTAGGGACAGGCACTATTGCCTCGACAAGCCAATATCTACAAGCCTCATCCAGCTTTCCATCGCTATTTTGTACGACATGGGACTTGACAAACTGCCGCCACAAGACCCTGGCTTGGCATTAGCATACGAACTGAAAGGGGCCAGCAGGCCGTCTCAGCTTACGTTGGCTCCCGCGATGGAGGAGCGCAGAGCATTGCTAGGCTGTTTTCTAATCAGCACAGTGTAAGCAGACAACCGGCTCCGTTGAGACTCCGTTGAGACTCCGTCCCTGACTAACAGGAGCAGACCACCGTCATGGAGGAAGGGAGAAACTCTGCGATGGACTCCATATTTTGACGAGTGTGTCCGTGTTCTCGAGGAGCAGAAGGAGTTGGAAACCGATATTCTCCTTGCTCAGCTCGTAAAGCTACGTCTTATTGCAGAGAACGCGATGGGCTATCCAGATTTAAGCACAGCATCAACGAAACCCCAGGCTACAGCCTATCTCAAATTGCTACAGACACAGATGCGCAATTTCAAGTCCAATATACCTCCAGAGCTTGGTGGCAATAGTACGTCGACATTTTCGTGACAAACATCAGTTGCATTTACAGCTGCTGTGGTCGAGATTAGTTTACTGATAATATATTACGACCATGCAGAAGTGCTGTTGCTAGAACTACACAATACTGAGTTCATGGTTTATAGCATTGCACTGTCTCCTGTAGCAGATACTTTCCCTGGTCAATCCAGCCAGCGCTTTGAGTGTATGTACGCCTGTTTGCAGGCAGTCAAGTCTTGGGTCGACACATTCTTCATGCTCCAACCGATCGAATACGTGGGCCTATCGTCGCTCATGTACGCGAACATGATGCGCTGCTTTGTCGGATTTTACCGTCTCTCAACGTATGACCACCCAGAATGGGACCGAGCCCTGTTGCATGAATCGGTGAACGTGTCATGGGTATTGGAGGAGGCCAGCGAACGCTTTGGTCGCGTGAAAGAGATGGCGGGGCTGGATCCAGATACCTCGCAGGCACAGGACTCCTTCAGCATTATGGCGTCAAAACTCCGATCTATGAAGACGTCGTGGGATGCCATGGTGACCTCAACAGCGCCATTGTTTTCGCCACTTTCTCTGGACGAGCTAGAGAGCTTTTCCAACGAATTCCTGACCTCGTGGAACTGGTAAAGGAATACTAATCTCATTCATTGTCCGTGATTGTGTATATAGCCGTCTACGTAGTTTTCTCAACCTGTTAGGCATGCGTTATGTAGTCCTGAGAGCCGACTGGAAAGTGAGGTCAGATATATCGCCCAGCCTATTCCCACCTGGGACGCATGCCAATCAGTTTCTTGCCGTATAGAGGCTGCCGTACCGTAGGTACTCTCGGGTATAACTTAAAGGAACTAAAACGCCCTAGATAGATGAAATGCCATGAAGTCATCTAGATCCTTGTGGCTCATGAACGTCAGGAAAAGCATGCGAGCATGGGAAAGGAGGCAAGCCATAGCCCTAACCCTACTGGCACGTGCACAGCCGGGAACTCCCGTCATGACTGCTTCCTTATGTTCCGTAGCCGACAAAGAGAAGTGGCGGCAGTAGAGAATCGGGTCGGAGTGGAGTTTGTGTCCGGTGCCACAGAGTGCCCTGGTCCTGAGAGCTTACGTCAATCAAGGAGCAAAATATATAGAGATGGATATACTCCTATTGGATTGACCACTAGGACAAAGTGTTTTGGATGTTTTTTGTATTTCCTTCATAATTCAACAACTCCAGCTGCCCTGAACTGATCCATTATCCCCCGATCAATCTTGAAGAATCCAGCAACTGTGTGTCTACATCATCACCATGCCCTTCGTACCCAAGAACGACATCCCATCTCTCAGTGGGAAAGTGATCCTCGTTACTGGTGGAAATGCAGGGTTGGGGAAAGCCGCCGTGGCGGAATTCTCTCGCCATAAGCCGGCTGAGATCTGGCTTACGGCTCGCAGTCTCGACAAGGCCCAAGCCGCTGCAGACGAAATCAAGCAACATATCCCTCACGCACCTATCCAGCTACTGAAGCTTGACTTGACGTCATTCGACTCCATCAAAGACGCCGCAAAGACGTTCGCATCCAGCGCCAAGCGGCTGGATATCTTGATGCTGAACGCAGGTGTCATGGCTACCCCGCCCGGCCAGACCAGCGAGGGCTATGAACTCCAATTCGGCACGAATCACATGGGCCACGCACTGCTGACGAAGCTTCTCCTACCAGTGCTCCAGAGAACAGCGCAGGGGGGAGCAGAGGTCCGGGTCGTATCGGTGTCATCTCACGGACACTACTATGCGCCGGACGAAGGCCTCCGGTTCGACACACTCAAAACGCCGGGGGACACACTAACTGCATTTCAAAGGTATGGACAGAGCAAGCTGGCCAACATTCTCTGGGCACGACAGCTTGCGGCGTTGTATCCCAGTTTCATCGTTGCCTCGATTCATCCAGGGGTAGTGAAGACGAATCTTCTGTCGGGTGCAACGGACGCGCCGATGCTGTTCCGTGCAGTGTTTGGAGCCGCACATGTCTTGGGGTTGAAGTCTAGCGTTGAGACTGGCGTAAAGAACCAGCTGTGGGCGGCGGTTTCGAAGGATGTCAAGAGCGGCGAATACTATGAACCCGTTGGTGTTGGAGGCTTGGTGAGCAAGAATGGGAAGGACGACGAGCTTAGGAAGAAGCTCTGGGACTGGACAGAAAATGAGTTAAGGGAACAGGTCTTGCAAACTCAATAGAATTTCTGTACATTTATTAGATTGGTTTTGTTTGTTTTATTTATTTCGTTGTTTAGCTTTCGTTCATCATATCCAACATTGAAGTATCCAGATGTTTTCACCTCTGGCAAGATGCCCTAGTGAATCTTAATTCCTAGTCTCAATGGAATAAGATGCGAGAATGGGTTCTGCCATTACTACTCCTACAATCGCACTATGATATCTAGTTAAATCATGCTTAGATTGGAATATCTAACTCGTCAAATTTCAAACTCCCAGAGAGGCTTCCGCTCAATAAGAGAAAGCCCTTCATCAGGTGATGAGAATGTCGGGCTATCCCGTCATTAGATAACTCTATAATTGTAATAACTAGAATAATAAAATAAGGGTATTATAAAGCTTCATCAGATCAGATTGAGCTTCCGGTATACTCGGACCGAATCCTCCGACTCGCTTCAAAGTTCATGAAACTATCGGACTACGACAGAGCGGCTCCAAACATGGGTTTTTATCTAAGAATTAGTTCTCGCGCTGATCGTAACCACTGTGATCCTCCAAAGACCACAATTCGATATCGTTGATGGATAGAATGTCCAGTCTTGGCGAACTCATCCCAGTCCTGGGTCCTGTACGACTCCTTGCCGTTGTTGTTGGGGTCATCCTTCACGTGGGCTATTTCAATCGGGGTGAACACCATATGTACGGTGTACGATACCTGCAAGCATTGATATTAGTCCTAGCTATCCTCACCACGGCATTCACATTGTTGTGCGGCTTTGCCCTATCTTCATCTATACGTCTCACCAGCTTCATTGCGGGATATGTGTCGCTCGGTCTATACGGAAGCCTTCTCTCCTACAGGCTCTTCTTCCATCCTCTGAGGAACTTCCCTGGGCCCATCGGGGCTAAAGTCAGTAGCCTGTGGTATAGCACACAGCTCACCAACTCCGATGCCCACAAGAAAGCACTTCAGCTATACGAGCGATACGGCTCCTTTGTCCGTGTCGGGTCCTCCGATCTGATGATCGCCCACCCCTTAGCGGTCCCAGCGGTGCATGGTGCGCAAAGTCAGTGCCGCAAGGCGTCATGGTATGATGAGGATTGGCCTCGACAATCCATCCACACGAGTCGTGACCACCAATTCCATGCCGACCGACGGCGGGTCTGGAGCCATTCATTCAGTGACAAGGCTCTTCGGAGCTATGAGCCTCGTATCGAAGTGTACAACAAAGCCCTAATGGATCGCCTAGGAGACCATGGAGGCCAGCCGATGAACGCAGCTAAATGGTTCAACTACTACAGCTACGATGTGATGGGTGATCTTGCATTCAGCAAGGACTTTGGCCTACTTAGAAGCGGCCAGCAACATTTAGCTGTAGAATTGCTCAACGATGCCTTGGGGATTCAGGGCATCAAGCTGCCGACATGGATGTTTCGGATGCTCATTGCCATCCCAGGCCTGACAGAGAAGTACTGGCGATTCATTCAATACTGTGACGAGCAGCTCGCCGCCCAGATGGCACAGAAAGATACAGAGAAGCCTAGTCTCATGGCTCGCCTTCTAGCCCATGCTGGGCCAAATCCTTCCAAATCCGACCTCCTGACTCTTCAAAGCGATTCACGAACCATTATAGTGGCGGGAAGTGATACGACAGCGGCCACCCTCTCGCATATAGCCTACTTACTGGCCAAGAATCCCGAGCATATAGTCAAGCTACGTCAGGAACTCCTTCCCCTGATGAACGCAGACGGGAGCTTCGAGCATCAGAAAGTTTATCAGGCTGAGCATTTGAACGCAGTCATCAACGAGGCTCTGCGCCTGTACCCCGTGCCACCTACCGCGATCGTGCGCAAGACACCCATCCAGGGGATTACGGTGGATGGGACTTTTATTCCCGGCAATATTAATGTTTGGACGCCGCAGTACGTTATCGCACGATCTAACGACGCGTATGACCAGGCATATGACTTCATTCCTGAACGCTGGTATTCAATGCCGCATCTGGTTATAGAACTGGCCGGATATTCCCCATTCCTCACAGGTAATTGATGGAAGTTCGCTTCAACTGGGTTTTTGCTGACCATGATAGGGCCCTATGGCTGTATTGGTCGCCCTCTGGCACTGATGCAAATTCGCTTGGTTATCGCTGCTACGGTTTCAAAGTTTGACATCGGGTTTCCTCCTGGAGCTGATGGCTCTGATTTTGTTGAGAACACCAAAGATCGCTTTACCTGGGGTTTGGCAGAACTGAATCTTTGTTTCCGGCCATGGCAGCGAAGCACTTCGAATCATAGCTGATTTGCCATTTTCACTTTTTATAATTGAGCAGAACTTTTATCTAAAATGTACTATGGGTGGACAGAATTCTCGGATCTACACTCATTTGCTATAACAAGACGTCAGGGTTATACATAGCTTTATTACTTAGAAGAGCCGGATCTTCGTATAGTATAGTTCATCCCTCTAAGCTTTCCATAGAGTAAGATAGAAGAACAGGCTAGAGGAGGTTTCTGTTCTTGGGCAAGACATCGCCTATTGTCCATCACCCACCGTACTGTTTACCCCGTTCGGCCCGAGCACACCGACCGCATGGCGATAATGGCCAGTCTGCACACAAGTCTGTCAGAAGATGGAAGGGTTTTTCCGTATCGGAATGCACTATTATCCCGGAACTCGGAGCTGTTATTTCCCTGGAATGTAAAGGGGCCTGATCTCATCAATTCTTCTCATCCCAGAGCGGAGGTATATACTCTTCTCCATGACCTCTCAAACTTCGGCAGTCCCCCGATAGCCACCATGCGATTACAAACCGAAGCAGGATGTCCAACAACAGTTCTTTTCGAGTCATCATAATCGGTGCAGGCGTGGCTGGTCTGATCGCCTCCCACTGCCTCCAGAAAGCAGGCATTGACCATGTCGTCCTAGAAAGACGTGCCGAGATTGCACCCGCAGAAGGAGCCAGTATAGCCATCTATCCTCATTTAATGCGTATCCTCCACCAGATCGGCGTTTTAGAGGAAGCAAAAAGAGCGTGTGTGCCATGCGACCGATTTGTGTTTCGTCGACCCGATGGCAAGGTCATCATGAACAACGGGTTTTTCCACCACGTCAAAGAAAAGTATGTGTCCCTTCCATTTACCCAATTCTCGCAAGTCCATAGATATTTCAGATGTCTGTCTCCTTTGTACGCCCGATTAGTGGGTATTCGGAGCTGATGTGAGGGAATTCTGAATCACCTATAGCCATGGCCATGACATCGTCCCCTTGGAAAGACGTCAATTTCTCCAAATCCTGTATGACAATCTGCCAGACAAGGGCTATATTCGCACAGGATGCGCAGCAAAGGAGATCACACAGTTTGTCAGTGGCGTTGAGGTTAAGCTCAGCGATGGCACAGTTGAAATCGGGGACCTGATTATAGGTTGTGATGGGGTGCACAGTATGACGCGTAGTGCCATGTGGGAACATGCAAACAAGACCTCACCGGGTCTTATAACCGCAAAAGAAAAGACTTGTAGGTTGAGAAGCCCCTCTGCGGTGCGTCAATTGACTCTAACGGGCGACTATAGCCATGAAAACAGACTGGAAATGCCTGATTGGAATGGGCCCGGCTGAACCAGGACTGGGCGAGCGCGATATGAACGTCGTTCATAATACCAAGTACTCGTTCTTAACTCTCACTCAGCCCGATCGTGTCTTTTTCTTTGTCTTTTTCCGCCTTAGCAAGTCCTCCTCCTGGCCGCAGAAGAAGCGGTACAGCGATGCTGATGCAGAGGAACTGGCGGCCAGTGTCGCAAGTCATCCCTTATCAGAAACAACGGTCTTTGGCGAAATCTGGAAAAAGCGGCAACGCGGTGCCTTAATTTCCCTTGAGGAGGGCGTGTTAGAGCATTGGCATAACGGCCGAATTGTTCTTGCAGGTGACTCAGTCCACAAGGTAAGAAGTGCCTTTTTTTTGTTGACGGACATTGCTGCGAAACTATTGCGGTGCAGGGACTTGAGTAACTCGTATCGCTTCTTTAGATAACGCCGAACATCGCATTAGGTGGCAACTCGGCCATCGAATCCGCTGTGTCTCTCTGTAACCAATATCCAGTCCATGATGGTCAAACACAGCGGAGCAAGACCTAGCCTCGCCACTTTGAACCAGGTGTTTACAGCATATCAGACTGAACGACACGGACGCATGAAGCATATTATGAACTTCTCTAGATTGATTACCGATGTCCAGGCCTGGTGCTCCCCCTTTCACCAATTCCTGGCCACCTGGGTGCTTCCGTTGCAGCCAGACCGAGCGCTCGCGAATCAGTTTGGAGAAATGATCCGGGGCGTGCCAAAGCTTGCCTTTGTGGAAGCGGGGGACTTTGTTTCTGGAAAATTCGAATGGAAGCATGAGAACTGGAAGGTCTCACTGAAAAGACCTAACGGCCAGTCTGATACTGGATTGTCTCGGATTCTGCAATTGATGAGTACGGTTATGGTGATTGCTGTGGTCATTTTTGCGGCACAGCACATTAACCCTCTGCTTATAGTGTAAATTTGTGGCTCTAGATATGTATATTCCAGGTTCATCCTACCTCATAGTCATAATATTAGTATTAGCTATGGGCATTTCGTTGTTCCGCCAACTACTAGTCCGTCTCACGTATTCTATCAATAGTTAAATTCCTGCCCTACAAGCCTCTCACTCAACTTCCACAATCTCTCAGCTTCGACTTCGTCCGTAGCCCAGGGCTTCACAGTTTCCGTCCAAGGGTCTGCCACATGGCAATCTTGCAGGTATGCACCGTTATGATCTTCGACGGAAGAAATCAGCATGATATTTCTCTTCTCTTGGACGATAATCCACCATATTACCTCGCAGGCTAGGTTCAAACACAGCATAGACATAAGTTGCCGCTCCTTGCTGGGGACTTTTGCGTTTGAAGTCCATCCAAGCCTCCTCGTTACCCAGGAATCTGTCAACTGCTTCTAAAGGGCTGATAAGCAACGCAATATTCCTTCATACGTATCACCTTTACTTACTCAATTCTGGGAGATCAACGGTCCAGTCGACGTCCCTCGCAAGGGTGGTGCCGAAAATGACACCAGGATGCAAACTATACGCCAGGAGGCCTTTAGAGCCTAACTTTTCGGCCAGAGAGACAGTCATAAGGATATTTCCTGTCTTCGACTGACCGTAGGCAACCCACTTGTTGTAAATTTCACCGTCCTAGCAGTCGCGCATTAGGACAGGAGATTAGATATACGGAAGGGAACGGAGACGAAACTGATGGATTACCTGGAAATTATAATCCGCCCAGCGAATGGGACTGAGACGATGGCCGTCACTACTAATGTTAACCACCCGTGGTGATAGAGAAGCCAGGATTTGTCCATCAATAAGTTTGTGAAGAGGAAATGGCCCAAGTGATTCGTGGCAAACTGGCTCTCATAGCCGTCCTGGGTGAGCGCAAACCCAGTAGCCATAATTCCCGCATTATTGACAAGGACATCAATATATGCCACATCATCCCAGCTGTTAACCGCTGCCGCAGCTTCGCGGACCGAAGTCAACGAGGCCAGATCGAGCTGCAGCAGCCGCACTGGGACTTGTGGAAACGCCGCAACGATTTTGTCTGCTGTCTGCTTGATCTTAGCCGTGCTGCGTCCGGCCAGGATCAGCAAAGCTGGTCTAGCGCGAGCAATCATCTCAACAAATGTTGCTCCAATGCTAGCTGGAGAGGGGCCAGTGGTGAGAATCACCTTCCCTTTGATATGGGCGGCAAGGTGGTTCACAATCTCTGTCGCTTCAGTGCTGGCGTTGTAGGCGTGTGCCATTTTCTCTCCTTCAGGTTTTATTGATGTTCGACAAGGCTTGACGGTGCAGACAATGAAAATCTGGAATTCTGGATGTCGATGGGCAGAGATGCACATTTAACCCCAACTCTCGGCCCGGGTCCGCCGCTCAAAAATGCCTCTGTCGACCCAGCAGCCGTATCATATCACCGACATCAGTGCAAGGAAATTTTATTCCAATAGGAGAAAGCTCTTAATTCCAAATAACTTGAGGCTAGATCTATTTGTATCTATCTTGCGTATATCGTTATTAGTTCCCCTTCGGAATCTCCATGTGGTTCAATATTTTTTATTGTATCTTAACACAACCAGTGACAACTATACCTAGGTAGTCAAGGATCTAGGGCCATGAAAGATGTCAAGTAGCCATCAAACCATGTAGGGAAATTAATATTAATAGAGATATCATCTGCTCGCAATCAGTTTCTATATATATATATATATATATATTGAAGTAAATGTAAGTACGAACTCCACCGTAGGCTTGGCCAAAATAGCCCAAGAAGACCAATTACCTACACTACAAAACGACTACAGGTTTCCTGAGATAAAATACTAGATGGTGCATTTTACTACTCTTTTCGACTATGAGTATACCAGATCCGAAATCCATATCCAGACCCGGACCCAGATCAGGAACACCTAATCAAATCCTGTTGCAGGCACCACTTTCGAGATCCGTGACTCCACTGTAATGGCGCGAGTCTCTTCGTCGACGAGCATTCGCCCATTGCCCACCAGTGTCATATTCTCTAGCTCTTTGAGAGTGGGATCACCGCTGAAGAACGTGTGTGCGCCGGCTGAAAGTGACAATTAGTGGCACGGCACCGATTTCCAACGAAATGGTGGCAAAAACTCACTGCTGAATCCAAAAGGCACACCCACAGAGTCTGGGGTCTGGTTGAAGATCTTCATCACTGGCTCATTTAGCTCTATAATCCTTGTGTATCCAAAGCTGATATCTTTTCCCTCCTCAGTTCTAGCGAGTAGATATTAGAACAGAACATAGAACATAAGTTTTTATGTTATAGAAGGAACGTACGTGGCAACTGCCTTCATGTTGATCCGGGCGTGTTTTTGATCAGGATCGAATTCGAGCCAGTCCGCTCCAAACACAACTTTAGCAGTGAACTTGGGCTCAAAGCCTTCAACTGTCTCAACAGAGCCCGTAGGAGTTTCCTTCTCAATTATAAGTCATCTATTTTTCTCGAGAGCACCTAAAATCACCTACGAAATGTATCATGGTCGATCCACTTTGACGTTGACCTGAAGATATACATGATGAGTCACCAATTTATTTCCTTTTATCTTATTCAATGCAGAGAAATAGTGTTGTCCATACCAACAGGGTGAGCTGCGCCAGCCTGGACCTTCCACACGATCGCCGGCTGCAAGCTGGGGAAATTGATAATTGGAGGACTCATTTTGTTCTGACTATTGGGATGGTACTTCTCACAGTGCGGCGATTTGGGTGACTGGGTCTTGGGATCTCCATGTACGAACTTGGACATCATTCTTATGGTAATCGTGTCAAAATTCAGGAATGCGGATGTCGGGCTCAAACTTGAAGATCTCGGACCGAACAAAAGCCGAATTAGTTACAGGGGGGAATTCAGTGTTATCAGTGCATTCAGTGTGAGGGAGAGGAATTGTCAGCCTAAAATGGTGGAGTCTTTTGTCCGGTACGGCAGAGGAGGTTACGGTGGACAGACGGGAGACGGAGCATTTGTTCCGGTAACGGAGCGAACTCAGAGGGCCTTTTTTGGTTTTTCTTGGTTTTTTTTTTTTTTTTTTTTTTTGAACAAATCCGTTAAGACTAGGAAGCGGTTGGAAAACTCCAAGGTATAATTCCTTGGTCAACATAGATCAGAAAGCTGACTTCATGGATATAAATATATATAGTCAGCATGACCAGCGAATAGTAGATGGTCGTGGTCGTGGTCGTAGTAGTAGGAGGAGGAGTAATAAGTACATAGTTATTGTGCCACAATATCAATAGTAATATACATATATGCATTGATGTTAATTTACGAAATAAGGCATAGTTATAACCACATACCTACAACAAGCTAACAGTTAATAATGGAAGTGCCAGTTGACAGAGACTTACTATAAGACAAGAGCGGAGATGTAAATGTACAGATCAATAAGAATTCATATGTCATGGTTCGGCCGTGGGCCATCTTTGTTTCCTTTGTTTCCTTTGTCAGGCTTTGTTTGTCTAAGAATAAGGACACAGCTAGTACTGCTATCCCTATTCTTAAGGCCTTATTCTAGACTTTGTTTAATATCCTACCTCTATTCTTAATAGCAAGACATCTCCTAATCTTTATTTTCTTTAGCATCTTTATTAGTGAAGCCATCTCTAAGAATAATATACTGTATATACTATTCTTAAGACCTAGCTTACTTATATATAAGGGCTATTTGTCTTTATTAGTTAATTCTAATTAGTTAGTTATTATCTTAGTTAAAATCTATCTTAGTTATTCTAGTTTCTAAGTTAGCCTTATAATATTATAATAACTGATATGCGCCGGCACTTATTTATCTCATGTGTGGGTCTTATAGATTATTCTGCTGACCACTTACTCTATATAGTTAGTCTTGCTATGTTTATACTGCTTTAGTTGTCTTATCTATTTTCTTAAAACAGGCTAGTATAGTTCTTAGTTTATTATCTTAATTATACTTCATACTTATATATTTTTATGCTTTCTTATTAGTGTAGACTAATAGATAATAGTATATCTTAATTAATCTAGTTAATTACTATCTTAGCACTCTTAGTAACTTTTTATATATACTTATATAGTTGTCTAATTAATATTAAGATTTTTTATGCTTCTTCTAGTAAAAAAATTAATTAAAATTAATTATAATAATTTTTTTATTTTTATTTACTCTTGTTAATTCTATTTCAAAACTTATCTATTATTTTATGACTGTTCTTACTAGTAATTTTTATATCTTTATTATTATTTTTTATATCTTTTACTTTTAATCTTACTTATAACTATTTCTTATCCTTTGTCTTACTCTTATTTTTAAAATCTATTAAAAACTAGGAATTTAGGTATTAATAGTTAACTATAGCAGTTATCTTTTACTTATTAATTTTAGAAGATATATATCAAGCATCTTTTCTATAACTAATAATACTCTAGAGATATCTATTATCTTTAAAAACTTAGAAGTAATTCTTATTATAATTATTAAAATTATTGTTTAGCTTACTATCTTTTATTCTATTATATCTAACTACTTTTATATTAATATTATTAAGTATTTTGATTTTATTATATAAAGAGTTATTATTAGTAATTATTCTATTTTTTAGATTATAATAGAACAAACTTTTTTTACTTTTAGATAGTTTAATATTATTTACTAAGCTTATAGAGTAAGCTATTAGTCTAGAATAATCTATATTCTCTAAGACTAGTATATTAACTATTAAGCTATTAATTTAATTATCTAGAGATTTTTATAGAATATAGAATTTCTTCTTATTGTTTTTCTTTTTCTTAAGTAGAAGGATTATTAGATTATTTTATTTAATTATTTTAAGCTTTTAAATCCTTATAAAGTTCTATCTAGTTAATTAAGGTTAATATTTATAATTTTGGCTTGCTAAATCTCATAGTCTAAGCTTATTATAGCTAAGGATACTCCTAATAATATTCTGATGTAGTTAGTTCTGTAATTATTACTATAAAAGTAATTAGATCTTATATTAGACTTATCTAATACTCTGAACCCTTTATAATACTATAATAAGTATATAAGCTATTAGTTTTTAGGACTAATCTTTAATATGGTTAGCTTATCTTCTACTTTTACTTTAATTTTTTAGCAGTAGTTTACTAATAATAATCCTATTTTACTATAGATATTAGATTAGCTAAATTAAATAAACTAATATATTAACTTTATTAAGTAATCTTAAAATTATTAAAATCTAAGTATCTATTACCTAGATCTACTAATTTTATCTGTCTTTCTATAGCCTTTACTAATCTTTTTATTACTTGACTTCACTAAAATGGGAGTTTAGATCAAAATATTATAAAAATAAGATAAATTTAGATATTTTTATCCTAATTTAAATAATAAAGATTATACTAGCTATAAAATAGTAGTTATTTAGAGTATATAAACTTACTATTATAATATGAATATTTTTGTTAAAACTATTTGTATAATCATCTAGTTCTATAATGAATAAATTATATAAGCTTAATTATATAATTCTTTATATAATGCTGTATTATAGTAGTATTATATTAAACTAAGCTTAATTAAATATAAGCTGCTTTGTAACTATAAGCTAAAATAAGAATAGCTAAATATATTAATAAAATATTTTAAACTAAGTCTTATTAAGATTATATTTATACTTAATGGTCTATATTATAATCTAAAAGAAATTGCTAGTATAATATCTATAATTTTTATATAAAATATTATATAAGTATATTAGTTTACTAGCTTAATATCTTAACAAACTTAGCTACTTTAAATATAAAACAAACTAAATGCTGACTTTAAAGTTGTTATTTTTATATTTATAGAAAATACTAAGATCTTATAATAGATGTGTCTAATAGAAGAGAGATATATTAATTAAAAAGAATAAGCACTAATTTAGTAAGCTTATTACTTCTTTAATCCCTATTAAGATGGTTGCTTAAACTTATATAATTACTATTAATCACTTATATTTGCCTAGTGGCTAGCTAGGTCACTATATTTTTTATAAGATTAATTATAGTAGTCTAAGCTACTAGTTCTTTATAAGTAACTATTAAATGCTTTTATTAATTATGGGGTTAGGGCTATCTTTGACCCTAACCCTGTTAGATTTTGACCTTTTTTCAATTAATTATAGAATTATAGAATATACCGATTATCCGCCATATCCGCCAAAATGGTGGATCGGATATCCGCCTCTCTGAGGGTTTCGGTTTAACATCTCTAGTCACTGCTCGCGACCAATTTGAAAAGGAACACTTTGGGTAGAGGATAAGGAAACAAGGGAGCAGATGTGAGACTCACAATGAGGAGCATCGTTTAGTCTTATTGTTCTGAGCGGGACGAAATTATCATCGTTGTAGCTGATTCTCTCCGTGAGGAGTGTGAAGGTCCACCGTTAGCTCTTCCCGAATTTGACAAGCTTGTCCATGCGGCAGCAGTCGGTCCGGAGAAACAGCAAGGGCTTGCCAAAGTCCAAGCTCGATCCAAGTCATTGTCAGTTGAACGCGAGGGTCCGAGAGATGAATCGCCATCATGAGTCTCTAGTCGAACAGGGCCAGCTCACAGGACAGTAACCTTTGTCTCTGGGACTAGCAAACGGTGTGAAAGTATGACCGGGCAGAGCGAAGTCCGTCCTGATTCTCCCAAGAATTTCACTGCTCATTCTGAAATGAGTTACTTCAATTGCAGACCGTCGTTACAATCGCGGAGGAGTGAGCCCTCAAGAATCGGTACAAAGGTCCCTTGTGCGGCCACCAACGGCGTCAACATTGTCATCATCGTCGTTACGTACATTTGCATCGTACTCTCCTGTTGACGAAGAGAATGGCCACTACTCCACAGGGACTGAGGTGGCCGTAAACCGACGAGGCAACTCACCACGCACCCTCCCAAGTCTCTGTCGTCCACGTCTCAATCCCCAATTTTCCTGGAGCTGATATACGGTGACCATGCCACCACTTGTACCATCAATCCAAACAATCTAGCCGGAAACAGACCATCAAGTCTCTGTTTCATAAGTCCGGAAAACGCTTTCACTACCCGAGAATTGCCCAGTAGCCCTATACCACTTTCGCTCTAGTATGGCCTCCGTGGTCAAATCATGTCAGAAGCAATGCGATGCGCGCAGCACAATCTACAGCAAGCGTTGTACAGGGCATTGCGGATGGAGGTGATAATAATGATGCAAGTCCAGGCGCTACACCAGTAACCGCAGCCAATATCATGGAGTTCCACGTCTCTGCAGTCTGCGTCGTCAACTTCATCTTTAGACGTAGCACGACGAACATCGATTGGAGCGCTAGTTGGCGTGTAATACTTGTTCATTGCTTTTGTCGAATGGCCGCCGATGTCATAGCGTCGATTACCAACGGTTCTGCAATTCTTTGTTCCACAGCGCCTTAAGAATTGACTCGTCTGTAAAATCTTTGCCGGTCCAGAATAGCACTGCGAGACGGTGGAATAGCACTGTGAGACATTGGCGCATGCGATCAGAAATTTCTGGTATACCTGGAACATTAACTGGAAATATAACTTTAGCGGTTCAGTATGAGTCTATTTTCAACAAACAAGACGTACTTTCTAACCATATACAATTAAAAGACATTACAAACATTCTCTAGCTAATACTAGAACTCTCCACAATAGTGGCGAAAGCATCTCCAAGCTCGGCCAGCGTAATCTTTACCACCAACTCCGCTTCCGCTCCGGGAATATCCCTATCCCCGACGGCGTCGGCAACGATGAGCACATCGTACCCCTGCTCAGCAGCTTGCCTGGCCGTAGTTGAAACACAGACATGGGCCATATATCCTGTCAACACGAGCTTATTCTTTCCCGTGTCTTTGATAATGGCGCCGAGATTGGTACCAGTGAAGGAACCAGGAAACTGCTTTTCGACGACTTTCTCTCGAGCATTAGGCTCAAGCTCACTGAACACCTTGGCTAGCTCAGTGTCGGGAGTGAACACCGGTGCACCAGGAGCGGTCTTGTGCACGATATGAACAATGTCTCCGTCAGCATCTCGATATTTCTGCAAGAGAGATGAGATTGTTCTTCTCGTGGAGTCGACATTTTTGGTTTCCAGGTGACCCGTGGCGTATCTAGGAGAAATCGCGGTTAGTCCAACAAATATTCGAGTTTTCCAGTGAGCATACTCATTCTGAGCGTCGATAATGACCAGGACACTGTCCTTGGTGGTGGCAGTAGATGGTGAGACACCAATAACTTCCCGGAATGCTTTAGCCATTTTTGATAAAAGACGGACTGCTGGTTTGCTTGGGAATGCGGAATGGCAAGCTGTTGAATTTCCTTGGAGGACTCGAGGAGATATCTCGTCGATTGTAGTCTAACCAGGGCAAAACGATTTCAAAATGCTTACTCTATCTAATAGTTCGATACATAAGACGTTTGGGAGAAACGCGAACCAAGGCAAATTGTAAATTGCGTCAAAAATGGCGTCATGTAATTCTTGGAACCCATCACCAACACCAAAACTCAGGGCCCAAAGTTTATTTTGGCGTGCTTTGCTGATGCTGGGTGAGCCTGAATTACCCGGGATAAACAGGCCAAGCGTAGCGCAAATTCTTCAGGTAAGGGTTCGCCGGGCGTCCCCTACACTTTTGTTCAGTGCAACGGTACCCTGCTTAAGACATTCTGTCCCCTGCGGTAGTTACCCCAAAGCCACTATGATATATAGGCCTGACATCTATAAAGAGGGTCTATCCTTGATGTCAGGAAAGCACGAAGTCTTGTATTATTGCAATATATATTCTTGCAAAGCATTCTTCGCTAGATCTAATCCAGTCCAGTCCATCCCAGTCCATCCACTCCAGCCCGGTGCCGTTACATCCATAATCCATTTGTACTCCAAGGAACAACAGAACACGATAGTCTCTATCAAAATGAGCGCATACTGCATTATTCCATTAGTAATACATAAAATGACGGACAGTAGGCACAATCCAAAATAACGCCAAATCGGTTTAATTCCTTCATCTATACCATATCGATATGCTCCACCATTCAGTGCTCATTTTGTTCTAAAGCTTGTAGTTTGACTAGTTCATAGTATTTCATCTTGTTAGCCAATAATTCTTGGTGCGTTCCGCTCTCCAGGACTTGACCGTTTTCTAAAACAAATATAATATCTGCTCGCTGGATTGTGCTGAGACGGTGTGCGATGGCGATTGTCGTCCGCCCTTTGGCCGCATTATCAAGCGCAGCCTGAACAATTTTTTCTGACTCATTGTCAAGCGCTGAAGTGGCCTCATCCAAAAGTAGAATTTTCGGATCGCGAATAAGTGCACGAGCAATGGCGATACGCTGCTTCTGGCCACCTGAAAATAGAGATCCTTTAGCGCCGCACATGGTGTCGTATCCATCCGGCAAAGACATAATAAAATCATGAATATTTGCTTGCTTGCACACTTCTATCATCCTCTCGTCTGAAATCTCCGGGTCCAAGCTGCCATACTTCACATTTTCCCGCACAGTACCAGAGTACAAGGCCGGCTCCTGCTGCACTAGAGCGATATGACTTCTGTACGCATTGATGTTGAGCGCAGATACATCTTGGCCGTCAAGCAACACTTGTCCCGACAAAGGATTATAAAACCGTTCAAGTAGACCAATAGAAGTACTCTTGCCACAGCCGGAAGCACCTACCAGGGCAACATATTGACCTTTCTTAACGGAGAAATTGAGACCTCGCAGAATAGGAACGTTAAGACGAGTGGGGTACCGAAAATGGACATTTTTGAACTCGACATTGCCCTGGACGTTTTGAGGCACAACCCCTTCATCGCTCCACGAATCAATGATTGGCTTACTATCGTAGAGACGCTTGATGTTGCCAGCCGCATCGTAAGCCTTAGCCATGTCGATCGCATAGGAGAAAACAATCGAACCATACTGAGCGCCATTGACTATGGCGATTACACAAACGAAAAACATAAAAACTGAATAGGCATCGGTCCGGACAAGATTGCTACCGTACCAAAACATAAGACATTGGGTGAGATATACCAGTGCCTGAGCTATACCATAAAGGGCGGCACAGTTGCTGTTCTGGCGACGACCTGAGCGATAGAGTTTGTCGAGTGTTGATGCGTAAGTCGCGACAACGACATCTTCCCTGGTGAGAGCGGCCACGGTCTTTATGGATGATGCAGCCTCGCTTGCGTAAGAAGATGACCTGCCGTATGCCTCCTTGATGCTCTCCTGATGCTTCGTAAGAAGGTAGAATTTATAGAAACCTGCACCCAACAACAGGGGCACACAGGTACAGGTGACCGCTGCAAGCTTAACGCCGACGACAAGCCCGATTCCCACGCCTCCAAATATCATGATCATAGAGCTGACAATTTGACCCAACGTGACCCCTGATAGGCCCTCAATTGCAGCCGAATCTTTTGAAATGGCAAATGTAAGCGCGCCAGCAGTATTCTCGGTTCTGTCAAAGAAGCTAATGTCTTGGCGAGCAATCTCCCGTAGTGTACGCATACGAATGCGACGAACCAAACGTTGACCAGAAAAAGTGAATAATCCAACGGTCAGAATTGGGAAAATAAGTTCTACCAATGTTAACAATAAAGCATTCTAATTATTCATAAGGTTCCAAACGCATACCAATTGCACCCATGATCAGGTAAATAATAATATCCGTTAGCAAACGTCGATTCATACGATCCACGTCAGGTAGCTCACCAAGAGCGTCGACTCCGTCCGAGTAAATAATGCTGTTATATGGGTATCCCGCAGCCATGATAGTCGCACACACGAGAGCAGCAATATTTACTTTCCTTTCCGGCAAGCTAAGTTCGTAGAGAAACTTGCCGATTTCAATAATAGAGTACCTCTTTTCATGGCGTTCTTCGACTTTGGAGGCGACAACGCTTGATATTGACCTTCTCGTATTACTGCGAGACAACAACGGTTTTGATGACTCCTTGTACTCATCCAAACTTGATCTTTCATCTTCTTTTGACCATCGCTCACGACCTTGGTCCACTAGGACGGCCTTCTCGTCTTGCATATCCTCAACACAGTCAGTTTCAGGTGTATCATCCACAAAGTTTTGCGCTTTATCATCTACGTAGTGCTCAACGTTCTGCGCCTCGACAAGTTCGTAGTAATCTCCACGCTTTGCAATCAATTCCTCATGCGTTCCTTTTTCGAGAATAATGCCACTCTTCATGACAACAATCATGTCCGCATTCGCAACCGTGGAAAGTCGGTGAGCTATCACGACGGTAGTCCTGTTCTTGGACGCTCTGTCAAGTGCATCCTGCACAACAACCTCGCTCTTGGTATCGAGTGCAGAAGTAGCCTCATCAAGCAGCAAGATTTTCGGATTCGCTACTATCGCGCGAGCGATTGCAATTCTCTGCTTCTGGCCGCCAGACAATAAAAACCCTCTATCACCAACGTGAGTGTCCAAACCCTTTGGAAGAGAATCGATAAAAACCATCGCGTTCGCTTGCCTGCACGCTTCCTCCACTAACTCTCTCTTTTCTCTCTCCGAGGAACACTCGTGACGAGTGCCGACGAGGCCAAAAGCCACGTTTTCGAAAATCGTACCAGAAAACAAGACTGGCTCCTGAGATACAAGACCTACTTGCTGGCGTAACCATTTGACATTAAGATCCTTAACATCAACACCATCGAGAAAAATTTGTCCACAAACAGGATTATAGAAACGTTCGATAAGACCGACAATCGTAGACTTTCCTGATCCAGATGCGCCAACCAGTGCGACAGTGGCACCTGCCTTGATCTGCAAGTTAAAGTCTTGCATGACAACAACGTCGGGCCTCGAGGGGTAAATAAATTTGATGTTTTTCAGCTCAATATTTCCCTCGATATTCGAAGGTGTGCAACCAGATTTCGAGGATGAATCAATTGCCGAAGCGCGGTCAATGGTTGTATAGATCTTGTTTATGGCCGAAGTAGCAGCGGCGACGGCACGAACATGAGGAGTAATCGAAGTTATTGCAAGCAATCCTTGTACCATAGAAGGAAGAATTGTGACGAGTGCGGCGAGAGATATTTCACCCTTGGCTAGGAACTTCGCGCCTTGCCAAAACACCATGGCGTCGTCAAGGTATAGACCGAGCCAGGCGATGCCGGTAATGGAACCAGCATAGAAACCGGCACGCTGGGCAAATTTCTGGCCGACACCCAAGTAGTAGTCGTACTTGGTAGCAAGCCTCTCTTGAATACCAAACGCCTGAACATTTCGAATCGACGACAGCATTTCATCGATGATGGATCCACCAGAAGATGCGCCGTTGGCAGCGTTCTTGTACAATGTTGTCATGCGAGTTGACGCGAAATATAACGACGCGACGATCAACACGGCGATGCTCGACAGTAATCCGGCCAACCGGGGCGAGAGCGAGTATCCGACAATGAATGAGCACACAAAAGTCGAGCAAAACGAAATCAAGTATCCTAGCTTCTCGGAAATTCCGTCCTGAATCATCAATGTGTCAGATGAGATACGTGTCGTAATCTCTCCACTACCGATCTTATCAAAGTAAGCCATGTTCTGCTTCATTATCGACGCGAGATAATTTTTGCGGATACGTGCAGCCAGGATCTCGCCACGATCATTCAAAATGAACGTAGAAGAGTACGAGGTGATAAACTCCACGATAGCAAAATAGATAAAATAAATCGCGTCGTAGTTAGCCTGTCGCTGGAAGTCGTCGGGACTGATGTATTCCGGAACCAATGTACTGTTGTAGTGAGGCGACTTAAAGTATAGTTTGGATTGGAAATCTGTTGCATCGAAACTTGACGTGTTGTGAAAGGTAGCGTTATAGCTCACAAAACTTTCATAGCCACCGTAATAGTCGTAGAACTCCTGCGAGTGAATATACCTCACAAAATTCTGAGCAAACACACCAAACAAAATCGGCATAATAGCTTTAATCGAGCCCTCAATTACGGCTAACAAAACGGCCAGGGCGACGAGTAACCTATCCTTCGCAGTAGCAAATCTGTAGGCCGAGAAGAATGTCGTCTTAACGTCAGGTGTCTCAACCTGTTCGAGCAAGACAGCGATTTCATGCGCAGCCAGGCCGGAGTATTTATCGGTATATCTTATCGGCTGAGCGTTCGAACTGTTCCGAGGCGACAGCAGGGTCGTCTCGGCGGAGTCGACAACTGGCTTCGTGGAAGCCATATTGCTAGCCTTGCAAAGACGAGATGCAGATCAGTGAGTAGTGCTGCGTCAAACGAAGTAGTAATCTAAAAGTAGAGGAAACAGACAGCAATTATCGTGGAGTTTGTTCATGCAGATAGAGCGGCCACGGCAGAAAGTTATTGCGGCATTGCGGCGCTTATCTAGTGAATGCGGAAAACTTCAGAGTTGCGCCGCACCACACTAGTTATCGCATCACAAATCTCGCCGCACTTAGTAAGACAGCTTGGTTTGGCCTAACCTGCTTTGCTGGTGCGTCAGCAGGAGCATTACCGTACGGCGTGCGGGAAGAATTTTGGACGTGTCCCTCACAGATCTTAGCCTGTTGGTATGTTAATATTTGTAATTCTTGTATGGAGGTAAAAGTCTGTGGATGCCGCGTCAAAGAAGAGCTGGCATATTAGTGGTACGAACGCTATACAGATAGCTAGAAATCTCTCTGCAATGGTATAAAGGTATCGCTCGAGCCTTAGTCGGCCTATTTTGCGCAACTATTTTCATACGATCCATTACCGAGTTGAGAAAGGTACGACTGTCATAAGGGATAGTATTATCTCAATATCCTCGATGTTGGCTGTTTGCCATTCATCGCGCAGATAGAAATCGCTTACGTTAAGTGTAAGTGTGACAGGGAGACACTCATGGACGAGTTCGAATCCATCTTGAATTAGGTCCTAAAATAGCCTGTATGTGAGCAGATTACCCCCTATAGAATCAATCGGATGGTATACTCACAAACCTATCATGTGAATCTGGTCTGCAGACTTCAATGAAAGTTTCACGCAGCTCACCAACCCACTTGTGATCCCTGTACTCAAGCGGGCCATAAATCTAGTGCGATTTTCGTTTCGACAGTTCAGCAAGCCTCTTTGTCCCATTGCCATCTCCTCTGCTCCTACTCCTGCGATATTCGTATTATCGTATACCGCGTATCAGGATTTCTGAACCTCGGCATTCAGTACAGCACACCAACATGACCACATTAACGCCCTTGCCATTGATCCACATATCCTTGTCATCCAGAAGCTTGCCATACGTCTCACCTGTCCACACTTCAATGACAACCATTATTGTTTTTGATTGCTTTTACATAGGGCTTAACTAGGAAAGCATATAATCGACAAGGGCAAGTTTGCAATCCTAATTTGCCAAAAGTAATGTTCTGGGGTTTCTCGTAGATGAATACTTCGAGCTCTAAGAGCCGTTGTGCTTTTTATTAAATTAATGGGTTCATGCTCACCTTTTGTCCCTCGAAAATATGTCCTAAAACTGCCGTTCACTGTAGTATATTTTGACCGATCACTCGCGATGAAAATTGAAAGGCAGTGAAGTGAACAATAAAACGGGTTGGTGAGATTCTGTCGTCTTGGTCCTCGTTGCCAGTCGCGAGTGTTACTTTTACACTCCTCGATGTGATTTTGCCGAGGTTACACTCATGGGATATTGGAGAATATCACTAAGGTAATCACGATCACATGCCAGTCGTTGATATCACCTCTGGTTAAGAACGGGCGGAGAATCGCGACGTGAGAAACATTCAATCAGGAGGGACACTAGCTATTTGAAGAATTCTAGGCGCATTATCATGACAGTGCAGTGTGTAAAGTAGTGTGATATTACCATATATGACCTCATTTTGTCAAACCAATACATATATCATACGAGTTTGCGCAAACTCGTATCATATGAGACTGATACGATATGATACACTATATGGTAATATATTATAGGACCCATATAAATCACGTAATTATTTTTTCAATTTAGGGTTCGAACTGTCACGTAGGTGTTACCGTTGCGTCGGACTGAAATAAGCCCTTGTTTTTCTTCGTTAGTGTAAGACATCGTGTAAAAGAATATCTAGCCCAACTGGTCTTTGGGCCTTGAATATGTTTTACAATATTTCTAGCGAACACCAAGACCGCAAACAAGCACAAAATAAAGGCAAAGACATAAAGCCAAAACCAGAAGAAAAAGACCAAAGAAAAGAGAAAGCAAACGAACATCTCAATCGCTACTCATCAGCTGTTCCGGACATATCGAGCCGCTTCGGTCATAGATAAGGTTTAAAGTTTCAGGGTTATATATGGTCATATATGGTCATATCATCAGCGGCCATATCACATCATATCATACGGGTTCGTCCAAACTCGTATCATACCATATGAAACCCGTATGATATGATATCATATATGGTAATATGTATTACCATATGGCTCATACTACTTCACACACTTGCATGACAGCCATATATATAGTAAGACCTAAGCAGATTGACATCACAATCAGACCTGCAATGAAGACGAATATTCAGTAATGATCCTCCCGCAGGTAAAGGTTCACCTACGGAATGTTTTGCGGTTACGTCTGTGGATATCATGGTTCTAAGTTTGCCATCTCCTCTCACAGCGGGACGGACCAATAGTGCGGATCAGTCGGGTAGCTGGAGATGCGAACCGAACCGGATTCCGGGTTGGCCGATCACCATATGAACGGGTTCACTACCGGAGCGGGAGGACTTTTACTCCGTAGGCTCTCTCCCCTACAAATAATCTCAAACATCGCTAGACGCTAGCTTGCAGCAATGAACGTTTATAAAGTAGACATAGACTAACGATTCCCTCTTGCTCAATATGTCGCACATCAAGCAACGTCTCCATGTAGCACCGACCCCTGAACGGGGTTCCAGTGCTCGGCAACCGCCCTAGCCTTATCGGGTAATGCCGTCATCCTGTTGGTCCGGGAATATACCTCATTTCTGCTCCCCGAAAATTTCCTTTCATGTCGGAACCGCCAGGTTCCCCATAGGCTCTTCCTAATCTACTGATGAGAACTAACGGCCGAAGTAAGGACGTCTCGTTGTCACCTCCTTCACTGGCATATACTGCTGTTCCTCTTTGACATGGCCACCCGTCACTGTGCATCTGTCATCCATCGCATTCAAGCCTCGAAGCTAATCAACGCACGCGGCACTTTCACGCCTCTCGGTGTGTCACGTTCGTCACCGGGCGTCGCGGCCGCTGCTGCGGCTGCATTGTCCGAATTCGCTTTGCTGGACGACATGCAGACCGCTGCAAGCGCGGCGATCGCTCGTATGAGCGGCGCGGAAGCTGGCACCGTGGTTCACTGCACCGCTGCAGCCATTACCCTTGCAATCGCGGCGACCATGACCGGAACGTCTCCCGAGCGCGTGGCGGCTCTGCCAGATACCAGCGGAATGCGCCATCGAGTCCTGCTGCCTGCGACCCACACTGTGAATTACGGTCACCCCATCAAGCAGGCTGTGCGCCTCGCTGGCGCGACACCGGTGGTCGTGGGTACGCCCGAGCGCTGTGGTGTCGGGGACTTATTGACTGAATTGGCCCATCGAGACACAGCATGTTTGCTTCTGGTTTCATCACGCCTGGTGCAGGGCGAGGGCCCTGATCTCACCGCCGCGGCTGCTGCAGCCCATGCTCACGGAGTGCCGGTCGTCCTGGACGGCGCGGCGCAGGACTTCCTGGTGCGGCAGCTACTGACCACTGGTGCCGACATACTGCTGATCAGTGCGCAGAAGTACCTTGCTGCCCCTACTGCTGGTCTGCTGATGGGCCGGACTGACTTGATCACTGCTGTTCGCGCTCAGGAAAAGGGGATCGGTCGCGGGATGAAGGCCACAAAAGAGGCGATCGCAGGCGTGATGGCTGCCTTGGCTGAGAGGGAGGCACTTGATGTGTCTGCCTGGGCTGCAGCTCGGGCGCGTATGGTCGAGCATTTTTCTGCGCGCGCAGAACGGCTTCCTGGCTTGACGGCCTGGTCGGTCCCTGACCCTACCGGCCTCCCATTCACTCGGGCCCACATTCGGGTTGACCCTAGCGGGGCCAGACTCACTGCTTGGGAGCTGGCTGCAGCGCTGCGTACAGGCAACCCGCAAGTCTGGGTGATGGAGCATCGCGCCGAGGCGGGAGAACTGGTTTTCGACCTTGCCGCCCTGCGGGCCGACGAGGTGGATACAATCCTGGAACGACTTGCGGCGTGCTTGGAGTGACCTCTCGTAACAGTCGCAGCATACAGTGAGTCTACGCCGCAAACCGTCTAGCTAATAGCCATTGGCATAACTGGGCATTCCCTAATGCCATATCTGATTCAGAGGTACAGTTCCCGATTTATCATAACCAATACATACATATAACCTGGTGTTCATGTGGCTGAGTCTTCTTAAGCTTGTGCAGGGACAAAAGAACATAACAGATCACATTTATTTATCTAGGAGCCTACTTATAGTGTGAGGTGATGTTATTTCAATATATGCTTGTACTGTGAGCGATGAACAAGCTCTTGAAGTTGCAAAACACGACAGTCGACATCATTGCGGCGGTCCGCGTGCGGGCATCGATCCTTGCATGTCGCTGCTCGACTCGGCCGGAGCGCCATGCCAAGCCTTGTCCGAAGAGCACCACGCAAGCGACGCTGAACGACAGTTCAAAAGGAAGCAAGTTACAAAACCTTTATAACGTTTGGGACATCGTGTCTTAACTTTTTAACCAGAGACTGACATGAAAGCCAACTCCCTTGCCTTAATGCCTTTGGTGTTGTCAAAATTAATCGTAATAGAAACTGCTCACCAATTCTGCCGGTCTTTCCACACTCAAAGATACATTTGATTTGACCATAGACAGAAGGTAGAATATAATGAATATGAAACCAAGGGGGATGAAGGATATGGTAGCTTTGCTTGAAAAGAAATTGATGGAATTGTCGGAACAAAGAGAAAGGGAGTTGTCGTCAAATCAACAAGTCTCGATCCAGTTGTCCAAGTCCATGTTCTTGATAACTGTCGAAAAGTTGCGTGCGCCGGAATTGTTGCAGGCCGTATTCTTCTGCACTGTGGTCATAGCCTTATTGTCGTTCGTATTGTCGCCTTTGGGGTATTCGATGTGAAAGACCGGCTTCCCGACAGCGGTAAATGCAGCGTATATGGAGCACTCATCATACTGCACGCACTGCTCGTTCACGCTCCACTGCATGTTGCCGATGACCTTTGGAATTATGGCCCCGGCGTTTTTCAGCCCTAGTGACATGTTTAGGGCGTGGGTAGCTTCCGCGAGGAAGTTGACAAAGTCGATAGAGTCGTCCTCTGTCAGGTCAAGCCCGTTGTCATTGTCGTACCCATCAATATTATCTGGATCCACTCCGTCACATCCCTTCTCCTTGGCCAAGTCGAGACGCGACAGCATGATCTCGCGGACGTTCGAGGAGCTGAGCTTCAGCCATTTCTCATTGGGCCATCCGTCGAGGGTATTACCCAGGTCAGAGTCCTTGAACTTGTCCGCATCAGGGCGCCAGTTTTCGTAGCTTCCGGCAGAGAAGTAACAGATCACCCTGCGTCCCTGACCCTGCAGTTCGGAGATGAGCGAGGCATCGCTGTCGAACATATCAATATCGTAGATATCAACGTCAAACGAAGTGTCGTTTAGTGGGTATAGCAGCTCGATCTGCCAAGTCGTTCCTACCTCTGGCTGCCACTTGACAGTTTTATTCGTTGTTTGATTTCCGCCGATTGTGGGCGGAGTGGTCGTGGTTGGGTTGCCCCTTCCATCACCTCCTCTCGTGAGTCCAACTCCAAGGCCAACTGCCAGGGAAATGATCGGGATCATGACGAGTAGGGCAACCATGACCTTCCGAAGAGTCGACCCGAATCTCCAATTGAAAAGCCCCCGACCGTGGTCCGCTTTGAGGCACATGTCGTCATGAGAATTCGACATTCCGCTCGGGCTGCGGCAGCGAAGAGGCACAGAAGCCAAGTTAATGACGCAGGTGAACTACTGGGAAGTTGTGTTCACCCGCTCCCCGGCGCAGGAGTGAAATTGAAGCAAACCGAGCAAATAATGGCTGGCAAAGTATGCGCCTGGGGAACGGGAGAACACAACAAACAAGCTAGCTAGACCATAGACAGATTTGAAAGAAATCTACTAATCTAGATAAATAGGAACGCCGGGCAGGGACCACACACGGCTAGCTCGTTGCAGGGTAAGAAGCCGTAGTCATGATATGGTCTCATTGCCAAGCCGGCCAGATCGGGTAAGGCCATAACTCTGTATGGGTGAGGGTACGTTCACCTTTCTTCTGCCGCTCTTCGAGCGCTTTCTTGGTCTGGAATTTACCACCCCCAAGTACATCCCGCGGCGCAAGAGCCATCCCGAAATGACGTGCCATGGGGATAATATCACGTTCAAAGTCGCGCAGCATGACATTACATCGACCATGGTAGATAGAGAATGGCGTCTTCCAATGAGCTCGAGCATAAATGTTTGCTGCGCTGACAACCCATGCAGGGTATCCGAGATACCGAGGTAGAGGACTTTTCCCGGCTCAACGAGTATGTGTAGGCCATCCATTATCTCTTCTATTGATGTAGTGTAGTCCCACCAGTGGAGATAGAGAATATCGAACTTTTTCAATGAATCACGAACACTCATATGAAAACTTCGCTTGTGGTTGCCACAGTTATTCGGCGTTTTCCCTTGTCCCAAGCTGTAGCCCTTGTATTCAGATGTGAATTTGGTAGCGATGACAATCTGGTCGCGGTTCTTGCGCTCAGACATCCACTCGCCGAGCCAAATCTCTGATTGTTCGTTTTGATAGTTATTAGCGGTGTCGATGAAGTTGCCGCCGGCTTCATAGTAAGCGTCAAGGAGCTTGAAGGATGTGGCTTTGTCCATGCTGCCCATGAAGCCGGACCAGGCGTCACCGATGGACATCGCGCCGAGCTGAAGTGGTGAGACACGTATGCCCGCTGTCGAAGAGAGGATGCGGTAGCGGCCCAGCTCTGTGGGTGGCTCTTGTGCAGGTTTGAATAGTTCTGCCATTTTGGAGAAATGCAGTGTTAACAGGTTTTGATCAGCTGGGGATTCAGAGTGGCAGATTGTAGGATTTATAACATTTTCAATATATCTACGTCATACACGTGGTCCAAGTCGACGGCGCGGAATTTTGCGTCAAATGCGGATATCCGCCTAATCTCAGTAATCTGACCTAGGGCTGGACACGATACGATAATCGCCGGGTTTTGCCCATATCATAATATCGCCAGACTTTTCTGGCCGGCGATACGATATCCGATATGGGATGATGGGCAAAACCCGGCGATATCGTATCGTGTCCGCCCCTAGATGAGAATCATGTTGATTCTCGGCGATACGATACGATATTCGACTTCAATATCGTATAAGTTATCGTATCGCCTAATTTGAAATCTATAATATCGCCTAACCAGGAATATTCCTCAGGCGATATAGTATCGCCGCAGATACGATATAGCGATATCGCCCTACACGGCAATATCGTGTCCAGCCCTAATCTGACCCTATCCGCCATCCGCCATTCGCAAGTTTGGCGGATTTATATCCGTCATCCGCCATCCGCCATCTTGTCGAATAAATCCGCCTTGATCGAATAAATCCACTAATGATTACACTAGCCTAAGTAGGTTAGACACTTTCCTTGCGTAGTTTAGTGCTATGATCTGGGTTAGCGTCAGGGTCAGGGTTGTGAATCATTGGGCTTACAGGACCTGACCTACGCTCAACTACCATCTCGATCTTTCCTTAATTAGGAAATTATCCGATTATTGCAGCGGATATGGCGGATAAATATCCGCCAGTTTGGGAAATATTCGCCATCCGCCGACAGCCCTAGCGGAATTAAGCGTACCATAGAGAAATAATGGAGTTTGCAGCACGCATTACGATTTCCGGAGTGGCGTCTTGATGTCATGTAATGCAGAGCATATTTCTCAGGTAAAAGTCCAAAATACCACTGAAACTTTTTGATATATCCAAAAGACCACTGCCGGCCGTACCTGCGGTACCTGCTCGGGCTCGCACCTTTCGCTGTCATACCTCATCTATGTGTAATAGGGTTCTTGTTTAGACGATCCTTAGCTACGGTGTGAATGTTGATTCCACAAGGACTTTATCTCAGCCTTGTGGCAACATCCTGCCGTAGTGAACGCTGACGATCCCATCCCTAACGTGCGGCTCAGGCGGTGGCTTCGGTGCGGGGTGGGTAGGGGTTGGGGCTGCCAATAGCATCGCGGCACGTCCAAAGATGCGTTTCCTGACAGTATTTTCGTCGGTGAGGTATTTGGTTCACTTGCACTGAAGAAAGGCTGGAAGTAGTCATCGTCTTGTAATGTGAGAACAAACCTTGTGTCCGTTGTAGACCTCCGTCTGGTGCAAATTTGGCCGACAGATTGGCCTGACAGTGACGTCAATGAACGCGATGCCATTATCCAGTGCTGCTCCCTTATGATGGACGGCAGCCGCGCAAATCCCGCCGCACACCTCCATGGCACCCTCCATTTACACAGATTTTAACTCATGTACAGTAAAACATAAAACAATGGAATCTAGAATTATGGCAATTTTTGTTCTTCGAGAAAGGAATGATGTTTATGAGAAGACGATATCGATCCTGTTGCTTTCCAAAGGTTCAAACGGCTGACTGTCCGTCAACTATTAAAAATACTGAATCATGGTGTCTTTGACGATCTGGAATAAAGCTTAGTTTACCACCCAGAATCTAATTGTCTGGTCCATGTCCAACGAAATTAGCTGATTTGCCTTTCGAATGTAATGTAGAGACCGGTGGCCAGACGCGATCTTAGTCAAGTTGATCAAATCGCTCTTCTTGGGATCAGACCTCCACTTTTGATTTTCCAGCATGTCGTAGACATTTACACCGCCCTCCGTCCCTTTATACGCCAGCATCATTCCCTTGTTGTCCAGCCACTGCACGTAACCGGTCTCCAAAAATATACGACGATGCCTTTCGCTGCCCCTTAACTGCCACTTTTGCTCCTGCTCGCCACGAAGCGGATTCCATACATATACAACGCCAGACCGTCCACCGGCCGCCAGATGATGTCCTTCGTGGCTCCAGGCTAGAGATCTCAGCCAGGATGTGGAAACCTGAAACTCACAGATTCGACTTCCGTCAAGAACACTATGAACGTATACAATCGTAGACGGGCTCCCCCTAGTGAACGCAATATATTTGGAATCAGGAGAAAAAACGCCGGTCCAATTTTGACCACCAGTAGGTCCAATGTCATGAATCAAACGCCCAGTCGAAGTGTCCCACAATTTAACCATCTCGTCCCAACACACCGATGCGACAATTTTGCCATCGGGACTGACATTTACCCACATGATGCTATCAGTATGCCCTTCCAACATCAGCCTCTTTTCTCCCCTTTCAATATCCCAAACCACAATTTTAGGCCCCAAAGTTGTGGCAGTCGAATGTCGACTTTCATGATTGTCCACAACGTACACAAGCAATTTGCAGTCATTACTAACCGCACGAGACCCAAACCCCGTCAGTTCTCCAAAAAACACTAAGTTGTCTCGGGTAATATGACTGTCATACGCCCGCGACACGATCTCTTTGACTGCGGCCAAGAGCTTGTCACTATCTGCGTGTTCTTTCATCCATCCATGGCTGGAGATAAGTGTCCGCATCGCCTCCTCCGTCGCCGTTGCAGCTAAACTTTCAATATCTACAGAATCTGGAGGCTCGTTCGTGTTCTTCCCATGGTTGTCAAGTGTCCAAACGACAATCATAGCATCCAAATCTCGACTCGAATTCGGCTTTGACTCCGAAACGAGCTTATACTTATTGCCAGCAATGTCGAGCGGGAAAAACTGGACACGGAAGACCTTCTCCGTATGTCCGTTGAGTGCCTCTCTCAGTTCGAGATTTTCTAAATCATAGATGCGAACTTGTCGTCCAATCGCCAAGGCGAGGAACTTCTCATCGGCGCTGACACTGCAGTAATATGCATTGTCATCGAGCTCAATCTTTCGGGCTTCATCACCCCAAGTGACGGGCTGACCGGACCTCCATGACGCAGGCGTTCCGTTCAGCATAAAGTCCGATTCGATGCCGTACGTCCATTCCAACCAGATATCGCGGGGTGTGATCACCTGCATTCGAGCATAGACTTGGGATCGTAGTCGCTTGCTGGAGGACTGTTACAGTTAGTTGCTCCGATTTGAATCACGCTAATGTGACCGCATGTGTTGATTGAAATTGTTGCGTACATGCAAAGTATATTCACTGGCCTTTCCGGTTCCTGGCGACCGACCGACCGACTTCCTGAAGCGGCGTGGGCCACGCGGCACGGGAAACCCTGACCCGAAATTTATTCGGAGTCGGTGGTGGCTCAGGACGGCTGCCGGAGGTTAGGGTCCGCAAGCGAACGGCAGACGTCAACCAGGAGTCTTACGCAGCGAATAAATAATCTACTGTAATTTAAAGATAGCTTGAGGGTCATGCCTAATGAACGTCGGAGTTGATAATGACTGTTGTCTTGGATATTTGACTCTTTTATGCCTGGTCTTGTACCTCGCGCACAGCCATATATTCGCACGACTACCATACGAATACGAATATATTAGTTATTCGTGGACACCCCTAAAGTTGTGTATGTTTTGAGGAAATGACTAGGAACGACCTCATGCAAATTCAAATTTTTTTCTGACTGTCGCATTTAGGGCTGGACACTCTGTTAGACGTTGGGATCTGATATTATAGAGATACGGATATTTTTGATAGCCAAGTTCGATTCAAACTGGATGTCCTACTTCAATAGAGTCGTGTCAATTGGTGATATCCAAAGGAGTGTACGACCATTTCTAGTGTTTCATTGGTCACCACATTACCCTCTCCCTGTATCGCCAAGTTGGCGATATCGTGTCGTATCGTATCGTATTTGGACGATATAGGCGATACGATATCGCCAAGTTGGCGATAAAATGGGCGATAATATCGCCGGCCAGAAAAGTTCAGCGATACGATATGCGATATGGGCAAAACTCGGCGATATCGTATCATGTCCAGCCCTAGTCGCATTGTTGCTCAGGATTCCCCTATGCCAACAAATTCAAACGGACAATTACATGTTATCATTAACATTAGGATAGTGCATACACTTACTATTCACAGTGACGGTATTGAGACAACGAACCTTTAGTTGGGCATACAGAAATAATGGTACATTCACTGAGCTGCATATGAGAGCAGTTATTGATGAAACTAAATAGCAATTGACTACAAATGGATTAAGGCAATTCATCTCATCAACAACATAGCCACGCTTCTGTCAGCCAACTTTTATACACCATCATGCACACACTTCCAACACTGCCAAATATCTTACTCACAAGCCACGAGGAAAATGAACAAATTCTATATTATTACCATCAGGTTCAAGCACAAAAGCGGCATAATACCCCTTATTAATCTTCTCCCTGATGCCCGGCTGGCCGTTATCTTTGCCGCCGCTTTCAATCGCGACTCCGTACGCTTTCGCTGCCTCCACTTGTGAGCTCGCTCCGAAAGCAACGTGGGTTGAACCGGCAGGTTTGGATGGGTTGGTTAGCATCAGACTGAATTCCAAGAGTTTTGCGTTACTTGCCGGGGCGTAGTATGCGATTGAATCTAACGATGTTACTCATTCGTCACCCAATCTCCAGGTTTCCCATTTTCTGGAGCCAGTCCGAAGGCCTCACTAAGCCATTCAATCGGTAGTAGCGACGGGCGGTGTGTACAAAGGAACAGGGACGTAATCAACGCAAGCTGATGACTTGCGCTTACTAGGAATTCCTCGTTGAAGAGCAATAATTGCAATGCTCTATCCCCAGCACGACGGAGTTTCACAAGATTCCCCAGAAGCCTCTCGGCCAAGGTAAACTCGCTGGCTCCGTCAGTGTAGCGCGCGTGCGGCCCAGAACATCTAAGGGCATCACAGCATTTCCCCGCAAGAACTCTCCCGTCCTTGCTTCTTATTCTACGGCTAGTCGGTCCTCGAATAAGAACCCTAGTTTCCTAGGGGGATAGCACGTACCTTAAGCTGTCTGCATATGCAGACGACCCACCGCTTAGCGTGCGTTGCGACGGTCCAGCGCTACCTGAACTCGCCACAGGATCGGCCGCTCACTAATAGTGAGTTAGGCGTTCCCTGTACCAGCTGGTGTTGCTCAAGTGAACTCAGTTGACACTGTCTCGCGCCCGATATTGGAGGCTTCTCCACGCGAGTAAACACTTTGAACTAGCAAACTCTAGGCGTTGCTTTTACAGGCCTGTAATATATGTTAACCTGTTATTGCCTCAAACTTCCATCGGCTTTAAGCACGATAGTCCCTCTAAGAAGCCACCAACCAGCAAAAGCTAGTGTAGCTATTTAGCAGGTTAAGGTCTCGTTCGTTATCGCAATTAAGCAGACAAATCACTCCACCAACTAAGAACGGCCATGCACCACCACCCACAAAATCAGGAAAGAGCTCTCAATCTGTCAATCCTTATTGTGTCTGGCATTCCAAACCATCCATTAACTCCAATGGACCTCCTGTACTTTGGCTTTCGGACCTTGACACAGGAGCATCTTTTCAGATGGGATATCTCCGCTAACCGCATACCCGACGCGAAGCAAACAACATATCCAATAGCAGACAGTACCGGGTCGTAGAATTCTCGCGACCTTTTAACGTCGGACACTTGGATTGCAAAGTGGTGGAACGGCATTCTTTGTTATTCATGTCGATTGATTCGATTTAATATGGCGGTATTGACTGAAGGGTGTATGACCCAGCGGAGTATACGGTATATTAATACTCACTCGACGATAGCTGCATTCGACCGAGTTCGCTTGAAAGTCAAGAATAGTGGAGCTGGTTTACAAAACATAGCCCGAGGGGGGCTTACTCAGAATTCCTTGGAGCCGTAATCGAGGATATTACGGCAAATGGCATACCGTCACCGATTGGGAAGGTATTGGTCCGAGCTCCTCTACTCGGATTGTTTAACTGTCAGAATAAACGCCTTAAGGTTGAGTAAACGCCTGTAAGGTTTGAGGAAATATGGTGAACACCCATTATAGTTAAATTAGGGTGCAGGCTTAAACGCCAGTTAAGATTAGAGTTATTTGAGGATGCATCCCTCGTCATGTATTGAAGTGTATATATAGATGGGAGAAGACCCACAAGTAAAAGAAGGACAATTAGACCCCGAATTACGACGTAGTGTTTCTGACATTAACCAACTAACTGCAGCAGTCGCTCAAGGGCGACCAGGCGAGCTCACCCGGAGCATGATGCCCTATGGAAAGAGATTTTGCACCGGATTGGTCATTCTGAGGCACTAGGTGCGCTATTCAGACAATGACTAGGTACGCTACTCTGATGTACAGAGCATATCAGCAGGAAGGACCAGGTCCGTCATTTTGTAGTTGGCCCCAGGCCCCCAGTGTGTCACTTGAAAAATTTGGCCATAGTAGCGAAAACACAATGACACACTGAGTCCACTAGTACTTAGTGCAACAAACTGACGTGCCAAGTTCATCAAGGTGATGTACCAGACCGCATTCCTTGATTCAGGTGTTTTGGTTTACATTGTGCTGTAATATCTGCTAAATAAATAACTACATATATTGAATATCTAACTAGATACAGATATATACAACCCATCTACTATAAGTACATGCCTGCTCATATAGGTGCACAAATTCGACATGTACTATCCCGCAAGTATATATACCAGACCACCCAATCATTCCCAATCCCTGTGCCCTCTGTACTCTTGCCGGCCACCATTATGCTGACCTTTCCCCGGATCCACCACCTCAGTGAACCGGCAACAGAGTGGTAAAATTCTGCAAATGTCGTAACACAACCTGAAAAACCAAAGCACAACAGCTCGCTGCTAGGTTGAAGAAGAAACAGGGTACAGGCCATTAGACTACACATCTGCAGTACGTAACGACAGTGTATCGGTTGTAGCAGTATGACAGATAGCATAGAAAGGACGTTGAGAACAGTAGTCATTAATCGCTGTCAGCGGGTTCAGAGTTCCGCATGTGCATATAATTTTCTGAGTGCTCCTCTGTTACATTCTCCGACGCATCGAGCAACTCTGACTCAGCAATAAGCGTCTAACACGAGACGAATAGACCTGACACAATTAAATAAACCCCTCATCCGACTAGTACAGAAGAATGATTTCGAATGTCAATCGTTAGCTTCGTTCATTTGCCAACGGTTCTGTAAACGATTTAACCACAATCCGTATCCACAATACTGCTGATTTAAAAAGCTCGTGTGGGGAGCAGCAAGTCAGCAAGGTGCGGGAGCAGGAGACTTCTAGCCGGTTTCTCCGCACGTCCGTCTCCAATCACGCGCTGAGCTGGAGGTCCTGTGGGTTAGGGTTCTCTTTGGTGCGCGCGTCATGTCAAACTTGAAAACACGCGCCTCCGCTCACTTATTCTCTGTATACAACATGCGACTTCCGATTCATTACTGCCCTTCTCGTTAGTATTTTACTTTTTTTCATTTACAAGTAAGGAGGATCAAACTACTTGCCCTTATCCCAAGTTAAGCATGTGGATTCAACAGGTCGACCGCGGCTGAAAGCAAGATCAAGTTTACGGAGAAGATGTCTGCAAAATTAATCAGAAATCAGTTTTTAAGAAGTTTGGAATTTCTGGTAGATCACCGTTACTGGATGTACCCACTTTATATTGGCCAGAATCCTTTCCAACCGATATTATGCACCTGATACTACAAGGTGTTGTTCCACGGACTTTTGAGATCTGGAAAGGAGTCCGGCCTTCACAATGTCATTCACTGGAGAATATGTTCAAGGATCCGGCGGGTCTTGGTCATTGTATTATCAGTTGCGCAAGAGACGTACCAGCTTCTCTCGCACGGTCTCCCTTGGATATTTTCAAGAATTTCCAAAGCTATCGTGCAGGGAATTGGTTTGATTTTCTGCAATTATTTTCACACCCTTTGCTAGACTCAAGAACAACACCAGAAGTTCGGAAAAACTTTGTGGAATTGGCAAAATATATTCCATTGCAATTCAGGAGAAAATTACCACTGATGATCTTCGACTGCTGGAAGATACAAGTTTTCATTTTGTGCAATCGTATGAGCATATCTATTCATTTGATCCTACAAGTCGAACGTCAAATCTACATGGAATTCTACATGTCAGTGACTGTATCAGGAACTGCGGTCCTGCATGGGTATACTGGCAGTTCACAATGGAGAAGACTTGCGGAAATATTGTGAGCTGGTTAAGTGGAAAAAGGCATAAGGATGAGAACCTGGCCAATCTTATCCTACTGAATGAGAAGATGAATATGCTGCGATGGGCTAATCCATATTTGGCATTGACTTGGGAGGAGGAGTTCTTCAAGCATAGGCCTGAGATTACTGTTGGCTGTTGGCATGTTGAAGACTCAACTGTCTGCGGCACTTGACTTTACAGAACGTGAGTTAGACGCAATTGCCAAGCTAATTGGATACAGTAGTTCGGACGCCTTAGAGCTGCAAGGTTTTGAAGCCTTGGAGTTTAGGACATACCAGGCAAACAGTGAAGAGCTCGTGGCAGGAAACCATGACAACAATAGAAGAGGAGCAAGGTGTCGATCCTATGTGAGATGTGGTAACTTGGAGACGAACTACTTCTATGCCCAAGTCGCCTGCTTGTTCACTATGAGAATGTCTTTGACAGACGAGACCTATAGTTTGGCCCTGATTCGGGAGTGTGTCGACCTTGACTATCCAAGTGGGCAGACAGACACAGATGACTATTGCGGGAGAGTTATTCCGTTGCGGTCAAGGTCACTGGCAGAATCTATATGCATTCACGTACATGATATCCAGTGCACGGTCGGTATAGTCCATAACAGTTTTACAGCCATGGACTATATTGTGGACCGTAACTGGGATATCTTTGATACGCACGCAGATGAGTTCGATCTTGCAGTGAATGATGGCCTAGAAATCGCCACACAGTCTTGATATTAACGGTGCTTATTTTGCTTGTTTTTAGTAACTATAAATATATAAATCATGTTAGTAATTAAGCTTAGTATTAGTCACACTCTGGAATTGCTTTAGTGCATATTATTTCCGGATATTTCACTCAATGTGAAGCAAGTATTTCAAGATGACGAACTCACATCACTCAAGAAAGATGGGTAAATGACGTACTCGGTTGCGCCGTTGGACTGGATGCATCAGAATTATAAACTCTGGCTTAGCCCTGACTCAGCACATCACTTGGATGTACTGAGAACCGCTGGCCAAAATTCTCAGTTCGTTGAAATGACATACCCAGTACAGGAAATTGAACTGGGTACATCAATTTTATTTACTTGGTGCTGGATTCGTTTCCATAGGGCGGATTGATTCACTATCGAACCGGACGTGCCTTCGGTGCCAGAGTTATTCACAGCTATGTCCAAGCGACCGAAGCGTTCGACGGTCTTGTCGACCAGATTGCGAACGTCATCCTCGTGGCGAACGTCGGTCCGAATGAATTCATCTTCCGCACCAAGAACGCGGAGTTCTTCCTCCAGTTTCTTGCCGTCTTCATTGCGGCGAACAGAGACAACGATACGCGCACCCGGTACTTGCGCAAAGGCCAGTGCCGTGGCGCGTCCAATACCGGCGAGGGCGCCGGTGACCAGAATAACTTTGGTGCTCATGTTGACTTTCCGATGAGATGATTGCTGGATAGCGAGGTAGGATCGCTTGATGAGATTGAATGCCATTGTCACTGGGAAGACGCAATATATATAGACGATGGAAGTCCAGAACTGTAAGACTGGTTTGTCATTCACAGTACGAGCGAGGCTTACTCGGGTGTATTGCAAGCGGTGGTGCTGCAAATTCTTGCAGATTTAGTCAGCTCCAACTTGAGTGATCTGGAGGGCCAATAATCGCCAACGGGGTCCTGATCAAGAAAACGGACCCCGATTAGGCAACCGGCACCCGATTGGGAAGCCGCTCTCAGCTCACTCATATTTCGTTATTACCATGCCTAATCAAGGATTATTGCAAGGTGAAGCTTTGTTGCGCCGCGCTTCCCCGTGTAGCTTGATTATACAACGCTAAATAACGGCAAGTAAGGTTTACTGACCGGGTCTCCGCATGCTGACGGATAAGACGGCCATCTACTCCTCATTACTGAGTATTATACACTCCGCCACGCGATGGCAAATGGAAATTCACGCGAGGGAGGACTAGTATGGGCGGGCAGGAGCAAGACAATGTTGTAAAAGAAGCCCGAAGCTACTGCAATGAATGCGGGACGCTAAATGGTTGGCGATCCGCTTTTGTTTACTGACTGTCTGCCTTATAGGACGAACTGTAACTCATCAACAAGACTGTGACGTCGCGATAGCAACGGCTGAGGAGCGAGCGCTTATTCGCCAGCATGCAACGCGTGACTTGCGTCAGAAGCAGTCAGAAGTCCCGGCCGCGATATTTTCCAAATAACCCGAGCCGATTCGAAATGCGATGTGGCCAAGAGGGCGGGCGAAGAAGGAAAGCTTAATTGACAGATTTATGAGATTGTATTGTAGTTGCAGACATAGTACCGTTGCAGTCATTTAAGCCGCTAGATATACGACGGTCACCACCGATTAGTTCTCGTCACTTTCGTTCGCTCTCTGCACTTATGCAGCCAGAGCAAGAGCTTTTTCTCACTCTCCCCGGGACTAGTGCCCGCGGAGCGAAGCTCACGTCATGACCTGCAACTTCTGCCTTCACTATTTCTGCCTTCACTATTTGGCACTCTCCGCTGGCTCCAGCTCACGGTCACTGCTGGGAGGGGCGACACCCTGGATAACGCCGAGCTCACCATCGCCGCTGACGGGAACACGCTCAGTGTCACCGTGCAAGATGCTTCGGCGGCCGTCACCAAACGCATAGGCATCTTCACCGTGTACGGCATCATCACCGATGAGTAACATTTCTTCCGACATGCGCAATGGTATTCGTAAGACGTATTTAATGAAAGCCATGATGACCGACGTCATAAATATATTCAGTCCGAAGATGAAGAGGGCGCCAACGAGCTGGAGCCAGACCTGTTTCCAGTTTCCTTCGATCGCGCCGCCTGGACTGGTGAGTCCGAACGCTGCGCAGCCGTCGGCGGTTGCAAAAACACCAACCATCATGCCACCGGTGACGCCTGCAACGGTGTGGGTGTGGTAGACGCCAAGGGTATCATCAACGTATTGGAAGAGCCAGACTTTCTTGCCGATGATGTTCATGGACAGCCAAGGGATGGAGCCGGAGAGGACGCCAATGACGATCGCCCCCCAGCCGGCAACTACGCCAGCGGCAGGGGTAATAGCGACCAGGCCAGTAATCATGCCTTGGACGGCGCCGATGACGGCGGGCTTTTTGAAGAAGATAATGTCGAGCATCGTCCAGACGAGGATGCTCATAGCGGTCGCGATGTTGGTGTTCAACACAGCAGCACCGGCGTCGGCACTCGCAGCATATGGATCGCCGCCGTTGAACCCGTTCCAGCCTGTCCACAGGATACCTGCGCCGACGAGGGTGAGCAGGACGTTATTTGGCTGAAAATCGTCGCGGTCCTTTAATAGCCGTGGTCCGATCCATGCCGCGCCAACAAAACCGGCGGTACCTGCCGACACGTGAATAACGTAACCGCCAGAGTAATCAATAACGCCCCTGGTAGCGAGGAATCCGCCACCCCAGAGACTGAACGCTCCAACTGTGTAGGAAAACGTGATCCATAGCGGGACGAAGATCATCCAAGCCGTGAAGTTCATGCGACCGAGGAAGGCGCCGGCCATGATGACGACAGTAATGGCGGCGAAGACGAATTGGAAGTATACCATCGTGGACATGGGGAAGTTTGCGGTTATGCCGGACGTCGGGAGCACGGCCTGCTTGAGCTCGTCACCCATGCTGATGATCGGGCCCGGAGTGCCGACGAAGGGGGCCGATCCCCACTGGTTTCCAAACGCCATCTTGTATGCCCAAACCACCCAGCAGATCAGAACGGCCGCGAAAGCGTAGAAGGCCATGAAGGCGGAATTGATAGCCCATTTCCTCTTGACAATGCCAGCGTAGAGCACAACAAGGCCGGGAATGCTCTGCAAGCCGACTAAGCTACCAGCGGTGAGCTGCCAGGCGTTGTCGCCGGTGTCAAGCCAAGAGGTGGTGGACATTGTGGGGAAGGGACTTGGCTGGGACGGGATAAATCGCGGCAGTGATGGAGCCGTGGCGGAGTCTGGGCGTGCTTATATCTGTGCTTGCATTGACAAACGGGCTTGGCCATTCGCTTAATTTTCATGGCGACGTAGATAGACTGCGGGATTTATGGGAAATACAATAGACAATCGCAGCCTGCGTGGGATCACGTTCTTCGCTTGTGCGATCGACCTTATCACATCATGGTTTGTGATAAATCTAATCACGAGCAATCATCAACCTTATTTAGCACGGGAGATATTGACTGTTGCGTTAGATTGTGCCCGGGGGGGGCACTGACCACGCGGACTCGCGTCCAGCAAGCTGCGGGGTTGTCTCGCGCACCCTAACCTGCCGCAGCAAACGGCTGTCGCATATTTGCTGTCGGTGATCTTGCTCGGTGGTGTGTGTGAGAGACAGGGCCCCAATTGCTTGCGCATCGTACAGACAGGAGGACGAAGGGCAGGGTTAAGGTTAGGGTTATTGCGCAGACAAGAAGAAAGGGGCACCGTGCACACGTGCGGCTCGTGCGTCAATCGTAAGTTACCAGAAATGGACGACTCTGTGTATCATAGAATTCAACCGGATACTCCAAAATCTGTTGACGGCTGACAGTAAGCTGGGCACAACGTCCTACGGCAGCAGGGCGAAATCCCTGAGAATACATGTAAATGTTAGGAGAATACGAGCTCCGTGCCTCTCGTGGATCTGCGGCAAAACTTTGGCCCGAGTCGGAGGAACTTGTCGGATGGTCGGACGAACGGTCAAGGAGCTATGATAAGCTTTACGCATGCTTAAATGAGACGTCTATTTAAGACGTCGTTTGCGGACTCAAATCGTCAGGAAACAACATCGCAAATTCCTTAACGGATCCATTCAAAGAAAATTACTTGATAGAGAGAAAAGAGAGAAAATAGAGCGGGAGAAAGCAGTCAACAATGGTTCAATTATCAACCGTCAAATCCTCAAATGCTCTTATCGCATCTTCTCTCCCTCCCAAACTCGTGGCAGTCTTCGTAGGCGCCACCAGTGGAATCGGCGAGACAAGTCTCAAGCAATTCGCCAAACACGCTTGTCAGCCTCGTATCTACTTCGTGGGCCGCTCTCAGCAAGCTGGCGACCGCATCGCAAAAGAATGCAAATCACTGAACCCGGAAGGAGAATACATCTTTGTCAAAGCAGACGTCAGCTTGCTTAACAATGTTGATGAAGTGTGTGAAGACCTCAAGAAGAAGGAATCTCACATCAATGTTCTGTTCCAAAGTCAAGGGACTTTGGATCTTACAAGTGGTATGTTTGCTTCACTTGATTGTGGCAAGACAGCACAAATCTCCAAGAGAATGGCGCATTCTAACTTGCCGATAGAAACTTCGGAGAATCTCAATCTCCTATTAGCTTTATCATATTACTCGCGCATGCGCTTCATCATCAACCTTCTTCCTCTCGTACGACAAGCGTCATCTCTTCGTCGTGTGGTTACCGTCATGGCTGGCACAAAAGAAGGACCCATTGATCCCAATGATGTTGCAGGAAAGAAAGTCGGTCGACTGTCAGCCCGCGGCCACCTTTGTTCCATGATGACATTGTGTATGGAGACAATTGCAGAGACTGTGCCCGAGGTCAGCTTTATCCATAATTATCCTGGAGCCGTGGACACACCACTTTGGACGATGAAAGGTGTGCTTAAGGTTATAGTCAGAGGAGTGCTTGCTGCCTTGGGGCCCTTTATCTTTGTTGATATCGTGGAGACTGGCGAGAGGCATTTATTCCTGGCGACCAGTTCCAAGTATCCATCAAAGAAGAGCGAGGATATGCTGAATGGAGTTCCCTTGGTGGATGGGATTGGAACGGCAAGAGGCACGGATGGACAGACTGGAAGTGGTGTTTATACTGTCGATTCGACTGGAGAGAGTGGTAACCGAAAGGTGCAAAAGTTGTTGGCTGGACTGAGAGAGAAGGGAATAAAGGAGAAGGTCTGGCAGCATACACAAAGTGAATTCAAGAGGATTACTGGGAACGAGCGGTCTTAGTCGACGGAGTCGGATTGGTTTTGCTGATTTTCGGTAGGATTTTCGGTAGGATTTTCGAGCAAGCATCATTCTGTTTTTCATTTTTCATTGATATTGGATAGTCGTTGGATATGGATATTTAAATAGAGCTGCAGCCCGAATTAATGTATAGTTGTATGATGTACAACAAAAGATACTTGAGTTTGTGGATAAACTGGGATTCGAAAGGATGTCTAGCACGATAACTAACTTTCAATGCATAGCTATATGCACACGACCGTTCTCTCCGATTCTAATGCATTGCCAGACATCAGCATCACACATCTTGCTATATTCGTGAGCCTTCTTCATTAGCCTCTCTTTGCGGCGATCTCGCTTTTTCCGTATTGGTTTCCTGCTAGGTACAGGTTTTTTGCTGTTGTTCAGTTGCTTGTTTTGCGATCATTTTCATTTTCATTTTTCCCCCTTGGGCGCGGGTGATAATTTGTTTAGGCTTACGAACACCAAATTTCTCGAGAGTTGATATACTTGGTGAACTGCACCCCTTGCAGGATCACCAGCTGGGCTGATTTCTATGTGGCACCATTCATGCTGGGCGAAGGCTCGACGAAACTACATCGGTATCTCAACTCTGATCACAGCCTCCGCCTATTTTAAGCAACGATGGTGACGCCTTCAGCTATGGAGTGGCCAGCTTTTGACGTTCCCAGAACTACAACTTCATCACATCATGACAGCTCCAACCACTTCGCGTCCTGTCTAAACAACCACTCAGGAAGTCAGAGGCCTGTGACGGGACTGTTAGCCTACTCCCCAGACTCATGGATCCCGTACATTCAGTTGGCACGGCTTTCACCCCCCGCAGGCTTATGTCTGATAAATCTCCCCTATTTATTTGGAGTTCTCTATGCCGCCATACGCTTGACTACTCCGCCTCTGAAGCCGGGAAAGGCCAGTGCCATCCTCTTGGCAGCCTGCTTTTTCTATTCGAATGCTGGCCACTAATGGAATGACCTGATTGATGCGCCTCTTGATGCCAAAGTCGCTCGTACGAAACATGGTCCAATCGTGCAGTCAGTCGCGCTCATATTCACCCTAACCCAGGCGGTGGTGTCTTCTGGGTTGAAGTCGCTAGACCTATTCTAGGCAAATCACGTGCCTAATTTGCTTGTTCTGGTATAAGCATTGTGCCTGGACCTATTTTATAGTACTGCGCTTACCCGAATTCAAAGAAACCCTAGCCCCCTCTCCGCCCGCCGCTGGTCAGATGTCCTGGACTTTATCCGATCGGAGCGGTACATAGTCAACTGGGTATCCCAGCGTTTAGATACCCATTCTTGTACTTTCATTTATAGGGGGTTGTAAACGAATAAAATTTTTCCTTATTCGCATTCGTAGAATTCCGTTTATTCGCAACGAATAAAAATGGGAGCGTCGAATACGAATAACGAATATTAACACTACATCTTTGCTCACTCGCAAGCCCAGATAAATGGTGAGCCCTTACATTATGGATATCTCGTCGTGTGCAAGGTACCCTGATCTAATTGACGAAGCGTTCGGACAGTCTCTATAGTGCGAATCCCCATCGAGACTTTGTTGAGCAGATCCAAGGCTTCATAAGGAGACGGTGAGGATTCACTCCGTGGCAATCTTACGACTTGAAAAGGACTCTTTGGATCTCAATCTTGCTTGTTTCAAGAATATAAATTATCACAACCTTTGTCATCTTTGTTATCCATTCGCATAACGCAATTATCACGTGCACCTTTGTTTCAAGAAGTCGTCGCACCACTTCATTCTACTTCCTAGTCGCCTCCTCATATGCGCGATCCGGGATGAACATATAGTCTTTATATTTCCTATATATCTCATCCTCGCTCACGCCCTGAATCCTCATTGTAATGAAATCCTCCGTTTGCTTCTTGTCTAAGGTCCTAGTTGCTAGATGTGCTAGTTCACCTGGCACTGTGCTATCATTTGCAAATGCTCGATACCTCTCTGTGCCGACTATATCAACAAGTTGCTTTTGCGTACATGTTCTATTCGCTTCCTCTGGCATCGATACGGTGTCAGTTAGGTTCCATCCCTGCTCTTTGCGATGTGGGTTGATGCCTCCTCCTGAGCAAATGGTCAGGTAAAGTATCTGAGTTAGGGTGGCAGCAGACAATTCTCTGAGAGTTTGCTACAGGCTCCGATGAATCCTCCGCAGTTGAAATAGAAAACAACTCTGCTTGCACTCCGGCAGCGGTCGCGGACAATATGGCTATCAAACACACTGTGGCAATAGCTCTAGCGATAGATTTCATGATCGTTTAAATTTTGCAGTGTGTAGCACTCGGTCCTGGATTTGTTTCAATAGGGATAGAGACTGTCTCAATCACAGCGCTGAGGTCGCGCGTGATTGCCCAGCCGCGCCAGTAAAAAACTTAGGGTAATGACCACCACAGCCTCCATGTACATCGTGTGTCAGCCAATGAATTAATCGAACATACAAACCAAGACTTGAGTTCACATGTGGACAAACCGGCAGATCCCAAAGTTCCTGTTAGATAGCGAGAATGATGTCGAAACGTCGTCTGCACGGAACAGGTCTACGAAGAAGTGCTGTTTCTGAAAATAACCACTGAAATTTCCGCTCTTATTTCCGCGCCTTACGTCATTTTAATGAATTCTTCACAAGTGATGAATGAAGTATCTCCGTGGCCGCCCCACTGTTTTACTTCGCCATGCATATTCAGCAGTTCCCGGTTTGTTGACCCGGCACCGATACAGCGAGCCACGCTGAGTCGCGCGGAATTCCATAATTCTAGAGAGTATACGATGCATATAATTGCGTAGCAATAGGAGTAGCTGCGATTGGCCGAAAATTAAGTTTATGTTTAGTCTTCGGACAACTGCTTCCTAAAATCCTTCGGCCCAAAGAAATTCACGTACGCGGCGAACTTATGTGTGCTTGAAGCTAGTTCATTCGCCACCACGTGTATAAGCTAGCATGCTGACCGCAAGCCGTAGACAGATATGACTAGTTCCTAACGCCAGCAATATACCGACCACGTATTATATCCCCATTCATTCCGAGTGACTGGTTGGTTAATCGACATGCCGTCAATCGAGTTTTGGAGATTCCGTGACAGAATCTTAAGTCGGAGGTACCGAATGGCAAACTCTAAGTTTTGTGGAAATGTGTAGAACACTCTAGCCTACGATCGTAGATTGTGGAATATTCTAGCAATGTGTAACGATGACGCAATTGGGTATTCATGGAATGTCTAGAAGGTTCCAGAAGGCAGCGTCCCAAGTATATATAGAGGTCATAGGAACCTATAGTTTATGAGTAAGTTTTGTGCGCTTTAATATAGTCATATAGTACAACAGGTTATGAGCCCTGTTTGAGCGCAACCATTGGAAAGAACGAAACAGAAGAAACCTAAGGAATGTCAGAAGATAGAGACATTCGAGTCTGGAAGCTCGACGGAGCCGAAGACTGGGTGCCGTGGAAGCGGCAGATGACCCTTATCTTGAAGGGTAAAGGTTTTTTCAAATTCCTCGAGGGCAGTCCCGCTAAGGAAGGGAAGAGCCCAGAAGAACAACAGAAGGAGGAACGGGAGGAGATGAAAGCCTCCGCGACCATAATGGGGAGCCTGAGCATCAAGGTCCAGGCTCAGATCCCTGGCGACAGTCCCACGCCAAAAGAGATATGGGATCGTTTGCTTAAGCTGTACGACCAGAGTACAGCAGGTTTAAGGATGCAGCTCAAAGGAGAGTTAGCGAGCCTGAAGTACTCGGACTTCAAGGACGCAAATGAGTTCGTTCAGAAATTCACCGGCTTAGTGAGCCGTCACGCGTCAACGGGGAAGCCAGTCGATGAGGAAGAACAAGTTAGGCTCTTCCTTGAGGCAGTTGGTTCCGGTTTCGAAATATGGAAACGACTGAAACGTGCCGAAGTTCGACGGGGTCTTACCATCGAAGACCTCACGACCGATTTCCTAGAGGAATCTAGAAACGAGGAGAAGGAGAGCGCCTTTGCTATCCGAGCAAAGGGAGGCTCAGGACACGGCAAGAAGAAAGAAACAAGGACCTGTTTCAAATGCGGAAAGAAAGGGCATATAGCCAAAGACTGTTGGTCCAAGACTCCGAAGGACCAAGGACCGAAACTAAACATGGCGGCTTCCGCATTTAATAGCGACAGAGATCTTAGGACTGCATGGTTTATCGACAGTGGCGCAACAGCACATATATGCTGTCAGGCAGAATTGTTCGAAGAGCTTGACACTAGCTGGAAAAAGCCTCTCGACGGTCTGGGAGGTGGTGTGCGAGCCGAAGGAATTGGAACAGTGAAACTTACTGTCGGAAATACCAATTCAACACTTACCTTGAAGGATGTACACTTAGTTCCTAGTTTCTTCACCAACTTGATAAGTGTGGACCGTTTCCGATCATCAAAGGACGCGCGTTTGACCTATGACGGGTCAGATTGGACGTTGATACACACACCTACCGGGACAAAAGTCGGCAACATTCAAGACTACCGAGGGTTGTACGCACTAGATGCACAGGTAGTGCAAAAGGAACTTGTTAGTGCCGTCGTGGAACCAGTGGATCTCTGGCATGCGAGATTAGGACATATTTCAATGGAACGAGTCAGAAATACTGCAGGTCTCACAAATGGAATTAGTCTAAAGAATGCGTCAGAAAGAATTGTTTGCGAGACATGCATTGAATCAAAACAGGAAAGACAGATTTCACGCGACCGACCAGCGCAAGCAACGGAACCAATGGAATTAATCTATACTGACGTGGTGGGACCAATCAAACCTCAAGCATATGATGGCTCAAGTTGGTACCTCAGTGTCGTGGACGATGCAACGTGCGGCAAATGGGTCTACCCTATGAAGACTAAAGGAGAAGCATATGATCGGCTATGCGAATTCTGCAATTGGGCAGAAAAGGCAACGGGAAAACCCGTTAAACGAATTCGTATGGATAACGGACTCGAGTTTGGTGGCAGTAGGTTAGAAGCTTTCTTAAAGGCTAAAGGGATCAAGCAAGAACTTACGGTGCCATATACGCCAGAACAGAATGGCAAAGGCGAGCGTCCTCATAAGGAGCTCAACAATATGGCAAGGACTATGATTGCCATGTCAGGATTAACGCAAAAGCTATGGCCAGAAGCTCTAAAGCACGCCGCTAGACTGAGCAATCTGCTCCCCACCAGAGCACTTAACGGAGAGACTCCTGTGAGAATGATGGAAAAGTGTCTGTACCCGAACGACCAACCTTCAAAGCCTGACGTCTCACATCTTCGAATATGGGGATGTAAAGCATGGGCACTGATACCTAGCGAGCGAAGAGCGAGGAGCGAAAAGTTTAAGCCTAGGAGCAAACCAGGTTATTTCGTGGGAACAGAAGCCCATAATATTTTTCGAATATGGATGCCTGACGCGGGAAAGGTAATCCGAGCACGGGACGTCACGTTCGTCGAAACTGCAAATAACAGACAGGTGCAGCCTGAATCGACGGAAGATAGAGAAGACTATGCAATCGATATATTTGGCGATAAAGTCGCTGAACAGGTTACGCAATCAGAATCAGAAGAGCCTGCACAATCTCAAGAAGAGTCCGAGACCGATACCACCATTACGCTTGCTCCGCCACAACGATCGAACGCGATAGCACCAAATCAGACAGCCAGACAAATTGAAAGTGATCATGCAACGGTTTCTGGTCCTCCAAGAAGATCGACTAGGGTGACTCGCGGTCGCCCTCCGATGAGATACGGAAATGCAGCATTCAATAATGACGGAACAACGGAAGCTTCTGTCTTCGCGGTTAAATCGGCAGAGGACCCAGATCCCAAAACATTTCAAGAAGCAGTTAATGGTGCCGACGGTGATGAATGGATGACAGCATCTGAGGATGAAATTAAGTCGCTAAAGGAGAATGAAACATGGGTCCTGGTTCCAAGAAGTCAAGCGGAAGGAAGGAGGGTTCTGACAAATAAATGGGTATTTAGAACCAAAACGGATTCCTCGGGAAACCTCCAACGAAGAAAGGCGCGGCTAGTGGTGCGCGGCTATGAACAAGAAATCGGGCAGGATTATAACCAAACCTTCGCATCTGTGGTAAAAGCAGCAACATGGAGACTATTGATTGCGATGCTACTTATCGATGGATGGTTTTGCCACCAAATGGACGTTGTGACAGCATTTCTTTACGGGAACCTAAAGGAACTGATCTATATGGAACAACCAGAAGGTTTCAACGAAGGAGAGGACATGATATGTCAGCTACGTCGCACACTCTATGGATTAAAGCAGTCGCCGAGAGAGTGGTACGGCAGATTTGTCGAAGCATTAACTAGTCGAGGATTCCAAGTTTCACAAAGCGATCCATGCATGTTCATTAAGCACGAGTTAATTGTGGTACTCTATGTCGATGACTTGCTGATATTTGGAAAAGAAATCAAACGTATCGATGAGCTGAAGCAAACTCTACAGGAGGAGTTCAAAATGAAAGATCTAGGACGAGTATCATATTTCCTAGGCGTGAATATTGAAGAGAGGAAAGATGGTTCAGTGAAGATTGCACAGAGTACTTACATAGAGAAGATCCTCACTCGTTACGGCATGGACCACGCTAAGACTGTCCATACTCCCTTTCAACCATCGGCCAATCTGGACGAGCCTACGGAAGAGGGTTATCAGGCCCCACTCGAGTTCCTAACGAGGTATCAGTCGATTATCGGGTCGTTGATGAACCCAATTATTTATTCACGGCCGGATATTGCATATGCAGTGGGAAAACTGTCTAGGTACATGTCAAATCCCACGGAAGTCCATATGAAAGCAGCAAAACACGTTCTTCGGTATCTATCTGGAACAAGAAATCTCGGAATCATTTATCGACGCCAAAAACAGCACATCGGTGAAACTCACTTGATTGGTTTCAGCGACGCAGATTGGGCTGGGGACAAAGATACAAGAAGGTCGACATCGGGATATGTCTTTATGTTAAACGGAGGACCCGTTTCCTGGTCGTCGAAAAGGCAGAGCAGTGTGGCTCTGAGCAGTTGCGAAGCTGAGTACTACGCGCTAACTCAAGCTGGTAAAGAAGCAGTATGGCTCAGCCAACTAATGGCTGAGATTACGGGCAAGCATCAAGAGCCCCTAGCGATATTTTGCGACAATCAGGCAGCTCTAGCAAGCACCGAGAACCCGAAATTTCACGGACGGATGAAACATGTCGAAATACAACACCACTTCATAAGGGAACTAGTGAATGATAAGAAAATCAGTACCAAGTGGATTGACACTCACAATATGGTAGCTGATGGACTCACGAAGAGTCTAGAACGAATTAAGTTTGGAGATTTCGTTACGATGTTGGGTATGGGAAATTAGTGGGATGGTGCGACTACTCGATTAGTGCGAATTGACTACGATCATAGGCTATGGGGGGTGTGTGGAAATGTGTAGAACACTCTAGCCTACGATCGTAGATTGTGGAATATTCTAGCAATGTGTAACGATGACGCAATTGGGTATTCATGGAATGTCTAGAAGGTTCCAGAAGGCAGCGTCCCAAGTATATATAGAGGTCATAGGAACCTATAGTTTATGAGTAAGTTTTGTGCGCTTTAATATAGTCATATAGTACAACAGGTTATGAGCCCTGCTACGCGCTAACTCAAGCTGGTAAAGAAGCAGTATGGCTCAGCCAACTAATGGCTGAGATTACGGGCAAGCATCAAGAGCCCCTAGCGATATTTTGCGACAATCAGGCAGCTCTAGCAAGCACCGAGAACCCGAAATTTCACGGACGGATGAAACATGTCGAAATACAACACCACTTCATAAGGGAACTAGTGAATGATAAGAAAATCAGTACCAAGTGGATTGACACTCACAATATGGTAGCTGATGGACTCACGAAGAGTCTAGAACGAATTAAGTTTGGAGATTTCGTTACGATGTTGGGTATGGGAAATTAGTGGGATGGTGCGACTACTCGATTAGTGCGAATTGACTACGATCATAGGCTATGGGGGGTGTGTGGAAATGTGTAGAACACTCTAGCCTACGATCGTAGATTGTGGAATATTCTAGCAATGTGTAACGATGACGCAATTGGGTATTCATGGAATGTCTAGAAGGTTCCAGAAGGCAGCGTCCCAAGTATATATAGAGGTCATAGGAACCTATAGTTTATGAGTAAGTTTTGTGCGCTTTAATATAGTCATATAGTACAACAAGTTTAGCTCTTCGCGCGCGTGTACATTCAGAAAAACGTCGCCTCCGGTGTACTGGGCCATTTGCCACCTATCATATTTGCTTGATCGCATAAACCTTGCATTAGCGTCCTACACAACACCTGATGCCGCGGATGGTAATTTTTACGGCACATGGTACTAAAGCGCAGATGAGTATCAGACGGGCAACCTATCATTGTGTAGACAGCGATGCGAGTCGCACTAATCGGGCTGCCCGATTTGTGGCTCATGACACTTACATGGAGATCATGGACTTTGGCAATATGGTCCACGGTCACGAATATCTATATTTTGATGGCGCGCACCTTGGACAAGGCGCACTAAGTGTCAGGGTTAGGGTCAGCGGATATCTATAGACATATATTTACTAGTCCAGACGCACTCAATTACACCACAAGCTAGAATTAGATCCGACATCACTCGGTGCGATTGTTGCGGCTGAGCCACATAGGCAACAGGTTAAGCAGCAACATTAGTACAAGCAAGTTCCGTCGATAACGAAGGCATCCGGTCCTGCTCATATAGTTTTGTTCTTTGTCGCTGGGTTGGTGAAGCAAGGGATTGGCCCAATGCAGTCGTCTTTGTACGTTTCAAAGGTACTAGCTAAGATCCTGTTGGCCGCCTCGGTGGTTGGCGCTCTTTTCTTAACTCTGCAATTGAGCAGAAGATTACCGACCAGTGAAATTGAGGAGCCCGCAGAACATTCAGCAGATACTACATATGGAAATAAATTCATATCGTTAGAAAATTCATATGAATGCATAAATCCATACGCTCAACCTGGGTTCATATGGATGGAGACTAGGACAACAGTCGACAACACAACTTGGGTCCCATTCTATAGTGGACTATTGGATAAGCAATTCTCATAACTTTGGGACACAAAAGGCGTACCAGTGGATAAAATCGTCAACGACACAAGATATTTTCCAAACAATTTTCCGCCAAATGATTTGCTCAAAAATGCGCCAACACAATGGTTCCAACTGCTGCATCACTACAGGAATGCGGCTGACACAGTTTCTACTGAGAAGGAGCCAGGCCGAAACTGGAATCTGTTAAAACGTTACGAGAATTGGAGAAACGGCTGTATTGGCTGAAAAACCGCAGTTTGCTTGTGATTGGTGATTCAGTGGACGAAACGCTCGTTTCTCACCTTTGCAATTCCAACGCGTCTCTGGAATATGGACCAACAAACGACTCGAACGAGACGTCAATAGTGACTTGCAATATCAAAGAATGGAATTTGACAATAACTCATTGGCAGCTTGGTTGTGTGGGCAACCATTGTAGGGCTCGGGAAACGATAGAGTCAATAGACCAGAAATGGGATCGATATTTCGTCCCAACTTCGGGCAGTGTCGTGGGACAAAACGGCGCATCCCCTGACCTCGTCATATTCCAGTTAGGCCTTTGGGGTGAGCAGTTCTTTGTCAATCAATACAGGAAATATATCCACGGCAAGAAAATAGACTATTCGCGGACTCTTAATGTTAGAGAATTAGTTGTCTACGTGCGACTACTTCGCCGCATTATTTCCAAATTGCGTGATATGTACGGACATCACATACCAATTTTGTATCGTACTGTCGCGCTCAAAAATACAAAGGAGCAAGGTGTGGTGGCCCTGAATCTCGACAGAGTGGCTAGATACGCGTGCCGCGAACTTGACGTCGAGATTATGGATTTTGGCTGGCTTGTTAGAGGATATTATTCATTTTATAGTGATGACGTGAATATTGATAAAAGTCCGCTGCGTACATTGTGGGTAAATATGGTACTTTGGTACTTGTTCAGAACTCAAGGTGGTGTAGAAGTGCGTGGAGATCTGGTCAGAATGGCCGATATGGATTTGACTACTGCCGATGCTTGGAATATGTGTCACGATACTTTTATGAAGGATTTAAAGATTTAGAAGCTAAGCTATCAGATAATAAATTGCATTCACTTCACTGGTCTGAATCCATATGCCACTTAATAGAAAGTTAAAAATAATAAATGACTGTTGTGTACTTTCATAATCTATAAGAGCAAGGAAGCTGTTACTACCTGCGAGTATTCGCTCGTTCAATGAAATGACGATCAGCGAATCTAATAAACCTAGCCTATGGTTTTATGAGGAACACTATTTTGGTTTAACGAAAAGATCCCCTCGACGCGCGTTTTCATAGTCCGATCATATTTGCAAACATAGGTCTCGGGTATGTTAGGACTTGGATTCGTCGATTTAATTTCTGGTCCTTGGGTCACGCAGATGTCCAAGAATGTTATAATTGCCATAACCTTAGTACGCTACTTGTTATTTAGAGTCAAATTCAAGCTTGACTAGATTAATACCTGATCCCAGAATTGACCTTCAAATCAGAAGCGATTGGCATGCATTGTGACTTTGTGACTCAAGACACATCTCGAGATCCTTAACTAATTGGATACTCTATAGGATGATGGTTTATCAGGGCGGGACAAGTGGACAGTAATTAGACAGGAGAGTTGAATCTAGATGATGACTGACTGAGTGACTCGGCCAATTTCTATCGTAAAGAAGATCAAGGAAACCCAAGCAGACTAACTTGGACGGCTGGGAGTTTATGCAGACCTTACACTAAAGCCCCTCAGTATCGATAGTCCATGATATTAAACCTTTTCTTTGGACCATTGAAGATTCATACAGTCGAACATGTGCGACACTATCGCAGTACTTTTCATAAATGTATGTTACTGATCAACAGTGCAGTTTTTTAAATCCGCGACATATCGGTTAGTTACTTTTATGCGCCGTTGCAATTCCGTCAATCCAAAAGCAAAATCGTATCTCATACTTGCACGCATTGCTTTGCTCCACTTGTCGAAGTCTATATCGCATGGCATCTTTATGTCGAAGTACCTGGTGTTGTAAAGAAGGTTAGAGCGCCCTGAGATTCTCATCATGAACTATTTTTTACTCACAATCTGTTATTTACGAGCTTCTCCTCGTCAATAATGCCTCCGTATACGTATACGACTTTCATTGTTTCCCTTATAATGCTTCAACCAGTATTAAGCAATTGCTGCGAATAGCGAGAGCCAAGAACAACTTACGATTTTGTTGTGAAGTAGTACTTGTACTGGATACGATATGACAGGTAAGGACCAACAATAACCTGGTGTCGACTATCGGATTCTAGGCTGTCTTCGGTCGCGTTATTAATATAATTGTCGACGGTTGCTGATGCCGCGAAAAGTGCTCGTCCAGTACCCACATATCCCAGCAATAAAACAACCAGCAACACCAGAATAATCGTTGCCTATTTGCCATTATAGCGTATTAACCGTCTGCGGACTTCAACAGTCAGTGCCGGCTATAGTTCGAGATGCCAGAAGAATATGTTCTCGATTCTCAGTCACCACCATGCATCAACATTGTAGCATGGCGGCATACTTACCAGAGCCCAGAGTTGTGTTCAGGTTAGGGTTATAAAGTACCACATGCACAAAAATGTATCATACAGATCTATTATATGGATTTAGCATATGCGTCGGAGATAGACGTGGGGAGTATTGGTACCCAACGCTTACCAAAGCGACGGATCAGACTGCAACGAAGTTGCACGGGCTGCTGCATATGCACCCTGCACATGTCGCCAAGACCGTACGCGCGTCATCTCATCCTCCCATTCGAAGCTATACGAACGATTGTTGGGATGGTGAGTTGTCAGCCTGCAGCCACTGCGAATATTTTACAGTGCCCCAATTATCATTACTGAGTATGGACTTGGTTATTTGGCGGCATAATCAGGTGAATACGATTACGCTACCGTCAAGAACTTATACTTTCGTAAAGTTAATCGCAAATATGAGAATCTAATCGTAAAGTAATCGTATTCGTCCTATCGTCTTTAGCTATGGCGAGTAAAGATTTGACAACGCGCGGAACGCCGTTGTGTTACAAGCATACTACGATCGAACTATCTGGATCTGTTACTTATCATTTGCCGCTCGTTTGACAACTTAGAAAATATGGATCCTCCGATGCGACCCCGCCGAAACAAGCGGTTGATTATTTATTACTGGATGTTGGTTACGAAAGAGATGAGCCAAGAACATCTTGGCAGACGGCCAGTCGATCCGCTGATCTGGGACCCGAGGATTATTTGTCTCTCAGTCATCCTACACAGCATTCAGATACTTTGAGGAAGAGACAGTAGCTGTCGCTGCTACAGAGGAGGGATGGCTGCTAAGGTAGTAGAGGGCCCACAGATGAATATCCAAGGATGGCACCCGCTGCGAGGGATTACGTCGCAATTCCAGCCTCTGAAGTGGCTGTTGAGAAATTATTTAGTGACAGAAGAGAATTGCTTGGTTAAGACAGCACTCCATTGAGTCAGGAATCATGAGAAAGCTTACTTCACTTGCAGAATGGTAATTTTTTGTGTTATTTATTCCTATTTACATTTTTGTCCTCTTCATGTTGATTTCAGAGCAGAAAATGAAAGTCACGTGCACGACTAGACGATTTTTTGCCAGTAGCCAACCTCAACGCTCGTATAGTTAATCGTAAATTTTTACATGGACTCGTATAGTAATCGTATGGGACTTTACGAATACGAATAACGATCACTCGCAAATGGTATCCACCCCTAAATCTAATTATCAGGTATAGATTCAGCAGTGATTGTCCAAGCAGAGACTCTGATATGCAGCAGCTCCTCCTTTTGAGCGTCTGAACGCGACTGACACAGTATGTCGTGAGGGCACTTTACTAGAAATTGTGTACTAATAAGACTGTAGGCCTCCTTATGGTTGATCTCCAAGTCGGGTCGTACGGTCTTGCTCGAGACAGGGACCCGAGGGAGCTAGTCTTCGTAATTCCCTCAGACACTTTGCCTGAGTGCCCTGCTAATATCTGGGTTCTCCAAATCCGATCCGGCGCCACGTGCACCAATTGGTCACATGTTTAATTGCACTGGTAACCTGCCTGTTCGAGCACCGAAGGGCCTGCTGAAAGCATACAAACTTCCGCTAGGCTTGCAGGCTATTTCTTTGCCTATAGAATATATTATCGGCTAACTGAAATGTATTATTCCAGATTAGCGAACACTGCGGAAACGAATGTCGCATATAAGGGATAATTGTATAGTAGAACATTCCAGGCATAGTGAGGGTGACTGATGTTGAATTAAGCTCTACAATCGCAATAAGCAAAATTTTGTCGCGCTTGCGTCAGCCTCGTTTGTCTTGCGGTTGGATATAAATATTATCTATTTTTCTCACAAGTTTTCTAATCCGTAGAGCAACCATCCATCCAATTTTTGAACTTGAAAGTGATTGTGATTCATTTAATTATAATGCGCCTCAGATGATCTCGTTCGGTGAAAAAACCTCAGGATTCGAAGCAGATTTCGCTCCCCTGGCTCCAGCATACTCGTTCCAGTTAGCCAGCTTCAGACTGTCGGCCATCGAACCTTTGCTCAGTTAATGGATTAACGACAAGTACATAGAGTACGATGTCGATACTAGATGGAATTCTACCTACCGCATGCTTCAAGGTGGAATAGCTGCAAAAGAGCAAATCCGATGTTACTTAAACGCCGTCCGCCTGTTGCCTCCCTTTACAGCATCAGATTGGGAGCAACTTGAACAGATTGCCACAGTCCTAGAAAAGTTTGACGAATTTACCAACCTGGTATCTTCACAAGGAAAGAGCATGTGTGAACCCCTACGCTAAAAATGGATTTGCCTGGTTTCCAGAAAAGGACGACATGACGGATGCCACATGGGTTCCATTGTATGAAGGAATACTGGATGGGTATTATAGCCAAACATGGAATAGTGAGCAGATTAACGCGGAACATCTCTATTCGGAAGGCGCACCTCCACGTCAAGTATTGAAATTGTCCCCGTTTAACTGGATACAAGCTCTTGCCAGACTTCATAGGCTGCTGTTGAAAAGCTGGAGAATTGACGAAGATGGGCATTGGCTAGCTTCAGAGACCCCGAATGGCCACTTGAGTCGCGACGAGCTAATAGAGTTGAGAGAATATGAAAGCCTATTATCATGGGTCAGGAATCGACGAATGCTCATGATCAGCGACTCTATAGATAGATTTCAATCTGCGTTCTTTTGTGATCTCCTGGATCGAGCGCCGGTGATAGGGCAAGGTCGGCACTCGACGTATTGGTGTCACATTCCGTACTTGAACTTCACTCTCATGCATTGGCATATTGCCTCGTTTGTGACGAACAGGCCTCCCTGTGATTGGTGGAATAACATGAGGTTTGTTACAGTCGAAGAGCGGTGGACAAATTTCTTTCAGCCGACATTTGATAAGGTCATCGGTATGAACGGCAGATCCCCTGATTTAATTATGTTGCAATCTGGACTCTGGGATCAACAAATGTACGCCTTTGCATACATGACAGATAATGGAGAAAAGGAACCTGACTATTCACGGCCCCTCAACTGGGCCGAACTCAGGTTCTACATGCAGCGTGAGCGAAGTCTAATTACGCTAGTCCGGTAACAGTTCGGCAATGATGTTCCGATAGTGTACCGAATGTCAACATTTCCAAGAGAGAAAAGCTGGCACAGTACTTTGCATGACATTAATCGGGCTGCCCGGTTTGTGGCTCATGAGACTGACATGGAGATCATGGACTTTGGCAATATGGTCCACGGTCAGGAACATCTTTATTTTGATGGCGCACATCTTGGACGAGGCGCACTAAGTATCTGGGCAAACATGTGGCTCTGGTACCTGTTCCGTGGTCAAGGTGGAATTGAAGTTAAAGGCAGGATTGTACAAATGCCTACTGAAGACAAGTCGTATAATTTATCTCAGAATTGGAATTTCTGTCACGAGAAATTCATGAATGATCATAACAAGTGGGAAAGTCAAATGGTCAATTAGTTTACGGTCTCATCAAGGTTAAACAGGGAATTCATTTGGGTTTGGCATCGGTTTGGCTATATAGATAATTTGTACTGAGTAAAGGCGACAAAACTTGAAGCGCCAGATAGTAACAATCCGCCTTGGTCAGCTTTCATAGTCTTAATCAAATAAAGAGCATTCTTCTGATTCATTACTTTCATCTGGTGTTGTGCCGTACAAAGATGAATGGTGTAGTCATTGGTGTTCTGTGGTTAAACGCACTCCTGTGATGTATTCAGAAATGTCCTCCGCCTAGGAAACATCACCGCTGCGGTGTCGTGACAAAACGACTTTTCAAGACGCGACAGTTACAGAGCCATAAAGGCGTATTTTTGGTTTTAAGTTACGAAAGGGTGACAGAATCTTGACAAACTTTCGAGAAGCGCCCATTTTTTCTAATATGTGGGTCTCACAGAATCTTTTTGTGCCCCATCCTAACATACCACTCCAGAAGCAGATCCAATGCGAGGTGCAAGCGTAATTTTCATCTGCTAAGATCGTGTTTAACAGATGAGGCACAGAAGATAAGTCAACGTTGACAAAGAGATTTGAGAGAGCTAGACCCTACTGGCCTTTGCAAATTAACTCGGCCCATTCTTGTCTTTCCCCATTGAGTCCAACAACAGTTCGACAATGCCAAGGTTCCCTTTACTGGTAATTTCGGATAATAACTTGCGAGATATTCGGCACCCGGGGTCGATTTGTATGGCTCTATGCTCTAGGAGCAAACGCACCACTTCCTCATTCCCATTTAGTGCAGCTGTAGATAATGGCGTTCGCCCGTTGATGTCAGTTTGATTTGGATTTACATCTGCATGGTTGAGCAACAGTTGTACTACTCCATTATGTCCGTTGGACGCGGCAGCGAAAAGAGGCGTCTGCCCGAAATTGTCGGGAGAGTCTGCGTGGGCACCTGCATCCAACAGAAGCTTCATGACTACTTGGTGGCCGCTGAATCATCAACGCTGTGGCGCCGTCTCGACCCTGCAGGTTCACGTCTACTCGGTTCGAGTTCAAGAACATAGACACAATCGCTTCGTGCCCATCTATAGCAGTAATCATGAATGGGGTGTACCTACTCGTCGTGCATCGACAGTTTGTGTCAACGTTGCGACAGTGAAGTAATAGACCAACGGCAGAAGCGTGCCCTTTTGCTAGCCATATACAGCGGAGTCATCTCGTGTCGGTTGTATCGGTTCGGGTCGACATCTCCTCGATCAAATAATAACTCTATGACTCGCTTGTCCCCGGACTTATTCGCCCGATGTAACGGGGTATTTCCCTTATAATCTTGAGAGTTTGGACCAATGTCATCGCGGCTGAGAAGAAGCCCCACAGCACCTGCAACACTCTCTGAGGCAGCTAGATGAAGTGCTGTCATGCGTAACCTCTCCTGCAAATTTGGATTGGAGGTGTTGAGGTTGATTGAATGTAGGATCTCCAGATATCCCTTCCAGGACGCATGCATCAACGGCGTCATGCCATGTCGATCACTCCGGTCGTGCACCGTCCTGCTATCTTCGAGAAGAAGACGGAAGATCCCGACATAATTCCGTATTGTAGCAGTCATCAGCGGGGTCTTGCCTTTGGCATCCTCACAATTTGGATCCGTGTCTTTTCGTTGTAGCAGCAACTTCACTACATCGACACGATTATGCATCGCCGCAATGTGGAGCGGAGTCATGCCAGCCATCGCCACGTTGGATATTCGGATCTGTTTGGTGTGAGTCCAATAATAATTTGGCCATTCTCGTCAGCCCATGAGATGCGGCCCATCTCAAAAGGCGGATTTTCATATCGGAGTAATGGAGGTCAATCTCTTTTCTTTCGAGCAATAACTCTACTACCTCTGCATGTTTGTTGTTAACTGCGACAATGATGGGGGTAAAAACCCGCCTCCATTCACTTCGACATCAGGGCGATTCAAGAGAAGTCCGACAATCCTTGCATACCCAACGGTCGGCAGCGAGCAGCAATGGTGAGATGGCGACTAATCCTGTATAGTCCAAGGAGAGTCCTGACGACAGGTTCGCATTTTTCCTCGATTGCTGCCGACAAAGGTGTATCGCCACAATGATCAACAGCGTCTGGATCGACTGACTTAAGGCCTAACAATAAACGGACGACACCTGTTCTTCCACTTCTCGCCGACAAATATAATGGACTTCTCTGTTGGGAATTCCTCAAATCTGGTTTGGTGCTCTTCCGTTGAAGAAAAAGCCGGACAACCGTTTCATGTCCTGCTGCTGCGGCTGCTCCGAACGGGCTTCCATAAGGTCCGTACCCCGATCCGTACCCCGCGCGAAGAGAAGATGTTCTTATGTATGCGCCTGCCGCCAAGAGAAGCCGTGCCACCTTTTCGGATCCTTTATATGCCGCGAGCTGTAGTGCATCGCCATAGGAACCTTCTATTTTCCGCACATCGGCGCCGTTGTCAATGAGCAATCTTGCAAGAGATTCATCGTCGTTGAACGCAGCGGCAATAGAGGTGGATACGATTTGCGATTAATCGCTATTCGTATTCGTAAAGTCAATGCGATTACTATACGAGTCCATCTAATATTTTACGATTAACTATACGCGCGCTGAGCTTGGTTACTGGCAAAAAATCGTATAGTCAGGCACGTGACTTTCATTATCTGCTCTGAAATGCACACGTGGAGGACAAACAAATAAAGAGAGATAAAATAGCACAAAATTACCATTCAACTCTTTGAGTAGTGATCTGCGAGTAAAGTTGGAAACCAGTTTGACGAATGCGCACTGCGATACCATCTTTAATCTTTCACGCCGTACCTAAATAGGAATACGATTACTATACGATTTTGCGGTAGACTATACGATTACTTTACGATTAGGTTCTCATTTTCGCGATTAACTTTACGAATAGTATAAAATATTGACGGTACCGTAATCGTATCCAAGCGGCATACAAGGCGCTCCCTAAACGATCGTGGCTCATGTTAACTTGCATGCCATCCGCCAGACTCTTCCGACAACACTCTCCAATCCTAGCCATGCAGCCAGTACCACGATAGCGTTACCCTCCCGGGCACAAACACAGTCAGCTAGACACTTAAGGTTCTCCAAAACCCAACGTCGACCGTTGTACGCAGTCAGAGCAACAGAGATCGCCTTCAGGCAACTTTCGACATCACATTTTGCATTGTCCGCACTAGTCGCCATCGATGCCATCCAAACCGCGACTTGTGCGACGTCGTCGTTGCTCGTTTCACGTGCGATCTCTTCAAAAGCTACTCGTGACACGAAGTGGTCGCTCACATATTTTCCAAGCGAAGTTCTGTATAAGCGGTTATCCGTTGCAACGTTATTAAAATATCCTAAGAAAGGTCTTCAATAGTCAAGGTAGGAGATTGCATCGAGTGGACTATGCGACACTTACGACAGACACGTCTCATGCAGAATATCTCTTCTAACCTCATGAAGCCAAATACGAGGATGGTGATTTCGGCGCTGAGGTTGTCAAAGCCCATGGTGTTGATCCCCGTGCGATCCGAATAGGCGTGAGATCCTGATAAACCAAACCCTTTCTTCTATCACGGAGTTATTTCGGAATCGTTGTCTAGATAGGAAGATCTGTCGAGCTCGAGGGACGTGTCGGAGCCTGCGATTGTCCGCTTGCCAACTAAGTAGATAGTCCAAGAATTGGATAAGTCCAAAACATGTTAAAGGTTGAAAGAATCATCGGGTCTGGTTAGATTAGACCACTTTGCGTAAGAGGCAGTATTTACTTACTCCTCATACACCTTGTTTGCAATGGACTCGGAGTCTTAGAATTCTTATCTGGAGTATGTTCCCAAGATCTTATATTTGCTCTTCCGATCGATTAAACTTCAGTCAGATCTGCAAGTTTTTTTGTAACATGTGGGGAGAACTTTGGTGCCGCGCCGCCACGGCCCGTCAACGCTCCTAGTGTGAAAGAAACCGAGGCTGTTCTTCTACATCACGTCCAGTCTTGGGACTCCACCCCGATGTGGAAGCGGAAGTGCTAGGCTCCCCGACTTTTTCTGCTGTCTGTTATATGGATGGAGATGTATTGAGATCTGGATTAAAATCTACGCTCGTTTCGAGATAAAGTACTGGCCATTGAGTCAAAATACTTGAAGGTTGTGTTGAGACACGTGTAGCCCAAACGTTTTTCTCCAGACATCCCAGAGTAACTTCAGATTGTGGACGGCACGTTTTGCGTAGATAATCTAACTTCAATTAATTCACCAGTCATGACTGATTGACGAACAATTACATAAAAATACTCTAATTGGCTTCGTCTCGTGTCTATTATTCAGGGTTCATGCAGCCTAGCCTCCTTTCTACTGTACAAGATCTTCCTAAGCCAAGCCAATATGTCGATTTGCCCACAAAAGTAGCATTCGTAATGATCTACCATGGAATAATCGATCCATCGTAACTCCTCAGTAAGAAGTCGTCCGCAGCCGACAGCGCATCAACAATCCCTAGCATTCCCGTGGCACTATCTTCGGCTGAGATTTGTCCACGCGAGTTATTCATGTCGGTTAGGACGACACCTGGATGAATAGGCACGATGGTGAATCCAGCAGAATTAAGCTGATTGTGGAAATACTAAATCCCCAGCATTAGAATATACGTCGTACAACATATGCAAAAACGCAATCTCACCCAAGCCGCCATATTTAGTGCCGTCTTTGTCGTCGAATAGCTATAGGGGACTTCCATCTCCGTCATAAACTGCGCATGTTCCTTGCTGAACTCTACTGAGGCCACAATCGATGACATAAAAATGATCTTTCTCGTCTGACGCTTCTCAAGTAAGGGTAGCAACTTGGACGTGAGATAAGATGGAGCTATCACGTTGATCTTATACTCGCTCGCCATGTCGCCGGGATTAACTGAGCGCACAGATGTCACACTGGCACCATAACCAACATTGAGCACACCGAGATTCTGTACAATAGACTTAGTAATCATTGCATTGTAACAGCTCTGATATATGAAGCGATACTTACATTCCAAAGCTCATCAATTCCTTCGGGAGCTAGACCTTCAATCTCAGCTGCTGCATTGTCGATAGAGCCAAAATCATCAGCTTCCATTTCAACAAACTTCACGTTAGGGAGTGCCGCCAGCGGTGTGCCGATAACTTTAGCCTTAGAGCGTACAGTCGCAAGAACAATATCTCCACGTTGGCTAAGTTCCGTCGCAAGGGCGAGACCGATACCTGCTTCCTGGTGAGTGATGATACAGAGTAAGAACGCCTCAAGCGCATACCCCTGTTAGTTCCGGTCACGACAATAACTTTAGGAGTCATGCTGCTCTTCCTAACTATTCGCTGATGGCCAGGTTGTGGTTGTTAGTGCAAACGGAGTAAGCACAAGGACAAACAGGGCCTTTTATCATGACAGGACGCGACAACTGACAATGCCAGAGTAGTCTATGGCCATCCATAATTACTAAGCATCCGAGCCAAGGAATGAAATCCACAATGTCCTCCAGATGTTGAGATTTGCTTGGCTATCACATATGCGGCTCACTCCCAACGAGTTGCCGCTCGGAAGCTCGGCTGACGAAGAATGACGTCACGCCAACTTCAGCGGGGTCGACATGTGTCACAACCAAACTTAGAAACCTTAGCGATTGCTCAAATGAGCTTCGATACTTGTTATGGTTAGCAGCAGCTCTCCCAGAGATAGGGCTGGACACGATACGATATCGCCGAGTTTTGCCCATATCGCATATCGTATCGCCTGGACTTTTCTGGCCGGCGATATTATCGCCCATTTTATCGCCAACTTGGCGATACAGGGGGAGGGTAATGTGGTGACCAATCAAACACTAGAAGTATAAGTAGAGGTCGTAAACTCCTTTGGACATCACCAATTGACACGACTCTATTGAAGTAGGACATCCAGTTTTAATAGAACTTGGCTATCAAAACTATCCTTATCTCTATATCAGATCCCAATGTCTAATAGATCCCTCCGCAGTCCAGGCACAAGTCACGAGCCGAATAATCTTTCTCCCCGTTTCCGTCGCGAAGTCGACTATTACCTCCTCAATGATGGTAGTGATGAGGAAGCTGTGCCTGAGGATCGACTTCCTAAAGTACCTCGATTAGATTCAGAATCGACGATTGATGGATCTGTCGATAATGTCGCACGCACAGATGTCTTACCTGAAGAATCTGCTTCTCAGGTAGTAGAAGACACGTCAGTTGCCGGTAGTACGTCCGACACATCAAAACGATCCCGAGCCAGACCTGTTACTGAGTGGCTCTGGGCATACTTCACTATCACAGAACTACCCAATAAGCATGCATTGGCAACAATTCCGTTTGTTTTCTTCTTTGTCGGTTATTTGATTGTCTTTCTATACGTACATATGGGGACCGTTCCGTTCTTCTGTTCTTCTTTTATTTTCGTTTAATTACGGGTCATTTTTTTCAAGTAATCCGCTGCAAAGTGCCAAAGTGTGTTAAAAAATTTGAGCCAAAGTCTTACTTGGCCGAACCCCGTACAGGAAGAGAGTCACGTGCGCTTTGAGGCGATACGATACGATATTCACCCATTATATCGTATATCGTATCGCCTTAAGCGATATTATAGGCGATATTATCGCCCAAAATATCGCCAGGAATTTTCCTCTGGCGATATCGTATCGTCGGCGATACGATATGGCGATATCGTCTTGTAGGCGATATCGTGTCCAGCCCTACCCAGAGATAATGACACAATGCAGACAGAGCTCATCCATGCTTACGAGAGGGCTGAAAACAATGCAGGCGCGCTTGTACCATCTATCGGATATGTTTGTTCTCATGTCCGTGCTCAGCTACGTAACCTCGACCGGATATTCGGTCTCTGTGAAAGGAGCACAATTCGATTATGGATAGCAGAGCTTGGCCCTACTTTTCAGCAAATATACACGCTCATCCCTACGCATGGCGACGAGATTCCCATCACCACTTAAGAGCAGTCTTCATCTCCGGCAGGATCTTCGGTGAAAGCAATAGTTCAACAGTTATATGTATTGACACTCAGTAAGACTGTTTAGATTTTCTGTGAATATCAAGCTGCGAGTGGCACAACGATCTTCGTTGACTACGGAATGGGCGGTACGAACCGTACGAAAACTGTCTTCAGTGTTTCCAGGCATAAAGGCACCTTAATCAGTGCTAGCATGTACATGACAGGTTTACTTTTACTGGACCACGGAGAAATAGGTGTCCCTGACCTCCTCAGGGATGATTCAAAGATACAATTTTGCTGTTCGAGTGACGCAAGTTTTTGTCAAACTCCAGTGCTTGGCGCAAAGGAAAAGTGAACCAAGAGGTTATAGTAATCCGCGCCGCAACTTGTTTTATTTCACGTGGGCCTTGTCCCGCTTAGTAGCCAATTCTCTCGAACAGTATAATCCGAGTGAACTGTTTGTCCGGTTCTCATCGTAACAGAAATGCTCGCGCTAGCTTTGGCTGACTTGATTCTGGAGGGAACTCTGACCCCAGTGTCCACGGTTATCAAAGCATATGACGCGTTCTTGCGAAATGACACTTTTATTGGCCAGTCGGCAGAAAAGAGTGGTTTTTCAGGACCATGCCTGAGCCGATAAGAGAAAACCCCAAATGGATTATGGTAAGGCTCGCCAGGCATTGCAGAAGTATCCAGTCGTGGTCGCGGCTGGAGCGGTGCAGAGACCATAGCGGAGCTCTATGATTCGTAAAAACTGGCATAGTGTTTTTTTGTTGTAACTATTGAAGCATGAAATCAGTCAATAATGAGACGATCTGCACTGAAGCTATGTCGAATCAACTGGTCAAAGTTGTGACAGACGTATCTACCGTGATGTCATCAACCCTGACTCTATTTAACCAATCCTTGAACGACGGGTTATCTTACTGCATCCGGCTCATTTGTTCAGCAAACTTGCCCGTCGTAACCTTGGTTCATGAGCCAGTGAACTAAAAGGCAAAATACTCAGCACTGTCCGTTGTAATTTTCATTTGTGCATTTATATTGCGAGTAACTGTCTGTTGAAAATGGTACTAAATCTATTTTTTCCCGCTCTTCGTGATATATAGTCACTACCTCGAATCAGCTGGCCAACATACAGTCCAGAGTCCTTCCGCTTCCCAGACCCGACTAGATCGGCATTATGAGAGAGTGGCTATCTGGTAGAGCAGCTATAATTCCCTCACTGATTTCATCATCGTTAAGCCACAGCGACCGGAAACGGTTGTCATACTGTCCAAACGAACACTTGTAAAAGGTACAACATTCGGCGAATTCACAGGCTGAGCATGAACACTGCCAAGTACCAAAACCACTCGCGCTGTTCCGAGAAATGGCAACAGTAAAGGGATTAGCTTCAGGGTCGTGAGCCACATCAGTGCCTGTTATATGGGACCATGCGTCCAAATCTGCGCTTACACGGACGACGCGGGCGTCGTTACGGGTGAACAGGTTCGCTCGACGCGATACTATAATTGTCCGTTCTGATCTGGCCACAAACTAATGCGATGCGGACGTTTAGATGATGCCTTTCTGAACACTCTTGATCCTAATCCTGTTTTCACACTGCCTCGACTAGTGCATTACAAGCGACTCGTCAGTTGTACCTGCTGCACATGCAGACAATGCGTCAACAGTCGCATCTGTAGTTAAAATCTTGCGCTCGCTATATTTTCGATAGATTGACAAGACCTAAACAACGGCGGGCCTAAGTGCATCCGGCAAGGACGTGGAGGTAGAAAAATTTGGTATTTGCCAGCAATGAATCATCGTCGTTTTAGAACTTGCGTCGAAACCTACATATAGCAATTGCTCCTCAACTGAAATTCCGCACTGATTAATAATTTATTAATTGGAGTAACTCAGGGTTTACTAGATTTCTTGCATAACGTTGGCCCTCAATAACTGCCGACACAATCAGTGTAACCAATCAGCACCGATAATATACCTTACCCCAAAACCGCTACGAGTGCTGTGGCACCGGCCAATAAGGGCAGAAAGCTCCGAATACCGTTCAGGAACATCCACTTCTTCATAAGCACTTCAACTGGTTCGTCATTGGGTTTCACTGAGCCACCAGCGTCTCTCTTCTGTTCCGCTATCGCAATGAGCCTACTATTTGTGGGTGTCATAGCGATAATAGTGAAAGGTACAATCCCAATAGTGAGAATCGCCGCGATACAGTATAGTGCAATGCTGTTCCTCGGCACTAGACGACCAAGCTGAGTCCCTGCACGCACGGACCAGGCAAGGTAACAAAAGGAAGTAGCTGTAGCGACAGCTATGGGCGGATTCTGAGATTTTCCTGCCTCGAAAGTATATTTCCATTGCCTGCTGAGGATACTGGTCGGGACAGAATCTTCAGTCTGTGACCGAACAAGAGCGGGAATTGAAATAAGGGACAGCGCCGCGATATTTCCTTCGTAGCAGTTAGAAAAAGTATACTGCCAATAGCAGAAGAATTTGCTTTCCTCTCCATCTTCACAAGTCACTACGCAAAGGAAATTGAATGAGGACAGAAGAGCTTACCAGAGAGCCACAGCGCTCCCCCAACGCCCACTGCTTGAGCTACACGAAAAGAAATTCCGGAAGCAGCCATGACATCGATATTTTGCACCAGTCAGGTTGGATTAAACACGGTATGGGAATCAGGAAGACGAGCATAAAGGTAGGGCCGCTTGGCTAGAAATAAATCCTAGCACAAACGGATAAGGGCGCGACATGGTCTAGCGGTAATTTAGCGACGAGGCAGCCCGCAGTATCATACCCTTACCACCTAACAATCCTAATCACGTTTTGATCACTAGCCGCCATCACGCGGCCAATGTCGGACCGGAAACCTCCGACAGCCGACAATTAAAGTTTCCTCCGGGGAGCGGATAGGAAGTCTGCGGAACTTAAAACTTCCCCTGAGACCTTTGCTAGGTCGAGGGTGCTGAACTGTAGGTTAGGTAATGTTCCCAACTCGGCTTCGTATAGGGGAATTTACTGCTGACAAAGGCTAATCGCCCCGCCACGCCTTCCGCTGATCAAGCGGGAAACGCGGAACTTGCATATAGGACTCCGCTACTCGTCCACCTACGGAGCATGTATGCGATGCCGATGTCCACGCTAAGGGCCAAACGCGAGACCCAGGTCAGGGACCAGCGGAAACGTACTGCCAGGGCTTGCGATTCTTGCTATAAGAAAAGGTAATAATTGAATCGAAATACTAACCATCCAGGAGTTTCTTTTGTATGAGATGTTCCAGACTAATTGATATCGGACTATTCTAGATCGCCGACATTCCGCAGTGCAACTGGTGCAAGCATCACAATCTTCCCTGTACATTCACCAGACTTGTCCGATCCAGCCGGAAAAAGGGACCTGATCCCTCTCAGTATGCTTGTTCTCGGATCTAATCCACGCCATGCTGGTGACACTCACACTCGAATAGACAGTTAAGAGATTCCCAATTGTCCGAGCGCATTGAAAAGATCGAGAAATTATTGACTGGAAGGCTGCCTTCAAGAGATCCTGGTCTGGGTAATTATGCAACCTTTTATATTCTCCCTTCGGCTCCCTCTCTTAGTCTTTGAGTTAAACATTAACCAAGCCTGCAGGAATTATCGAGAGCAATTCTACTTTTGGCATCACACCAAACCTTGCACATGTTACGCAAGCATTCTGTCCATCTTTTGGAAATCTGCATTTCGCGGGCTTTAGGCTTGGAGAGATCAGTTCATACACTGGTATCCCCCTGTTTTCAATAGATGGCCAGCAATGGGTCCAATCCCGCACCGGCCAGACTGTCACTTTCGTTGAGAAACTCTGCGCATTTGGGCCTCCATGGCAAAATTTGCGATTTCTTGACCGGAATTATCTTTCCAGGAACTTTCAAACGCTCCAGGGTGTAGTGAAGCTACCCAAGAGAGATGTTGTCGAAGAATGTACCCTGGTATATAGCTCGTCCATTTTACGTTTTGTGTTTCCTCTTATTGATACAGTGCTATTCGACGAGACAATTAAATTGGCTTACCAACCAGATAACAATAACGGCCCTGGAGTTGCCAGTGCCAAAGCATGCATCTATTCATTTCTTGCCTTTGCGTCGGTGTTCAACCTTCATAGCAGCACGTGGTCAGCTGTGGACAGCGAGGCATGTGCATTGAAAGCCGAGTCCTTGTTGCCACAGGTTCTCCACGAGACGACAATAGACTCACTGCAAACTGCGTCATGTTGGTAAGTGGCCTTTATTTCTCTATGTTTTGTGTCTCTTTTCTCAGACATCATCTTTTTTCTCTCCGCAATTACGTTCTCAATTCAACAGAAATATGCGCTTCGCACAAGCCTTTAGTGCCTGTCTGTGATATGAGACGTCATGACAATACGCTTTGCTTTTGTGGCTGACCCATAGACATGTAGCTAGTCTTCCAACTTTTCTCCGGAAACCTGCAGTCTGGAGCCCTCATGAATTCTATTGCTGCGCGATTTCTCTTCATTTTGGGCGCGCACGTTCAATCTTATCCAGACAGGGCTGGTCAGACATTGTTACCCACTGGCATGGCGTCCCGCACAGATAATCATCGCGCGAGCTCTTCTTGTTTCAATTTATTAGAGGTGTGATTGATGTACTTATTACAGAAATGTTGTTATCCCTTATTCTTCTTAGCACATACTGTCAACCGAAACCAGAAAACTGTTCACCCGCCGTTGTATTTCGTTCTGTACTTACCATTTTATTCATTTTTTGCTTCGAAGTTTTGGATAATTTCACCTACTGCTTATACATCCATCACGATAAAACATAGAACATAGATTTCAATTTCTCATTAATCAACTACGGGCAAAATCGCCGCCATGGAATGGACATGTTAAATTTAACCGAGTAAGTAACATCGCTCGAGACTTACGGTCACTTAGCTTTCTCAGCATCTGCTGTGGGAAGCCTAGATCCAGGTCAACCATCACGTCTTAGCACAACCCACACCGTACGCCACAATGGGTTAGGATACAAGATCTTTCACTTGTGTGTCTCTCATCGAAATTTATCGAACGATTGGTTCACAATAACAAATTCAGCACTAGAGAGGTAGGCACAGAGAAAATGCAATAGATGATCGCAGGCTCCCGGTGGTGTGGAAATGACCTAGCCTAAGATCGTAGATACTGGGCTTACAGCCCCGCCTGCTTACCTGATGTAGAAAGCATGCTGGTCACGTTATTGGGAAGTGGCAATTTTTTTGTTGTTTTTTTGGCCTTCCAAGTCTCGGAGCGCCTGGCGTTAAGCGCTTGGCGGTTCGCGTATCCCCCCCCCTCCCCCCCGCCCCGCCCGGGCCGCATTTTCCGGGCTGCATCTCAGAAACCCCATATTTTCGCGAAATATCTCATATCTTAAAGCCCGCAAATTTCATTATATTTGCAAGATACTGAATCCTATATATCGACTAATAATTTAACAATGATGCTTTCGTTCAAATCCACTAAGAGGGTTTTGCCTCCAGGCAACAGCTCTCCGACCGAGGTACGAAATGGAAGTTCGCGACTTCTCTATGGTCTCTCTGCGTTTATATCTATCGGAGCGCTTCTATTTGGTGAGTGTCTGTGCCCTCTATAACCCATGGATAGGAAGTATTTTGTAAATATATATTGCTAACTACAGCGAGTTAGGTTATGATCAGGGTGTTATGGGGGTTATTGTTGCGGACTCGCGTTGGCTTCATCTCACGCAGCCAAAGAACTCTTGGGTGACAGGAGCTGTTGTATCCTTATATGACATTGGTTGCTTTATTGGCGCCTTCTCTACTGGCTTCCTTTCAGATTCGCTCGGCAGAGAGCGGCTCATCAGTTTTGCGACAATAATCTTTACAATCGGCGCAATTATTCAGGCCGCATCCTATTCGGTTGCTCAAATGGCGTCGGCCGTGTTATTCTTGGATATGGAGTAGGTGCCTGCGCTGCTGGTGTACCTCTGTATCTTTCGGAAATTGCTCCAGCAAAACTTCGCGGCCGCTTAATCGGTATCGAACAGATGGTTCTCAATTTCGGCGAAATGGTTGCTTTTTGGGCAAATTACGGACTTAGCTACTTGAACTCCAATGACTGGTGGCGTATTCCAATTGCTATACAAATATTGCCCGCAATAGTTTTAGGAGTCGGATGTTTCTTCTGAATTATGCCTTCTCCACGATGGCTGGCTATGCAAGACCGTCGAGACGAAGCATATGAAGCCCTTATACGACTTCATGGCACTGATCAAGCAATTATCGAAATGGATATGTTGAATCAAGTGCTTGACGTGGAAAAACTCCACGGCTCTAAGTCGTGGGCCGACATGTTCAAAACTCCATACGTTAGACTGACGTTCTTGGCAATGATGCTCCAATCATTTCAACAAATTACTGGTACGAACTCGATCCTTTACTATACGCCAACCCTCTTTAGAAAAGGTGGAATTTCAGATGCGCATATTGCGAATCTGGCAACAGGAGGGGTAGGGATAGTGCTATTCGTCTCATCATTTGTGCCCATATTTTATTTTGACAGACTCGGTCGTCGGACTTGGCTCAAATTCGGAACAATTGGAATGATGTGTGCAATGATTGGCATAACCGTTCTTCAATGGCACGCTGAAAAGTTTCCGGGCTCGAAAGGAAATTATGCAATTGTTGCATTCCCAGATCTCTTCTATATTTGCTTTAACATCTCATGGGGTGTCGCAGCGTGGGTGTATCCGTCTGAAATTTTTCCCAACAATATGCGTGCCAGGGGTAATGCACTAGGGTCAGCCAGCAATTGGATATCATGCTATGTTGTCGCACAGGTCTCACCTGCTATAGCAGATGCTATTAACTGGGGCCTGTACATAATTTATGCTGGAATCTGCTGCTTGGCGTATTTGTTTGTGCAGTTCATGTTGGTTGAAACCAAAGGTGTCTCATTGGAGGCGATGAGTTTGCGATTCGGATTGGAGTTGGAGGAGGATGTGGCAGATGACAACCTCAAACTAGACGTCGAACTCAATGAGATCAAACCTTAGAGTTATTCTTTCTCTTTAGACACTTTATGTGTTGCTAAAGTATCGTGCTAAAGTGACGAATCAGGTAAAAGATATCTGAGATTCGGTCTTGTGTTCCGGCATTGTAAACGAAGGTAGTTAAGTATGCAATTCTACTACATCGGTCTTGTGACGTGTTGTAGGGATCGGCACGGATAAGAATTTTCGTTATCCATATCTGTATCCGTATCCAGGTAACATATCGTTATCCGTATCCGTATCCATATCCAGAAGAAATGGGCTTATCCGTATCCGTATCCGTCATATCCACGGATATCCACCTAGGAATGACAAAATATGAATGAAAGATATTACAACCATCACTAATATGAAATATACCGTTCAACTGGGCTAAAAACGCCTTCTTGAGATTATGAGTCAATAAGACCGTCGTATAATCGTTAAGATCGATCCGGCGATCCATACATATGAACCCGGCTCACCTTGCTCTGCAAAGTGCAAATGAGCTGGTCTAATATACGTAATGGATCGGTTTATATTCAGACATACAAGCTGTTGTTATTGTTACGGCATATTTAGGGTTAGGGTAGGTGGCTCAGAATAGGCGCTGAACCACATTACTACGTTCCTCGCAAAGCTACTGCGTAAACCCTTGGTTGTTCCTTATGACTATCTATTCCCGAGACAGCCGAAAAATTCAATACCTTCCTCGGTAATAATTTGCTTGATAACTTTATTTATGTGTCTTATCCGCGGATATCCGTGGATAGTATCCATGGATATGACTAATCAAGATTTATCCGTATCCGTATCCGTATCTGCCTAATGTCTATCCGTATCCGTATTTTTAACGGATATCCGCGGATATATCCGTTATCCGTGTATCCGTGCCGATCCCTACTTTTGTCATCCCATATTTAACGTGATGGTGTCCATTGGTATCGAACTGGCTTTTCCTGTTACGCTATGGTACGTGATCTCCGGCGGCCAAGGGATCGTTGGCGACTTTCTGGCATATGGTTTTATATTAATGCGGAACGATGCATTGAAGGACTGGCAGATTTATTTCTCGTTTATAGCTGCGTCGTAATCGACTTTTGCTCTGAGGCACCCAACAAATGCCTGTGTGGCATGAAGTTGTATGTAATAGACGCATTCCAATTTGCTACAATAAAGGCCTTTCGCGTTGTGGGCATTGGTAGGGTGTGTGCATCTACGTTGTCATGACCGCGCGCGGCGTGAATCCAGCTCAGCTAAGTTGCAATACATTCAGTTTATAGTAAGTTCCTAACTTTCTATCGAATAGCTCAAATCGAGTTTCTGCCAAATTTATGTTAACGTCCGGTTTTCGTGTTCAGTCAGGGTTACGCTGGTCGATGAAGTCAAATTCAACGATTAGTTCGGTGGTCCCCAGAGCGTTCCCCCGTTGTTCCCATTAGTGCATTGCCTGTGATCCCAGCCACCGCATCCACTGCCGCATCCTAAATTGCCCTGATTGATGCCACCATTAGCGGCTTGGTTGACGTTGACATATGTGTATTGGTGATCATAATACTGATCGCCAGTGTTGCTGCACCACTGGTGGGTTTGGTAATTTGCCCATCCGTTGTGATAAGACATCAATGGCTGGTACCAAATCGTATGGCATCCCCATGTGTCGCCTGGGTTCCAGTTACAGGTCCTGGTGTCGCTCAGGGAATAGCTCTGGCCCCAGGAAAAGCTGAAGGAAGCCTGGATGACTTGATCAAAGCCAGCCGAGAGGCCAACGGTCCATGACTCAGTCACCGCGAAGCTGCTTTGAATTGCCTCGTTGCAGGAGTCGCAATAGAAGCAGTTGCCGACCTGATTCCAGGATTGATACCAATATCCCCACTCGTCTTGGTCAAACCAGGTTTGCGTTTTAGGCCCGGTGCAGACCGGGGGCGCAGATTCCCTTTTCTCTAGGTCAGCCTGTGGGTCCTCCATCCCGTCGCCAGCGCTGCGCATAATACTGGTGACGTTGTGCTGTTCTCGCACAGCCTTGAGTGACTCACGAGTCCAGTTGGACTTTGTGATACTCCATGTACCGTCCGGAAGCAAACTGTGCTCCATCACCGCAGTGTCAGGCTGTTTCGCCAACCTACAAAGAGGATCGGTGCTGCTGTCGGTACATCGGACGAAGGTCGCATTTTTATCCGCATGGAAACCTTCTGTAGGGAGATATATCGGGCTGGCAAGAACGGTTGTGAGAGTCACAAGCAGAGCGACATAGAAGTTAAGAGAGTATGTCAGCATATTCGTCGCAGTCTCTCAGTAATCTGGAGCAGAACGTTAGATCACTGCCGTTGAGCCCAAATTTCGTTCAAGTAGGTTACCTTGCGCGGGTGAAGCTCAGTGGATGTATATTTTGCTTCGAAATGTTACAACTGCGGAATGACAGTGCACGGCGTCGGTCGAGACGAAAGTCTTCAACCACCGAGGGAGAATATATATATTCGTTACCGGTTGAGTGACATAACCCACTGGCTTCTGATCCAAAACTTTCAAGGCATGACATTTGGATGTTGATGTATAAGCTAATCGGAATCAGGTCAAGGTTAAATGATTAACTCGGATTACTCAGATGCCAAAATCCGAGATCACAATGTAAATAATCAGCCGCCGTCAGTGCTAACTGTGCGTATTCGCAGGTTTTGTTAGCACTGACGGTCGGCGGTTGGTTTTCTCCCAATTCTCGGGGAATCTCTAATACGGACCAAGTCGCCGGTTCTCCAGCCAAAAACTTTATTTACTCGAATGTTGCCGGAGAGCCCAACTTTAATCATTATCACGGCTCGCTTGCTATATTGCTGCGCCTACTCCAGGCATCTAAAAACCTGCGTGGCAGCTTTCGGATTAACATCCGAAGCCCCTTCTGGGAAGCATCCCGCCCGTTCACAATAACGTCGTTTCGGTCTACTCGTTCTATTTTTGGTGAAACGCTCACACTAAGAAATGGGAGGTGAACAAGAGGTGAACAAGAGGTGAACAAGTTGGAATAATCATTTGAGTCGGCCAGCCGAACCTGTGATTCAGCTTCCCGCCCATGAGTGTACAGACGCTTCGCATGCCACTTAAAATCGCATGTAGCTGAAACTTTGGAAGAAATAATTATCCTTCCTGTCAGCCAAGGCTGATCTCCGCACGGCACGATGAAAATGACCATCAGTGGTTGAGAAGTGTGCTTCAAAAGTCAAGCAAAGTGGCACGCAAGAACTCACATAGTCTTGGCTATGCACGATCTGACACAATCTGATAACATTCATGGAAACTGTGAGAGATCTATAACGTCCACTAATTGATAACAATTCAACTTCTAGTTAAGCCAAGCTGCCGTGGAAAGATGACAGAAGTGGAAACACCGCTATAGCATTTGCAGTATCAGGACGACCGGACAGAGAAACTTTGTCACAATCTTTTCCCATGACGGTCTGCCGAACTCTTTCTCAGCCGCAGTCGAAAGCAAATCCCGAAATTTCAAGCGGATCAGCCGATTGGCTCTATGTGACATAGCTCGTCAGCCTTACTTTATTACACGGCTGTGTCATCGAATCGATGGCCGAGGGTTCAGACAGAGGCTTCTCTGAGTCTCGAGTATATTCTAATGTGCGGCTGAATCGCTGCTCTTCTGTGCTCGCGCAAGCGATGGCACTACGTACTCCATATGCACATATCACACCTAGTCTAAGCACAAATCAGGGTTTCAGGGCCAAACTTATCAAGCACGTCTCTGACTACCACAGAGATATTACTATAAAATCTAAGGAGAGACTGGATTATGAGGAGATTCATGGTAGTACCGGGCGATGGGAGGTAGTGACTCCGTCGGATGGGTACCGACGTCTACTTACGCTAGTCCCAAGGAGGAATGGTTGGTTTACTCCCTGAATATCCTATCAAAAGGTGCTTGTCTCGGTGCTCGCTTATAAGTAACCTTGCCAGCTAATAATGTTCTTCGGTGGTAAGGGTTACCTTATCTTTCCCTACACTTTTTACTAGATGCAACACAACAGGATGTTTCCGGGTCAATAGAATTCGTGAAAGAACGTCCGGTCCCGTACTCAGAATTCTTTTCATACGTACCATGGCACAGAATATCTACGATAATCAAGAATTTTTCGATGGGTACAGCAAGCTTGCTCGTTCACGGATAGGCTTACAAGGAGCACCAGAATGGCCAAATTTACAAGCAATGGTTCAAGATGTGCGCGACTTGAGAGTGATGGATCTAGGATGTGGTTTTGGATGGTTTTGTCGGTGGGCAAGACAGGCTGGTGCAGCACGCGTACATGGCATCGACATTTCGCAGAATATGTTGTCGAAGGCTCTTACGTTCGGCTCCGATCCCGCAATTACATACGAATCCGCCGACCTCGACTTGATTACCCTGCCAGTCGAGTCGTTCGATCTAGTATATAGTTCGCTAGCCTTTCACTATCTGGTGGATCTAAGGAGACTATTTGGTCATATTTACAACACTCTCACACCCCAAGGGCGTTTCGTTTACTCAGTTGAACATCCGACTAATAGCTCTCCTAGCAATCCATCGTGGCAAAGAACTGAGGACGGCCAATTGTTCTGGCCACTGAATAACTATTCACAAGAAGGTCCACGTATCACAGATTGGCTGACCAAGGGAGTGCGAAGATACCACAGAACTCTGGATACATATCTGTCACTTCTCTTGGAAGCTGGGTTCACTCTGACTAGCCTTAAGGAGTGGGTGCCTTCTGATGAATATTTGCGGGATCATCCAGACTGGGCGGAAGAGAGACATCGTCCGGTGTTTCTCCTTGTCGCGGCGGCAGAAAAGGTAAATTAGATAGAGGCGTACCGATAACCATATCGGTCCCATCTACAGACCGTATGACCGGTCCAAGAGAAAGATTACACGCCAGTCACAGTCTTCGAGGACGGGATCGGAATTTGTAGTTATAGAAGGGAAGTTTTTGTGCCAGTAGTGTTGTCATTTGGATTCATTGTATTGTGGATTGCCGGTTGCGCTACTGGATAAGGGGTAGGGTAACTTGATCTTTTGTGACTGCATGTGTATAAAATGTTGGTATTGCAAGGGAGTATTGGTTATTGGATCTTTGGAATTATCTAGATTATGTGGCGATTGGGCTAATTAGACTGAAGGTTGAGAGGGGTGCCTGTAATTCGCAGCGACTTCATTCGTCCAACCGCGTACCCAAGCACCACAGGTATGAACTTTTCCATACTCGTCTAGTACGCCAAAATATGCTACAGTCTTCAGATCCATACATATTCTGCGCCATAGAGTCGTCAGTGTCAGTCTTCCACCCGACGTCGTCGGAACAATCCTCCCCGGGAGCATTCACGCAAAACAACTGATTCTTACAAATCACATTTCTTGATATCCAACTACTCGTCTCCTCGGCTTGCCAAACTCTTCTTATCCCGCGAACACATTACGAGCGAATTTGAGACTTTCCGAAACCGCACGCCGGCACTGATGGTGCAGCGCACGACAGCGTGAGTGTCGAATCTCGGCGAGCTGCCGGCTGTCTTGGCCAGCATAATTTATGACGGTAAATTAGCAAATATTTAAACAATGTACTAAATGCTTCACAATTTGCTATAAATAGTAGCTAACCCTCCGAATTCTTTGTGTGATACTCTGCTCGGAATCCAGTTGTTCAACCCTTCAAGATTTTCAACGCCATGTTTCTTTGTATCCATCCTATGGATACTAATGCCTAAGGTTTACTCTTTCCAATTACTCCGCATTGGTCACCTTCTGAGCGGCAACAAGAAGAAATGCAGGGCGATGCCGCTCCTCAGCCCATTCCGGATGATCTCTCAAATCTTCGTCAGAAGGCATCCACTCCTTGAGGCTTGTCAGGGTGAACCCAGCATCCAAAAGAAGCGATATGTATGTCTCAAGTGTTCTGTGATATTTTCGTACTCCCTTGGCAAGCCAATCAGTCGTTCGGGGACCTTCCTGAGAATAAGCGTTGAGTGGCCAGAATACTTGACCATCTGCATTCTTTTTCCACGATGGATCTGTAGGAGCCGTAAATATCGGATGTTCAACAGAGAAAATGAAACGACCGCGAGAAGTGAGAGTGTTATAAACTTGACCAAAAAGCCTCCGGGGGTCTTCGAGGTAGTGGATGGTCAACGAGCTGTATACTATGTCGAATGATTCGATCGGTAGATTAACCTGGTCAAGGTCGGCGGCTTCGTATGTTATGACGAGATCGGATCCAGCCGCAAGAGCCTTTGACAGCATATTCTGCGAGATATCGATTCCATGCACGTATGCAGCCCCAGCCTGTTTTGCCACCGGCAAAACCACCCAAAACCACAGCCCAGATCCAACACCTTCAAGTCACGGATATCTTTGACCATTGCCTGTAAGTAGGGCCATTCTGGTGCCGCGTGCAAGCCCTTCTTGGAACGGGCGAGCTTACTATACTCATTGAAGAAGTCTTGGTTGTCGTAGATATTCTGCGCCATAGCAGCTGCTGTGGGAAAGTTTTCAGTTATCGAACAGGACGATTATAATATTTTTGAGTCATCGAACAGGACGATTATAAACTTAGACCCTAACCCATGATTGTGTCCTACCCTGTTAGGGTTTCATGATCTATCGTATGCAGGGCTACCATTGCCGAAGCATCCAAATGCAGTCTTTTACACGCAGCTAGCCAAGCTATTCATACCCCGACCAGATATTTGCACTGCAGTGGGAGAGGCTAGCAAATACTTGGAGAATCCAGAACACGAACACTGGACTACAGTTAAACATATTCTGAAATATCTAAAGGCAGGTCGCATCTTGGACTCGTCTATCAACACACGACCGCAAATATGCTTTAAGGCTTTAGTGATGCAAACTGGGGTGGAGATATTGACACTAAAAGATCGACCACAGGATATGTTTTTCAGGTACCTTCAGGTCTGCTCCGTTGGCGATCCACAAGACAATCTACGGTTGCAAAGCCAACTGAGTATATGGCTCTCAGCGTAGCAAACTATCAACGTCGATTGCTCTTATAGCTGAACTATGAGGAAACTCAACCAACCACCGTTTTCGAAGACAAAGAAAGTACCAATTCCATTGTTCAGATTCCATTCGGAAAATATAGAAGCGCAAGCAGTTTTAAAATAACAACAATGTCTTCTTCATTTAGATTCCAAATATTGTTTGTTAATTCCCTTGGAAACGAGAATTTTTAGTTCTCGAACCTCCTCGAACCCCATCTAAGTTCCATAATACTTTCACTACCCACATCGCGACATATGTTTGTACAATTTTTTCGAAAGAATCTATAACGCAAGACTCAATGATATCCATACGCAGCAAATCATCAATACCGACTATTACTTCGATCGAGACATTCATAATCAGAGGTGGGCACTGACGATTGGGTCCTAAACATAGATATCTCTATATCATGAGCTAGCAAGTCGAGCTTGTTCGTCGCCGGTTTGTACCGAATCGACTTCCAGAGCGGCGCGCCGTGCTCAAATATCTCATCCATTTCCTCTAGTGTTCGCTGCATAGTCTCAGGCGCAGCTATCAAGACGTGGATGAATGCCGCGAAGTTGAAGGATGCAAAGATGAAGAACATTCGCCAGCTGATGGAGCGGAACATTGGAGGGACGACCAAAGCCAAGGCGAAATTAATTGCCCAGTTAGAAGCGACAGCCAGCGACACGGATGTTGCACGGACGCGAAGCGGGACGATTTCCGGAGGATAAATCCAGATTAGTGGCCCCCAACACAAGTTGAAGAAGGCAACGTCGAGGTATATGAAGGCGAGAATAGCGCGGCTTACGGTAGGACGATTCATGACTATCCAAGTATATGGCTGATTCGAGATCGGGTTGGGCTCGCCATACTGCATAAGCAGGCCCCCAATAAGAGAGAGCCAGAGGGTCATCGCGATTGAGCCTATGAGGAGAGCGGGCCGGCGGCCGAAGTGATCTGTCCACAGAATGGACGGGATCGTCATGAGCATGCCGATGATGTATTGGATTAACGAGGCGACCCTCACGTCGGTGAAGCCAGCGGACTTGAGCAGATACGCGATATAATACATCGCCACGTTTATGCCTGTCAGCTGCCCCCATATCTGGATTGCTATGGCGAGGAAGACACGCTTGCGCAACTTGCGTGAATATAGTTCCCGGAGCGAGGTAGACACTTCTTCGAGCTCAAGGTGGATTTGATCCTCTATTTCCTTGTATTCCGCGAGCACAAGCGGGTCGTTGATGTTGTTATTTGGGGTGCGCAGGAACGCGAGTACTTGCAATACCTCCTCCCATCGGTTCCTCTTTGCGAGCCATCGCGGTGAGTACGGGAACCAAAACAGGCCGATAAACAAGACAATCGCGGGCACGGTCTGGATTGCCCACGGCAGGCGGAATGCAGCCTCAGACTCGAGGAACGAGCAGCCGTACTGGATAATGTACTGAATCAGAACGCCGGCAGTGATGGCGAATTGTTGGAAAGACACGACGCGTCCGCGGATTTTGCGCGGTGCGATTTCGGACTGGTAAATCGGAACAAGCGAGGACGTCAGACCGATGCAGAGGCCGGCTATTAGTCGTCCAGCAATCAACATCGCGACGCCATTCGACGACGATTGCAATATAGCGCCGATGCACCACAGAATCGTGGCTACCTGGATAGTGACCTTGCGCGATACTCTGGCAGTTTAGTTAGTTTGCTGCTTAACCACAATAGTCCCCACGGTACTCACCTATCACCGAGAACACTAGCTGATATCGAGCCCACAAACGAACCCGCGGCCATCGCGCTTGTTATGGCGCCCTGCAAGACTCCCAGTGGATTGCCGTAGTAATTCTGGTACTGGACTGTTCCGATGATGCCTGACATCGACGAGATGTCAAACCCGAACAGCAAGCCGCTGAGCGCAACGAACAATGTGATGGTGTAGACGTTTAGAAAACGTACCATTTCGGGCAGGACTTTGTACCACTGCGCATAGCTCTGGTAATGTGATGAACGGCAGTATGTCGGTTTATTTTCCAGAGCCCTTCCGGCCTGGACCTCTCGTTAAAAAACCGCCGAGCTCTCACAAAGCTCTCACAGCTCGCATGAGTGGACTTTGTTCACGTGGGAGTCATTGTGACTTCATGTGCACTAACCCGGACCGCCTATGTGACGGCGTACCACTGCATCCAACGTTTTGGAAATCCCTTTTGAGGGGAAGGATCGACGCTCGCGCTAACCGCATTAGCCTTAGCGGATCGAGTTTAGCTTCAGCACAGGCGTAAGCTTATCGCTCGAGTCCCATTGTGTTATTTTGTCTGAGGCATGCACATGACCTGCGCACACCGATCTACAATGACAGCTTCGTCAGGGGCTCAGGCGGGGGCTGTCACCTACCCAACCTTAACCTTAAGCGACCATGCAAATGGTGGCTCCCATTCGCAAACGACCCGTGGTTCACTTGTTGATAAGCCAACAAGCACGTATAAAGTTCGCTACGTGAGAGACATAGTCGTGAGATCAACCATACTAACTGTGTCGTCCGAAATTGCTAAATATCGGTACTGTAAATGCAGTCGGGACCCTTTTCGGCCGTAAGGCTAAACCTACAAAACACCTTATTATGTAAGCTTTTTCTTTGCTCCCCCCCAGTTCAGTTCCCTACTCGGCCTAGATTCTGTGCCATACTAGAGTGAGCCAGAGTTGAACAACGATGATATATCGTGCCCAGTCTCATCCGGAACGTGGAAAATATCCAAAGAAAAGTCTGGTAGACCAACGCCTGCTTGTCCAAGGTAAGTCGTCGCGTGTGCTGGAGGGGTTACCATAGTAGCACCGTTGTAGTAGGACTGGCCACTGTTTTCTATCGCGTATGGTAAGGATTGCTCGCCTGCCTCGATACGTGGCGCAATAGTGCGCAAAGTTTCGCCATCTGGACTCTGACCATGCGATTGACCCCTCTGGTCCTGATGCTCTTGTAGCGAGTAATACTGACCCGGCATCGAGTCTTCAGATAACCCACTACCTTCATTAAGTGACCCCGGACTTCCATAGCCCGAACTATCAATAATCGGCCGCAGATCTTCTAAAGCTTTCAGCTCACGTCGAGCTTTTGCTACAATTTGCTTCAGCAACTTAGACGCATTCCCGGCCAATTTATTATTTTGGCTGAATTCTCTCAACCGGACAGCCGCACCTTCCGCAGTCTCCAGATGTGTCCAAGCGACCAATCTGCTCTGTCCCGCATCGTCGCCCAGAATTCCGCTAACACCTCCGTCGTTGCTGGACATCATGGCGTGCGCAAGACCACCTTGACGTTTAGTCTCACGAATAATATCCCGACATATCAGTACTGACGGCTCCAAGTTCCAATACACTAGCATAAAGATACGGTATTGGTGCTTCTTGAGAGTCTTGAGGTGGTCATCGCACACTCGTAGCAGTCGGAGACAGAAATCCAATCCTGGGATGTTTACGTCGCGTCGGTAGATGGCGCAGCCGACCATGTAGATTGTTGCCGCCAGGAAACTGCGGTGGGAGGCAAGGAACGGGTATGCTTCATCCAAAGACGTGTCAGCGTTCTCTGGACGAAGATAGGGAGGCAGCATGGCGATGAATGACATCAGATTCACGAATACCCCTTGCGGGTCTGAGTAAATCGAGGATATCAACTTGTAGAGGTGAAAACAGGTCAGGCGCATCGTATAGGGAGTAACTTGTGGACCAGGTCGAACAGAAGGATAGAAGCAATCATCTGGCAAATCCAGTGGCATAGGGATATTGTATACATCGTCGGCTATCATAAACGGTCTCGAGTGAACGATCGCCATGCATCTATCCCAATAATACATCAGCCACCATATTCTCCGCCGATTCTCGCGTTCGAAAGAGGGCGCCTCGTTTGGAGCCTCCACGTGTAAATTGATCTCTTGTGCCATTCTTATCGCTTGGCCGATGCAATACCAGCTGTCCTTCATTCGAAGATCGTACTTGTACCAGGCCGCTTGCAATATGCGCTCAATAACCTTGCTGTATGAATCTGGGAGAAGATCGGCGAGCTCAACTGCTACAGCGTGATAGTCTCTGGCCAGATTAGTAACGCTACCGTCTATGTGTTTTATCGTCTCCATATTCTCTGAAGGCATGAAATATAACGCGATAGAGAAAACTCGAAACATTAGACAGGCGGTCTCGACGGCGGTCCAGCTCCGTCGTTCGTCAAGCGCCCACCAGGCATTCACGTCCTCCAAGAACTTTACTTCATTCAGAACATGATAAAAGTTTGCTTCCTGGTAAAATATCCGGATCAAAAGGTCTGCGTACGGTCGTGCTGGCATTGTGCGCAGTAAACGATTTACCACAGGCCATTTGTTTCCGGGGAACTCAGATGGTCTTGGATCTGACATGGCAGGGGAGTCATCTGAAGCGACCTTTCCAGGCAACGCAGCAATTCCGATAGTAATCTCTCTCAGATCCTGCGCGACGCTCGACGGTGCTGTTGGAAAATATCCCAGAATTTCAACAAGAACGGCGGGATCATCTCCATCGTCATCACTGGCCCTGCTTCCACTTTCATAATCGCCGTCTTCGCCTTCGGACGGCGTTGACGCTATACCTGGATCACTTGCTGCTCCTGATGAATATGATAATAAGGACTGACGTGATTGGTCATAGTTTGTTGGCGGCTGGGTATTATGCCGAGCTAACGCGAGAATCTGTGCTGCCGCGTCTGTAGTCTCAAAAACCGAATACGAACTTCGACTAGGAACAGACTCTTGCGTCAGAATACCTGCCGTCGCGGCAGGATAAAGAGGTGAGGCAGCGTCGGAACCAGAGTTGTATAAACTCGCTAGGTGGTGTTCATAAGGCAGCAGCTGTGAATCTGCGGACTGAAAATACAACATTGGTACAGAATTATGAGATGTCGGTTGAGGAAGGCGCCCCATTGCCGCCGGAACAGTGTAAGTAGCAATCGAAGAATGAGACGAGTGGTAGTCTCGTCGGATTCGTCGATAGTTGTTCTCATAGTGGCATAAGGACTCGACTTTGCGTATAATGCATTGGTTACATGGGGACTTGCGATCGCACTGGATGACGTTGTTAGCAATATCTAAGGTATAAGAAATTAATGATAGCGCACCCTCTGCTTTCGCCGGTGGCATTCAGTACATGAAACGACGCGTGTCACTTTAGGAATGGACCATTCTAGGGCGCCTGCTTGAAATGGATAGACTGGAAGCATTGGCGGGAGACGGAATATATGATATGCCGTGTTCCCAGTCTCGAGAGGATCGAGTCGGAGTTCAAAATTTAATCATCAGGAAATTACCAACAATAGCGTGGAAAAATGCACGTCTGGAGGATGCAGCCACCTGGGGGTAAGGGTAGTGGTGGTCATTGTTGGTCATTGTTAGTCATTAGCTTGGGCCCACGCAAGGTTATTTTGGTGCAACAGGACCTGGCCCTGCTGTTAAATTGGTTCAGAAACGTTTCCCACTTAAAATGCGGCTTTCTTTATCACTGCATAGGCTTGGCCAATATTGTGATATTAATTGTTGAATGAGACAGGGTGTTATAATAGCGGCCTAGGGCTGCACACGAATAAAGATTTTCCTTATTCGTATTCGAATTTTTTGGCGTAATTCATATTCGTATTCGACTAATGGTTTGGGAGGTCTTATTCGTATTCGATTCGTAATTATTCGTAGGTTTGCCAAGACGCTGCTTATAACAGGTTAGGGTAAAGCCAACAAACCCCGAGCGTCGTCGCGTCTTCTTGTTTACTCTTGGACACGCGTCTAGGCACGCGTTTGTAACGGTTTTATCCAAAACCAGAGGATATCTTTCCTCGTTAAGGCACAAAAAGTCGCCGCCGCAATTCTGCTCTCAACAATATGGATGATTTCTCTGTAACTCCACGCAAGCACCGGCAGCGTTCTCAAAGGCTCGATTATCACCTTCTTAACGATGGCAGCGACGACGAAGCAGCGCCAGAAGACCGCATTGTCAAAAGATTTCGTTCAAATCGCGCCGGTAGCGTCGAAATTACTCAAGACGACTCAGCAAGCCAACTGACCCAACGTCAAAGTTCTCCAGCAGACTCCTCTCAGCAGCCTGAATTAACAGATGATGGACGGGTCGACAGGTCCAGCGTCTCCAGCGAATCAGAATCTTCGCGAAAGAAACCGCAGAATCAATCTTTATGGGCGCAATTTGATATTTTAGAGCTTCCAGGAAAGCTATGGTGGCCGAAGAGGGGCAAAGGGCCGATAGAAGATCGTGAGATACGATGTACTCGTTGTAATTGGAGGACAACTGATTCCGCAAGAGCAACATCAACATCAAACATGAGATTTCACCTCACCAAACATGGAATCTCGTCAAGTGGCTCTGAAAGTAGCAATGAAAATGACAAGTCCAGCACCAAACAACCGTCAATTGCCAGTTTCTTCCAGAAACGTGCGGAGGACAACGCAGCAAGGTCTTTGGAACGAAACCTAGTACGGTGGATAGTCCTGAATAATATGGCATTTGACGCTATCGAATCGCCGGCATTCCAGCAGATCTTCCGAGATCTAGGTATTTCGCTCCCGTTCAGCTCCCGCATGACAATGGCTCGTAGAATAGACACAGAATTCCAGTCGTGTCGGACACAATTAATCGACGAACTAGAGTGCACATGTCAAACAATCGCGCTATCTTTGGATGCCTGGACCAGCAAAAATTCCAAAGCCATACTGGGAGTTATTGGTCACTGGTTGACTGCTGATTTCCAGTACCAAGAGAGAGTCCTTGAGTTTGCGGAAATCAGCGGCATCCATAGCGGAGAGAACATAGCAGAGTTACTTCAGAAAACCTTGTTGGACGAACTTCAGATTGAGCATAAGCTCCTGGCAATCACCGCAGACAATGCCGCCAATAATGAAACCTTGGTTTCGGAATTGTATTTCAATCTGGCAGAGAAATTTCGTGATGTGGATTCTCCCGCAGGCGATGCAGAGCCCTTCCGGTTTCAAGGGCTGGACAGCTATATCCGCTGCATGGCACATGTCCTTAATCTGATCGTTAGTGATATTCTTTCAGAATTGAAAGCCGGCGATCACAGTACGGCAGTTGCAGCTTGTGATCTTATGCAGAATAACAACACGGTTGGACCACATTCCGCATTGGCTCGACTTCGAATTATGGCCCTCTGGGTAGCCAGAACTCCGCAGAGGAAGCAACAATGGAAGCTGATATGTCAGACCAATCGGCTGAAGGATAAGTTTATCGAATACGATATTGATACGCGTTGGAATTCAACCCATCGGATGCTTAGAGATGCGTTGAACTCGAAGCAGCAGATAAAGAAGTGGATTGAGCATCAAACTTATCTTCCACCCTTCACCGCGGAAGATTGGGATCACTTGCAGCAAATAGAAAATGTCCTTGCAAAATTTGAGGAGTTCACTCTTGCTGTTTCGAAGCGCCAACCACAAATTAGCTTGGCCATCCCCATCTATTACGAGCTGCACGACATATTGCTTGATGCGTCTTCTAGAGAGGGCGAATTTTCAGGTCTTAATTCAGAGATTGCTGCAGCTGTGTCTGCAGGTCTGAAGAAATTCCGGAAGTATTATCATCTCATGGATGGGCAGGATATGTATTATTTCGCTGTAGTCCTGGACCCGCGCTTCAAGACATTGCTGCTGGAGAAAGAATTGGGAGAAGTAACGGCCCAGACGGTTATCAGGCATATAAAGGAATTACTACGTGAGCGGTATCCTTTAGTGGCAGAGCAGTCGTTCGCGCCCAGCGAAGTTCACGTAACCAGGGGATTGAGTATAGAGGCCCGAGTACTACAGAAGTTGCAACCTCAAAAGCAGCACCTATCTGACGTCGACCGGTACTTTGAAGATGGAGTTGTAATGATAGATGAGTCAGTGGCAAAGGAGAAAAACTGGCTACTCTCTTGGTGGAGAACACATAGTGATGAATATCCGCGAATGGCAGCGGCCGCGAGAGATTATTTAGCTATACCAGCCTCTGGGGTGTCAGTAGAAAGATTGTTTAATAGTGGACGCGATTTACTCGGCTTACGGAGGAGCTCGTTGAGCGGGGAGACTATGAGGCGTCTGGTGTTGCTGCGAGATGTATACAAATCTGGGGATGTTAGTACTATTTAGGATTTACGAATAATACGAATAATTACGAATAATGCAAATTTTATTCGTACGAATATTATATAAGCACCTGACATCAATTTATTCGTATTCGACTTACAAATATTCGTACATTCGTGTGCAGCCCTATAATAGCCAACGGTATGCAGCTGTGTTCTACGTACTTAACTCATCGGACAGGTAGCGAACCGACGATGCGCGCTTGCCCGGGCGCTCATTCGCTTTCACATCGCCGTCCGTTGTTGTCCGTTCACTGTCACGCCAGCGGCTTGCTATACCCTAGCCCTTGACCTAACCCCATGCTGTCCAACTGTGCCTGCGCAAAACCTGCTACCCTGTGTTTACATGCAATAAGAATTATACCCCATCCGAACCGACTGACTTTGGGGATTCCAATGCACTAATGGTTTTAAATTTGATCCTTGGTGGGCAGACGGTTGGCGCCATAACAAGGCAGTTAGCTGAAGGCCAGGCTCAGAGTGCTCAGACCCAAAAATTCAATCAAATTCACACCTCGTTTGCATGGCGGCCGGCTCTGCACCACCAGCTGAGCAGGCGACCTTATTTCGTCCATACTCTGGCCGCTGAGTGATCTGTTACTTGGGAGGTACGACAATATTGTGTGGGAAACCGTCGTATCTGACCCACAGTCTGGTTAACAAAATATACTCGCGCGTATTATGACATAGAAAAGTCCTAAAAATCAGGCATATTTTTGGTTAACTCACAGCTAGGTTATAAATAGTACTCACTCTTCAAGTGCCTGTATGGGGAGTAATAAAATGATTGTTCTCCTTCAGGTAATCGCCAACTCGCTGCGGGCTTATTCTGGTAGCCTAACACAATGGGGCTGCCGAGGATTTTTGTTCTTCAGTCGAGAAAATGCTAGTAAACTTACTATGGGAAACGCTGCTGTCGCTGACTCTAACATACTATGGTAAACGACGTTTTGCCAAATGTAGCCTTAGTGTCAGTGCTAAGTGCTTATCAGGACGAAATAAGGTCGCCCCCAGCGGAGCTTGGCCCCGCCTCAATCCACGCGGCGCTTAGCTATGGCCATTCGATCTTTCACTCCCTGGTTCAGGGTCAGGGTAAAGAAAGGAGTCAGGGATGATATTTATTATTTAAGGATCAGACTCTACGACATAAATCTTTTATCACAAAATTCTAGGTTGCAGCCCTCAACTTGTTCACTGCTTGTACGGTCCCTAAGCATGGCCATTTCTGCTGGATGCGGTGGCACGCCCACTTCCATTCCCGGCAGTCGCTCACTTGAGAACCAAAGTGTCGCACAATTTCACGTCGTCCAAGTCAGTTCAGCAAGATGCAATCTGGCCAATCCGTGCGCAGGATCTCGATAATAAACTCTTTTGGAGTGAGTGATAGCTTATAGATCCAAACTTGCCACTGGCTGAGTGGTTATGATTTAGCCTTCATCCCATACCATGACAAAGTTCCTGGTATTTGCACCATTGTCAGATACGAACTGCTCTGCTAATCAGTTCTCCAGTTGCTTGCAGTGGCAATGAAGTACTCATAATCCAAGATTGTAGGTCCCACATTCATGAGACCTTCGGACCGCCAAATGGAGCACCGCGTCTCAAAGAGGACTGTCCCGTCTGGGTGCAACTGATGATAACAAGGTCATTCTAGACTGGTGCAGAGATCTGATTTTGGGTCTCGGTGCGCAGTATCAAGTATATAAATCTTCTAAGATAACTGAAGTCTTGCAAGGCATGAAAGAGCTGAACGTAATGAGACTTTGAGCTGCATGGCCATTAATCATTGTCAACTGTAGGAGTAGAGCCAGATTGATCAATCTCGTTATCTTCGCATCTTACCAAGAATAAATCGTCCACATTGCGGATTCGCGCTAACTGAGGAAAATTTCGAGTATGTTATGATGGTAGGTGATCGAGATAAAGACGTGATAAGATGTCGTCCATCAAGCGCGGCGGTGGGACCCGCATCTGCCGGAAACCAATCATCAGTGAGTCCAAGAGTGCGCCTACCGCTCTCTAGCCGCCCCATGTCACCCCAGGTGCTTAGCCGTCAGACCGCGCTTAAGGCCTTCTCAATGATAAGAATGATAAGCGCAGCCTATCTCCGAATTTGCTGCGCCACAAGGCGCCTTGCTCCGTGGTATGTACTGTACGCAGGAGTATTGAGGACATCTAAGCTTACAAAAGCTTGGAATATACTTCACTTAGTATTATTTACTATAGGTAAATCAGGTAATAAAGCCATAGACCAGCTGATAGACTTTACTCGCGAGTTTGCAGGTACGGTACAAGAGGTGAGGCGTTTCAAAATTAAAAAGAGAAACGGGTACTAAATTATCGTTAATAGCGGAATCCTATGCCGCATGGTTTTAGAAAGAGGACCGTCATCTTCGGGCAGGATCAAGGATTATCGGGTAATCTACGAGACCATGCAATCGGCCGTCGGGCCGATGGCCATAGTGGACGGTGATAAGCTGAACAGCGAAGACATTCGCGGATTCCCTAATTCGTGGTCTCATTTGAAATCGCCGGCTTTTGACTAACACGCACGCTAGGAGGATATTGTCATCAGGAAATTTACTCAACGCGGTTTGTAACCTCTTCACAGTGGCCGACGGTATGTACCAGTAATTAGCGAACAACCTGCCGGACAATAAAGGCCTTTGATGCAGAGTCGGCACATAGATTGAGAAGTTCAAGAAGCGTGTGTAGAGCAGACGTAAAATCAGCATAACTATTATCTGCCACATTCACTACACAAATCTCTCTCGATTTACGAATCCATCAATTGATACGTTTGTGCTGCCTTCGGATTCACCAACAAGCTTAACAAGTCCGGCCGTGAGTAATGTCCCACAGTATCGATCAAGCCTTTGGCATAATCGATGTCCCGAAGATCGATATCCGTCTGCATTATGCCTTCTTTTCCTGCTGGCCAAGGTTCGCACAGCATTTTGCCATCTGGACCAAAGATCATAGAGAACCCCCCACCAGGCTAAAGGAGACAGACCATTAGCTCAGAATTTCCAACTGCTGGAAGATGGCTCATCGGCGTGGGGTACTTACTGCTTGAATAATCTTTACACCTAGAAGGTTTAATTTTTCGAGATTTCCTTCTGTAATAATCTGCGTAGAAAGGATAACAAAAGACTGGCCCTCGATAGCTAAGAATTGACTTGCACGGAGACTCGCTTCTGCCGTCTCATGATACGGCCACTTTAGTTCTTTGGGATCGGGCAGCGGAAACATCGGGGGCCACGAAGCAACATGTACCTGAACTCCCTGGCAATACTCGTAGTATCGCAGGAGCGGCTGCAGATGCTCCCAGCAGTTCAGACCGCCGACCTTCCCAAATGGTGTGTCAACGACCGATTTCAGTGAGTCTGCTTGTCCATCGCCCCAGATAGATCGTTCGACATGTGTTGGCTTGACCTTTCGGCGATGGTGCACAATCTTGCCTTCGGTAGAAATGAATGACTGAGCAATATAGAGACTTGCTCCATCACGCTCGCTATATCCGAGCACGACAAAAATGCCAGCTTCTTTGACAGCTGCGCAGATGCGTGCCATCTCGGGAGAGGTTCGTGACATGGAATTGGCCATGTAATCATGCATCAGCTCTGTGCTCTCGACGACGCTTCTGGTCCATATTATCCTTCACGCACGCATGAGCGGGGTTCTAGGAAGGAAGGCTGTAGCTTAGAGAATGTTAACATACCATGGATAGCCAGGAATCCACACCTCTGGGAAACCAAGAACATTGACTCCGTCCCGACTGGCTTGCTGAATCAATTGGATCGTCTTGTCTACACCACCTTGGAGGTCAATCCACGCAGGCTCCGCCTGGACGGCTCCCACTCTGATTTTCTGTGTCATAATGAAGTTTTCCAGCAAGTTTCGATACAGAATCTATCTCCTGCTGAAGTGAGTAAGAAAGCTATCGATATATGTCGTAGACCTCTGGCGCTTTCCATGTTATCATCCACTATAAAACGCCTCTTATCTTACTCCGTCCTGCATGCCGCTTCGAGCCTCGTACCCTAATTTTGCGATACGGCAAGGGCTTGAATAATTTGTGATCAACGTGGTGTGGGTTAGGGTAACCCTGGTACCGCTAAATTGATCAATCCAGGTGTGTCACCCCGATTTCTGGCATTTTCAGGGGGTCCAGGTGTGTCACCCTAAATGTCATGAAGTCGCGATGAGACTAGGGCCTGATTCTTTTTTTAATGGCCCTCCCATTTAAATTCGAAAAAAAAAAAGAATCACCGCTTCTAATGGTACTCCCATTAAACCCAAAAAGAATCACCCCTTCTAATGGTGCTCCCATTATACACAAAAAGAATCACCCCTTCTAATGGTACTCCCATTATACACAAAAAGAATCAGGTAACGTTAAATGGAGCTCCAATTTTACTAGCGTAAATGGAGTTCAAATGGAGGTCAACCTTTTCCCATACAAAAAGCTAATGGAGGTCTGACCTCCATTTCAACTCCATTTACGCTAGTGAAGCCCACCGAACACCACACTTCTGACCACTCCCCACAGTAGCGTTTTTTTGAGAATCAACCTTCAAGCTACAGCGACACGTCAACAGATCGGAATTCATCACAGTACCGCGCCTCTACAATGCGGTCCCAACGGGAGATTGATATCGAGGACGATTTAATCGACAACCTCTTCCTTACGATTATACTAGAGTCCTTACAAACGGAGGAAAAAGAGGGGGCAGGGAACAAAAGGCCACAGAGGAGGAGGAATTTGAACAAGAACGCGAGGCAACAGTACCTCGACCAGCTACTTACATGTGGCCACCCTGAACGCATTAAGAGCGCTTAAGGATGTCTCGCGATACATTTATTTCGCTATGCAACTGGCTTGTAAACCATACACAGTTGAGAGCCTCAACGCATGTTTCAGTGGAGCTGAAACTAGCAATCTTCCTACATATCGTCTCCCGGCCAGCTTCACAGAGAGATACTATGGAACGCTACTTTGTTGGAAACAGAATAGTAAGCGAGTAAGCTACTATAATGACTTGAAATAAGCTACTATAATGATTTCAAAGCAGACATTAGCTAATTGCTCGCAGATCATTTCATGAAGTTCTCGAATCGCTGCTCATCCTTTACCCCGCCGTTGTCAATTTCCCTGATCTTGATACTCCCCTTGCATCTCGAATCTCTGACGACTCTCGATTTTATCCATGGTTTAAAGATTGCCTTATAACAATTTTTGTTCTTCGAGAAAGGAATGATGTTTATGAGAAGACGATATCGATCCTGTTGCTTTCCAAAGGTTCAAACGGCTGACTGTCCGTCAACTATTAAAAATACTGAATCATGGTGTCTTTGACGATCTGGAATAAAGCTTAGTTTACCACCCAGAATCTAATTGTCTGGTCCATGTCCAACGAAATTAGCTGATTTGCCTTTCGAATGTAATGTAGAGACCGGCGGCCAGACGACTTGGTCAAGTTGATCAAATCGCTCTTCTTGGGATCAGACCTCCACTTTTGATTTTCCAGCATGTCGTAGACATTTACACCGCCCTCCGTCCCTTTATACGCCAGCATCATTCCCTTGTTGTCCAGCCACTGCACGTAACCGGTCTCCAAAAATATACGACGATGCCTTTCGCTGCCCCTTAACTGCCACTTTTGCTCCTGCTCGCCACGAAGCGGATTCCATACATATACAACGCCAGACCGTCCACCGGCCGCCAGATGATGTCCTTCGTGGCTCCAGGCTAGAGATCTCAGCCAGGATGTGGAAACCTGAAACTCACAGATTCGACTTCCGTCAAGAACACTATGAACGTATACAATCGTAGACGGGCTCCCCCTAGTGAACGCAATATATTTGGAATCAGGAGAAAAAACGCCGGTCCAATTTTGACCACCAGTAGGTCCAATGTCATGAATCAAACGCCCAGTCGAAGTGTCCCACAATTTAACCATCTCGTCCCAACACACCGATGCGACAATTTTGCCATCGGGACTGACATTTACCCACATGATGCTATCAGTATGCCCTTCCAACATCAGCCTCTTTTCTCCCCTTTCAATATCCCAAACCACAATTTTAGGCCCCAAAGTTGTGGCAGTCGAATGTCGACTTTGATGGTTGTCCAAAACATACACAAGCAATTTGCCGTCATTACTAACCGCACGAGACCCAAACCCCGTCAGTTCTCCAGAAATCACTAAGTTGTCTTGGACAATATGACTGTCATACGCCCGCGACACGATCTCTTTGACTGCGGCCAAGAGCTTGTCACTATCTGCGTGTTCTTTCATCCATCCATGGCTGGAGATAAGTGTCCGCATCGCCTCCTCCGTCGCCGTTGCAGCTAAACTTTCAATATCTACAGAATCTGGAGGCCCTTTCGTGTTCTTCCCATGGTTGTCAAGTGTCCAAACGACAATCATAGCATCCAAATCTCGACTCGAATTCGGCTTTGACTCCGAAACGAGCTTATACTTATTGCCAGCAATGTCGAGCGGGAAAAACTGGACACGGAAGACCTTCTCCGTATGTCCGTTGAGTGCCTCTCTCAGTTCGAGATTTTCTAAATCATAGATGCGAACTTGTCGTCCAATCGCCAGGGCGAGGAACTTCTCATCGGCGCTGACACTACAGTCATATGCATTTTCATCGAGCTCAATCTTTCGGGCTTCATCACCCCAAGTGACGGGCTGACCGGACCTCCATGACGCAGGCGTTCCGTTCAGCATAAAATCCGATTCGATGCCGTACGTCCATTCCAACCAGATATCGCGGGGTGTGATCACCTGCATTCGAGCATAGACTTGGGATCGTAGTCGCTTGCTGGAGGACTGTTACAGTTAGTTGCTCCGATTTGAATCACGCTAATGTGACCGCATGTGTTGATTGAAATTGTTGCGTACGTGCAAGGTATATTCACTGGCCTTTCCGGTTCCTGGCGACCGACCGACCGACTTCCTGAAGCGGCGTGGGCCACGCGGCACGGGAAACCCTGACCCGAAATTTATTCGGAGTCGGTGGTGGCTCAGGACGGCTGCCGGAGGTTAGGGTCCGCAAGCGAACGGCAGACGTCAAACCAGGAGTCTTACGCAGCGAATAAATAATCTACTGTAATTTAAAGATAGCTTGAGGGTCATGCCTAATGAACGTCGGAGTTGATAATGACTGTTGTCTTGGATATTTGACTCTTTTATGCCTGGTCTTGTACCTCGCGCACAGCCATATATTCGCACGACTACCATACGAATACGAATATATTAGTTATTCGTGGACACCCCTAAAGTTGTGTATGTTTTGAGGAAATGACTAGGAACGACCTCATGCAAATTCAACTTTTTTTCTGACTGTCGCATTTAGGGCTGGACACTCTGTTAGACGTTGGGATCTGATATTATAGAGATACGGATATTTTTGATAGCCAAGTTCGATTCAAACTGGATGTCCTACTTCAATAGAGTCGTGTCAATTGGTGATATCCAAAGGAGTGTACGACCATTTCTAGTGTTTCATTGGTCACCACATTACCCTCTCCCTGTATCGCCAAGTTGGCGATATCGTGTCGTATCGTATCGTATTTGGACGATATAGGCGATACGATATCGCCAAGTTGGCGATAAAATGGGCGATAATATCGCCGGCCAGAAAAGTCCAGCGATACGATATGCGATATGGGCAAAACTCGGCGATATCGTATCATGTCCAGCCCTAGTCGCATTGTTGCTGAGGATTCCCCTATGCCAACAAATTCAAACGGACAATTACATGTTATCATTAACATTAGGATAGTGCATACACTTACTATTCACAGTGACGGTATTGAGACAACGAACCTTTAGTTGGGCATACAGAAATAATGGTACATTCACTGAGCTGCATATGAGAGCAGTTATTGATGAAACTAAATAGCAATTGACTACAAATGGATTAAGGATTGGATGGCACACATATTGCCGCACATATTAGTCTGGAGGAGCAACCTAAATTTCGGAACCGCAAAGGCTATTTGTCACCGAACGTACTTGCTGTTTGTGACTTCGACCTGAATTTTGTATACGTTTTGGCCGGTTGGGAAGGCTCAGCGCACGACGGGCGAGTACTCTCAGATGCTCAGGCTTCCCAAGGCTTTGTTACGCCGCCAGGCAAGTACTGGTTAGGTGATGCTGGCTATGGAAATAGTGAGTTTGTTCTGCACCCTATCGATCGGTGCGGTACCATTTGAAAGAGCAACGGCTGGCCAATTTAAAGTACTTCTCCATCTATCTTGTCTTCTTTTACAAAAGGATTTTTAACACCTGCATGTCTTTCTAGCCAGCGGTAAGTCCAATCTCTATAGACTCTGGTCCGGATTCGAAGGCAGATGCGATAGGTAGCGGAGTATCGAAATGGTCTTCTGAACGACGACGAAGGCCCTGCGCTACGACAGAGCAGCCTATTTTCCGCATCCAATACCAAAAAAATAATTGCATCATTCGGAATCCCCTGACTCCTAGAATCAAATCATACAAATTTTTTTTTTTTTTTGAGACTCCAAATTTCCTGTGATGTTCAGAGAGTGGCCGGGTAACCAACCAACCGGCCGGGTAATCCCACCGCTCTTCCAGAAATTCCCAGTACAAAATTATTATGCCAAGACCGGACGGCCCGCTGCCCAAGTAAGAGAGCGTAGGATACAAAGGGGAGTGTCTTCCCAGTAGATAGAAGGAGGAGGAACAAGTTATTGACAATATATAAAAATCTCTTTAAGAATGACAGACACTCATTATCTCTCCGAAGAGGAGCTCCTGGACTTCTCCGACACCGAAGTCGGGATTCCGGCGCCCTCTTGTCACACGCTTCATATAATCCTGACCCTACAACTGGCACTACTGTACATGTGCGCTCGTTTGTTACTTCACATGCCTTAAACAACTCTTCTCCTTGCTGCTCATGGGCAAGACGGTTCGAAGGAAGTCTCAGCATAGTCATGATTTCCATGGTTGTCTCCCGTGGCGTACATCCACGTGGTGATTCGGTTTTTCAGCCAGTCACTCGCCCGTCCTACCGATAAATCCCTCCTGTGCTTCATCTATTACAATAGTGGACCAGATACTATCAGTCCGGGCGTTGAATTGAGCGACTGCGCTGATGATGAAACCCACTCATTGACGTATGCAGAGGAGTTGGCGTCACTGGAGTTCTACCGGCCGAAAAATCCGGATTGCGCTGAAGAAGATGGCGAAGCGATGGAACTTCTTATGGTACTGCATTGGGCATCGGGAGAACAATGCAAGTTCAATCCGAGAATGCAACGGGATATATGTTCCTTCATCTCGAATAAGAAAACGTTCTTGGCCCAATTCAAGAGACCATATATATTAGGTTTCGTATGGTGTATTGTACATAGAACTCTCTTTCAATCCATATTTTCAATTGTATGGTATATTTGCAACACCCTGACAAACCCATCCCAGGCAGAGACGGCCTTCATAGGGTCATACGCGACCACGCAGTCGTGCCGACGAAAGAAGCCAAACATCTCTTAGCCAACACCAGCGACGGACGCGCGTCCACACCACAACACCAACCTGGCAGGAATGGAAGAAATGCCAAAATAAACAACGCAACATTAAAATTCAAGAACGCGTCATTGACTGCGCAGGAAAGGCCGTGGGACAGTCCCTGTGATGTAAGCGGGCGGCCGCACGCTGCACTACCGTCCATTACACGGACATTCAGTTCGAAGGTAAGCTTAGTGTCATGGATAAAATATTTCTTGAAATGAGCAGGTATGCTGATAGCTCTGCTCTTGATACGGGAAGTGCAGTGTTATCTCGATTCAAAATGGTTTCGAGTCGTATTAGCTCGTCGGTGTACTGTGTCTTCAACTCGAGTGCATCATTAAAGGTTGTACCATTAATAAGATCGTCGATGGCTTCAGGTAATGATGAATTCAACGATACAATTGGCGAGTTGAAGTCCCGTGGATTAGCCCCAGATAGGATCCTTGCAGACAATGGAAGTCCATTATCTCCACACCACCCCCCAAGATCCCAAGGCGCGCTGTAGATTCCATAATTTGATTAACGCAGCATCGATCACATAACGGGAGTGGACGTTATACATCGCAACGTAGGTTCCTTTGGCTTCCAAAACATAATCAACCGGATGAGTCAATCGTATACGACTGCTTGGACGCCAGTCAACAGTATCCGAGATTGTGCTGGACATCACCGGAGATGCCAGAATTGCCAAAATCAGTAGACAGGTCATGTACAAGTAAGCCCCAAAAACTGTTTGTTTCATTCTATTGTAAGTTCAGATTCAATAACAAAATTGCAAATATTTGTGTCATACATTGGCATGGTATCGATCAAATTACTAGACAGAGTGTGGTGATCGACTTGGGAACAAGGTTACCACGTGCAAACACCCCATTTCCGCCTAGTCCCAAAGAGGAATAGGTAGGATTTCCAATTTTTGCAGCCACACCGCAAGTAACATTGCCCGCAGGCGAGTGAGCTCGCGGTTACATCAATAACCCTCCACCGGCAGTTCCACAATGCAAGCGACGACATTGACATAACGTAACTTACGTGTCCTCTCTCTTGCAAGTAATTCCTGCCCCTGGACTACCGACTAAATGGAAATCAGTGCGGTTCAGAGATGTTCACTTGCTTTCAACAGGAATCATGCTTGTATTACGCATTATCGAATCCCCCGTACGCTGATGCAATTGCGCCTAGGCTAATTGCAGCTATCAGTGTCTTCAGTGATGTAATTTAAAATTCAGGACGTGGTCCATTATGGTGTCTCCTCGAAATTTCGAATGATTTACTTGGCATAGAGAAAATGAGTAGATCAAGCTGGCCTGGACAGGGGGCCGGCAATCGTCTGAAGACTCTCCTCCGCGGGTATGAGTTACCTCAACTTCAACTGGGAGATAAAAGTGTCTTAAACGGTCGGCCAACACACATCGATGACAACGGAACAAAGGCGGAATCATATCGCGCCGCAAGACCCCAATTTCCAGGTTCATCATTCTAGCGGAGCAAAATGGCCATCGGGTGACGGCGATTCTTTTTTGTTTTAGTTTTGGAGTGGTATTTAGGCTCACGTAGCTGGTACATGACAATCAAAATAGGACCAGAGTGTCGGATAAGTACATGATCCAACAACAGTTTGAGAGGTATCAGAACTACGAAATCTCTATTGTGATCAGCTCGACTTGGACACCATTCAGAATCATCGGGAGGATAGAATTAATGGCGCGCTTGTTAACCCTGGAAACTCGTCAGGTATTTCAAACCTACAATGTTCAACTCGACCCTTGACTATTCTTATCCTATGCCATAACATTTCCCCCGTCTCCTTCTCCTTAGAGTCTCTGGGCCTCGGCTCGGACCTCTCACATTCTCTTTCGTTGTTAGAATTACTCACCTATCTGCAAATTAAGCCTATCGGCTGTCGCCTTCCTTCCGGTACTGGTTTTCCGAGTGTCACTCACCTGTCCGTGTGCGGAACTGGCGCTAAGCCCACCAATTTTCAGCGAACGCAACGCTCAGGCAAGTATATTAGGGTAGCGGTCGACCCACAGATGTGGTCGCAAGCTGACGACGAAGTTCCCCTCTTGGCGTCCGGGCATGGCCAATTCTTGTTGCTAAGTGCTACTCTGCATCAGAGACTACGGATATTGGAAGGGTCAAAGTTTCTTCCGTTTGCATCATTTGCCCTTTAGAATTGTATACAATGAGATTGGATTCGAGTGAAGTCGTTGATGACAGTTGAAGGCGAAAACGTGGTTACTTGCCACACAGCTGAAGTGGACAAATTCGCCTGTCAGTCGAGGTTGTCTGCGAAGAATTTGTCACCATATTCCATTGGCGCTTAGAAACCGTATTGCTCACCATCCAAGGCAGAGAGAGGGTTCAATGTGCAACGGCGCAATTTCCTTATCGCTTACCCCATGCGACAGATTTAATGTGCGAACTAACAATTCCTTATCGCTCACGCCAAGCCTATGCCGACAGACATACACTCAATATGCGACGCCGCAATTTTTATCAGTCGTGCCGGGTGCATACACAGCCTGTGCGTAGCGCCAAACATGTCGTGGCTTGCGCACTGTTCGCAAGGTTAATAGGGCACGGATCACTGATTTCTAATATAAGGTTATCAGTCTCACTTAGTGCAAGATGGCACTTACCGTTCCACCAATCCTAACGCGCTTATTGTATTTCAATCAAAGAGCAGACGCTGAGAAGTATCAGACGTCAATGATAAGATTATGAGTTGGATTATCAGTTAGACGCGAACCTTGCTATACATGGGAGAATTACACACAACTACAGTGAGACATGGTAACTCCTGCGTCTGAGATGTGGGTAAGAAAAGAGATACACTAGAACCCTGTTAAGCCGATGTAATGTTTACAGCCGTTTCATATCTGTTCAGCGAGGTTATCGCTTACAGCGTCTTAACGGGATTCTACTGTAACAATTTCGCCTATATATCTGTCTCAAACGAAAGCTAGGACTCTTCCCAGTTAGACTTGGACCAAGGTTTATCAGCAGGTGCCGAAGCCAAGAAGTGAGGTTTTGCAGTGCCGGCTAGCAGAAAGAGTTTGATTGCCTGCTGTTTCTACTAAGGTCTCGATGACGGCGCAAAACTTGGCATGATGACACCAAATTCATTTCTCCTTATCTTTTGAAGGGAGATAGACGAAGGACGGTGTGACCACTTCATTCGACCGGAATATATAAGGCAATTGCCTCTGTATTTTCCCTTGCCTATCGTCTTTAGTCAAGCGTGCGAAGGGTGTGGAGAAATTTGATATCTTATCTAGACTCTAAAGGTAAGCATTTTAATCAGAGTATTGGTCGCAATATTCACATCAACCGACCGTATAGACGATCACGACACGCAATGAAGAATAGAACCTCTGACGACTATTTTGAGGACCAAAAGGCGCCGCGGGTCAGTGTCGTCAATTCATTCGAAGAATCCCATGAGCTGAAGAAAGGAGTTCATATTGTCGAAAAGTCTATTGACGACAAGTCGAGAGTAATCCTTCGTATCAGGAACCAGAATCAATTTCGTGAAGAAGATGTTTCTAACCTTGTCGATCCCGTCTCCGAGTTCATGTACGAGAAGGTGTCGACGATGACAATTGAAGAAGGACTGCAGATATTGGAGGACGCCGTTGAATATCATGACGACGATGTCAACTTTCCTGCACAGACCATGACAAAGATAACGGGACTGCTTGCAGGAGAAGGCCGCGACCAAGATCCCGAAAGCCATGACCTTGACGTCAAGATTGAGGCAGCCTTGATCAAATACCACTCTCCGTACCCTGAAGTTCGAGCCATCTGTGATCCATTCGATGACCCTACCATTCCTGTTGAAACCATCCGCGCCTATGTTCTTGGAACGATTTGGGTCTGCATCGGGTCCTTTGTCAATACTTTTTTCAATCAGAGACAGCCTAGTCTGCGCATTCAGTCCACGGTTATCCAGCTGCTACTCTACCCGTGCGGCAAGGTTGCGGAACGCCTTCCGAACTGGTCTTTCACTTTCCGTGGAAACCGTTACTGCACGAACCCAGGACCCTGGACGCACAAGGAGCAGATGCTCGTGACAACCATGGTTAATATTGCTGCAGGCAGCTCGAATTTCATGGGCTATATACTGACGATGACGCTCGACACATTCTTTGGCATGAAGTATCTCAACTTCGGATTCATTTTCTTGATGAACTTTTCGACGTTGTTCTTCGGGTTCGGTTTGGCTGGACTGTTGCGCAAATGGGTCATTTATCCAGTCAAGGCCGTGTGGCCTACAATCCTGCCAACCCTGGCGTTGAATCGTGCCTTGCTTTTGCCGGAGGTGAAGTCCTCAGTCAATGGATGGACTATTACCAGGTACAAGTTCTTCTTCGTAATGCTCATTGCCTCGTTTTTCTACTTCTTCTTTCCGAATTATATTTTCAAAGTTCTCAGCACATTCAATTGGATGACTTGGATTGCGCCGCAAAACAAAAACCTGGCTATCATTACCGGATCATATCTCGGGCTTGGTTACAATCCGATCACTACCTTCGACTGGGCGGTCATCAACTACTCCAGCCCTCTCGTCGTGCCATTTTTCTCTCTGCTAAATCGATATCTTGGAATGTTTCTTGGCGGCATTCTCTTGATAGCTTTGTATTGGACGAACTATAAATGGACTGGCTATCTGCCCATTAATTCGAACGGTGTCTTCGATAACATGGGTGAGGACTACAATATTTCGCGCGTTACGATGGCTGGTGGCAATCTGATAGACTTGGAGGGTTACCGGAACTATTCCCCGCCATATATGTCAATTGGTAATCTGATTTCGAGCGGTGCCAGCTTCTCCGTTTATACGCTTTGCTTCACATATATTCTTCTAACCGAGCGTCGTATTATTTGGCAAGCTCTCAAGGGATTTTGGCAGCAGATCCGAAACCCCAAACGGCACAATCTGGCAACTTATGAGGATCCTATCTCGAGGATTATGGCAAAGTACCCCGAAGTCCCGGACTGGTGGTACGCCATCGTGTTTGTGATCGCGCTGGTGTTCGGCATCGTTGGTGTCACCGTATACCCCACCGACACCCCGGTCTGGAGTATACTCGTGATAGTTGCGCTCAGCGTCGCAATGTTGGTGCCGACTGCTTTGATATTTGCTGTGACGGGCTACCAACTCGGAATGAGCAATCTTGCGGTTATCGTCACCGGGTACATGGTTCCCGGTAATGCCATGGCAAATATGATATGTCGTGTCTATGGCTATAATATTGATGATCAGGCTGAGGACTTCATCAGCGATCTAAAAATGGGACACTACTCTAAGCTTCCGCCGCGCGCTGTGTTCCGTGCGCAGATGCTGGCGACTTTGCTCCAAACGTTAGTGACTATCGGCACGACCGAGTTTCTCATCGCGTCGGTTTTGGACTTGTGCAGCGTGACGCAAATAGATCGATTTGTTTGTTCATTCCCAAGGTCACTCTATGCGGATACGATCATGTTCGGACTGGTCGGTCCTGAACGCATGTTCATTTCTCTGTACCCCGCACTCAAGTACTGTTTCCTTATTGGCTTCGTCGCAGCTGTCGGCTGTTGGCTCTTGCGCATGTACTTTCCCCGTTATTTGAAATACGTGCATCCAGTCCTCATCATCAGTGGAGTAAACAGGTGGGGCGGGTCATACAATCTTTCGTACTACACTCCCGGACTTTTCGCTGGATTCGCTTTCAGTTGGCACATCAAGCGACATTACCTTGCCTGGTGGGTGAAGTACAATTACCTTCTGACGTCGGGTTTGTCAGCGGGAATAGCATTTAGTGGCATCGTTATCTTCTTGACTTTGCAGTATACGAAAGCGAAGTTCAATTGGTGGGGCAATACCATCATATCGTCCGGCGTGGATTTTAAACGAGCGGCTGCTTTGTATGAGGTGCCGGAAGGGGGATTTGGCGTGAAAATCGGAGACTTTCAATAAAGGGTGACACATAGGTTACAGTGGATTATAAGGGTTAACTGGTGGATGTAGTAATGTCAATAGGTGTCAACAATTTGAAACAGTCGGTATGTTATGAACTCTGACGGCGATAAAGTGTTATCAACTGGTGGCGATCTGTGGCATTATTCTTGCCATAATCACTACAGTATCGACCCGAGTAATACGCGAGATTTCTCCCAACCTTTAAAGTTTAAAAAACTCCCGTCAATAAATTCCATTCACGCCCTTGAGAGACGCTGAGACAGACCCTTGTCTGACCAATCTTTCAGAACAGACTGTGCCTCCCCAGTGTAGCCGGTCTTCTCCATCCATTCAGCTACGCTTTCGATCCTGTTCGGCAAAAGCTCATCCAGCTGCTGATAATCCCTGGTCAGATGCCCCTTGTTGCCTACAAATTTGGCTTTGCCTTCATAATCACCACAACGATACTTTGGATCAAACTCGCCTTTTGGCTGACAATACAGGAAGTGCTTCACCCCGCAAAACAGAGCTATATCGTACATCCGGATACTCCAATAGATCTCATTCTTCTCCCCGATAGCAAAACTTTTGGTGTTAATGAAACACATGTCGTCATCAGATTATTCTCTTTAAATATGGCATAATAGAAGAAAGACAAATTTACAGCTCTTTCAAATCCTTTGCTTGCGGTGAAGTTGGGACTTTCACCTTATACCGACCGGACGCAGAAAGCAAGCGAACGACAGCACAACCCTGGGCTCCGGTACCTCCAATGAAACAAGAACAGTTGGAAGCATTATTGGCTTAAGTAGATCCAGTGCAGATAATCGTTGGACATGTATTTTTCACTTAACAAAACTAAAGCAATCCTGAGACCAGAGTACGGACGACTTTATACCTGTTCCTCAACTTTCGACGTGGCGAGTTCGGCAGCGGTGAAAATTCAGCAGTGCAGACGCGTCAAAACCGAGAATTGACCGGCTACCCCGAAACCGACGATAACTCGTGCTATGACGGTATCAGAAGGACGATTTTCATAATTCCGCCAACGGGAGTGTCCGTCCGCTCGATCGTTGGATTATAAAATCTCAATCCAGACTTTTGATGAGCTTGGAATGCATGAAAGTCACATGTCAGCCTGCCCATTTTGCGAATGCTTCCAGATGATCACAATTCACTCAGTGATTTCAACATGCGAGATACGGGGGTCACTATTTATTAGCACTCAGAACAAATTAGGAACAAACGCGTGTCACTTGCTAAAGTACAAGACCAGGCATGAAAGAATCAAATACCAACAGTTATTATCAACTCCGACGTTCATTAGGCCTGACCCTCAAGCTATCTTTAAATTACAGTAGATTATTTATTCGCTGCGTAAGACTCCTGGTTGACGTCTGCCGTTCGCTTGCGGACCCTAACCTCCGGCAGCCGTCCTGAGCCACCACCGACTCCGAATAAATTTCGGGTCAGGGTTTCCCGTGCCGCGTGGCCCACGCCGCTTCAGGAAGTCGGTCGGTCGGTCGCCAGGAACCGGAAAGGCCAGTGAATATACCTTGCACGTACGCAACACTCTCAATCAACACATGCGGTCACATTAACGTGATTCAAATCGGAGCAACTAACTGTAACAGTCCTCCAGTTTTACCGGCAAGCGACTACGATCCCAAGTCTATGCTCGAATGGCGGTGACCACAGCTCACGAGGCCTTGTTGGAATGGACGTACGGCATCGAATCAGACTTTATGCTGAACGGAACGCCTGCGTCATGGAGGTCCGGTCAGCCCGTCGCTTGGGGTGATGAAGCCCGAAAGATTGAGCTCGATGAAAATGCATATGACTGTAGTGTCAGCGCCGATGAGAAGTTCCTCGCCCTGGCGATTGGACGACAAGTTCGCATCTATGATTTAGAAAATCTCGAACTGAGAGAGGCACTCAACGGACATACGGAGAAGGTCTTCCGTGTCCAGTTTTTCCCGCTCGACATTGCTGGCAATAAATATAAGCTCATTTCGGAGTCAAATTCGAATTCGAGTCCTGATTTGGATGCTATGATTGTCGTTTGGACACTTGACAAACATGGGAAGAACACGAACGAGCCTCCAGATTCTGTAGATATTGAAGGTTTAGCTGCAACGGCGACGGAAGGGGCGATCCGGACACTTATCTCCAGCCATGGATGGATGAAAGAACACGCAGATGGTGACAAGCTCTTGGCCGCAGTCAAAGAGGTCGTATCACACGCGGATGCCGGTCATATTGTCCAAGACAACTTAGTGATTTCTGGAGAACTGACGGGGTTTGGGTCTCGTGCGGTTAGTAATGACGGCAAATTGCTTGTGTATGTTTTGGACAACCATCAAAGTCGACATTCGACTGCCACAACTTTGGGGCCTAAAATTGTGGTTTGGGATATTGAAAGGGGAGAAAAGAGGCTGATGTTGGAAGGGCATACTGATAGGATCATGTGGGTAAATTTCAGTCCCGATGGCAAAATTGTTGCATCGGTGTGTTGGGACAAGATGGTTAAATTGTGGGACACTTCGACTGGGCGTTTGATTCATGACATTGGACCTACTGGTGGTCAAAATTGGACCGGCGTTTTTTCTCCTGATTCCAAATATATTGCGTTCACTAGGGGGAGCCCGTCCACGGTTGTATACGTTCATAGTGTTCTTGACGGGAGTCGAATCTGTGAGTTTAAGGTTTCGACATCCTGGATGAGATCTCTAGCCTGGAGCCACGAAGGACATCATCTGGCGGCCGGTGGACAGTCTGGCGTTGTATATGTATGGAATCCGCTTCGTGGCGAGCAGGAGCAAAAGTGGCAGTTAAAGGGCAGCGAAAGGCATGGTGGTATATTTTTGGAGACCGGTTCCGTGCAGTGGCTGGACAGCCAGGGAATGATGCTGGCGTATAACGGGTCGGAGGGCGGTGTAAATGTCTACGACATGCTGAAAAATCAAAAGTGGAGGTCTGATCCCAAGAAGAGCGATTTGATCAACTTGGCCAAGATCGCGTCTGGCTACGCGTCTCTGCATTACCTTCGAAAGGCAAACCAGCTAATTTCGGTGGACATGGACCAGACAGTTAGATTCTGGCCGGTAAACTAAGCGTTATTCCAGATCGTCAAATACACCATTATTCAGTGTTTTTTAATAGTTAACGGACAGTCAGCCGTTTGAACCTTTGGAAAGCAACAAGATCGATTTAGTCTTCTCATAAATACATCATTCCTTTCTCGAAGAAAGTAATTTCCCATAATTCTAGATTTTAACGTAGGGTATGGGTATTTGGGACGGCTACATCTGTGTAAATGGAGGGTCGTAGAGGTGTCCTCAGTGAAAACTTTCTCGGGATTTGCAATAGGGTTCATTGACGGCACCGTCAGGCCAATCTGTCGGCCAAATTTGCCCCAGAGGGATGTCTACAACAGACACAAGGTTTGTTCTCACACTACAAACGATGTGACGGAATTCTAATCGATATGAAAGAGAGTTCACGCCGTAAAATACCAGACTGTTTTGAGTCCTGATGGACTTATAATCCATTTGTATGGTCCATATCCTGGCCGTCATATTCTGGAGGAGAAATGCATTGTCGACGGTAAAGTCTATTGCATTTATGGTGATCCAGCATATGGGGTGCAGACATGCATAATTGGTCCTTATAAGGGTGATCACTATATGTTACAGAATAGTTGGTGAACTGACTAGTAACGATATATAGATCCGTGGCCGTGTGTAACACAACAGGTTAACTGACAGCAATTACTATGGACTCTTCCGACATGACCAATTGCCTTCAGCTCCTTCAGCAGACGATTAAGCAACAGAAGGAAATGATTACACAACAGAACGTGGCTCTTGTTAGACGGCAAGAGCAGACCGAAAAGTACTACACAGGACCGCAAGGCCAAGGAACCATACCTTTAGCTCTGGACCGGACAATGTCACATTGTGACCTTTAGACTAGTATCCGACATCGGACTATGCTCCGGCCCACGGACAGGTGCCTACGAATGCGGGGTTGCGGCGCACGGACAGGCGCCTACGCATGCGGGGTTGGTTGGCAAAGGAGAAGAGCGTAGAATATAAAAGGGGAGACACGCTCCCTAGTAGATGAAAAATCAAGATTACTTACACACATTTTCATTCTCGCTATCTCCGATGACGGAGACTCATTATCTATCCGAGGAGGAGCTCCTGGACTTCTCTGACTGCGAGGTCGGAGGTCCGGACTCCTCTTGTTACAGACAAGGTCGACCGTTTTCTCTCCGAGTTCTCCACCCTGCGAACCCTTACATTAGAACAGCAGGCTTTCAATACATCTATGAGCAGTGTGCGACAGTGTGTAGAGTGGCAGTTCGGAGCGATACTGAATACGTTTGCCTTCTTAGATTATAAAAAGAATCTGAAAATTGTTGCATATAGATTGCTTTGCTAGATAGGAGGTAGCGGAGCTAATGTTGTATAAATTGAATAAAGAAGGAATTGGCATGTACTATCTAGTCAGTGCATTATTTCGAAACATCATCTCCTGCATTGAGCATAATCAGACAGCATCCTATTTTGAAGTAGAACCCCCCAACGGTTCATCAGTACTTGCATTCAATGCCACCACCGGCTCATGAATAATTGCGAAAGCCACGTGCTGCACAGAGTTCCTGTGAGATGTTAGAATGACTGAGTTATAGGCTTTGTTAGCGAAGATGGTATGTGAGTTATTTGTGGCTTTGATTTGTTTCATGTTTTGTGGTTCACTTGAGGTTTTAGGGCTCTTTTGCTCTCCTTGCTAGGCGCACCATACTCTGAAACAAATCTATGGTAGAAGAGACTATGTGATTTGATTGAAATAATTAAAGAGTATTCTATTAGTTATTATAATAGTGCCAAACTAGGGTGATGATGGCCATCCTAAAAACAAATTTAATTCCTGGTAACCTCCTACTTCTGCAAATATTGCATCCAGAAGCTGCTGGCCTTGGGATCGCAAGTCTTTAAGGATTTCTATTACTTCATTAAGACTATCACCAAGCTGCCGCTTTAGGAGAATCTCTCCTGTATTCTCATTTGATAAACGTCTGCGTTTCCTCTTCTTTGTAGTGCTCAACATGCCACTATTGTCAGCCGAGGAGGAAGTACCCGGAGTCGGCGATGATGAAGATGCTGACATGGATGGCAACGTGGTCGATGAAAGACGGTAATATTGCTTCTGTGAGAAGCGATGCATCGCTACATCGCGGATGGTTTTGTCAATATTCTGGGCCTGAATTTGGCCGTCTCCTTGTCAGTCTTCGTTGACGTCACGGTATTCCTGTCAGACATATACTGCATAAGGCGCATTATAGGTTAGATCAAGCCGCGGATTCAACGGAAGGCAAGGCTACATACCAACTCATATACATCTTCTTTTCTACTGCTCCTCCACACCATCTCCCTGAACTCTGTCACAACCATTGGCATTAGAAAGACAACCGCCTTCTTAGCGGACATGCCCTTCTTCTGAAGGTCAAAACTGGATTGTATGTAGTCGAGACCCTTCCCGACGACATGCGGACCTGGAGCTGCGATATATCTGCGTTCTGCGACCGCCTTTGGGAGGATATCCACGTAAATCGCCTTGCCGACTCCGTTGTCGATGAGGGTACTGGCAGAGATGAACTTCGCACGTATATGTAAGCGCCAGAGGGTCTTGTTGGAATAAACCGTAATAAGCTGCCGTGGACAACCCAAAGTGGAGAATGAAAGCCCTTTCAAACGATAAGGTGCTGGTCGGCAATGCCATATGGGCCAGAAGAACGGTGTATCCCCGAGCTGTTCTGCTTCTGACTAATACCAACCGCATGACCAATAACACGATCGCCTACTTTGAAACGAGAGACGGGACGGCCGATCTGGACGACCTCACCCGCGACATCTGAAGCGAGGACAAATGGGTATTTGATCCAGGAGAACATCATGTCGCCCATGTCTTGTTTCAACCAGTCAACTGGGTTAATGGCCACAGCGCCACTCTTGACGACAATCTCATTCTCACCCGGGGGAGCGTAAGGCGCGGGATTGACCTCAAGAGTGCAGGATTTTTGGCTGCGGTCAACCATGCTGCTGTGTGGGCCACCATTCTGAGGTTAGATGGAGAGGTATAAAGGACAGGAAGACTTTAGCTGCTGATGCAAGAAGATGACGTGGCAAACAGAGAAGAGAGACGTTTTCAAAATAACATCGTTCGTAGGAATTGAATGGTATAAAAAAAAGATGTTATGACCTTTTACCTCAAAGATGATGGATGTATAGCTCCCATTGTTCTGCTGCAGCTTCTTCTAAATCCGTCCGATGATCAAGTCCGAAACCATCATGAGTCCGGTTAGGAACGGCAGGACAGTTCCCAAGGCATCCATGATTTAAATGGTTCTTTGCTCTATATACTCATATCCCACAAGATTGCCTTTTGGTTTGGTCATTGGCGGAGGGTCGGAGGGTCGGACGAAAGATGGTCCGTGCGGAGGATCGGAGGAAGCAGATTGCTCTCTTTGGTGCTGCCCGTTCCATTTCTGTCGTTCAACACCTGATTCTCTCACGAAGCAAGCTATCAATTGCTCTATCACTAGATTTCGCATCGGACGCTCAGGGGCAGTTCAGTCTATTATCCGTACATAACTAGTCAATGTCCTAGAATAGTACTTATCATGTCCGCTTTCTCGCCGCTATCCCCGGCATTTGAGACTCGAGATGCCTCTCAGCCCACAAAGCCACTGCCACGGCCAAGTCGACGCAGGGATAAACCACAGCTGTCATGCACCCTCTGCAGAAAAAGAAAGTAGGTTTACGCTCTAGTATTATTCTGAACTGGATTGCTTGCTCACTGCTCGCGGGCAGGTTGAAATGTGATCGATGCCAGCCTTGCGAGACTTGTGCCCGTCGAGGTCTCTCGCTCTCTTGCACTTATGTTCATTCCAATGCGTCAGAGCGGCTGGACCGAAGTGAGTTGCCTTTGGCGCCGTCAGCGAGTATCCAAGACCGAATCGGTCAGCTGGAAAGACTGGTCATCTCGCTAATGAACTTGAACGCGGCGAAACCCACCGACCAGATACCTGCCAATGCCCATGGCTCGTCGAAACTCTCGTCACCGGTCACCGAAAACGGGGTGGATGGGAATGCACTGCCCCAAGATCCATCTCAGCTCTCAGACAGTTTTGGACGTATCAGCCTGGAGAATTCCGAAACAAGCTACGTTGAGAGCGCACATTGGACAGCGATTCTGGACGGGGTACGCCAGTTTCGAACATTTGACGTTGTGTAAACGATCTTCGAAGTGCTAAGGAGAATGTTTGCAGATTGCAGAGCTTAAAGACTACTTTGAAGATGACCATGATCCCATTGAACTCCATGCACTAGCAACGGAAGGTTTCGATGGCCCAGAACTCCTGTGTGGACGCTACAAGCGCGTGGACAAGCCAGAGATACTGGCGGCCATTCCGTCTAGATCAATTGTCGACAGACTCATAGCCAAATACTTCAGTACCATGGGCTTGGTGTGCGGTATGTTGATGCAGCAGGTGATCCTTTGTCTCCGGGCTAAGATGAATAGTGCTCACTCACCGTCCGACTTTCATTAAGGAGGTAAGTCTTATACCGTTGCCGTGTAATACTACATATCACGTTCTTCCTTGACGTAGGTCCCACACATACTGACTTTGGCCAGTATGAGCAATTCTGGAACCATCCGTTGGACACCTCGGTCATGTGGATTGGTCTTTTGTTCGCGATTATGTGCTTAGGAGCGCAATACCAGCTATTCTCTTCAAACGAATCTGGTCAACCCCTCGATCTGCAATCGGCTTCAGACTCGGAGCGTCTCATCCAGACTTACCGCGAGAAGACAATTCAATGCCTTGTCCTAGGCAAGTACACGAGATCCGTCCCTTACACCATTGAAACCCTTCTTTTATACTTGCACATCGAGTACCTTCGAAGCGAAGATACTCAAATTGGGAACTGGATCCTTATGGGAATTATTGTGAGGCTAGCTCTGCGTATGGGCTACCACCGAGATGGGTCCCATTCTTCTCGGATATCTCCCTTCCATGCAGAGATGCGGCGAAGGGCCTGGGCTGTAATCAGTCAGCTTGATATATTCGGGTCCGCTCAGGTTGGGCTTCCGAGGATGATCAGGGAGTTACAATCAGATACCGCAGAGCCTCGCAATCTGCTGGACGAGGACTTTGATGAGAATGCAGTTGAGCTACCACCGCCTAGACCGGACACGGACCCGACACCTATACAATACTTGGTGGCAAAGAATAAACTTGTTTCCGTCTTTGGCATGATCTCTGACCTGACAACCTCGACGCGACCCCCGTTATACACGGAAGTTATGAGGCTAGATAGGATTCTCCACGACGTTTACATGACAATGCCGCATGGGTTACACATGCGTCCAATGACCAAGTCGAATATGGATAGCCCTGATGTCATTATCGGTCGCATATATGTGGCCCTTCTATTTCATAAATCACAGTGTGTTTTGCATTGGAAATACCTACTCCCCGCTAGGACAGACAGCAGCTACGCCTATTCTCGCGCGACATGCATTGAAGCTGCACTACATATCTTGCAGTATCAGTGGATCTTGAACCAAGAGACGCAGTCTAGAGGACGACTTTACCGTGATCGATGGAAAGTCTCGTCAATTATCAAGCACGATTTTCTCCTAGCGACCACTATCCTGTGCCTTGACCTCGATCATGATATTACAGCAGAATTGTCTTCAGAGTCTCAGAAAAACATCCCAGATGCTGACACGAGGGAGCGGGTTATACAGGCTTTAAATGGCTCATATCTGATTTGGCTCCAATCGACTGATTCATCCCGAGAATCTCAAAAAGCAGCCGCGGTATTGAGGATTGTGCTGGGCAAGGCTCAAAAGATGAGCACGAGAGGAGCAGCAGACTTAGGAAGGATGGTCAGCATTTTGCCGGCTGCTAGTAGCGATTCCATCACCTTATCAAACGGTATATTCGAGCTCCTATTTAATTGTCATATTTCCTTGATTGTATGGTAACAAATATCTCTAGATTCGTCGTCTTTGATGGCGTCAGGCCCAATTCCCCAAGGCCACCACAGTGCAACTGACTCCATTGGCGCATCAGCTGTGCCGATGGACGTATCTAATTCCCTGCCAGCGGACGGGGACACTCTCACTGATTCTTCTGAAATAGCAGCAGACCCTTTTGATTCGGTGAGCAAAATATTACCGTCGATGTGCTATTAGGCTGACACGGTGTAGGAAAATTGGGATTCCGGGTATTGGACACAAAGCATCGAGGATGTCCTAGAAATGTCTCAGATCTGCCAAGGGGTCTTCGATTTTCCCATTTAACGGAATTTTAAAGGCCTTTTACCAAATGCGGTGTCGCGTAACACCATTAGTCGATATGAGCTTGATGAATTTCGAGTTATGAGAAGTAATTACAAGCTTTCCTAGGACTAAAATAGTCTAATATGTCAATGTAAACTAGTGAACTGGATACTGGGATCTATTAAAATTTATCGCTGGCTCTCAGGCGAGTACATGTTAAGTTGTGGAGGGATTTAATGAAAATAGCGTAATATGTTAAGGAATTTGTCTATCTATCATTCTTACTATAGGTGACAGGTCAATCCGCCTTCACTGGACCTCCTGTACTAGGACGGAGTGAAACTAGTCGATATGTAGCTTCCCAGGTGAAGACACTCACCATCATTGCTATTTCAAAGCATTAGCTTACTGTCAGTTTGGGAACAATACCATGCGGAACAATATGATATAGCGTACGGGGTAGAGATACACCATCAGATGTATAACCACCGCAAACTATCTCTACACTGTCACATAAACAATCTTGCCATATCGTGCAAACACACGAAGCACCGTAGGGTACCCGCTAATATGATTGTGCACCTCCACTTACTCTAAACTGCTAGAGTATCTCTTCATTGTAGATATCCTGAGTTGCGATCAAGCCTTGGTAATTCACTTATTTGAAACCCTGTATCCAAGACAGGTTTGATCTCCTTGCGATCCTCCTATCATTTCGCTACATGACACTAGCGGTTATGGTCGGCAACGCAGAAATAATTGTAGTAGCTTGCGGCAGTTGAGCGTGAAACAGTGCTACTCACGGTGGCATTCCCGAATTCACTACTACCCTCTGTATAACATAGGAAAGTCATTCAAAACTCGATCGCGATCAACAACTGTCGTATTTCGAATAGCCTCGTGAGCGAAACCCATGTTGGTTCGCGTGAGATGTCGCATGAGATGCCGCATACTCATAACGTCCGGCACGTGGATAGCTGTGCCATTTGACAGTATATAACATCTACTGCCGAAACGCATGTAGGGTATAATATGACAGCTATACAACCGTACACGCATTGCAAGACACGCATTGTGACGCTTGTGCTCTTGTACTGCTTTGAAATATATAACCAGTGCTGATGGGCCATGGCGAGAGGGTGGTCTGTAATACATATAAGCGCCATTTTACCCTGCTTTACCCCGCGAGTTAGGCTGGACCATAGTTAAGCAGGGAGTGAACGAGGGGTGGCCCGGGTAAGTCAGTGGTCAGCGCCTTATCGTCCAAGCTCTGTACCCGTCCGTTCGGGGATAAGGTGGCTCGTGTTGGCATCTGCAGAGAGCAAGATTTCATTATCGGCCCCTGGGCGAGATATAGCACCGATTTTTGCTTGGCTCTGCATGACAATCGGCTTGACCAGGCGAATCGGCGTACCCTGCGGTGCAACATCTCCACTGGATTTTGGTTCGCCTTCAGAATTCCAGTACCGCATGAAGTGCCGTTCCTAACGGCTCGTCAACGTTACTATTTGTTTCATAGTTCGTGTTTGGGTGTGTACCAGCTAGCAGGGGGCGAATTAAAATTTATTACGCTCCTTTGACCTGATTTCGGCCACCGTAACTAGCGGCATAGTTACATTGTAATCCTAGACAGCAACCGTATTGACATCAACCTCTTTTTCGTTCACCACCTTGCCAGCTTCCTCGAATGACTGATCATCACCAACACCATTACCCTTTTCCTCCAGTCCGGCCGAAACAATTCCATTCTCTTCAAGGACCGTGCGCCTGAAATCAATGCCCCTCTTGCGCTCTCGTCGCTCCAAAATCATAGGAAGAGGTAGGACGATAAGCTCAATCACTGACATGACAGTAGACCAAATATAGCCGCCCCGGTATCTGGGAGCCGATACAGTTGGCCAAGCAATAATAGGCACTATGCAGTTAATCACCACCCATCCTACATTAACTATGGCAATAGAAGCTGAACGGGCCTCAAGGTCATGCGACATGAACTCGGCCAGCCACGGCATAAGCAAATTTGTAGGCCCATTAGCAACGCCAAGACCAAGGAAAGCAAAAAACTTGGCGCCTTCAGGTACGTTCCATACCAAGAGCAGAACGTTGCAAACTAAGATCAAGATACCACCGTAAAAAATCGGCTCCCATCTGTTCTTGCGCCAGTCAGAGTAGAAACCACAAACCATGGTCGAAGCAATTGTAGCACCATGTGCAATTGTGGCAAGGTTGTTGACCATAGGAACAGAGTACTGTTGGTTGGACTTCAGCCAGAGAGTGTAGGGCAGACCGGAAGGATAAGGAGTCATCCAGAACAAATTTGCGACTACAAAGAAGACATAGATACGCCAATTACCAAAAATCCGTTTGAAAAGAGTACGGTCAACGCCGCGTGTCTTGGCAAAGCCGTCTTTCAGTAGACGATCAACACACAATTGCTTCTCCCGCTCTGTAAACCATCTCGAGCGAGTACGATCAGGTACGTTAGGGCAAAAAAGGACGCCAATAATAGAGCATGGAATGGTAATGATTGTGCAAATGATAAAGAGCCATCTCCAGCCTTCCAAACCACGCACTCCACGCAAATTGGTGTATGCGGCCGATTGCAGATAACCTGAAAACATTGACCCGAGCGGAGACACACATCCGTAGATAGCATTGCGTTTTCCAAGCTCCTGACGAGTGTACCATGAATTCACAATATGCATGTTGCCAACCCAGCACGCAGTAGCAGTGAATCCGACGAAGAATCGCATAACCAATAACTGCTGATAAGACGTGATGAATGCCGTGCCGAGGGTGAAAAGTCCCCACATAACCTCAAACGCGGGAAGATAGTACTCCGCCGGAAGACGAGTTAGAACAATGTTGGAAGGAATCTGGAAAATAGCGTAGCCCACGTAGTCTAAGTAGAGTTAACTAGGGATCCAAAAGAGGGAGTAACCAAGGCACCGTACACATAGAGGTCGCATAGTTCAGCCTATTGCCACCAAGGTCAAGATCCTCCTTCATCCCGGAGATATACGCATTAGTGAGAGCCGAGACATCCAAGTTCTTGGTGAAGTAAGAAATGCATGTGAAGGAGAGAACTAGCCAGTCAATCTTGAATACAAGCCGACGCTCCTCCTTCGACATATGCTTCGGATACCAGTCAATTATTTCTGTGAATCTGTCCAAGATACGCATAGTGAGCTGTAGTCGTAATGCCAAGTATAGTTTCAAAGACAGTAACGAACCGCCAAGAAGGAAGGATTAATTTAGGGGATGGCGGCTGAATTATTTATCTCCACAGTGTCACCGCCTCGCGATTGCATTTTGTACGCAATTTTTATCTTCATCCATGTGGTCTACTGAAAGGGTTTAGCGTGCACATTGACAGTCAGAGTAACTAATGCAGATTGAAATGAGAATAAAAGATAGCTGAGAGAAGAGTATCATTCTTATCGAAGCGAAGCTAACAAGATAAGCAGTGTTACAGTGCACCGCCTATTTAGAATTAGTTAGAAAGAGTAAGCGCATTACTCCAGACTAGTGTATGCACGCCCCAGTACCTAAAAAAGCTTTGACCACATTATTATAAGTGAGGGATTATTCATGAAGCTGCCAGCGTCGACAATCGCTCGACTTATGCCTGTCAGTCACATCAAATTCATAAACTGCAGTTAATTGAGCTGTCCTGCCGGATAGATAAACCGACAACCGTGCGTACTTCCTTCATTATATCGACAGGACAATATATCTATGTATGGACAACCATGTTTTAAGTTACAGTTGAGTTGAAGGTACCTCAAACTGTGCCTTATCTGTGTTAACAGGCAACCAAACGTTCTGCTTCCTCAATTCGCTCGCAAGCAGGAGTATTCTAATTTCGACTCTATTGTCGAATAAGAGACTATTACAGCAGACTGTACCCGTTTTACGTATAAGTTGTATGAACTGTTTGCTTGCATCACTGACGAACCAGTTGAAATTGATCGATGAAAAGATATTGTTAACAAAATTCAACCGAAACTTATCGACATGCTGGCGCACGGTTGGGGGCTAGTTCCCAGCTTATCGAAAGGTACTTACTAGCGCCTAGCGCGAGTGGGGCAGGTACGAGAGTTGACGCGGATATCCCGAGAACACGTCGGCAACCTTACAGTCAAGCCGTTGCGGCTAAGCCCAGATAACAACGAATTGAGAGAGACACTCTGAAACTTACGGAATGTGCAATCTCCCCAGAGCCGACTGATATATAATATGGAAGCCTCGATCTCGGCGCATGTATGGAACACAACGCTGATTATTCGACCTCACTGAGGTTCAGTCATTGTGGAATAAGCCCAATCAGTCGTCGGATATCGCGAGAAACTGGCCCGTGCGTAGATTGGGAACTCACAGCGCCAGGGCGGGGACCGGGCAAATTGATCCCTAACCCATATGTTATCGAAAGTTGTAGCACTGTGGTGGGAATTCCTTGCAGAGACGTTTAGTATAAGTAGTTGACTTGTACTCAAATTCAATTGCCATTTCCATTTGCGCGCAAAATAATCCTTTTTGAAGTGGCGATTAGGAGGGTATCTACACCTAACAGTTAGTTGTCCCCTTCTCATACTATATTGTACCTTGAATGCTCGTCCTCTCCATACTACGAGCAAAATTCTGAACTCTCAGCGATATCACCAAATGTTGCTAATTTGGAATTTTCTGCACCAACGCAAACAATATTCCCACACTGACGAATTTAGTGACTGAGCGATTAGACACTTCTGAATTATACCTCCGTTGACTGAAATTATTTCCAATTGACTTGGTTTTTCGGCAGTTGGACCTAAAAGACAAAAGAACTTCTTTAGCTGAGCTGAATTTTTCGCCTCTGAAGGTGGATTATTTCTAGTGAAGGGAATTTTGTATTATTTTCGGACCTCGATTGACGAGAATTGTTTAAGGATTTGAAGTGAAAGCTAACTCAGAGTCTGCCGACCACACTTCGCGCAACCGAGTTCTAGGCATAGAGTAGCATTGACCAGAGTGTCACTAGGCCGCAAAAGCGGTGCGCTCGTAGTGATGAACCCAAATGCAGCGAGTGTTAAGTGTCGTAACCGAAGTGTTGCTCACAGAGACTTCTGCGTCGATGAGTCATCTGTAGAAATTAACTCCGACTCATCTCATTCTAGGAGAGCGTCACAGCATTGCCTATCGTCAATCAGACTCTATATTAATATGAATGTGAGTGGGCTGCCTCCATATAGTCTCTCGTTTGCTGCTTTGCTTAAGTTTTCTTGTTCTTCTCTCCTTTAAGAGTATAATTTTGTTGTCTAATATATCGCAAGTCCATCTGACATCTTGGCTTGCTTGACGGTAGGTGTTTCCCAGGATGACCTGGTGGAGAGCCAAGAAGTTTTGTAACGGGGTTGGACTGGACTAGACTAAGATAATGGTACAAGAATATATAGAATACAAGACGACCAGTTACAAGATTACGCCTTCCCTCGGTCCCGTCCGCGCCTCTACAACCAATCTAAAGTTCTAAACTAAACAATCACAAATACAACAATAAAGCAAAGCTTTTCGTTGGACAACGTATATCCCTCGACTCAGGGTAGACCTCAGGGAGAGGGTTAGAGTTCGTTCGCTTGGGCTCCGGCGTCGGGCCGAGGCGCACGAGACACTCAGGAGCATACTCCTGACATCGGCCTCTGTAATAGTTAAGCTTGTAATATTTCAGGTCAGTAAACAGGATCGTGTGACTCAAGCAAATAGGGGTTTTGCGGGCCAAAATATTTTGGCGCAGTCCTGAGTGAACTCTGTTGTTGGGAGCGTATCGAATCCGAAGCCGAATACGAGGTTGATGAAATTTTTGACGGCGGCCCCGCAGCGGCTCCGTGGAACACTTGGTGGCCTGGTTAGGCTATGAAGACCTTACTACATTGGGAGCCACTCGTACATCTCACCCACTGTCTCCCGCTAGTTCGCCGATTTCACGCTGGTCATCCTCGTCGTATAAAATTGTATAAATTGACCACGTGATTCATATTGTAATATATATTACCATATATCATATCAACTTCATATGATATGAGTTCATTTGAAGTCATATCATATACGTCTATCAATTCGACCCAGGACTAGGTAAGAGCCCTGCAAAATATTCGAAAACGAGTTCTGAGGCTCTTAATTTATTAGATGTAGATTTCTACGGTATATCATTGCCATTTCATGCTAGCCCATCCTCTCTAGTCCTATCATCTAAATTTCAATGAGCCAGCTGCAGACTGAAATACCTGTTTTAATTTGCTTGTAGCTTTTCACCATGGACTTCCTCCGACACAACAAATTCGATATTGGTAGTATCGTCTAAATTGTCATCAGGATACACTGCGTCCACGTAAGTCTCCCGCGCGGGGAAGAAATGGCAGATTACTGAATAGCACAAGATGGCGGAGCCAAATCCGTAGAAAAATCCTAGATCATACAAGTGCGTTACGCCTGTAGACGCGGTGATGCCTGAAGTTACAGTAGGTATGAATCCAGGTAACAATGGCACCCACGCTATAGTAAAGGCAGCGAACGCTCGCCAGTTACATCCCCAATGGTAATTGTAGATTCCTCCAAATTTGTAGAGCTCATTCACGTCATACTTCCGGCGGTGAACAATGAAATAGTCGGCAATTAAGACTCCGCAAAGCGGTCCGAGCCAAATCGAGTATCCGGACATAAAGTTCAAAAATGCAGGTGCCGATGTCATGATGTTCCATGGAGTCAGGACCCATGCGCCAAGGAATGCAGCTATAAACTGTCCCCGTCGCAAATTAATATATTTGGGCCAGATAGCGTTCATGTCGTTCGCCGAAGCCAAGGAATTCGCAGCGATGTTCAGACCGAGCTGAGAGAAATAGAAGCTCAAAGCGCAAAAAAAAGCAGCAGCTCGTCCTCCCTTTGATGTCCACTTGTCAAGCACTTGCAGAGGATCCCAAAGTATCTCGCCGTACATGACGTTTGATCCAGCTGCGACAACAACGCCCATGAAGGTTACAAGAGTAGCCGTGAATGGAACGGCAAAGAGAGTGATGTAGGTTGAGCGCCTGCGATGCGCGTACCGACTATAATCGGGTGCGTTGACCATCAACGTAGTAAAACCTCCGAGATTGGAATAAAAGCTGTTCAAGAAAACCCACGTAAAACCTGATCCGTGGACCTTGTTTCCTTGGTTAAATAAAGAGGTGTTATTAACCCCGACCGTGTTGATCGTCCAGCCCATAAGGCCAAACCCCACAACGAATGTGGACACTGTCTTCAGCAAGAAAAGCCATTTAACCTTGTGAATACCAACGTAATGAAATGGCAACATCGTGACGAAATATATCACATAAGCTGTCATAAGCTGGGTATTAATATTTGCGGAGCTGGGTAGTGTGTTGGGCACATTCCTGAACGATGGCCAAATTGCATACAGCATTGTCTCTACATTTTTCAGATTAACATACCGGACTAATAAACCATTCGCAAGGGTAGGAAAACACTCACGAACACACTCAGCACCAGTGTATGTTTGAATGCCGTACCAGAAAATGCCGACTATGCAACGCATCAAAATCATGAGGTACGACAAGTAATATCCAAACGACGCTCGAGATTGGATACTGAACGGGATGTGATAGTCGGTACCAACAATTCCATTCAAAGTTACGACCATGCCAGCAAGCAGGTTGGCGAGAGCAACACAGAGAAGTGACATTCGCCACGACAGTCCAACATCCATGATAGAGGAAGCTGTACGGAATCCGCTGACGGACACGTTATCCGAAATCCAGAACAAGGCATCTCTTTACTTCAGCTCATCTCATACGCCAGATAATGAAGATCATTAGACTCACAGTGTTGAGCATGCCAATGTCGGCCTTCGGGAGGAACTGGATCAAGATCTTCGACGGACTTAGTAGGAAACAAAACATGAACCCAGAACAACGTAATCTCACCTGGATTACTGCGACGTCCGGCTTCAACCTCGGACTTCAACTCAATCTTCCGTAGTATCCTGCCCCACACAGAGCTTGGCGCCTCAAGAACAATCCCCGTTTCTCGCTGGTCCGCTTGAACATAAACATCCTCAGTTGTTTTGTCCATAGTAGATCTCATTATCCCAGGGATATGGTAGGTTTATATTAGAAAATGACTGCTCGACAGGCGCAATAGTTGTATTTAAGACTTAAACCGTCGAAGACCCCCCTTGCACAGAGGCGAGAATGGATCTAAGGAAATCGTGACATGTCGCACCAGCCGGTTAAGACAGCACCAAACCTAACTAATTATTGCTCTTATCTAAGTTTGCACGATCTATCAGAGGGCATGCGTGGACTGTCCGTACGTCCTTAGACACAAGGTGCTGCAACCAATCGGCAATATCCGACCATCTTACCGTTGAGGCTTTTTTTGGCTTCCCACGCTAGTCACAACATAGATACATGACTCTGGTGTGATCCTACGCCACTGTTCGTTCTCGAATGGACATTAACTTGTGTAGTTCAGCTTGTAGTTGGAGTACGCAATTACCCATTGAGGGGCTCATAAGTGCCGAGCTGCCGTCTGTTCACTACGAGGTTTTTTTGCGTGGATATTTAAGTTTAGAATATATGATAAGCACGCCAATGCATTGATAACAACTTGGCAAGCACCATCCAAGCCGCGGACGTTGATCAGCATTGGTGTAAGTATGTAGATCTCTATTTTCGTAATAATAATTCAGGGCTGCTGCGGATACGGATATCCGCCAAATTTTGCTGTATCCGCATCCGCCATCCGTCCTCCCAAAGGTGGCTGCATCCGTATCTTCATCCGCCATACGGCATCCGCCGATCAAAGTATGGCGGATGAAAGGCAAATCCGCCTCAATTGCCTATATAGGATTGGTCTATTCCGATTAACCTGTTTAGGAATGGTCAGGGTCGATTCGGATTCCTATATCAGATGGGGAGGACGGCATCAAATAGACCTTTATCTACAGCAGACTTCTTACTGCCTCCATCTTCAATTACCCTTATTCCTCTCCAGTAGGATTGTTGCAGCTACAATAACCGCAATCGATGCTTTTCACGGTTTCAAACATCATGATCTTTATCGGTGATGACACCTGGCTGTAATAGCATGCACAGTACTGGTGGCGGTGAATTTTTCAGTCCCGCATTGGGCAGCAGAGGAATCGGTTTCAATAGCACCATCATCCAACGAGGAGGATAGTTTCCCTCTATCTTCTGTATATTCAGTTACTTCTCCATAAATATGCATGTACCTATATATATGCTATCCTCAAACAAATATCACAATCGGTTGCTCACAATCATATTTCAAATTATTAAGAAAGCATCAAATTCTTTCAAGTGCACACGTGCGGCAACGCTATAGACCATTGCTCCCTCATACCCTATTCAAACATTCAAGACCTGCCGGTATATTATTTCTTGTACTCCTCGACTTCAAATTCTGACTTTTCCAAATCATCCACATGAGCAGCCTCTGAGTGAGAGCCCAAGTCAGCGGTAAGCTCCTTGCCATGACGACCAATTTGGTGCCATGGAAGGGCGAAGAGGGCGTCCATGGCTTCTAGACTTTTACCAGCAGTTTCGGGAACGAAAAACCAGACCCAGATGAGACCTAGAGCGCAGACGACCGTGCAGAAAGCAAAAAATCCGTAATTATTCATCGAGAGAAGCATGATCGGTACTGCCTTTGTATTGCCGAACTGGTTGACAAAATGGAAACACATCACAAGAGACGAGCCGAGAGCACGAAGTCGAATTGGATAGATCTCAGCATTAACGAGATACTGGAAGGAATTCCAACCCATAGCCCACCCAAAGCCTGAAACATATATAGCGGCAATTGCACCGAGCCCGGCACGCTTAGCTGAATCGGAAATTGCAGTAGTTATCGACCGAATTCGGTACGACCCCAAGATAGATGGCAATGTAACATACGGAAACGGTTTGGAGGGCGATGCCGCAGTAAAGGGCCCGTCGACGACCAATGAAATCGATGAGGAAGAACGCACAGATGTATGCAGAGGCGAATTTGACGATTCCCAAGATGCAAGTGGCGAAAAGCTTCTCGCTTTGGCCAGTTTTGCCCAGTACGGCGAAGAACTCGGCAGCATAGATGGTAATAGCGCTTGCGCCAGACCACTGACCGAGGAGCTGAGACATGATGCCCAGCATAAGACGATAGCGGTTGGCGGGGATCATGATGAGCTCTCGAAGTTTGCCCCATCTTGAGACCCCCCGTGTGCTCTCCTTTTCACGTTCAAGCTGCTGTGTGACGGCAATGATTTCTGACTGGACAAAGGGGTGATCATTTGGCAGATTGCGTAGTGTGCATAGGTTTGCAAGAGCTTTCTCATGTTTACCGGTCATTATGAGCCAGCGAGGAGTCTCAGGGACAGTCCATGAGAGCATAAAGATGAAACTTATTGCAGTGTTAGTGATGGCCTCCAGAGCTAATATTCAGAGCGAAAGGACATCTTACCCCGCAAAAATGATATGAATAGATTGCGGCAAAACCCACTGCGCACGAGAGGAGTTCGATATGTTGATTGAGCAGCCCCAATTTCCAAAGTAGGCCACCATCACGCCTAAGTAAACGGCACCAGCGAACACGTTGGTTAGCATGCCACGAATAGACTTGGGTGCGACTTCAACGAGATATGTAGGTCCAACAACTGTGGTCATGCCAATCCCCAACCCGGCGATGAACCGACCAGCGAGGATCTGAGGAATACTTCCAAAGCTGCTGATGACGATGGCGAATCCCATGGCCCAAAGAAGGCATAGCACTTGCAATGATCGGACCCGGCCAATCTTATCGCACAGAACGAAGGCAAGAAGGGCACCTCCAATGGATCCCAGTTGGACCATGCTGGTGATGTTGGACCTGCGGTTTGCTATTTCTTCTTCGGTGCCGACTTCAAGGGGAAACTCTGAATTGAAACTGGCCAAGCTGATCATCCCACCCACTAAACCTTCATCGAATCCTCTGCTTGCGCCAAGGATACCTAGTTCGCTCATAGCGTCAACAGAAGTTCATGAGGATTTCAATTTCAATTTGTAACCGATGTAACTTACCAAACACTGCAACCGACCAGTACAGACGCCAATTGAGAATCTCCTTTGGGGTATCGGCTAAAGCCTGTTTATGATTGAAAATGCCCATATTGACAGCAATTGTCCAAGGTATGGTTCCGACACTGGACTAAAAAACAGTGGCAATAATGACTTCAATGTCTTTTGAATGGAGAAGACTGGCTCGTGGAGAGACAAAAGCCAGCAAATTCGAGGAAATATATTCTCGTGGAGATTCGCAAAGTCACCATTTAGGTGTGCGGCTCTTGTTGTCGGAAGACCGTAGGCGTCGACCCCGCATTGTGTGTGCTTAGTCGCGACATTAGCCCGCTTCTGACACCGGTCCCATGTCTCAGTCCTGCTTGGAAGCTTCCTTGGCGTCGCGGCGATTTCGTGGAACGCCACCAGTCACGGGATACTTTAGGGAAATACCCTAGCTATACCCCCCGACGGGGACGTCTATCAGTTGCGTAACTTACTTTAGGCAGTGAGGTAGGAATTGCTTTATTACCGCTAGCCTCAAGACCTGTCCTATGAGATCTCGCTCTGCAATAACCTATTGTGAGGCAGGCGGAGCAACTCGTGAGGAAAAGTGGAGAAATAATCGACTCGCCAGCCTTATTAGCTTAGGAGCCCCGGTCTCCCCCGTAAGCCGTGGCCGATAAGGTTGGTGGCGCTGCAGTCTATTTCGTCCCCAGCACCATCCTAAGCGCACGTGCCAAACATGCGTAGAACACCGAGATACGAGTGGTTGACAAAGGACAGGGAACTTGCACAGGCGTCTCAGACAAAGTACATACTATTGCGAGACCACGGCTATTGAGGAGTTAGTGTGGCGAATGGGTGCCAACTTGATGCAGGCAGACGGACGATGGATGACAGCCAGTGGACGCGCTGCAAGCTCAAGTCATGTGGCAAGCATATTTATTAATCCGCAAGCATATTAAGTTCTTCAGTTATCGAATCAACTTCTATGGAGTCCAGCAAAGTATTCGTCGACAATGTCGACACTTCCTTTCCCGCATCCCTGCGACTCTGCGATCATCACTCAACACATAAAACTCTGTACCCGCGTCGGGTACCCGACGCGCGGGGCCGCCTGGGCTGGAAGCGGAAGATTAAAAGGCTTTCTGCTTGATCAAGATTGAGCTTGAAGTACTACAAGCTTGGTAAGGAATAAAATCGGCTGTCTAGGGTGTGAGCCTAACGTGGCATCGGCACGAAAAGCTTTACTTAGATACTGGCTTTTACTGTCGCACAGATTCTTCAGAGACTTTTAAGTGTACTGACAAAACACAGCCACACTGCACACGGTTCCCCGCACCAATTGCTGCCCGTTCCTAAGTGACCAGCTTGTAGGGTCTTTGCTATGCTAATCACGACTGTGCTTTGGATGTTCTACTGGCAATAGATGGCAGATTGGTATACCGCGAGCACAATTCACTGCAGTTTTGCCACCGGATTTCTACTAACTTGCGTATTAATCAAGCGTGGTCTGGAGAAGGAAATGTATGGTAAAGGAAAAAGGCAGGTATTCACGCTGGCCCCATGAGCAGTACAGAATATCCGGGAGTATGGGTTCGGCTACCTTCCCACAGGAACTCTGGCTTGGCACGTTCTGAGCCTCGCTGGGCTGGGAGTCTGGTAGTGGCGGTTAGCTGGCCACTGTGGAAATGTCCACTGCCTTCGTAACGGGTGAGTGTCGCCGTGGCTGTAATTGACAATGAACCCCCACTTCCCCTTTCCTCTTCCTTGTTCAGAGTCATATGATGCGATCCCTGCACTATTTCGGCTGGTGGCAAATGCAGTTCTCTCCCATGCCTTAAATGGCTGAGTCCATATAGCCTTGCGGGCAACGCATGGCTGCCTGCGCCATCACCTTGTCACCAGAGAGCTTCGCCCAATATTCCCTTCACGAATTTGGACCTGGGCAACCGATACCAAGGGCTCCAATTCCTCGTCGTCTTTGCCGGCTAGACATGGGGCCATGTGCACTTCTTCACCGTCTGGCTGACTGAGTCATGCTCGCTGACCGGCATTACGGCACCTGGGCCCAACTGTGCGCGGCAGTTAAAGCCCAGTGGTGTCATCTTTAGCCTAGTTCCCGCAGGGATTCACGTTAGGATACCGCTCGCTGTCGTCTTCAACTCGCGTTGACAGCCACGATATCTTACGGCTAGAGCTCATTATTCATCTTCGGCTGTCCGTCGATATCTACCTGAGACAAAACCATGCCAGGCCCGGAAGCAATTGGAGCGCCGGTCTCGTTCAACCCTAAAGGAGTACTGGCATAATTGTCTATCTGTCGTCAACAGTGGCCGGCTCTAGTTACACGTCTCGCGCTTCCCAGGTCTTGTACCTAACTGTCCTTGGAGTCCAACTTGAACATTGTGCATACAAACGCGCTGTCACTTTATGCGTCACGAACTGAGATGCTGTTGGCGGTAACACGCGGTTCGTACAAAATCTGGTTGTATCGGCCGTCGTCGCACCATAATATCTTTGCATGCATTTTCGGCGGGTATGCTGACCTATCCCTGGACGGTTTGTCGTGACGGCATCATTGCCGCTGTCATCTTCCTGATGGTCCAAGTGGCATGGTGTGCAACACCAATCTACCTCTCCGAAGTCTTTCCTCTTGCCCTCTATGAGTCGATCGTGGAGTCCTATACCAAAATCTGCAATCTGTGCATTGGCATCCTCATCCGCAATCAAATCCAACAGCTTCCAAGAAACTTTGCAATCGCGTTGAGCCTGTCGTGATCCGCTTCTGACTATAGATGGATGCTCTCGGGTGGCATGATTGCGACGAAACTGGAGGACGATCACGTCCACCTTGCCTTCAAACAAGTACCACTTTACCGTCATCTGCGTCCATAAGCCAGGGGCTGAATACTCACATCGAGTCTCAAGCTGGAGTGACCGTCCAACGGTACAACAGTCGTGGCGATTTCATGGGCTGCACGGTTGCATTTGCTCTCGCGGTCTCATTGGACCTGAGTATCGGTCTGTGAACTTACCCGCCTGACAAGTGTTTGAGACGCGTGACGAGAATACTAACGTTGAGAAAGATGTATTCAGACCGAGACCATCAAGGTCAATCGTTAAGAGTTGATATAATTAATTTAAAAGCTTTTGTCCCGACGGCTTAAAGCTACACAAATGCCACATCAGATGCCTACATATGCCAAAAAGGAAGTCGCGCCATTGTCCTAATAAACTTTTTCGTCAGAGTTCACGTCAAAGAACTTTACTGTCGCAACCCCACAATTTAAAACCACTGGAATAACTTGCCGCTCCCACCCATTGCAACAGATCGTCGTCTTCACGTTGTCTAATCGACTCGGGATAATGATTGACTACGCATGAAAAGGGAGTTTATTTTGCAGCAGTTAGCTAGTCTCAGTAACGAAGCGCCCGTTTGCATCAGTGCCGTGGCCGGGGAGCATTCCAGATGGTGCGTCTGCTAAATGTCTACACGATATCGCTATTCGCCTCACTCGGGGGCTTATTGTATGGGTTCGAAATATCGTCAATGTCGGGCGTCATTAATACCGATCAATACACAAACTACTACGGCAATCCGTTGGGAGCGCGACAGGGCGGTATCACGAGTGCGATGCCTGGAGGCTCCATCGTCGGTGCGCTTTTAGCAGGATTTCTTGGTGACTTGTAAGTACCGGAGATAGTGGTACATTTGGTAAGGGTCAGGGTGACGTTGCTAGGCTATCCCGCAAGGTCACCATACAGATTGGTGCCGTTTTTTGGTGCATTGGGTCCGCCATACAGTCAGCGTCTAACGGAGTCGCTATGTTAGTGGCTGGGCGAGTAGCGTCGGGAGTTTGCATCGGGCTGACATCGGTCCTCGTACCAATCTACCAATCGGGAAATTGCACCCCGCAAGATTCGCGGACGGGTCGTGACATTCCAACAGTTGGCAGTCACCTGGGGCATCTTGATTCAGTACTCCATCCAGTACGGCTGCTCGTTTATCCCATCTGAGGCCGCTTTCCGCTTGCCATGGGCGATTCAGGCGATTCCGGCAGTGATCCTGTTTATTGGCCTGTTCTGGCTCCCGTTCTCGCCCAGATGGCTGGCAAGCGTTGATCGCTGGGACGAGGCCTTGAAAGTGATCGCATTGCTTCGTACACCAAACAACGACATGAACAGCCCTTTTGTGCTAGCCGAGTACCGAGAAATCGAAGACCAAATTCGGATCGAGCGTGAAAGTGAATCTAGGCCACTCCCAGAGCTAGTGTCAAAAAAAATGCGCAAAAGGGTTGTCCTTTCCGTGGCGGTGCATGTATGCAATCAGCTGACGGGCTCAAATCTCTTGGATTATTATATTTTGTACATCTACCGATCAGTTGGTGTTGCTGACCCAAATGTCGCAGCGTTTATTCAGTACGTGATTAAAGTCGTCATGACGGTGCCCGCATTTTTGTGGTCTGATAGGTGGGGCCGTCGTCCGTTCCTGATCATCGGTGCGATCATAATGGCCATCTGCTTTTTCGTGGTCAGTGGTCTGCTTGGTGGGTACGGCCAACATGATCCTACCTTGGATCAGCCCTACACTTCGCTAGTCATTGGTCGTGCCTACGTGACGCGATTGATTCAAGCTTTCTGCTATCTTGCCATTGCTGCGTTTAACCTTTCATGGGCGCCAATACCGTGGATTTATAGTACCGAAATTGTCCCTCTGCTGATCCGTGTCAAAGCGGTTTCACTGGCGCTAATGTGCAGGTGGACGATTAATTTCGCCGTCGGCTTTGCTATTCCGCCTCTATTCCGCGCCAGTACATGGGGCACATTCCTTATGTTCGGACTTTTTAATCTTGGGTCGTCGGGTTTAGTCTTTTTTGCTGCGCCCGAGACGAAGCAGCGTACTTTAGAGGAAATGGATGAGATATTTGAGCACGGGCAGCCATTTCGGACATTTGAGTCTGGCAGGAGGCAAATAGGTGCGAAATGGTGGCACACGATATAACGAGGTGCCACACTGAGGATTCGCTGGGTTTGTTATGAGGATGTTGCAATAACAGTTGTCACAGGTAGCATTAGGAGCAAAAGTGTTGGTGATGATTCGGGTGGCGACACCAATGTCGAAAGTGGGGTCTACCAATCTAGGTTAATGAAGTGAATCGCAAAGCGACAAGTGATTGCCTATCCATATTCATCTCGTCAAAAGCAACAAGCTTGGGACGTTGTTGATAGGGCTTAATGGCATGGGCATTGGCATTGAACACCGCCGTTATGATCCCCCAGGACACTGCCCACTGCCTGTCCCGAAAGCCGCCAACAAATATAAAAATATGAATGATGTGCTAACTTACTAGTCTTCTCCCGAGGCCAAGTGCAGCCGATGATGCGCGTGAGGGCCACGGTGCCAGTGGCCGGATCGAAACCATATTAGCCAGAGCGAGGGGCAATGGCACTGCCAACCTTCGACTGCGCCGATTATTTTCTCCTCGTTCGTCGTGTGTCGCCACTTCACCCGCATTCTCGCTAAGGAGCGTTGGTTGTTAGCATTTTTGTGGGCACGTGGCCTAATGTCACTGCTGAACTCTGTAGGGGTCAGGACTACAGGTTTTCGGAATTTTGTGCATTTTCTGTTCAACGCTGTTAGTTATTGTATATGAATGCCGAAAAGTAAAAGTAGAATTTCCCGATTTCTAGGGCTGTGTCGGATGCGGATATCCGCCTAATTTGACCGTATCCGCCATCCGCCATCCGCCATCGCGAGGTTGGCGGATTTACATCCGTCATCCGTCATCCGCCATTACAAGTTTGTCGGATCCTCATCCGCCGTCTTGTCGAATAAATCCGCCTTCCTATCCGCCTTGATCGGATAAATCTAAAATAATTACACTAGCCTAATTAGGTTAGAGGGTTTCCTTTGATAATTTAGCGCCAAACGTTATTTGGAAATCAAAATTTCACCCGATTCGTTAATACGACTCTCTCACCTTAAGTAAATAATAAAATAGTCAGGATTACAAGACAATGTACTTGTCAGCAAACGCGTGCGGCATCGACGATCTGCATTCTGTAAGCGCGTCGACGAGAATGTGCAATGTTCTGCCTGAGAATTAATCCAGTCTTTTCAAATCTCGAATACAAACCTCGAAATCCATAGCTAACTCGTTCGGACATTGTGATAAAATATATCCTCGCGGAACTCTAAGCGTTTCGAGAATATACACTTCTCAGCTACATTACAGTGAACTTGGACCTGACCTTAAATACTCCACATCGATCTTTCCTAATTAGGAAATTATTCGCCTTATCCGCCATCCGCCGGCGGATACGGCGGATAAATATCCGCCAATTTGGGACCTGGCGGATATTTATTCGACATCCATATCTATTCGAGGCGGATAATTTGGCGGATAGAATCCGCCATATCCGCCCATCCGTCACAGCCCTACCGATTTCTCAGAATATGTCTGGTCCCGTGCCCCGCGATTGTAAGCTCAACTCCGCTTTGGCCGGGGATAAGTTCTGTCATGCATTGACTCGACTCGCACGTGGCAAGGTCGGTGCGGCTGAAGGGTCTCTCGTTATTATGCTTTTGTTTGAATGATCCAGGACCATGCGGCTGGCAATCGTTCGTGTCATGTTGGCAGCGGCTGTGTTTGGGATGAGATATTTTGTATTTTGAAAAGTTTTCTGTGATATATCCACTTGGTCATTTCGTTGTAAATTAAATCGAAGTCGAGAAGTGTAAAATAAATACAGTTCACACCCACCTCTTGTCTTGCGAAAATAGTACTCTATACAATCAGCTATTTGATTTACACCTCTTCTGGTAACCTCTCTCACGCTCGAAGAACGACCTTTACAGTAACACAAAACAAGCTTCGCTGCATAACTTAACATCCAACAATCTGTAGTAATTGTAAAGGTCACGACGAGTCTTCCTTCTGAGGAGTAGCTGGTGATGGCGCAGATGAAGGGGGGCATGGTTCCAACGTTGGAGCGCTTGAAGCGAGGTCCGACATTCAGTGGGATTAGGGTTAGGGTTGTATGGCAGGGATGCCCCCAGCTTGCTGAGCACTTAAATTAATCATACTTCCTAGTTAACTTTAATGTCGTGCGTGGGTGGTCGGGGTCAGGCTGACAGGCAACAATCTTGCGCAAGCGTACAAGATCATCACTGGATATCTGAATTCCACTTTTCTAAGTTAGCTAGGGGCGACGCGGATAAAATTTTTTATTCGTACTTGATATTCATTGCAGGATTTCCGTTCATTTTGAACGAATAACAAATACGAAGAAGGAATAATATACTGGCCGTCATAGGGGCGCTCTAACTATCTCCTCTAAGTGGACTACAACGTCGTGGTCGATTGGACATGAGCAAGAAACATCCATTGTATTTTATTAATGAAAAATTGCAACATGAAGACAAGAAGAGAAAAGAAAGCAAGGTGGGAGGGAGGTGGGAGTACATATATCCGTATGGGTAATATGTGTACAAATAGTCCTCGTGTACGCCATTGAGAATCTTGGGGTCTGCCCTAACCCGCACCGCACCCAAACTATCAACTTCAAGCGTCCAAAACGGGGTGATAGCAATCCGTCGAGTAAGAACTGACATCGTTGTCAAAACCAACCTCGTTGAAATTCACAAATTGATTCCGACAGAAACTAAATCTAGAGTTCTCGCAACCAGGACTGTCGTAGAGAGTCAAGCAGCAGCGGGTATTGAGCTGGTCGTTGTCGGAGTAATATCTCATCGAGGAGATCTTTTGGTTCAGCGGATCGACGTTGGAGAAACATCTATGGCCGGGGTTGCCCGGTCCGCCGTCGGTGATGAATGGTCCTTCCTCGTTTTGCAATTGATAGAAGTAGACCCTCCACGCTTCAGTGACAGGGACTAGGGCAATTACGGCCGCGGCTATGGGTAGGGAGAACTTCATTGTCTTATGGCAGGAGCGCATGAGCGAATGTGTCAGCAAGCAAGTGGATCCCGGACTTACACAAAAATTCACCGAGTTGTCAGTCAACAACTGTAGGCTAGTTCGAACAACAGAGCTATTCAGCCAACTGAATGAATCTGATTAGGAAAATTGGGAATGTCGTCCGTAGCTGATGAAGTTAGACGTACCACGAAACAGGCTGCCATATAAGTAGCCGTCAAGGTCTTACGCGCACATACGCGTCTTGGGAATATTTATTAATATCTATAAGCACATGACTCTGCTACGAATATTCATTGGTTGAAGTACGTTTACGACAGTCATAAAGCTAGATCTCTGAATTCTCGTATTCACATCGGCCAAAACCTCGATCTCCCATACAAAGCAGTACCATCTTCCGGGTCCCACATAATGGGTATTCAGGGTTTCTTGGCAATTGGATTCGGAAGTCTTCGCACTGCGTATTTATGAGCTATGTCTAAAGCGGGGTACTACAGGAGGCAGCGGCTGATTATTTGCGGGGACGTAACCATTCCAATGCCATGTCACTGGAGTAGACTACGTCACTTCTCGTGAAGAAACGGTTCACATTCTGAGAAGCGTACGGCATTCGAATTCCTTGCCTGGCTCTCATTCTGAGGATTCGCCAGGATGAGGTATTGCACAGATAGAGTTGTCAGCCATGCAACGGCCATCGTCTGTGCTTTCAACTTTGCACTTCCGATTCCTTTTATTACCAGAACTTTGTCAACCTATGTTAAAATATTTTGCCAGTAATTTTTGCCTGACCTCGCTCGGTCCGTGTTACTAGCGAACTCCGAATGTAGGTATTTCGTGGTGGGCCCTTTCCGTTGACCCTGTCGCCGCACATTTCGTTGAAGATCTGAATTCCCTGCTGAGAAGGATAAAAGGATTGGAGCCACAGGTGAAGTGACAAATTATTGAGTTATGGTTTTTGTCATTCGTGGCTCGAATAGGACAATGATCGTTAATTATTACTTGCCCCTTTGTCTTGAAGGTCATACAATGACGCAGCAGGACTGTAGGCGGATAGGCGGATTTGACGGATATGGCGGATAATTCGTATATTCTCTAATTAAATTTAAAAAAGGTCAAAATCTAATATCCTCAGCAAACAATCGCGTATACAAAGAAGGCCGATATCAGATAAGTCAACCTATGGTCTGAAAAGTAGATGATGAACATGTTAATGAAATAGAGCGACTATAGAGTTTATTGTAGCACTGGCGTACGTGCTCAAATGTAGTAGGGATGCCGGACCAAATAAGTTGGGTCCGCAACAAGCGAGTCCATTTAGGAAATTCAAATATCATGCTAGTGAACTTTGCGAAATTTTTAAAGAAATTAGATATTAAGATATATAATATTCATGAATTTTGCAAACTTTTGAATGCGGATGGCGGATTTAGCGGATATCCGCCATGCTGTCGAAAGGCGGATACAAGGGCGGATACGTATCTTCCAATTTCAAAAAGGCGGATGGCGGATGCGGATATGGGGAAATTTGGCGGATATCCGCATCCGCCACTTCCTTGTGACGTAGGCAATAAAGACGTAGGCACTATGACGTAAGACATGTTGACACGAAAAATTATTGAATTTTTTTTGTGTTTGAGCATATCTGCAGACGGGTAACATGGTATCGAAATTACGTGTCGCTATGTGACATTTCACTGGAGGTCGGACGAATATTTACTACGAATTGCAGATGAAACGTCGGAGTTCCTAATGCAATATTCAATTCATTGACAACAAGCAAGACTTTGGAACATGCGTTTGCCTTAAGCGAACTTTGGGGACCTGACTCGGTGCAGCTGCCTGGACGTCCATTCTGGTTATTGCGCGTAGACAGGGATGCAGTAGTGTAGGTGTAGGTAGTCTATGGTGAGAGAGCTGGTGGAAAAGCTATTAACTGGATTCCGACCAACAGCATGCCGCATGTTGATCGTCCTCAAAATGACTGGAAAGGCGTCGCGACAACAAGCCACCAGGTATTATCGGCTGTATATAGCCCTTTTTTATGATTCTACGATATCGGAAACTAATATTCAATATTGAAGTCATCAATGCAGGCATTATGCCTCGCATCTGACAGTTGAAGACGTAGACGCTTTGAAGGCCCTGTTCGAGTCAACTGACCGCTGGAGCAAAATAGCCCTTACCAGAGATTTCCGGGCCACTTTCCGACGTGAAATAAGACGGGGTTAGGGCGCAAAGCAACACCGAGTGTCTCCTCTCGAATCGATCGGGGTCAATGCATGTACCGGTTGGCGCATAAGCATCTGCATACTGCTCGATGTCATCGAAGCGAATAGCTGACGAAATACCCGGTCCAAAGAGAGGGGGGCGATGATCTCTTGGCTAGCTTCCTTTGCTGGCCCTGGGAATGGATCTCTGATTTGAAATAGTGAACGTTTCGCATCTTGATCTGAGGGTGTTAAACGAATAAAGTCGACCAGAGACTTGGGCGATTACGATGGTGCGGCCCTGTGTGGTGCGGACACTGCCACTTGCAGAGCGGAATCTGGTTTTTGAAGACGGCAGCCTGGCAGAAGCCTGGTCAGTAACGAGTTGAACTGCATATGAAAGAATTCTCGATAACCCACATGATTCCGTGCTACTCTGGCGAGACCCACACGATAGGGCTGTTGCCGTTTTGCCGATACTGCCGATATTGACAATACGATATCGTCGACGATACGATATCGGCATTCCTAATGTCTGACGATTGCCGTTTGACGATATTTATCGTCGAGCTCCAGGTCTGCCGATACGAGATCGGCAGAAACGTCACGATATCGGCAAATCGGCAGAATAATTATGTAACCTTTTCTCATTACACCTGGATGTGTATACACAATTGATTGTGCCTGCGTAATCATACGGGAACTCATTTATCGTACATGTCTCCCATGAGAATCAACATTCGCATGGTGTTGGCCTTCATGGAGTGCCTCCGAACACCGAGCAAGTCTCTCCCCGCACTAAACAGCCTTTCCACTGCAGCTTCGGAAGCTGGGATTGCTAAGTAATTACTGCCATCGTTGAGGCTTCTGTAGTCGAGGCGCTTACAGCGAGTTGTCATCCTCTCAAAGGGAGGCATTGTGGCAAGATGACAATGTGAGCATTTGGGATCATAGTACTACAGATGTCGTGCTCAAAACAAATTGTGTGTTGAGGGTATCAAAACTATTAGACAATTATCGGCAACGATAACCGTATCGTCGAGTTTCTAACGCCTGCCGATACTATAGACGATAATTATCGGAAGACCTTAAGTTCGACGATGCCGATTGCCGATTTGCCCAAACCTTGCCGATATCGTATCGCCAACAGCCCTACCCGGGCACACGAGGTCGTCACTCCATCTGCTCAGCGACATGGGCTCTTGAACTTTTGGGTGTTTATGCTGCACCTCGCCGCTAACCATCAATGCCCGCAGGATTGAAGACGCGGACGTCGCAGCCAAGCCTGAATGATATGCATGCGGCTTCACACGCGAAGATATGGGAGTATTAACTGCTCAATTAAAGCGTTACAGTAGCGTAACCCACAGTACTACACAGTAACATACTGGCTCCCCATACTGGTGTACAAGACTAAGACTCGGGTCTTCTTCATCACCCTACTGAGCTCGAGTTGGGCTATCCAGTTGTTAATGACATTCTCATTGTGTGCAGAAGCAGTAGTGAGCGATTTTCAGTTATGGAGGAAGCTGGTATTCATCTTGAAATCAGTCATCTTCAGTGCGGGTCCTAGCGCAACCGGAATCTAAAGCCAAAAGCGCCATAATGGCGAGTGTAATCGGAGCAGTGCACATAGAAGAACAGTTGTGATCTTGATGTGGAGATGGAAGGGGTAGGCATGACATTGGGCTGGCTTATAAAATCTTTGTACGGTGAGAAGTAGCGACGGCAATGCTCCGTCACTCTCACGAACACGGTGTTTCAAGACGAGGAGATATGATGCATAGAAGCAGAAGCCGTGCCTCGGTCGTGTCTCACGCGTCTTGTGTGACTTCGTTTTCTGCATTAGAGCACATATTGTCATAGTCATGACCAGCCGCAATGGTGCAAATATATGGCGGTATAATCGTTATGGACTATCCGCAAGGGGAATCAGTCATGCGCGAACGTCCCAAGTCCCCTTGACCGCACCCCAGTACCTCTCTGGATCCGTCCGCATGTGCTCGACATGCTTCGTCCCAGTAAACTTGACCTTCGTCACCTTCAACCCCTTCGCATCCGCCGCATCTGCGTGGCCCTCTATGTCGTGATCGAGGATAAACTCGTCTGAGTCAGAGTAGATGTAGCATCTCGGCGCCTCTTTCCGGATGACTGCCTCTCTCTCTTTCCCATTCCCTTTTTCTTTCACTTCTCCGAGACGCTGACTGCTGGCAACAGCGTTCAGATCATCCCTCAACCGGGTCGCGAGGGTCTGGCGGCCCAGTGCGTGCGGGATCCGGAAAAAAACGGCGAGGAGGACCGCGAAGGCCAGCTGCAGCGGCCATCTGACATACCAGGCCTTTGGAAGGCCGAAGCTGAGGGTCCTAATGCCAACACGGAAGCGAGACCGGCCCGGCAGTGAGTCGAGGATGACTGCTCTGGCGGGGAGGGGGTGACCCGTGGCGGCTTTGTAGTGTTCGGCGAGGAAGGCGACCTGACCCCCTCCGCCGTTGGAGAAGCCGTGCACCAGGAGACCGCCCCCTTCGCCAGGGGTGCTGTGGTCCTGACCATATGTCGACCACTGATCTATATGTACCCTGACCGTGGTGACTGCGGGCGCGTAGTCGGCGGTTTCCTTGCGCGCGGTGTTGAAGAAGAAGTCGGACATAGAACTAGTCAGGAGGAGGATCGGAGAGGACGGGTAGATCAGCTGGTAGTACTCGGTGAACTTGGCGATGTGGCGCGGGGACGCGTTCATCCAGGAGCCGATCAGGATCAAGTCTGGAGGTGTGCCGGCGGTGTTAGGGAAAGAGGTTTGGTTGGTGACGCTGCTGCTGTTGTTCTGTATGGCACTGGGGGCCGGCGTCCAGAGGTACGTCTTGTGGTTTAGGCGCTTGAAGGAGCCGTTATTTGCCATTTCGTCCTGGATGCTATACTAGATACTGACCAATGCTTTAAGTAGGTAGCCGCTTTATGAGTACAGTGTTAAGGTGAATCTTCGGAGCTGTTCCAAGGTTTTAAGTATCTCGCACAATCAAAGTCTTCAACATCTGTTGAGGCACTCTGTCAAGTATTACGTTCAATTCTGTTGGGGTACATTATTAACTAGTAAGTAATGGTCATTCGCGGGTGCCCGTGCCCATATACTAAGGATCTTCGTTTATTGATCGTAGCATTGTGAGTCAGTTTTGGGAGTCAACTCCCACATTTGGCGCTTATTTATCGTTCAGACCTCGGCACACAACGACATTGTCGCAATAAACAACGGTGCAAGGTGCTCACTAATCGCACTTCTTATGGGAGATAGCTTTGAGGCAATAAAGGGCAGGTTTCCCTTACCCCTGACCACACCCCTGAATCGGTCGCTGCTCATTTTTTTATCGCGTTGTTTCATTCTTGTTCAGTAGTTCTTGCGCCATCGAACCTCGGCATACTTCTCTTCCGTTCCGTTCGCGCCTTGGCAGTTTCGTGGTCATGTGTCATCTTTGGTCGGGTGGCGTCCAGGAATTCGTCCGAGCCGAGGCAACGATCAAGGTTTTCTGTATAACAAAGTGCTGTATTGGCACGCCGCACCATACTAACTCCCAAATTCCTAACCAAACCACAGCCAGCGTTTCCAACAATTCCGGAAGAGATAACTTAGGGCTGCTCAAGGTACGTGCGGCTTGATGGATCATGACGTCACTTCGGCACAGCTACTCGAGACTCCTCAGAACCGCGCAGGCAACCTAAGCATCAACCGGTACATGGGCCGAATCCAAATTCACCTATACTAACTGAGTTTGGCTTTCGCAAGACAATAATACTTCTGAACTGATCATTCATACGACTTTCACCGTTTCTATCATTCTGATATTATTTCTTCTGCTGCTAACTTTCAAGACGAGAGAGATCTGATATCTGAAAAGGTTCGGATCTGCAACCGGCCATCGTCTGGCCCGCCATGCTGTTTCGCACGACATATATCCAGTAGGGGCCCGGCACACCAGGAGAAAACGACAGAGGGAACCGCAGACATCGTGACCATACCACTTGAGGTAAGTATAACTGTTGACCATGGGCTAGCATATCTTGATGGTGCATGCACTCCGACCTAATGGAAATGTGCTCAGCCTGCTGTACCGCAGCATTTGCCTCCTCGATGGACGCACGATAGCGCCTGGGAAAAGCGTCTCTCCAACAACTCACTTCAGAAATAAATGTCGCACGGCCGACGCAGAGCACAAGGCGCATATCTGACCTAGAGATCGCCACCCGTAAACTATCACATGACTGAGAAGCATTAGACCGCTCGCTATTTATAAAAAACTTTAATACCAACTTGGGTTAATATTTGGTGAGAGCGAATGAATTGAGCGACTTGTAGGCGGGCAAGAAGCGACTCATCGGGTTCGGGTATTGAGAGTCCGCTCTCGTCAGGGTAACCGAATGAATATTTAGGTTAACGTGATCGGCATAGCAAGTGGATCGTCCCAGCGAACGGATCGGCTATTCATCAATTTACCCCTATTGTAATTCAAATTGATAAAACATCACAACCATGTCTCAATCTGATGAAAATAAAGAAGGAAGAATTTTGCTACCCGCGGATGCCTATAAAAAGGGTAAAATTTCCAGTATTAAAGGCGCGTCGCGCCTGTATGGTGTGCCTTATTCTACTCTTCACCGTCGACTCCAGGTGCACCCGTGTAAGGCCGATTCTATCGCAGGGACGCGAAAGCTCACTCAGACGGAAGAATCTGTGCTTCTAGAATGGGTCCTCTCAATGGACAGGCGCGGGTTTTCTCCAAGGGTGGGCGACGTTCGAAAGTTGGCCGACTTGCTTCTAGCCAAACGGGCGGAGTCTACTTCACAAGTGTACGTTAAAGTCGGAGAGAAATGGGTGCGCAACTTTATAAATAGACATCCGGAATTGAAATCAAAGTACTCTCGACGATATGACCATCAACGAGCGAAAAGCGAAGATCCTGAAATCATTACGAAATGGTTCAATCTTGTTCGGGAGACAGTTCAGGATTACGGGATCGCTGACGAAGACGTGTACAATTTTGACGAAACTGGATTCCAGATGGGTGTGATCGGAACCGCAAAGATTGTTACGTCTGCGGAAAGAGAAGGGAGGCCATTTCTGACACAGCCAGGGAATCGTGAATGGGTCACCGTTGTCGAAGCGGTGAACGCTTCTGGCTGGCGGCTGCCACCAATGGTTATCTTTCCAGGGAAGGTCTTCCAGTCGCCATGGTTTACTGACATCCCAGATGATTGGTCAATTGCAGTGAGCTCTAATGGGTGGACTACTAATGAGCTTGGCCTTCAATGGCTGCAAGATGTTTTTGACAAAAATACTCGCGATCGCACGAAAGGAAGATATAGGCTGTTAGTCTTAGACGGTCATTGCAGCCATAGTACGCCAGAGTTCGATCGATATTGTATGGAACACTTTATTGTTCCTTTATACATGCCTCCCCATTCCTCACACCTGCTGCAACCCCTTGACGTTGGGTGTTTTGCGCCACCGAAGCGACCTTACGGTCGTCAGGTAGAGGATATGACGATGGCTTGTACCAATCACGTTGATAAGGTTGATTTTTTGCAGCTTTATCAAACCGCGCGAGAAGAGGCACTATCTCCTTCAAACATTAAAAGCGGATTTAGAGCGACAGGGTTAGTTCCTTATGATCCAGATAAGGTATTATGTAACTTGTCTCTGATTCTTCACACACCCACTCCTCAGAGCAGTCAACCACAATCGCAAGAGACATGGGTGCCTGAAACCCCGAAGACAATAATCCAATTGCAGCGTCAGGCGGACAAAATTAAAAAATATTTGGGAAGTCGCAGCGTGAGCGCCGGAAGCTCAACAGAGATGGCGATAAACCAGATCAAGAAGTGCGCCGAGGTGGCACTATACCAGACAGCCATTTTACATGATGAAATTGCACGACTGCAGCAGACTGTGCAACAGAAAAAGAAGAAAAAGGAAATTACAAGATCATTTATTAATTCTAGCACAATATTAACCGCGGTAGAAGGTCGGCGGCGCACACCGGGCCAGCAAGACAGGGTCGAGGGAGGGGACGGAGACACTATTGTGTTGAATACATCAGCTTAGAACAAGCTACGCAAGCTCTGAAATACAATTAAATATAGCTCTGTTATATGTTATGTTGCTGAAAATAATTTATATTAAATTTATAATTTGATAATGCTATAGAATGTTGCGTCGTTAGCTGCTATACGTAAAAATATGGCAGATGGGGATCCGCTTGCCGGGACGATCCACTTGCTTGCCGATCACGTTAACTATTATTAGATTCAACAGTGGCGCGTTAGTGAATCATCGCTGAAAGACTTCCTACAGGAGCTGTACGGAGGCGCTGAGAGCCTGCTGTCTGAACTGTGGATTTGGCGGATTCTATCCGCCATATCGGCCCTCCGCCCAGCCCTACACGTCTGTAAGCCGCAACTAGGTTATTCTTAACAAAGGAAGGCCAGTCAATTTGGCACTGTAAATAGCTCAACCGAATATCGAGAATCTGGCGGAACAACTGTCATTGCGCATCACTTGCAAAAGCATCACAATGTCAACATATGCTTGTTTTCAGGTACAAAATTACAATTGCAGACCGTAGGAATCGAGTGCCTCAAATCGTGGTTGGCTAAAGATTGTACGATAGCTTTTGCTGATAGTGCTGTCGATACATGCTTGTCTGACACGAATGAAGAAAAATTGTAAGGTGGACTTTTTTCAGTCCGGCGTAATATGTATGTACAGGGCATTTCTTTTTCCAGTAACTTATCAAAATTGTATATATTGATCACGTGATTCATATTGGTCATACATATTACCATATATGTTATCATATGATATCAGTCTCATATACCATTTACGTATTGGTTTAACAAAATGAACTCATATATGGTATTATCGCACTACTGCACACACTGCTCATTGAAATACAGGCTCGTATGGGCCGCGCTCTTCCGGCCGTCGCTCGCCCAAAGTTTCCATCGATCGTTTTGTCGTTCCCAGACCGCAAACGTCCTAAACAGATATTAGACTGATAAAGGTGCGACCAAAGTAGCAAAGGAACACACCTGTTGTCTTTGCTTAAAGTCGCTATAAAATCCCAACCACAAGTCTCGCGACCTACAGTCGTCCTCTTCACCCGTCTTGGGATTCTTCTGGCACTTGGGCTGCTTGTCTTGGATCATGGATGGAGACGCCGAAAGCCATGGCTAGTAATGCTTAGTCTCATTGATAAAGTCTTTGCTGAAAGGTCAAACTCACCTTTGGTACCGGCCAGTCGGAGAAATGGAGAAATTTAGCCTCCTTGAATATCTTCTCCGGATCCCATTCCTCTTCCGAATTACCCAAATAATCACTGTGTTTGTCAGAACGGAACTCGCCGGTCAACAAATTATAAGGGCGGTGTGGAAGAACCAAGCAACTGTCTTTGTAGAGGTTGTTCACAATTTCCATGTCATAATCATTCGACTTGGCTGCGTTCATGGCGTTCATCACACGGTTGAACTCGGACTCAGACGGCTCGATCAAGATGAGCTGGGCACTGAGAATACGATCATCAAAGTTTAACCAGTACGCGCGTGGCATGGCTACCGGAGCCGACGGAGCGAGGAAAAGTTCGTCCATGGTCTAACAGTTAGATAGATACAAATTTAGGGTGAGGATGAACGTACTTGCAAAACAGTCGAGTCCGAGTCGAGACTCAAAACACGATCGTACTGCGTCTGGTTGAAGGCTAACAGCTTGGTGAAGCCCTCAGCCCACGTTGCTGAACCATCATCTTAATCAGATGCAGTCATTGTCCCGAACAGATGACTCACCGTCGCTGGTCTCCCTTCGCTGAATCTCGATAGGCATCAACTTCACTCCATATTTATCCCGTGCTTGGCGCAGGAGCCTGCTCTCCTCCGTACTGGCGCCATCCACAGTGAACGATGAAGGGTACATCATCAACCGATGGGCCTTGCTGCCTAGACGATGAAGTATCTCGAAAAGCATGACTGAGTTGCAGAGGTATGCCGTGTCGGTAACATACTGCACGTAGGCGAAGCGCGACCAGTCAATGCCATTTAGCTCATCTGGTTGAAGGGTACCCGGGGACGAAGTTGCCAGAGTGGATGGTGACAATGAATAAGACGGAGGTGATGAAGAAGAGCTGCTATTGTACCGGAAACGGTCGAAACTGGCGCTGGGCAGCTGGAAAAGACCCAGTATAACTAGCAGCGTGAAAGCGATGATGGCGATGGCGCGTACCGCCTTCGACGTTAACAATTGCATGATCTTGGGCATGACCGGGGTGAATCCCTGTCCCTCACCCCCAGTTCCCATACGTGAGTAGCAGAACTTGTCCACGAGACGGCGGTATATGGACGCCATGATTATTAGGTCCTCGAATCGCTTGGTGTTGAGCGTTGGAGCGTTGGTGGGCTGGATCGCGGTCGATATCGCGCGGTCGCCGATCTGGGTATTCGAGAGAGCGAATAAGCGGAAGAGGCTGATAAGGTCAAGCGGCAGGATATTATTTGATAAGTTAAGTTAAGCTATCTTCAACTAATTTTCAAACTAATTAAAGTATTTCATAAGCGAGTGAGCCACACTATCTGTAGGGCCTGAATCAAGGGGCGAGGGGCGATTTTTACCCGGATTTACTCACACACTTTATCCGATCCTATGCATATAGCCACGCTGTAGGTGGGCTCGTACGTGCCACATAGTTAAGCGCCGCGTTAGCCTCCTGTTACCCTGTCAAGTGCATCATCGAAGGTGCTGTTGGTGCCAGCCAAAAACTACACCTAACCCTGAAAACTTGCACTCCCCCGCGCACGAGCAAGTCGCCCCGGAACCACACAGGGCCACCGTCCCAACTGAGTTCCGTAGGCACTATGACGTAAGACATGTTGGATGACACGAAAAATTATTGAATTTTTTTTGTGTTTGAGCATATCTGCAGACGGGTAACATGGTATCGAAATTACGTGTCGCTATGTGACATTTCACTGGAGGTCCGACGACTATTTACTACGAATGGCAGATGAAACGTCGGAGTTCCTAATGAAATATTCAATTCATTGACAACAAGCAAAGACTTTGGAACATGCGTTTGCCTTAAGCGAACTTTAATTCAAGGGGACCTAACTCGGTGCAGCTGCCTGTATCCCAGACTGAGTTTTCCGCGGGCCGTTGGATTATGACCAGAATCAGCACATGAGTTGCCACAAAACTTTTTGACTTGCCTCGCCCGCAGTCGGAATTGGCCGTCGCCCCGTCCTCGACTTCAGAGGTCCATGATTGGATCAGTCAACGATATTTGTCGTCGGCTTGGCTCATGGGGTGGCAGGAGTGTTGGCACTACTTCGCTGCTGTTTGATGGTCACGTCGGAAGCTCTGGGCGTACCCCCAACTAAGTTACTAAACAGGCACCATGGTTGTGGCAGTACCTAGATGACTCATTGCAGCCGTATGCGCATAACTCCTCGGAAGTAACACCCACTTGGATACTACCCGTACTGATACTCAAATTCAAATAAACATCGCAGGTAAACATGCACCGCGGATTACAGATTGGAGGACGCTGTCCTTCCTGGAAGTCGGCAAGGAAAGACCGCGATAACCAGGCTAGCTTCTGGCCAACAAGGCTTGCAAGTTTCCAGTTTCGAGGAGCGCAGGCGGCTTAATATTCGAGGGTGATACACGGAATGTCAAGCCACATTTGAGACACACCGCTATCTCACTCCATGGCAGCAGTCTAGTCCACCGCACCACATATTTCAACGTGCCAGCCAGTCAATCAAGTCCGCTATTTGGTGCAGCGAGACGGCGTTGGCGCGACAACCGGTTGCCTAGGAAGCTGTCCTGCGTCGGAAGCTCGGGCCAGGTTAATACAGGCGGAGATAAGCCAAAGTGGCTTATTATAGCACAATATCAAGCGTAGCAGCACCTCAGCACTATAACTGAACTCAGACACAGCATAGCTACTCACAGATTTCGCGGTGGCGTGCAACTTTGAAAGGGAAGCTATGTCCGAATGTTTCATGCGCCAGGGTTCGAGTCTCCGAGGCAGACCGCCAACAGAGTCATGTCCAGCCTCGCAATGGCGTGTCCTCAAAGCGGGATTAAGAGTCGGCTCGGGACAGAAGATAGGATGTGGTCACTGCGGCTGGCTTATGCACAGATAACACCCAGGAATGACATAGCCCCACGAGAGATAAAGAGATAACGTATAACTCACACTACAATTGTTTCACTTGCTTCGTCACAATCGATACGCACATTTCCGTCTCTTGCTCACGGTGTTATCTGTTGGCGATGATTCGCGATTCCCCAATAGGTGACATCCGCCACGTCGCAGATCTCAGGGGTGGCGGTCGACGGGAACAGAATGCTTGGCAATTGAGTCTTGTTTGCGTCTTGGCTACGGCCGGCGCAGGCGTTCAGGTGTCTTCCCGTCCGCTAGCACGGACCCGGAAATGCTAATGTACGCCGTGCAGTTGTGATTTTGATACGGACTTTTGTGACCTGTCAGCATGTTCCTATCAATGAACAATCAGTATCTCCGTATCTGAGTATTCCAGCAATCGGATTCTCCGGTTTCGGTCTGCGGGATATTGCTATCTTGCCTAGATGCAAGATAACGCTTCAGACAGAGCTATTGCTGCCCTCTATGTACCAGTACATATAGTCCTGCGACCAGTTGCTGCCATCTGGACTTAAGCTCTTTGTTTCGTTTGATATCATTGGTTTGCATAGCCATAGGTCTTGCAAGTTACGTGACAGGTTCGTGAGCATGTGTCATTCCCAATCCGTTGGTTTGCGCTAACAGAGATTAGAATGATTGAAGTTCAGGACGATCGTGATAGGAGCTCCTCGCCAGACAGCGATGAGAAAATGGAGCCTCTGAAGAAGACTGAATACGATGTCAGTGAAAAGGAGTCTGATGCAACGACTGAGTCGTTCTCGGAAGATTACAAGTCTCGCGTTGCCTATGAGCTGCGCGAGCAATTTGGCGACTACATGGAGGTCGGAGATCAGAAGGGCTACGATATTATATTCAGAGAAACGCTCCAGATGACTAAAGAGCGAGGGCTCGAGATTCTTGACCGAATTGTCGATTATCATCATGACGATGTCAATTTCCCAGATTCGACTATGAACCGCATCAGATTTCTTCTGTTGGGACAGGAAGGAACCCATATGGACCCCGAAGCATATGAGATTGCAGTCAAGGTCGAGGCAACACTCATCGATTCATTTTCACCCTATCCTGAAGTGCGCGCCGTCTGTGATCCTTTCGACGATCCTGAAATGCCGGTTGAGACCATTCGAGCATATCTGTTGGGAATAATTTGGGTCCTCATTGGATCGTTTGTCAACCAGCTTTTCTACTTTCGTCAGCCGCCCCTCAATCTCCGAGCAGCTGCAATCCAGCTTTTGCTCTATCCTTGTGGCAAGTTCTTGCAGACTCTACCGGACTGGCAGTTCACGATCAGAGGGAAGCGGTTTCGATTCAATCCAGGCCCGTGGAGCTTTAAGGAACAGATTTTCTCCACTCTCATGGTCAATGTCGGCAGCTACGGATCTAACTTTACGAACTACGTTCTGATTCAATCGCTCCCGGTCTATTATAATGAAACGTTTGTCACGACAGGGTATATCGTCCTCATGAACCTGGCGGCTGGTTTTGTCGGGTTTGGTCTTGCTGGTATTTTGCGTCGCTGGGTCGTCTACCCTACAAAAGCGGTCTGGCCCACGGTCCTGCCGACAATCGCATTGAATCGTGCCTTGTTGGTACCAGAGAAGAAGACCTCTGCGAATGGATGGACAATGTCTCGTTATCGGTTTTTCTTCATATGCTTTTGGGCGATGTTCGTGTACTTCTGGATTCCGGACTATCTGTTCACTGCACTCAGCACTTTTAATTGGATGACTTGGATTTCCCCCAAAAATTTCAAGCTTGCTGTCATCACTGGCAGTACATTGGGCCTTGGTTTCAACCCGATCACCACATTTGACTGGGCCGTAGCCAGTTACTCGGGTCCTCTCGTTGTGCCAACGTTCGCTGTTCTTAATGCCTATGCTGGACAGTTTTTCGGAGCCTTCTTCGTTCTCGCACTGTATTGGACGAACTATAAGTGGTCAGCTTACCTCCCTATTAATTCCAACCAGCTTTACGATCGGTTTGGTATCAAGTATAATGTCAGCAAGGTGCTCACAGATAAACTCTTTGACCAAGAAAAGTATAGCGCTTATTCACCACCTTACATGTCTGCGGGGAACATGGTATACTTAGGGGCCAGCTTTCTAATCTACACCATGACATTTACATACGTCCTGATTACGGAATGGCGAGTGCTCAAGGACGCGTGCTTGGGATTCTACAGGAGCCTCAAGAATCGCAAAATATCAACGTACGCCATGCATGCAGATCCAATGTCGCGAATGATGGCAAAGTACAAAGAAGTCCCAGATTGGTGGTTTTTGGCCATTTTTGTCGTATCTTTCGCGCTATTTCTGGTTGGCATATCCGTATTTCCAACTCGTGCACCGGTGTGGGCCATGTTTATCACTATTGGGCTTGATATTGTAATGCTCATCCCAATTACATTGGTGTATTCGATAACCGGGTTTGATCTGGCGATGAACAATCTCTCGACCATTGTGACTGGATACATGGTGAAAGGCAACGGCAACGCCAACCTGATGAGCCGTGTGCTCGGAATTAATACCGACTCCCAAGCAGACACCTATGCATCCGACCAAAAACTTGCTCACTACGCCAAAATCCCGCCTCGTTCGATTTTTCGGTGTCAGATGATTGCGACGTTGCTGAATTGCTTTATAACCATGGCTGTTGTTAAGTGGCAGATGAGTTCAGTCCAGAACTTTTGCACACCAACGCAACCAGATCACTTCACCTGCTCGGTTAGTTTACCCCCATCTACCAAGGTTAGAGCTTGACTTTTGTGCTAACAACGGTGTTAGTTTACTACCACGATCTACGCTGATACTGTGCTTTTCGGAGCAATTGGACCAACCAGAATTTTCGGCACTCTCTATCCGGCATTGAAGTACGCCTTTTTGATTGGGTTTTTGGTCGCGATTCCTTTTGCACTAATACGGAAGTATTATCCCCGTGCGTTCAAGTACGTGCATCCAGTTCTTGTTTGCAACGGTGTTGCACGATGGTCAAACAGTTATAACTTGTCGTACTATACACCGGGAGTGTACCTCTCGCTATTATTCATGTTCTTCATTCGTCGTCGCTATCTGGCGTGGTGGGCAAAGTATAACTACGTTCTCACATCCGCTCTTTCTACCGGAGTTGCGCTCAGTGGCGTGGTGATTTTCTTGTCAGTTCAGTACAAGCCGAAGCCCTTGGTTTGGTGGGGAACTACGGTCGCAAGAGCGGGACTTGATGGTGGTGCGAAAGCTGCGCTGTTGCCGGTTCCGGAAGAAGGATTTGGTCTTCCAGTTGGATCATTTTAGTGTGACAGCGGAATATTTTCTTTTGCGTCGTGTCTTCGGAATGAGTAGCCAAAAAAGTTTATAACTTAGCATTAATAAATTTTGCAATGAGTAGATGCCAAGATTAACGCTCCCCACAACCAATGTACGCCAACTAATCTAAATCGTCTAGACGTGAATACACTCACACTCTAATACATGTCTATGTAATTACGTCTTTTCCTCGCGGATTCGATCTTCCTTCTCAACCTTCTTGAGATTGATCCTTTCAGAATTCCATCTCCAAGCTGGCACACCCCGCTCATATAGCTCATCGATTTGCAAAAATGTTAATCCTTTCGTCTCAGGAATCATGAAGAAAGTGAAGATGATAATTCCCACCATGCATCCGCCAAACACAAGATACGCCTTCGGGCCCAAATTGCCCGCCCCTGCGCTCGTCATCTGCGGCACAGCGAAAGTCGAGATAACTGCAGTGATCTGGCACCAGCCGACAGTGTAAGACATAGTGTGATTGCGTAGACGGACGTTGGCAACTTCGGCAGGAATGACCATCGACAGAGCATAAAACGATGCCGTCCAGACGGCATTGAAGAGGAATGACAAGATAGCGATTGCGAGACCAATGGAACTGTTGTTTTTTGCCCCAAATGCCAAGCCGCCGGCAGCGAAATCAATCGCCATGAGTAACGTCATACCAATTAAAGCAACCGGACGACGACCGGCAGAATCGACGACGAACGGAGCCAGAAGCGCACCAGCCAACTGGCAGCACGACGCAGCGACGGTAAGGCGGAACGGATTGCCAACGCCAATTTGTTGGAGGAAAATAGTAGCATATGTAGTGGAGAGGATAACGCCCGATACCTGGTTCATAGAGAAAAAACTCGAGGCCGTCAACGTCCGCTTCAAGTTTTGGCGATTAAAGAGCTCCCAAAACTTTGCGTCCTTGCCAACCTCGCGTTCCGCTAGTTCAGACCGCTTGATAAGCTCCAGTTCCTGGTCCACCTCTTCGTCGCTAAAGCCACGTAGCTTGCGCAGATTTGCCCGAGCCTGTTCGAATCGACCCTGAGCAACTAACCAAACCGGTGATTCGGGGATCCAGATCGTGAACGGAATAAGAATGATTGGAATTGCACACTGGACGGCAAGTGGAATCATATAGGATTTCCTGCCTTCAATAGTCGAAGTGGCGTTGACAATAATAGTCGCGATGACTCCGGAGAAGATGGTAAAAATGTTCTGCGAGGAAACCGCACGACCGCGCATGGACGCTGGTACAACTTCAGAAAGATATAGTGGCGAAATTGCCATCGCACAGCCATAGCCAACTCCATTCCAAATTCGACCGGCGACGAACATGCCGAGGTTTGTGGCGAATAGCTGCAGAAAGACACCGCCGATTGAGAAAACGTAGCAACCTGTGACGGACCATTTCCGACCATATTTCAATTGAATTGGTGATGCAGCCCATGCCCCGATAATCGTACCAACCAACGGGACCGAAAAAATGAGATTCTGGTTGCGAGCTGTAAAAACATAGGTACCAGTAACCTCGTTAATTCCTTGGTATTTTTTGACCTGAAAAAAAAATGTCAGCTAAGCAAGAACCGAAGATCAAAATTTACAGCGGACGTACAAAAGGCTCAAGAGCGGCAATTGGGGACACGACGTTGTTGTCAAACCCAAACAAAAGCGTCGAAGCACCAAACACTGCCAGCGCAAAAACGAGTAAGGGATTTATAGCTCGGCCAAGTGGTGCCTCATTCGACAATACAGAGATGTCGAGCCGATTGGCGACGTCCTCGACTGCCTTTTCGTCCAGTTTCTCCTCAAAATCCACGCTTGCGGTATCTATCGTGCCTTTTGCCATCGTGCTGATGCAGCTGGAGTCAGAGCACCCCGGGGAGGGTCTTATATCAACAAGCAGCATCAGAAACAGGTGACATGTTGGACCGACCGTTCCGCGACGCACCGGCCTGAGAGGCATGACATGGGATTGTGGGGTTGCGGGGTGAGAAGACGACAGAGAACACGCCCGAGGTGGCACCGAGAGCCCACCACATGCACTGATGCCCTACTCACTTCCGCCTGTACTCGCACACGCCGTGGAGGTTATGCCTTAATCGCGACTTCGCCGATTGTGTCGCGCTGTCAGATTCTACGAAGAAGTCCCGAAGATTTCCCGACAGCTCTAGCCGTGCAATATGACAGCATTGAATAATCCGTGTTCAAGCGCAGTCAGGTCCGAAAAAAATTTGTTCCGGCGCAGGGAGTTCCGGTCAGGAGATGCGACGACAGCACTGAACCCCGCTGCCCCAGGGTGGGGTCAGAGATTTCTCAGTGGTTCAAGTAAAGGGATTGTGTCGTAGAAGATGACCCTATTAGGGTTTAGATTAGTGTTAGACAGCTATATAGATGTGATCGTTAAGCTAGCCGTTCTTGGTTTCATCACGTACCGCGTAACTGGGCCATCTTGTTTCTGCCACGATAGATTACCGCATTCGATATCCATATATTTGATGCCCCTCTGGATTATTATTATTATCTTCGATCCTAGATCGACGGCTTTGCAGCGCTCGGTATCAAAGGCTAATGATGACCAACCGGAAAAATGTGCCCGACTAGTTTCCGAATTAGACCCGACAGTCTGTGGGGCCCCCACTGCCCCAGATTAGAGATTAGATACCTTAAATATTCGAAGGATTACAGTAGCGAGTTCTCTTAGATGCTTTTCGATCCATTTAATTATGCGGGAGTGGCTGCTTTGCCGCAGTTGGAGTTGGCAACGTTTCTTGCTTCCCTTGAGACGATCTTGTTCAGAGAGCCGCAGTGTCGTTGCAGAATCTCTCATGCATGCCACATAATCCATAATCCATAACCCACAATTCACAACCATACGATTCATTCATGAACTACAATACGTTCCTGTAAAGCGACATATGAGGAGTTTGAATGCATACCGCAAAGGCGGGCAGCCCCTACTTTGTTAACAAAAGTCGAGCCGCATCTTGGATTGTAGTAGAGATTGCAGGACCAAGAATCCCAGGGGCACACTTGCGGAGACGTTGCTGGTTGTGGCAAAATTAACGGCCGGTATGTAGGGTAGAGCAAGTTCTTTGGCCTGTGCGCCGACAGCACGCATTCTGAGATAGAATTATATCTTCCGAAATGCGCCCGAAGCGAATTGCGGGGCAGATGCAAGGTATCGTCTTCGCGTGCGATCTACCCCATTTAACGTGCTCCTAAATCTCATGGTTCGGCTCCACACTCACCATCTTTATCGCTCACATTCATTATGGCTGACTATGAAGATACAGTCCATCACGCGTGGTGGAAGGAGGCTAGTGTCTATCAAATCTATCCGGCCTCTTTCAAAGACTCGAATGGCGACGGCATTGGCGACATTCCGGGGATAATTTCCAAGCTGGACTACATCAAGAACCTCGGCGTTGATGTTGTGTGGATATGTCCCTGTTACAAGTCTCCCAAAGTTGATATGGGCTACGATATTTCCGACTACAGGGATATCGACGACCAGTATGGGACCATGACGGACATTGAAGAATTGGTCAAGGGACTTCATGCAAGAGGAATGAAGCTGGTTATGGATCTGGTTGTCAACCATACGTCAGATCAGGTGAGCCATTCTAGAATTGACTTCGCTATTGCTAACCAACCACCTTGTAGCACGATTGGTTCAAATCTGCCATCGCTTCCAAAGACAGTCCATATCGAGATTATTATATCTGGAAGAAACCGAAGATCGGCGAAAACGGAGAAAAGCTTCCGCCAAACAACTGGCTCTCCGCATTTTCAGGTGAGTCGTTGTCGCTTGGTGGTTAATCTGCTCAAGAAGCCTTCTAAGTAGTGCACAGGAAGTGTATGGAAGTACGATGACAAGAGCGACGAATACTATTTCCACCTTTTTGCGACAGAACAACCGGACCTGAATTGGGAAAATCCTAAAGTCCGTCAAGAGGTTTACGATGTCATGCGTTTCTGGCTAGACAAAGGAGTCGATGGGTTCAGAATGGATGCGATCAACTTCATTAGCAAAGATCCCGCTTTCCCGGACGCTCCTGTTACTGTACCGTCATCGAAATATCAGAATGGTGCCATGTACTACGCATTGGGACCACGCCTACACGAATATCTTGCCGAAGTTGGCAAGATTCTGATAGATTACAACGCTTTTAGTGTCGGCGAAATGGCCCATGTATTTGATCCCGCTGAGATTATTAAAGTGGTAGGATTCGACCGAAATGAATTAAACATGATCTTCCAATTTGAACTGTGAGATAACTTACAAGTATATAGTCGACGTCCAGTTTATTAACATGAATATAGCACTGATATAGATATGGGGCCAGCCGGAAAATTTTCGCCAAACAAGTGGACTCCTCGCCAATTCAAAGACATTTCCAATAAATGGCAGGCATTCATGCAGAAAAATGACGGCTGGAATGCTTTGTTTCTCGAAAATCATGACTCTGGCAGATCGCCATCTAGATTCATATCTGACAAGCCCGAGTTCCGAAGTGTAGTTGCCAAGATGTTGGCTACGTACATTGGCCTCCAAAGTGGAACCCTATTTGTTTACCAGGGTGAAGAACTTGGTCTGGTTAACATGCCGAAATCATGGTCAATCGAGAAGTACAAAGACTTGGAGACCCTCAACTATCATAAGCAGTGTGTACAGTCTGGTTTTGTATGAACGTGGCTAATGATGATGAAGGTTACTTCTCGACGGCGCATCCCAGGATGTCTTGGACAGTGCGATGAAGGAGTTTCAGAAAAAGGCGAGGGATCATGCACGTCTTCCATTCCAATGGAACTCCAGTGCCTTCGGTGGCTTCAGTACGGTACAGCCTTGGATAGATGTGAATGAGGACTTCAAGGAATGGAATGCTGCGGCACAGGTCGGCGATCCATTGAGTGTGTTTAGCTACTGGCGTTCAATTTTCGATCTACGACGGGCGTACAAAAATGTTCTGGTCTACGGCAAGTTCGAATTAGTCGATCCAGCCAACGAAGAAATATGTGCGTATCAGCGAATATTTAGGTCCGAGGTAGTCTTGGTCGTGACTTCTTTCGTTGAATCTGCGGTAACGTGGACCGTGCCTCAAAAATTTTTGAGGCCTGGGAAGATTGCGCTGTCCAATTATGGAGATGTTAAGGAACTAGCAGCTAAAATGGTGTTGCGTCCATACGAAGCATTTACGTATATTCTGAGTGTGTGAGAATCATTGTCATGAACGAGTTACGTGGGAACGAATGGATAGAATTCGCTAGAAGCGACATATGCGGATTATTAAATTGTCATCTAGTTACCTACTACCTACTGGCTGGTTCGATGTGGGCTTACCAGGTTGGTAGGGTTTGTCTATGTCATCCATAGTTTGAACAACTAAGGCTAGGCCTTTTTTTGTACATGTAGCGAGACTAGCCTGCCTATTATGAGCACGGAATTCGTCAGCGGCCAATGTAGTCTGCACACTTCGAACGGTCCAACGGTTGAGACATTCTTAGCGGCAACAAAATCCCAAATGCAATTTAGGAACAAGATTAATTTGCCAAATTACAAAAGATCGCAGGCTATACCAACCTTCTACAAGGCGGCATGGTTTATAAGTTCGTTTGTAAGTGCGTCAAGCCCTCTTTCCGTCCGGTGTGATGCCGCGTCTGTAATTTTCACGTCAAACCACGTCAGCTACGGCTACTCTAGAGACGCGAAGCCCTGAAAGTACAACACCGACTGCAATAGGCATGTTGTAAATGAACAGCTACTTAAAACACCGGATGTCTTTATCCGTTTTCATAATTAATTATGTTATATTATCTACTCAATCTGTCATAATAAAGTGACATCATCTGCACCAATCCACACCGGGTTCTGCTTAGACTCTAGTCGCATGATCTATACCGAGCACCAGCCCATAACTAACTCCTGCAGCTGATGCCCCAACGATGAGCGTCTCAATAGCACCTATCACGATCTGTTTGCGAGAAGTCGCGACCATGTAACTCTTAAACACTCCGAAAGTAATTAGTATTACTGCGGTAATTGCGATAGAAACGAACAACGCGTGGGTTGCATTTGTCATGACGAAATACGGAATCATCGGGAAAATACCGCTGATCATATATGAAAAACCAATTGTGAGCGCACTGACCCAGACCCGATTGTCATTAGGCTTCATTAGCTCCAGCTCAAATTTCATCATGAAGTCAACCCATAGTTGTTTTCTGAGCGAGAGCGATTCGACAACTGCTCGCGCCGCTTCCCTGTCAACCTCATATTCAGCAAATATCTCGTAAATCTCCTCCTTCTCGCGCTCAGGATATAGATCCACTTCCATCTCCTCTCTGTACCTCTCCCGTTTGTAGAATTCAATCTCTGATTTGTTGCCGAGGTACGCTCCCAGGCCCATAGATATCCCTCCAGCGAACAACTCCGCAAGGCCAGCCATGAGAACTAGCCTGGCTGATCCGAGTGATGACATGCCAGCAGTTAAGGCGAAAGGGACTGTAAGTCCGTCACTGAAACCAATGATGATGTCGCTCAAAAGTCGAGGTTGCGATGAATGATTCTCGACATGGTTCGCTTCGAATTTACCAGCCTCGAGAGATGAGGGACTGGACAAGGACGGACTTGTGCCCTTAGAAGTAACGACAACATTATCAGTCTTCTCGGCCATTGCTGCTAACTAATGAATTCACGCAGAGATCTTGAAGGTGAGGACAGGCAACAGATTTAAGCTCCTCAGACATTTTGGCGAAAGTGCGAGCAATCAGAAGGCGCCAACGGCAAGCGAGACAGCACAGGACTTGCAGTATAACCAGTTATCGATAAGCACCTCTTAGTATACCGTTCGTCATGTGGCGTTTGGTTGGGATACACCTTTTCCCATCCTTTTGGAGAATGAATCAGCATACGATAGCACAATGGCCGAGTTTCGAAATTTGCACCGAACTAGCCCCTGAATTCGAATGAGCCAATAGGAGCATAGATATTTGTCATCGGCCTTGATATAATGGCCCCCAGAAACACCATCCTGCCGTAATATCCTCTCTTGGCCAATCACAGTAAATCTATTTGTCAGCCTTGGGACTCTTTTCTCGCTGTCGCTTATTCGGGATCCCCGTGTGTGCGGCTTTTATATGTAAGCGGGTACGAGGTTCCAACCGATTGCTTTGTATCATTCGCAAGCAGCTGCGCTTCCATGTTACATGTATTTACCAAGTACATTGAATGGGACCTCTGAGATACACGTTAGACTATCATAAGTACAAGAAGGATTACATTGCTATTAGGAGGAAAACAGAAGTAAGGGTGTAAAAAGTACCAACTGCGACTGAGTACTTTTTTCACTATCGCTGGATATGACGATCCTATTTCCATGAAGACGAAGACGCCGAGCCACCACGTGCTCCTAGTGAGATATGATGATACGGGACATCACGTCATCCTTATGTCCCAAGCGGCTTATCTAAGTATCCTTTAAACTCATCTCCGCCCCAGACTGCTATCATTTCAACTCTAAATATATCCCGCAATTCAGATCGCGGCCATGGAGCGTCCGAAAAGTTCAGGTGACAATGCCCGGTGATATCCGTCCGAGAAGCGACAATCCATGCGGCTCAATGGTGGTCAACTTCCCAGAACTGTATCTGGCTTATTGCGCGTGGCTTGTGCGTCAGCCACCGCGCACGTGCGTCACGGTAACGCTTTTCCTGCGTGGCATGGAATCCAACTACGACTTAGTGAATGGTGAGTAAAAGACCTTGTGTTTCCGCAGCTGAGATTGCTCCTTACCCCTATTCGTCCTTATCAGAGTGATGGAAACGAATGCCAAGTGGGATTTAGAATAACACCGTTGGCGAATCTATACCAGAATAGTACCAACATAAGGATGGATGCGCGAAGTACTACCGGATCACGGACTGGGTTCCCTCTCAAACTGGGGATAAATGACTGGCAATTATTCTCCACGCTTACCATTTGGAAGAGCCGGTGTTCAGACTGTACCTCGCGAAGTAAAACACGTAGAACTTAGTCATAGTGTCCGCAAATAAAGTCGATGTCAATATCTGAGTGCAAAGTGCAGTTTGCTCGGAGTTAATATTGCCCAGCCAGGTTAATCCGTCGAGTGCGGTAAGAAAAAGCTGGCGTTGACAAATTTGGAAGGTTTTCCTTCCGTCATGCACAGCGGTATCTCCGTCTGCGGTGCACTTGATTATTGAGGCTTTTGTCGCCCAATCTTGACTGATTTAGGATAAGGTCTTTTTAGTACTTTCTGTCTCGGCTGATTTGCGATGGACTCTATATAGAAATCGATCACATGGAAGCAATCCGCAGTAATAGCATTAGCAATATCGATATTCGCAGTCTAGTCATCCGCAGACGCAAGGAGCTCTTATTGACAATTCCAGGTGTAGGGTTTTCTGCTGGTAAACCTGCGGCAGTCATAGTAAGATCTAGCGGTGCATGACTGCTGCAGCTAGATACAAGGATACTCTAACTTATTAGTCTACAAAAAGTACTTTGTTCCACACGAAAGTCTGAATAGATCGCTTTTTAATTTAAGAAAGTCAATACTTAAAAAGTCAACACTTGAACATCTGCGATCAAACCTCCAACATTCCACTTCAATAGATTGTTCGTCACTACTTCTTGCCCAACGGCGGCAAGGTGCACTCAGTCTGAACTGTATAGAATGCCTCCATACCACCTGCCAAGTGATCGGTAACGTGACAAATCATGTGCCAAGTGCCCGGGTTGACAGCACTCATTGGAGTGGTTGCCATCGACCCTGGTGCAATAGGGACTACGGCTGTCAGTCGGCCATTTAACTCAACGTTGTGGCCATGCCAATGAACAGCGTGCTGTTCAAATCCCGCGTTCCACAAGTACCAGATAACAGAATCGCCAAGACACATTTCAAAAGGTGGACCATTTGCAAACATATAACCATTCATCTGCGAACATGATCAGCAAAGAACAACGTACGACCCAATCACAAAATTATACATACGGGCGTGAAAGAGCCAGCTACGGTGCTGTCGATATTAGTCTTCGGACTATTAGTCATCTGCGGGTACCAATAGCTCATGTTCGCAGATCCCGGCATTGGGTACTCCGATGTCAAGTTCTCGGCCTTAAAACCAGGCAGATACTTGTTAGCATTGTGAAGAGCCAAAAACGAGTTCGACTCCTGGTTATCGCTATATAGAACGACAAACTCTCTGTTCTCGCCCATGACTTTCTCCATAGCGCCCTGGTTATAGATAATAACTGGACCGATCAATCCAGCGTCTGTATCTTGGTACATACTGATGTAGGAGTGATAACTGAACAGCTTGCTATCGAGCCCCTCATCTGGGACCGATGCGGGTCCAACCAGCCTGAAACTTGTCAGCTTAGAGCGTTACATAGAATAGAAACTCATTCCTCACCATTTGTAGACTGCACATCCACCCGGTGGAATGACATCGCCCTGGGGAATAGAACTGCCGTCTGGGTACAGCGAACCTTCGCTAGACTTCAAGTAAAACAATCCCATCGAGTGCAAGCTCACATAGAAGTCCGGCATTTTGTTAACCAGCACAATCTGTAACCATAAGTGAGCAAATAAGTTTCGGGATAGGATAGTCCAGAGCATACCTCAATCATGTCATTGACCTCAGCTCTCAATATAGGACCCTGGAAACCCGCAGAAGGAGGCTGCTTAGTATACTCGGTAAAAGTAGCGTCTGTGTAGCCCTTGAAGAGTGCTTTGTCATATTTGGTACCAATGGATGTATTGGACGCAATGTAGCCTTCGACTTGAGCGCGGAATGATTCGTTGATAGGAACACCGAGCCAGTTGTCGTAGCCTGAATTCATCAATTAGGACCCAATTAGATATCAAATCAATTGCTTACGTACCTGTTGGAGCATAGTCCCACGTATCAATCTCCGCTGCCATGTAATAGCGTCTTGTATTGCCTGAGAAGTTGAAGCCAGGTGGAGTGTACGACGGCAGCATACCGTCCATCTCAGACATGCACTTGGCTGCCATAGGTGAAGCCTTGGGCTTCCTTGGATCCAGCACAGCTGCTTCTGCAAAAGCTGCAAAAGCGGCTAGGATAGCGATCGATGAAATTGCGAGCATGGTTCACTATGAGATCGGGTTTTTTAGGCTCCCTGGTCGAGTAAGGATCGCAAGACAAGATGACAGGGCGGACAGCCGGGATTATTTGTAGTTGTTCATAAATCCGTATATACATCGGTGTGATGGCTATGATGCATGGTGGCTATGAGCGGATAATCGGATACTGTCTGCCTTACAATTGTCAGCCGTTAATAAATCGATACATAGTTTCCGCTATTCGTCTAGGGCAAAAATATCGCAACCATTTTACTGGTATCCAATAATATTGTCCCGGATGGACACTATGGTTATTTCGGCATCGATGCTACGGATGCTTCCCTGGTTGGCCGCTCCTCGGGTTGGCTGCACGAAGTCAAACAGGCTTATCACCGAAAACTTATGATTGCCGCGCGCGGAGCGGCGTTTGCTACAATTCGAGTGCCCACCGTCGGTCGACTAGCTGTGGCTAGAAGGGTTATTGGAAGTCATCAAGGGCAGCCAATAAGGAACCTTGCAACACTGATTACAAATGCTCCTTGGTGCTGCAGCCACAGTAAGCCTCTGCCGTCTCGGCAGGGGTACGATTGTTGTGACGTCAGAACTCTAGCTGTTGTAGCCCTGATTTACCGGGTATTCGAAGGTCCTCGCCTCGATGGAGATTGGAGTGGCTTCGTTATCTCCGAGGTGCAGACATTGGATGCATTACTCCGGACTTTCGACCACATATCACATTTGTGTGTTCGGAGGATTGCAGTGTATCCAATATGCATGATATTTAGCTCCGCCAAGACAGTGTGAGTTCGACGTTTGCAGGTTCCACATGAAGCGTTCCATTGCTTCTTCGTTGCCGAGCTGCTGGGTTGAATTCAATCATGCCAGCTGTCTTCACTTTTACACTTTACAGACGAAGCACTGTCATCTCATCTCTATCTGAACTGATCTGCTCAGTTTAATGCAGTAATTATTTTGGCTCACACGGCGAGACAGGCGAAACTGAACAGTCTTGCCGGTAGGTTTGGTCACTTATCCTTTTCCGCAGTCTGAACTGGACAGTCTACGGAAGAACGAACTTCTTATCTGTACCGGATCGGCTAGCGCCATTAGCGCCAGTTACAAATGGCTTTTGTAACGGTTCCACCAGACCACCACGATTCTAAAATTAGCGAGCGGCTGGAGTGTTTGAAGGTTTAAAGCCGCCACTGCATGGCAGATGCAATATCGAATATACGACCTTTGCACCTAAGCAACGTTTACCATGCAATCGTAATCTTAGACTTTATGAATGCCAAAAGTGAACAGTTTGATGAACGGCCGTTTTTGCGATTGTGCTAGTTCTGCGCCGACACCTTTACTCGCTTCAAAATGCGAATGGTGAGGTTAACATTTGAGCGTACACCTGTGACTCCGGCTAAAATTCTGGACTAAAGCATATAGTCAACTTAATATAATTCAAAGTTATCACAAGCAGAGTGCTCAGAACCAGTAGTCGTCGGTCACGAACATCTTCGGTCTAGGCTCGGCGGGTCTAGGTCCGCACCTGTTCTAACCAAGGTTTATCTCCTGTCATGCGTGAGTGCTGTCACCATGTGTATTAGTTCGCAGCTATCGACGAAAGTTCGACAATTCGATATTATAGGCCAAAATTTTCAAGGCTGTTTATTCGCCGGCTGCGAAAACGACATCTACGTCATAGAGACGGAGCTAAGACGAGTCACTCCTCCAGATCACAGTACCCTGCGGTAACTGCCATTGTCGCACGATGAAAGTAATACATGGTACGCACTTGAACGGCCCGGCACGGCACCTCCCTATGCTTATGCAAGTCTAGAACTTGTCATCCCCGATATCTCATACATCCCATGCTCGACTTTCTGTCAGCAGGGGATGCAGTCAACCTTGAATATTATGACGACAAAGTATATGTCGTCTATGCGCAATCCAGAGATAATGGGCAGCGGTACTGGTTTCTGGCAGCATGCGAATAATCCAATCGATCGTATCTTCTTCTAATATCGCGCGCCAGGGGCATACTGTGACAGAACGCCGGCAAATATTGAGAATTTCACGCGACTACATGGAACGTCATTCTTCACACCAATTCTTCTAGAAGATTCATGGAGAGTAAACCAAAAATTCCTCTTTGGGACTAGCGTAAGTAGACGGCGGTACATACTCTGACAGTCGGTACCTATCATTACCCGGCGTTATCCAAACGCGCTAAGTCTGATAATAATAACGCGTACACAAGAGCTGAACGCGTCGTTTATTGAACATCTCTACGGCTTGAATAATCATCGCACCATTCTCCCCCACGCGTATAACTATTATCATGGATCCGGTTGCAATTGAATTTCCCGCGATGAACAATCCTTACGACTTACGCATTGGCATGGTCTTTAAGTCAGATGCTACAGCCAGAGCCTTTGTAAACGCGCATGCGATCAACAACAATTTCGCCGTAAAGAATGGCGTCGTGAAAAACAAAGATGAGACTCTACTGCTTGTATGCAAGTGCAACAGAAAGCCTCTCAACACTGGTAAGCTCCCATTGGAAGTCGGGACTAAAGGAGACAATGGGATCACCCGTCAGAAAGTTGCTCGAAGCATGCTCTGTGACTGCCCATGGAGAGTTCGTTTCAAAAGACAATTCAACGATTCATGGATCCTTACAGAGCTCGCCGAGCAACATGACGGACATCAGATTGACGGTATCAATCCACACGCTTTGGCAATGGTAGAGATGGATTGATGCGGGTATCTAGATGTTCCCGAAGCCAAGAATATAATGGAGTGGCTTATAATTATGGCTCAAGAATAAATATGGCGGTGCAGCCTAGGTACTGACTCTCGGCGTATGGGTACCGCCGTCTACTTACGCTAGTCCCAAAGAAGAATTTTTGGTTTACTCTCCATAAATCTCCTTTCTTCTATCCCATCTGTTGACCTCACGCACGGACCTGATATTATGAGACCACTGACCGGAGCTTACGGAGTCTTGGCAAACGCTTAAACGCAATTTGCTGCTTCATGTTCTCAACAATATTCCGTAAATTCAATAGGGTTTCGCAAACCAATTTCACACCGCAAAATTACCGCAAATACCCCTACCCACGTCCTCCAGGTTTTCCATGTACAAGTCAAACGTCGCTATAACGATACTCGATCCCCGATATAGCGATAAAATCCGGTGCCGTACTTCTAAAAATTTGGTGAAAATCAATTCGTTATAACGACTGCCTTCCTAAACAACTTTAGTGCCCCGCTAAGCCGATACGGGATAGCTGTAAACATTATTACATCGTGCTAACGAAATCCTACATACTGTAAATTTTTCGAAGATGCAGTAAAACCTTAAATCCTTTTTAAGGTTAGCTTTAGCCTTAAATGGCAACACTTTAACCTTCTTCGTAGGCGACTACTGGCTGCCTGGACTGCGTTCTCCCATCTGATTATAGACATACGTTTTGGGCTCGATGTGTCGTGCCACCTTGCAAGGAGAGTTGCTCGCAAAAGATGTAAACGCTGATTCAGATCACTTTCGTCTTTCTTCTGGTTGAATCGTCAGGTGGGGGATTCTTGGAGGAGCGAGCGGAACAAGCGTATTCCGTTAAATAGTCTGTGCGGAAGAAGCTCTCAGAAATCGCCAAGTCGGGGGGTATGCATACAAGAATTTACGATTAAACTATTTTAATTGCTGTGGTTCATAATCTTCCTATTGCCAGAAAACTTAGAGGGCACTTGTTGTCGCGTAGGACCACATCATCATAATCATCTTCCTGTTTGTCCGCTGCCAACGCGCTCTGTATACCATAGCCCGTTGATGTATATTCGGCCATACGCTAACATCTGTCTCCGCAATGACACACACATGGCGCGATAGATTCCGGTAATTCTGGGTGGCCTGCGCGACAAGAGAGCAGGACCAGTTAGGGCAAGGCGAAGCTAATTGGGTCGCCTGTGTGCGAGCCAACTGTCTGCGGCCATAAGAATGCGGGAGGTATAGCCAGTTCCACTCCTTACACCCGACTCATCTTTTACCTTTGGCACGGAACTATCAGAACAATCATGAATTTGATTTAATGGGCCCGACATATAATGCATCTAATGTATCCTGACGTTGACTTTCAGAAATTTCTTTTAGTGCCCGCTAGTTTTGGTGCCGGTCTCCGAATGTCATAGCAGTATCCTATCAAGCCGGGATTCATCACAACTCGCAATTATGTCTGGCCTCAGGTGAGTCTCTTATTGGTCGATGGTTCGAGGAAACGAGCGGTCGCGATGATATATTCGTCGCCGCAAAATTCGGAAGTACTCCAGATATCGGGGTGACAGAGGAAACGTGCACTCTGCGATCGAAAGGTCGTTACGCAACTTGAAGACCGATTATGTCGATTTGTATTATCAGCGCCGCGTGGACCAACGTACTCCAATCGAGGTCACTATCGGTGCCTTGGCTGAGCTTGTGGAGCAGGGCAAGATTAGATATATTGGGAATGTCCTGCGGAGACCTTCTTCGTGCGCATAGTGTGTCTCCTATAACCGCCATTACGGTAGAATATTCTTTGTTCTCGCGGGAGATAGAATCTTACGATCTGCTAGGTAACGCATGCAGGGAGCTCGCCGTCACGGTGGTTGCTTACTCACGCTTGGCCGTGGTATCCTTGTCGATAAGAAGCCGTCAGACTTTGTACCTAGTGACAGTCGCGCCCGGATGACGCGTATGAACGGCGAGAATTAGAGAAGAATATGGGGTTAGTCGATGCACTTAAGGACTACGCTGCCAGGAGAGTCAAAACGGTTGGTCGACTTTCTCTAGCGTGGCTTCAAGCACAAGGCGCCGTTCCGATTCCTGGTACAACAAAGTTTGAGGTATGCAGGAGAACTATTGCACCGTTGTTATCAATTTCAGTGAAGATGACGTGAAGATCTCGAGATTAGTCGATGGTTTCGGTGTTGGTTGGTGAACGGTCTCCCCCAGAGTGCGCACCTTTTTATATCCCAGCACTCGTAGTCTTTATTATTAATTAACCCACCTTGAACAACCCGGCATGGCATGCGGGTTAGGTAGGGACTTATTGCTGTATCCCGCTGTTCACGAATTTGATGCAGAAGCAACTAAAATAAGCCAAGGCAAATAACTTTGTTACTACGACTAAGTGACCTGATGATCGATAAGTGGCAAGTATTGACTGATATAACGGGACACAACGCTGGAATTTATGTCTCCCGTACGGCCGTACACCCCGTACGCACCGTGAAATAGTAGACTGCCAGCCAATGACTCATCCCGAACCGCAGCCAGACTGTTCGTTAATGTATATACACGATGATTATGACCCATATTTTCTGGAACAGTAACCCTAACCTGGTACGAAAGGCGTCGATATCCGCACAATAAAGGTGTTTGCCACAAAACCCTCATAGAGCTGTAATTAAGGGGTTCCGTTGGAGTTTGGATCTCGTATTCGCACATGATTCGTGCGACAACGGAGACAGTAAAGCGTACGTGGCTGTGCTGAGTGTGGCTGTGGTGGCAGTTACTTGTTGCCCGTCCACCGAGTCGACGTGTCTTGCATCCTCCTCATACAAACTGTCAAGCCCCGGCAACCTAGAAGGCTCATACTAGTCAAAATACGCTCAGGCTGGCGTAAGCAAAGCGCGTAACGTGCATTTTCCCCGATTAATGCCATTGTCTGTCCGGCGCGCTCTTCGCCGGACCAAATATATCTCGACACCCTCTTACTAAATTATCGCCCTGTTACATTTCCACTGGCCGGCCGGTACTTGTCGAATTCACCATGGTTGGTGTCGCGGGAGGAAGCAGGGGCTGCGCCAACTGCAAAAAGCGCAAGGTCAAGGTATCCCAGTGGCATTTGGCAGTTATTGAACTTTACGGAAATAAGTACTAATTAACAAGTGCGATGAAACATTCCCCAAATGTATGCGATGCGTCAAATCAAACCGAGAATGTGCAGGTCCTATTGTTGGACCAGTCTTTAGAAAACAACGAGTCGGCGCCCAGGGCAAGACTTTCATCAGCTCAGTCGCGAGTAAGTCTTCAGCTGCACTTAACCACGATCCTGATGGCGATCGACGGCGGAATTTGTTGATGACGGACGACGAGGCGCGCATCCGTGCCTACGAAAGTGAAATCAGGTCGCGAACTCTCCCTAGCGTGATATTTGGGCAGTCCATCCAAAAGCAGTTGCGCGCGTTCGAATCGTCCTCGATTCCTCGCGATCTGATACTGTTTCCTGAATATGACCTGTATAACTATTGCCTCAACATCTTCCTCGATCGGTTTTCATTGGTAGCCCCTCCACAACGATTTGGCGGAATGCAGAATGTGGCCACATGGTTCGAGATGATACCCCAATTCGTTCTGTCCCCTATACCGTCGTCGACGACGTTTGCTTCGCGCGCCCTGGTCATCTCCCATTGCAGCTCCACGTATCGAGACCAGGATATTGCTCTGCTAGGGTCAAACTGGTACGTTCAGGCACTTAAGTACCAAAAGGAACTTGTCAACGTCATCACCTCCAATCGAGGGACTTCGCCACGGACAAATCGCTCGTCCGACTACGGTTCCTACCACATCGTCGCAGTGGAGGAGGATTCTACTTCGCCGTCATCCCAGTCGCCATCGGCGTCTGAATCTGGCTCAACGTCTTCAGCGTACCAAGATCTTATACAGTGGGCGCGCAGCGACACCCCGGCGGCCTGTAAGCTTAGTAAGAACACTATGCTTTTACCGGAAAATTCATCGCTGCCGCTGGAGCTGCCTGTCCTGACAACAGCGAATGTGAGCTCTATGCGTGGCAACTTAATGTCATACGAGGACGACAGTATCACTGCCGGTATGATACTTACTATCTATGAGGTCCTGAACTCCTCACGCGACTCCTCTTGGATTACTCTGCTGGCAGGCGCGAACGAGCTAATGCGAATGCGCGGACCGGAGGCATATCGAACCGGCTTCAACAACGCGTTATTTCAGAGCATTCGTGGCATGGTGGCTATTCATGCAATGGTTGTTCGCAAGAAAACGTTCCTCAATGATCCGGAATGGAAGACCATTCCGTGGGAGTGTGAAAAGTTACTCCATCATCAGCTCTTTGATCTTATACTTGAACTGCCAGAGCATCAAGAGTCTGTTGATCGAGTTCTCATGTATTCATTCGCCAATGACGAAGAGGACCAAGACGACGATGTCGGCGACCCTACAAAACGAACGCCGCGTTTGCGGAAACAATACCGGACCCGCGAGGTGTGGGCGCATCTCCGTGAAATTCACAAAAAACTCAACGATCTCGAGGCCCGGTTCGCCAAGTGGTTTGAAGAATATTGTGAAGGTGCTCGAGAATATGCGCGCGAAAATCTCCATCTCTCTCCGACTGTCACATTTGACCCGGCCACGGCGGCACCGAATTTTTCCCAGCCGCGTTGCCCAGGTGCCATGACCGATAGCGAGTACTTTTCTACGCACTTCTTTAGGCCCCATATCAAGTACGCGACTTTGCATGACGCACGAATCGTTATAACGTATTATGCCGCGGCGATGATGACCGCATATCTGCAAGAACTCACAGTTTCTTTCGCATGTCTCGACTTTGAAGATGCGATGTCGCCAAATCCAGGCAGACACCACCCAGAGGTTAAGGCCTATCTGGAGAGCAAGGTTAACTACATGCGCTCTGCGGCCCGGATAATCTGTCGCTCAGGGCGCTTCATCATCGTCCGCATGTCGAGCGTCGGAGTTCTCAACATGCTCTTCCCATTCCGCATCGCACACTCTGTCATCCAAGATACGCTCGAGCGGGGGTGGATCTGGAACGAGCTCCGGCAGATGCACGATATGGGCATCCGGCTCAGTCTTGCGGACCTGGACGGCGCAAATGAGGAGCTGTATGTGTCTGAATGGAAGAAGTTCAAAGCTCTGGATACGTGTCCTGCGTGCGGGGAGCATGTGCGACCATTGATTGAGTGTTATAGCGTGGAGGACGGTGAGAATCATTTGGATATAACAACAGGAGTTTGATAATGGATACTAATATGGGACTGAGAAATTTTTTGTTCTCAATGTATAATATTTTCACATTTTTGCTCATCTCATTCTATGTGTATATTTTGCTGCAACAATTGTGGTGCCACTCTAATTATTCTCTTGAGTCAAGCGAATTGTTTCCCAAACGCGCTTTTCTGTCGACAGCGTGCTGATCTAGAGCGCATCCTGTAAGCAATATCCCACCAATGAGCTAAGACACAAAGTTCTTGAACCGAACGAACAACCAAAAAGAATTACAAGTCTATTTTACGATTTCTATCAGTACCAAAAATTAGTGCTACAGGGGGCCATATTACCAATCGCAAACGAAGATAAACAACAAATAAACTTAAGCCCATGAAAATGCGTCCTCAAAGTAATCGACACGCCCCGCTCCTTTATCAACATTCTCGACGGCCGCCTTTCGGCAGACGTCAGCAAGAGATCCCGGGCCGCATGAGACAACTGCCACGCTGCCTTCTGCGTTTCGGACAGTTTCGGCGACGACAAAACGCATATCAGGACGCTGATTGTATTTCACAATTAGTTGGGAGAGAACGGCTTGCCCCTTTTCGGATAGGTCACTGATAGATGTACTCTCAGGCTCAGAAGGCGCCTTTTCGTTAACTTCTTCTAACTCTCCGGTGATATAGATGTGAATATCGATAAGACCGCCGCCTTCGGTTAGTTCCTGGAGTTGGTCCTTGACCCATGCAAGTGAGACCTGCTCGCGAACCATCCAGTATAGTTTGACGTGCTGCTGAGTGTTGCGACGTTTCAAGTCTAGAGCATACGACATGATAGCCGTAATACCGATACCTCCAGCGACCAGAAGCACTGTCTCATACCGTGCAATGGGATAGGACTCCCCGTATGGACCCTCGATCCAGACTCGGACTGTATTGTTACCGTTCTGCTTAGTGACACTATTGTGTATCTTCTTGGTTAAGCCAGCATGTGCCTTGGCGACAAAGATGTAATGCTTGTCACGAGTCTCCACAATCGAGAATGGATGAGATTCCCAGAAATTATGACGCAGGACGTACAGGAACGCATACTGACCAGGCTTAGGGTGGAAGTGAACGGCAGGCTTGACAGCGACGTAGACTGCGTCGCCGTGGACAGTAATTTTAGCCTCTGAATAGGGCCCTGCTAACAGAATCCTGCAGACACGAACGAGACGGTCGAGCCCCCAAATTGCAACGCAAGCGTAGAAATACTCTATGGAATCGTGCGGTTTGACATGGTGCCAGGCAGTGGCCAAGTAGCAAATCACAGTTGCGATGTGGCCGACCAAGAAAATTTCGTACCAGTGATGTCTCAGCACATAGCAAGCTTGAATGAGAATAACACCAATGAGAACAAGCGCCTTTTTGTAGGTCAGTCACTGTCGATGGAAAAAGAGGCAAGGCTGAGTACTTACAACAATGCCAAGGTAGTTTTCCTTGTCGTCCAATATTTCCCCCTTATAGTAAGCAAAATTGCTTTCGCCCTTATATTCGCCAATATGTAGATAGTTGTAAGTGTATGTCCACCCGTGAACAGCGAAGTTGACAAACATCATACGGCCAATCCATCGATGGAAAACATTGAACGTCTCAAAAGACCAGCCGGTGAAGAACATTAGAAAGTTGTTACGGCCGCCGAATAAAAACAAGATTGGGAACAGAGCCAGTCCAAGGTAAGCAGCGCGGTCGCCGATATTCCGGGCTGACATGATTGCATCGGTATAGTAGGTTGTATTGTTAGGAACAGTCCACATGTCGACAAAAAGCAAAATGATATTTAGGGACACGAAAAAGAAAACGACGATGCTCTGCCATCGAGTTGGAATGACATTGACGGGAACTTTTCCCAGTCTCTGAGGCTGAACGTGCATGCCGCCGAATGTGGCGGGGAGGGTGATATATTTGCGAAACGTAGAAACAAAGGTTGACGGTCGACTGCCTTTACGGGGATACATTCGTAGCGTGATAAGTCGTCCAAATGCCACAACAGCGAACATTATCCAGTAGGCATTCAAAATGTTGCTACGTCGCGGTCAGTTTTCGACTTATTGCATACCCCCCTTATAAACGCACCCATAAATTTCACTCCACTTCAAATTATGGTTCTTCTCTAGTCGAACCAACAGGTTCTGCTGAATTGTCGAACGGGTAGGCTTGACCGCAACTATAACGACGGTTTTCTTGGTAATGTTGGCCTGATCAACGTAGTCTGCTTCTGCGAGCGCAAGATACTCGTCATGGGTTTCCGCAAGAGGAGCATCGGCGGCCTTACAGTTCTTTTCCAGTGACTTCCATGCAGAGCCTTGTTCATCTTCGGCACAAATGTCGACACATAGAGCGTATGACTCGGGAAAGATGGCATCCGCACACATACATGCATAGTCGGACTTTGCGCACTTAGACGGTGTCTTGAACGAGTCGGTCATGTAAGAAGTGCAAATCTTGGTACACGGAACAGCGTAAATGCGCTTCGCGGCGTCGACATTTTTGATGCCGAAACCAAGGAGGGTGAGAAGCAGCGGGAGGCACGAAACAATTTGCGGTTTCATGGTTGTGGAAGGCTACTGAAGCCGTCTAGAATTGTAGAAGATGGACCTCGCCATTCTTTATATGATAATTGGTATATGGCAGGTCCCAGCATTGCCGAGGTTGGCCCTCGCACCAGCCGTACTCGTAATGAGCTCGACGACCGACAGTAGTCGTCTAGCGTGAAAGTGTAGCCAAGGTGAGCAAAACCACACGGACCAAGCTTGTAATGTGGTACAGTCCGATACCGCGGTATCTCCTGGACTATAGGTCTGGCCGAACGCCAACGTCGGCGCAAAACGCGGGACCAATGAACCGCCGTCGAGCGATCAATCTGATAATCCCAATCTAAAGTTTCACCATCTAATATCCCGCATCGCGCATCGACTGATAATTCGCTCGCAATCAGATGTCGTCTTCTTTCTATATGTCCTCTATTGCTGCTAAATTGTGCAGAAACTTCTTGAATCCAGTAATTTGGGATAGTATCCGATTCCCAGTCACCTGGAGATGGCCCCGGTACAGAACGAAGAAATCTAGACTCATGGCCATTTAACTAGCAGGATCGTCACGCCGTAGTGATGGCTAGTTCTAGACCCTCGAATTCCAATCGTAAGCCTTGATGTACACGAAGGTCCACAGCTTTCGAAGTTATGTTGTCGATCGGCAAGAAGCAAACGCCAAGGATTGGATGTAATTGCCAACATATTTGTCCCTGTTCTTGGGATTGTTGGTCATGCGAGCGACGGACCAAAAAAGTTAACTCGGTATCAGATGTGAGCCCTTTTTTAAGCTTGAATTTGACTTTGCTCGAAAGCGGAATAGCGGTATGCAGCAAGGTTTGGCGCGATGGCATTTTCGCTGTCCCGTTCGGATCTAGAACAATATGGCCAGCTCCGTGCCGCGGTACATTTGGATGGTCCAGCCCAGTCTCAACACTCATCTCGACTGATAACAACTCGCTTCACGGCCTGTCAGTAAAACAGTACTGTCTTGGCCTCAGCCAAGAGCTCGAATCCGCGTGTAAAGCCCTGTGGTCATTTTCGTCATATCGGGATGAACAAGGTAACAAGTCGTTCCTGCGGGGACGACTTTTTTAGTGGTCTGCTTTAGGTCTAGCTGACCCACAGCTATAAAACTTTAAATGAGCAACCACCGGGATTGCGATTGCATTGCCGGTGGCTCGGGAAAAAGTCGCGTATCGGGGATCTGATAATCAAGCGCACTACGTCAGAAAATGCTCGCAGCCCATTTCCGTGAACGACGATGAAGCATTATCAGCGCATCCCATTGGATGGTAAACAATTGTTATCAGTCGAGAGTCTGTCGGTTATTGTCGAGGTAAATGTTTGTGTGAAGCTTCATGTTACAGCTGCACATGAGAGACCCAAGAAATATGTGAACTACAGTTCACTCCTTTGGCTTCCAGGTACCTAATTTCCACTACCCACGCCAAGGCGACAAACTATCGGTGTTGATAACCCTTAGATATCTGATTATTTTGGATCTGATAGCTGTTGACCTAATTAATCGCTCATGCAGATCCTTACTTTGAGCTTGTTGGGTTTAGTCTAGACCCTTAGCAGTTCCAACCTTTCTCTTGCAAGTTTAATAGCAGTAGTCTAACCACAAATCCAAGGCATACCACAGACCCAAGATCATGAACACTCATCAAGTCTATTGACTACCAGATTTGGCATGAATCTGTCCAGGAAAAATCCAGTCTAAATCATGGTTCATGGGCATAGGCATAGGCAGGACCTGCTCCGCGCGGTGGTACAGGATTCACCGTGAAGTCTAGATGCCTAAAAGTGTATACAGAAAAAGCTCTATTTTAGCCGACAGCCTATTGAACTGTACTCTTGTGCAGTACAGCTGAGACGGCGTACAAACCGAGATGTACGCAACGGTCTAGTCCAACAACCATGATGCGATAGCAAAAGTCCCGAGCAAAAGTGACTAAGCAGACGCCAACTACCGTATTAAAAGGGCGCTGCTTTGGTCTCGACCTCTCGATCCCTCGGTCTCGATGTCTCTAATCACTCTCCCCATCTCATTTAAATCAATAGCGGTGGCTAGAATTGAAATTCAGCGACAGGCGGGCGACAACGCAGAAAGAATTGGGCTTGTCTAGCCTTGATGTCGGAATTGTCATGTGTCCACACGACGATATGAGCGCAGGGGACCATGTAAAGCCAGCAGCACAGGTCTAGGTGCGAGACAGCACTGGTAACCAACTCGTTTTCCGTGAATCAACGTATTCTATTGCACAGGGTAACCAATGGCACTAGACGACCAAAATTCCAAACTGGATGGTTATATATGCGAATTACGAAGGACAATTAACGCTTCGAACTATCCCATAAACCTGCTCTATGCAATGTAGTTGCCCAAACTGTCCCCAATACCCAACGCTGTAACTCCTATACCAATTACGTATCCTAACTCGAGATCCTGATTCTCGGCTTGCCACAAGCAATCGAACATTTTTTGTATATACAAAACATCTAAATAGCATACGTCGCCCTGTTAAACTCGACCGGATCTTCGTCCGGCGGAGGCTGACAGTACAATAACTTCCCTTTGACCAAATCCTTCAAGATAACCCTTGCCGCTTTTGACTCGTCTGGTCTACCACCTTTGCTACTCCTAATTAACCCTCTCGCAACGGCATACGCGCCGAGCATCTCATCTGCTGTAGGAATACCAGTGCCGCCGTCAATTTCTGGTCTCGCGTAAATTTTAATACCGTACACCTTCTCGATGTATTCTTTCGGGATTCGTTTGGCGACCAATGCGGCCGGGCCCGTATACTCCCGAAGTTGATCGATCGGCAAGACCCCGTTACAGACTAAATCAGCCTTTGTGGATGCAAAATTTGGGAACACGAGACCAGGACAATCACAGAGAACTACCCTGTCACTGAGGTGAATTGTTTGGAAGTGCTTTGTCTTTCCCGGCGTAGCCGACACAGACACCTTCTTTGCGCCGATAAGAGCATTGATCGTAGACGACTTTCCGACGTTAGGATAGCCGACTAAACCGATATAAATCTTTTCTGTCTCATTCTCCGTAGGTGGCGCGGTTTTCAGAAACAGGGCCTCAAGTTCGTCAACGGAAAGAACATGAATATCCTCCGCAGTGACGTCATCCAAATCCTGCTCGTAATCAAGCTCCTGTCGAACTACATTCCCGATGTTGAGCACCGCAAAAGCATCCTCCAGGCCCGCCATTGCAGCGGAGAAGAACGCAAACGAAATGCCTTCCCGCTTAAAATATCGCGCCCACAACCTTCGCTGACGCACAGTCAACATGTCAGCTTTGTTGATCAGTAACAAATTCCGTTTGTCCTTGCCGTCAGTCTCGGCAAGTTGACGCACGTAAACTTCTAAGTCCCGCGACCGATAGAAAAGCGGATTCCGGGCGTCGCAGATTTGCACGACCACGCTCGACCGTTCTACGACCCGCCACAACTGTCTCCAGACCTCCAGGTTGCGTTCAAAAGGAGTCAAAAGCAAGTCATGTCTTTCTTCCAGCTCTGCAAGCCCACGCCGCCATTCTAAAAATGCAGCGCGTTCTCGTCGATCGAGCTCGCCGGGAGTAGTGGTGTCATCCCAGGCCGGGCGTCTAGGGACAGTAAGACGCTGCCGATTCGATTGCTGCCGCTGACTCGTCTCGAGCTCTTGTTCTGCCGTCAATAGATACGGATTTTGCTGGTCCTGGTGCAAGATCTTGATATTCAGCTTGGTGGCAGTGAAATCAGTACCAGCAAGCTCAGCCGTCGACAAGAATTCATCGAGATCGCGCTCCTGCGTGACGGATTGCAGCCGCGTCGAGTTTTGCTGCCGTTGCTCGTGGTAGAGATCTGTACCATCTTGACCGCTTCTTTGGCTTCGGCGGGCATTGTTGCGGGAGTTGATGATCGCGTGCCCTAGGCCACTGGCGTGACGGTATTGCTTTTGAACCTGATAAAGTCAGCGGTGTCGTTAGAGACCATATTTCACGTACTGACCATTCTCAAAATATCCTACGCCTAATTCAAATCTATATTTGTATTATTGGAATAGGTCAAGTAAATATGTCGCCGTTAACTTCGTTGCTCACTGTCTGCGGTGGTCTTCCTATTATACAAAGCAAATGACATTAACAGGCGAAAAAATGTGTGGATGATGAGTGAGCATGCGGCTTGACGCTAATCCTATTCGCCTATGACGGTTTAGTCTAACGACACAAGCCCCGCGCACTTACAGTTCGTTGCTCCCAATACATCATCATCCCTGGATAAGTGCGCACATACATATGCTATTATGGTGGTTAATGCGGCAACACAGTAAACTTCCTCCGCCAGGCTATTTTTGTTTGCCCTCACGTATTCTTCATTCACAACCTGGCATCGAAGAACACCGCCAGACATGCTACGTAGATGCCAATACACAAGCCGAACGCTCCTTAGATCGCTTGAAGTCCGGAACGTATTCCACCACGTCTCGCATCGCATAAACACGCGGCTGTGGGTCCAACATCCCCAATATGCTCCACTACTCCACCGCCAGGCGAGCATATTCCCCGGAGCCCGTCGGAGGCCAGGTGACCATAGTCAGTCCTCCTCCGACAACTCAATAGACGAAGACTTCAAATCCCTCGGGCTAGACGAAGAAGATTATGTGGCTGGAGACCCGCTCGACGTCATCGATAACCGACAGGACCCAGACTACCCGACCGAGGAAGAAATCAAGAACGCGACAATTCCGACTAATCTCGATGTGTATTTCGTGAGAGTGACCTGTCGCACTTGCGAGACACGGTCAGGACATTTTATTTCTCAGGCGGCGTATAACGAGGGGACAATTATCATCTTCTGTCCAGGGTGTGATACCGGGCATATTTTTGTGGATAATCTGCAGGTAGGTCTACTAGTTGCACGGTTGGTGATGGGGAAAATGCTGACGAGATAGGCGTTTTCGGATGACGTCGAAAACGCGACATTGCAGGATGTGATGCGCATCTCTGGTGATCTAATCGCCAAAGGCAACCGTGGTTTCCACCGCGATAGCGTGATGGAGTTCCGCCCTCCCGGGCCAATGGGTTTAGAAGAGCTTGACGAACACATGGAGCAAATGCAGGCAAACGCGGAGATTGAATCTACCAATTACGAGGAGTTTTTGGAAAGCCTGGATGAGCGAGATCGGCAGACTGCGATGACGCTTATAGAGGAGATGAGGCTGCGGGCGGGCAAAGTCGAGGAGGATGACGAAGGCTGGTTGCATGATCGGCAGACTGACGTTCCGGGTACGGGTAAGGCTGGATCTGAGCCGTATGTGCATGATGAAGACGTCGATAGTGCGTTTGGCCAGTTTTTCAAGAACGACGGATCGGATGATGTTCCATTTGGCGGAATAGACCGCCCAGTCACGCCGGAAGAAAGCGAACGGATAAACAACATGACCGAAGACGAACTCCAAGACGCGCTGAAGGAGCTACTGGCAAAGTATCGCGAGAAAAAGGGTTTGTGATGTATATACATGTATATATTATGATATCACTTGTACAATAAATGAGCTTTTTGATCCCTGTAAAATGGCTTATCCTGCATGCATATAACTCCGAAATATATCCAATCTACACATATAGTACAGGACATGTACAAAATTAGTGAACATTAATATCAACGCCATTGGCTTTCTTCGCGCGGCTAGGCAACTCGTCGAACGCTCTCCTCCAAATATTCTTCGCCTTGTAGAGGTTCACAACGCGCAACCTTTCATTATCCAAGTGCGCATGATCGCTGGCCTGGCCACATGGTAACTGCGCCGCCGGCGCGTCAAACGATTTCTCGAGAAACCTTACAGCAGGGATGGTTCCTCCTTCGCGGATATATAATGGATCAGAACCCCATTCTTCCTTAACAGCGTTCGCAAGCGTCTTGAACGCGGCATTCTCAGGATCACCTAGCCACGCGTCTGCCTGTCGGTTAAGCTTGACGGACAAATGATTAGGAGACTTAAACGCCGCAAACTGCGAACCAAGATACTGTTGAAGTGCCGTGCTGACGATGTCGTTGTCTTGATCTGGCACAATGCGCAATGATACTGTCGCTGTCGCCTTGTGAGGGATAATCGTCTGATTCGGTGGCCCAGACACGACGATCGCGTGTATAGTGAGCGACGGCAAGCGCCATTTCGCCATCAGCAATTCTTTGGACAACCCGATCGATGAATTCTCGCCAATTTGCTCGTATAGCCGTTCTTCCGCCTCCGTGATCGGTCTCACTGGCTCGTAAAACCCCGGAACAAGGACCCTGCCAGAGTCATCTGTCAATTTGGCCAACAGCTTCGTCAAATCCATAAGTGGCTCCCGATCAGTACCTCCGTCGACGCCAGAATGCAAATCGGGCCGGTCGCTATTGATTTCGACAGTTAAATGAATCACACCCCGCAACCCGTAATTCAAGCAGGGCACTTCGTCGTCTAACCAGTACGAATTTGACAAGAGAATCCAGTCGATATCAGGGCCTATGAGATCCTTCTTGGCAGATACGGAAGCTTGAAATCCTTGCGATCCGCATTCCTCCTCGCCCTCGATCAGGAACACGACATTTGTGCGTAATTTTCCCTCTTGGAACAACTCCGCCGCCGCAAACACTGCGGCCAGAACGGGTCCTTTATTATCAGACACACCGCGACCATACAAGTACCCATTCAGACCAGACATTGAATGAGGATCAGTGTCCCATTTGCCGGAGCCGGACGCGTCAATCACATCGTAATGACCGTAAAACAGGACCGTTGTATCAGTCCTGTCGGATGCGTTTGCGGAAAAACGTCCGTATACGATCGGATTCCGATTATTTTCTGTAACAATCAAATGCGACACGGCACCAAACTTCTTCAAAAGTGACTTCAGAAAAGTTGCGCAGCGGCGGCAGTCGGCGAGATACTCCTCGGATCCCGAAACGGTCCGGAACGACACAAATGTAGCCAGAGACGCGAGAAGCTGGTCGTTTTCGAATGACAAGTCTGGTCGAATACATGGGAACGCGTCCGTGATATCCCATAGCGCGATCGAATCGTCATTTCCGCCGGTGATTAGCAGATTCCGGTTGGCGCGCTTGACTGTAATGGTCGACAGAATTAGGCCATCGTGACATTGCCAGCGACTTCCGAGCGTCATGTCCCGAGACCATTTCCGGACATATCCCGTTGCGCTCCCGCTGAATAGGCAGTTACCGTACGACGCAATAGAAAGAACGTCTCCTTGGTGTGCTTGTATGGACTTTATCATCTGAAACGCGTCCAGATCCCAGATGTTAATCACACCATCTGTCAGACCACAGTACAGAAATGTGTCCATAACCGTCATGCACAACACGCTAGTGCTGTTAGACAACTTCCGCACCTGGAATAGTGTCCCATTTCTCATTGCCCATATATTCACGTTCCCGTCACCGCCACCAGACAAGATATACTCTTCAGCAACGCCTAACGGTGTATGCGCCGGGGGTTGATAAATCTGCATGCAATAAACGTACCCAAAATGCGCGTACGGAACGACATTATGACACGGTAACTCTATCAACGTCTTCGCCACCGCAAGCTTAGTTTCTTTTGGCACGGGGCTGCTTTTGCCTCCCGGCCCAGATGAATTGAAAAACTTGCTGAACCTGTTTGACGGCAGGCCGGATCTGTCGAGCGACGTGTGCCGGTCGATGGTTGTCATGTTGCACCATTGAATTGACGCATTCTGTGACCCGAAGAACACTGTTTCAAGCACTTCGCTGTACAGAACAGCGAAAATGTCGCCAATATCAAACACTGAGTATATTGTGTATAATTCTTGCAGCGAGTCCGTGTCCCAGACCTACGAGTTCAGGTTAGATTCGCGCTCGCTAACATTGGCATGGTTGCTCACTTTTAGAATCGAATCACTGGCGCCGGAGAAAAGTAGCGACTTGCGGGTTGAGACAAAGAGACACAATACGCTTCCTCCATGGCCAGTCAAAGTGTCGACTTGCTGATACGTCTCAGTATCAAACACCTACAGCGCGTCCCGTTACATTAGACCGACAATACCCGAGCCTCATTGTACATATGGACATACCTGGATTTCGTTCCCGCCAGTTCCAGCAAATATGTACCTCTCCGACGCAACTAATGACAATATCGATTTCGACTGCTGCCATCTGTGGACTATGCTCGGGATATGCTCACTCGACGGCGCTTTCGCATCGGCTGGATACGATCCTGGACATAATCAGCCGCGCCCACACGTCAAACCCTGTTCAGAAAATAGGCTACAAACCGTCGTCATCTAGCGAAGGTGTGGTAATCCGCGAAAGTGGCCAAGCCTTTGCGCCCGAATCCGCGAAGAGCGCATGCGGGCCGTTGACCATGCCGTAAGTAGTCGACGGGGTGGCCTCCGAAGATTTCAATTGCGGCCACACCATAGTGTGCGAACACCTCCAAACATCAGCGTGTAGATCAGGAGCCCAAAATAGCGAATGTTTTCTAAATTCAGTTCGCCCGGCGGTTATAATCGCATGATCATCGGGCTAGTGCAGCTTGGTGAGTGGGGGGAATCGTAGGTGACCGTTTGTATCATCCGACATGGAATTTAGCGCCGCAATGACGGGATTGCGCAAATATGCAGCGCGTATGAGGCCTCAAGTGTCAGATTCTGTGAGGCCTTCGCCGAGTGATATATAGCCCCTGGGTTTTTGTCTGATGGCAGTCAGAAATATCTACGGCAGTCTTTTCAGCTTCTGTGTTTGACGAATAGATCAAGGCAACATCGGCTCCGGCTTCTGCGAGGCCACGAACAATCTCCAAACCAATGCCTCTAGCGCCTCCGGTCACGGCGGCGATTTTGCCTTTGAGCGAGAACTGTTGCAGCAGGAGTGCGTGAACGTCAGCTGGTTGAAAAAGAGGCATTTTGAGTCGCGTGAGGGTTTGGATGTAAAGTATAAACCGACAGGAATAGATCTAGGATGCAATCCTCTCGCTATAGATGGAGGACCTGGATTTAAACAGGATAATTTCCGGCAAATATTATTTCAAGAATGAGAGAAACTAGATGTGATTATGAGGCTGAGAATATGGCAAACCAGATGTTGTGGCAGTCTCGTGGATATTGCATCTCTATATATACGATTATTATGTCAGGCATTTATAATAGCTTGATTGTTCTTGGCAATCCACTGCCACTGCAGTCAGCTGACCGACGTTCTCGCTGATTACTCGCACTTACTTTGGTGAAACTTGCCATCGTGGATCCAGCTCGCCCTCAGTAACAATGAGCAAATCTCGGCCCACTTTAATGAAACTTGAAGATACATGAGCAGATTACGATGTCTTCATCGCCTAATAAAAGCTTGAGTAGTCGGGGCCCTGGGAGAAACCTGGCTCCGTTGACGAAGCGCGATGCTGGAATTGTCGGGTATGACTATTACATTACCAATTTACGGTTTTCATTGTGATGAAAGAGAGTCTAACTTCCGTTTTCAATAGATCGGAAGATTGCTTGTGATTAAGTTTCCCGGAGTGTCGCAGTTGCACTCTCTCAAAGCTCAAATGTCAGGGATATGGGCTGCGTCTCTCTTGGCAAGCTGATAAGGACTTTCGTCGCACAATTCTTGTAAGACTCGCTCCAGGTACCGAAAATCGGAAGTAGGTTCTGAAACCCTTTAATTCATCAACGCATCATCTGGGGATATCGAACTGCACAACTCCCTTATTACTCTAAAATCAAGTGCGTCATTTATTATTCCACAGCCGGATTGGGACCCTGCTCACTGATGAATTGCATCATCTACAGACAAAATACGAACCTCTAGATTGCTTGCCACTCGGCTGTCCGTCGCTTTGCTGTGGAGCCCAAATCCACTCACGGGCCACGAGCAGGATTTGGTATCATACTGTGTGTGACAAATCGTAATCTATCATGATAACTAAATTAACCTAAGGTTAGTCGTTACGGTTGTTTCCAATTCGTTGACTTCTATCAGAGTCGATGCGCAATGGCTTTGTCGCATACTTAAGCTCTCCTTTGCCGACGACTCTTTTTCTTCCGCTGCTGTTCTTCAAGCACTGCTTGCCTTATCTTCATTATATCTTTATGGCCACACGTCAGAGGCTGTGCGCTTGAAAGTGGCTGCTTTGTCTTCTTTGAACGCGTCTATGAAGTCTATGAAACGATTGGTGGGCCCAAAGGAAGCACAACAACATATTGCTGGGGGATACTACTTTGCGCTTTTGAGGTCTTGGCTTGTCTTATTTCAGTCTTATGCTTACTTTTCTGTGGAAATATTTTCCTTCCCTCGAAGACTTTTTTTCAATGGCCACTGTATGTTTCGGGTGCAAAGAGAATGCTAAGTGCAATAGATGACTGCGTACCAGCAATCGAAAAGGACACGGAACTGCTTCTGCTCTGGATGCACTACCATGACGTGTTGGGAAGGTTCACGTCACGGCATTGGCAACACGATACGGCGTAGCAGGTCGCTATCACTCGAAATCATAATTTGCATTGGATAATCTACCCTTGATTCCCAGAGGAAAGGAGCGTTGGCATCCCCTTAGTTTGCTTCGTCGCCTTGATCTAAACCATATCCAGGTGCTTGGCGTCTTAGGATGTTCTTTGGAGATGCTGGTTCTGATATCCCAGATGTGTTCCTATTCTCATTGTCGCAGACATGGAGCCCGTGTTCTAAGACAAGTCTGTTCAAGGTTCAGCCACATGCCATCAGCAAAGCTTCGATCGTCAGATCTTTCTTTTGCTGTACCGAGTTATTCTCTGGTCACTGCAGAGTGTTACTCTCCTTATGTGCACCTACATTACCCTATTGAGTATATAGTTGATATTTCAACAGATTCTTCATCACTTCCGTCATTCAAAAGACGGTAATCCAGACGCTGGCGGCTGGGTCGAGGACTACGATCATATTCGTTGACCAAACGAGTACACAAGCAAATATCGACGTTAACTATTCTAAGTGGTGGCGACACGGGAGGTTAGTCGACGTGACTCTAGCCCGCAAGGATGCTAAGCACTAGATATCAGTTTCTTGAATAGCACAACACCTCTCCTCCATCCTACCATTATCAAACATACGACACTATAGAGTATCGTGGATGATGATTGTAGTACTTGACAAACTGGTACATTCATCAGATCATTGTACCCTGAACCTCTGAGAGTGAAGCCCCTAACCACAGTGACGTCACGGAGCCTCATGCTACTTTGTCATTACCCTATGTCAGATTGGCCCATGCGTTATCCTAGCAGGATCACCTCAACCCTTACCAGTTCTATCGCCGACTATCACCCATTTCTGCACGCTTTCAGTATCTCAGTGTTCAGGCTCTGGCGATCATCGTTACGTATTGGCTGTGCGTCCAATCATCCGTTCTGCACTCGGTAGTGAACTACTTTCGGAACGACTTTCCGTACCGCTTGAACGATTTTGGCACATTGATTTGTTCTAAGTTACAGCATAGCAACTGCCTTTATGAGTGAAGTCGTAAATCTTAACGTCAGTAATTATAAGATAATACTTAATTACTTAGTCGATAATATCGGTCGCCAATGTACAGTTTATAAAGATTTAGGCAATTCTAGCAGGTCTGGATAACTGTGGCAGGGACGGAATCAATAAGTCAAATTAAACGCGCGCTGAGAGAGGTATTCTTAAACAAGAATAGTAGCTGCGAGTTTGATTATGGCACGATACATGTTAGGATTGTGCATGACAGTGGACACGTAGCTGGCGGTAGTTAGGTTCTTTCGTATTAAGAAATATGAGAATTAGACTCAACGTTACGATTCGTGGTTCGTAGTTCGTAAATTAGCGACATGCACCTACGTTGTGCGAGATTTGGACACAATCGGTAGACTACGAGTGACGAGTGTGTAGCGCTTTTGATTCAGCGGAACCCGTTAGATTGTCGTTTGAGGTTGAATAGCAGCGGGAAGGGATTTACTAGACATCGGAGCAATAAGTGAACGGGGAATCGATGCCGCGATGGGATGCCAATAACTCATGGGAATTTCACGAATATTTACGAATAATGCATATTTTATTTCCGAATATTATTGAAATAATTCTTTCTAAACCAGAAGACTTCAATTATTCGTATTAGCGACGGACAATGAGCCGGCAAATTGCACTTTAGCCACGACTTGATCAGAACTCAACAAAGAATAGGCTCAGACCGACATATATATTAATTTTAATTTACGAAGTTGACATAAACATCAGGGTTATCGATTACCAGTTCGCGTTCTTCTTGATGGCTTCGTTCTGGATGACCTCAACCCAGTAGTTATCCTCATCCAAGACGAACGCGACATTCTTCATGCGACCGTCGGTGAGCCGCTTCTTCCAATTAACTCCCAACTTCTCAAACCGCTCGCACGCCGCGTCAAGATCATCGACCGACACGCAAATATGTCCGAAACCTTGAGGCTGGTCGTTGCCGTTATGGTATCCCTTGAACTCCGGGTCCTTCTCGGTGCCCCAATTCCATGTTAGCTCGAGCACGCCTTCGAAGTTGTGCACGCCGACGCCGGAATTGATGACGAAGTTGGGGTCGTTGTTGTATCCGAGGAAGTAGAGTGTGAACTTGGCGGCCTCGTGTTCTGCCGTGCGGAAGAGCTTCATGCCGAGCACGTCCTGGTAGAACTTGAGCGACTTTTCGGGGTCTTTAACGCGGATCTAGAACGATGCTATTAGCACACGTACACCAATTGAGGTAAAAATTTAAACGATAGACTCCTCTCCGCCGGTGGATAATACCATGGTGTGATTAAGTCTGTAGGAGGACGGGTCGGTCACGCTTTCCACCTTTGGAACACGGCTCCAAATCAGCTCAACCCAGTATCCATCAGGGTCGAGTGCAAATGCAATGTCCTTCTCTATAGCTAACGTTAATCGATCGTTTTGCGCAACACACTTCGAAACACATACGTCGGCCGTCGGTAAGCTTTTTCTGGAAGTTAACACCAGAAGTCAAGAGCTTATCACACACAAGGTCCATGTTGTCAACCGAGATGCAGATATGTCCGAATCCACGGTACGGGTCCGCGTTGCCATTGTTGACCTTGTACTCCGGATCGCTCTCGGTGCCGTAGTTATGGGTGAGCTCCAGCACGCCCTCCCTGGACCGCGTCAGAACAATTGCACGACATAACGCAAATTCAATCCAGTCAATTGCAATTCATCCTACCTGTCAGTCCATTCCTTGCCGGCGTTCAACGCATTCGGGCCGTCAAAGACAAGGAAATATAGCGAGAACTTGGCCTCAGGGAAGTCCAAAGTCCTGATGAGCTTCATGCCGAAGTTGTCCTGATAGAACGCCAAAGACGCCTTCGGATCCTTCACACGGAGCCTATGTCCTGTCAGTACGCGACCTATACACTCGGCGGGTAATCAGGCATACATGGTGTGATTGAACTTATAAGTTGACGGATCAGTCATTTTGGCTAGTTGGGCTAGAAATCTGCGATTGTAGAGTTGACTAATACCGAGATGCTGTCGCCTCGAAAATATTGAACTCGAAGAACGGATGAATGTCGAGCAGGTGCGGACAATTATTATTGGTGAGCCAAACATGTAGTTGACAATCCTTGCCGCAGGTCGTCGTGTTCCATTTCGAGGGGTGGAGCGAGGTTTTCGTTTTATTTGAGAATAACTCCGGGCCGACGACAAAGCAGTGCCGGACACTTAGCCAGAATGAGGTTAGTCCGCGTAGATTAGAGATGGATGTGGTGGCGAGATAAGATAGGAGGCCCAATCATGGTTGGTAGCTCCGACACTCTCCCCGATTCTGGTATCGCCTGCATTACATATTTTACAATGGGTGTAAGACGATCCTACTGAATCGATTGTAATGAATTATCCGAACATTATCCCAGACAAGATGATTGTTCATACAATATGTTATGACATAGGCAGTGACGTCACACAGTATCATCGGTGCAAATTACAAACCGCAACTCCGTACAACTGCCAACCATCCTGTTCATAGACTGATTCTAACAGTATAATGGCAAATTGCACACATATTCCGATTGTAGCTATATCTTTGATACCGACGCAAGAGCAACCGGCGCCGCGACATAACAAGTGCAAAATAGTACAGAGCTTTTGACACTGATCTACGACCACTGCGTTATTCCAATTTATTTCTGACACTCGTCAGCAAAATACGTTGACAGCTCTCCTAATAATGCATGAATGACGACAGCGAGAAGTCGTTTCGGAACGACCAGAGGAACACAAGTGGACAGTCCCAACGAGCAACTTTCTTTGCCCGCGAACATAACATGCTCGCCCCTGAAAGGTTGCTGCGAAGTGGCATCGTGACCCTCGTCAGGATTTATCGTTACGGCGTGTATCGACTAATCTGTGGTGCTGCTGGGTCTTCCTCCAGAGCAATGCTGGTGACGCGCTTGGCGATGATATCCGGCTACCGACTGAGCTGAGAGACGACATGCCTTTTTTCAAACGGGGCGCCATTCATGGGCAACCGCGACGTGACGAACGTCCTAAAGGTGTAAAACTTTCGTCTAAAAAATTCGGAGACATCGTTGGCTTATCGTGAACGAAGTCTCCTCGCAACGGCGACCTTGTGCAACCACAGGTACCAGGCGCCAAATACGCACCGACACGCACCGCCAGTTGTTTCGTTATGATCCAACCTCACCTGCGCGCTAGCCCTTCTTCTTGTCAACCCAGTGAGTTTCTCTTGTTTAGTCTAATCTGGTCGCTATCGATCTATAGCACTCGTTATATCTTACGGTCGCCAAAATGAATGCTCATAAACTGGACAACATTACGCCCACGATGGCGAACGAGATCGTTCAGTCACGTTACCACAGGACCACGAGTCTCGGATGTTGGGAGTCAGGAAAGAAACCCCATCATGGCGGCTATGCCGTTGTCACCGTACGCGCAGGCGAGAAAGTGATCAGTCCTGGTCTGCACCAGATGGCTCTCATTGCGAGTGGTCGACATGACGAACTCAGACAGACTCTGCACGGTCACAGCTACGATGTCTCGCACCTTTGTCACAACCGGAAATGCTTCAATTCAGATCATTTGGTTGTTGAATCGAGACAAAACAATAGGAATCGACAGGCTTGCAATGGGCATAAGATCTTAGTAGGCGCTGGCTTCAGTTATCACCCGTGTGCCCACGGTAGCGTTGAAAAGATGCGCAAATGCATCCTACCTGTCCAGCACCTGCACGTCACAATGCCGAACTGTGCATCAACCGAAGAAACTCCAGTACCAGATCTAGTTGATACGGCGACAAGTAACAATGACGCTGATGCTAACAAATTTGACCATATTACGCCCGCGATGGCTCAGCAGCTCATCAATACATATCGCGCTGTCACGACTGACCTTGGATGCTGGGAGTCGAATTTGAATCGAGATAAAAGGGGCTACGTTCCGGTCCATCGAAGGAACCTACTCAGCAAAGGCCGAATTCACATGCACCAACTGGCTCTTATTGCCACTGATCGTGGCGCGGAACTGAAAACGACTCTCGGTAATACCAGCTTTAACGTCTCACATCTCTGCCATAATGGCATCTGCTTCAATCCCGATCACTTAGTTGTGGAATCGGAGCGAAACAATTTCAAACGCAGGACTTGTGTTGGCCATAAGGTTATACTTTACGGGGACTCCGAACACCACCCCTGTCGACATGACGAAGTAGAGACAATGCGCAAGTGCATTTTACCTCTTCTACGTCTGGAAGCTGGGGATCATGTGAATGGTTCAGTGTAAATCATGTGGCCATCTCACGTTCTTGTTGGCGACGTATTCACAGGCCAAGGACTGGAGATGGTCTTTTGGTGTTTGATGTGGATATCCTTTAATATCTTGCTCTTTTGCTTGCCGGGAGACAAAATATGGGTAGACATAGAATCACGGTTAGATCAACGGATTCTTCGTTAATGTAATTTAATGCTTAACCCACGAATAGTGTAAGAGCCAGATCCATCGGTATCTGAACTTGATCCTTTTGTGTGCGGGCGTGCGGTATCGCTGGCTCGACTCTACACTGTCGTCAACAGCAGCGGTGGCTCGCAAGTGCTGGACGCAGCCGGTATGGCTCCGCCGGCAAACCCGCAAGTCAAGAACTGGCACACCGTCGCAACAGAGCTCGGGTTCAGTGTGAAGGACGTGCCGGAGGCGCCTCAGCAACTCGCGCAGGCGTACAGTTGCGATTTAAAGGCGTATGAAGAGGAGCAGGCGGCCATCGCGTTGCGGCGAAAGCTACGGGAGCAGGCCGAAGCTGAAGCGGCGCTAACACAACTAGTGCTATCGCAACAGACGCAGGATCTGTCGTCATACCATCATCACCACCACCACCAACACCATCACCACCACTAATTGCTCATCAACAATAATAGATAATTAAGTAATGCTGAAATCTCGGCGTTTAACAACACTTCTCTCACAATCACTCACACCCGTGCCTTCTCCAATCGACACATTCACCCCATCCTCATCGCATGACAGTCCACAGGCGGACTCAGAACAATCGCAGCAAGCGCAAGAACAGCTCGTCGTCGACACGACAAAACTGCCAGCACCGCACACGCCCAAGATCGTCATGGCGATCCTGTTGACAACCACCGGCAGCCTGCTTGCCGCCTCGTCCCTAAACTCAAACCATTCGTCATCGTACTCGCTCGCGCTGCTCTCGCCTTCGGTCTCGCAAGTATCCACATCAGCCGGTTCCGCGTCCGGAATACTAGTCGGTAGCGGCCCAAGCGGAACGACAAACGTCGGAAGTCCGGGTGCGATAGTGGGGTCGCTTGCCAACGGGGCCATACATTTGTCCGATCTGTCGCCCAAGCCGAGGGTATACGCGTCCTACGCTGCTAGCGTCTGGCGAAGCTATTCTCGTGCCATCGGGTCCGGACATGTATTTGATGACGCGGTCGACACTGCCATGTCGTGGGTCGCCGTCGAAAATGAGGTAACCGATTTCGCATAAGAGTGTGTGATTGGATTGGCTAACACGACCGCACTAGGAATCGACAATAGTAGTAAAAGCGGTGTCCGGTCACATATTACTCGCCCTCGTAGGCGAACGGGGCGCGCCGGTGGGATTACTGCATGCACGAGCAACTGCAATGGCAAGCACTCTGTCCCAGGAGTTAAAAGGCTTCAGTTTTGAGTGATAGTTTGAGCATGGCATTCTTTCGGTCTGGAGTTTTGGTGTATGGCACAATATACTTGCATTACATAACGAGTACGAAACAAAAAAAAAGACATCGTACAACATACTAAACCTCTCTCCACGTCATCTGCGACTTTTCGACACTCGGCGTCTCGATCTTGTTCGCGTCGCCAAACGGATTGTCGTCTTCCTCGTCCTTGTTGCTGATGACCATCTTGGCCTTGAACTCCTGCAAAATCGGATTCTTGACCGGAATTGGCGGCGGCTTGCGTTTCTGCGCAAGCGACTCGGCCGTCGGACGGACCGGTTTCTGCGCGTCATCGTGCCCGGCAGATGGTGTTCGGTGATGCTGCGTCGATTTGCGCGGAGACGTAACCGACACCGACCGACGGCCGGCTCCTGGCGACTTTTCTCGCCTCGGCGCCGCCGTCTCGGACTCGGATTCGCTGTCGTAATCTTCAGAGTCAGAGTCGTGCACGATCGGCTGGCTCATCTTGTCGTAGAGCTGTAAGGCAGCAACGAGCTCCTCATTCGCGTGGATCAATGCGCCTATGTAGTCCTCTGACTCGATATTTTGTATATACCGAAGGACGATGCGGCGCAGCTGTCGGCATCGATTGAAGTTTTCGGTCGCTTTGATATTGTCTATCGCGAGCTCTCTTTCGCGGTTGATCAGCTTGAGCGCGTTTGACAAGTTCGTCGCCGCCGTGCCTGCTTCGGCTAGTGTTTGCAATAGCATCGGTTTTTCCTTTGCCAGATCAAACGCTGGCGCTTTTGGTCGCGACGACTTGGACTTGCCGTCTGCCCGACTAAGCGACCCTGACCGCGATGCCGACGCCGACCCAGACCCGGATGCGGGCGAGTTCCGCCCTTCTCTCTCGCGCTGCTCGCGCTGCTCCTCTTCAAGCTTCTTCTCTCGCGCCCGATCAGATCTAATCTCCTCTGGACTCCGCCGTCGGCTGCCCTCGCCCGGCCGACTCGGCTTCGGCGGTGCCGCCGCCGCTGCCGCGTCCGTTTCCCGGTCATGCTCGTGGTCATCATCCATATCCTCGTCCGGATCGACAAATGGCTGTTTCTTTGGCGGCGCCCGTTTCCGCTGTGGAAGCTGTTTATATAGCTGGGCGACCTGCGTCAACCCGGGCGTGTCTTTGTACGCCGCAGCCCATTGCACGCAGAGGCTGCTCATTTTCTTTTTGACGTCGGGGTCTGTAAAGTTGTCGGTTGCGAGGATCCGCATGCGTTCGAGGAGCGGTTCGTCTGCGAACTGGGCTTTGTGTTTAGTTAGTACCGATCTTCTAAAAATTCCCCGTCGGATAGCACATACTTTGGAATCGCTTTCCGCCATTTTCGATCAGGCAGTCGAGAACCTAAAATCGTCAGCTTGTCGACGACATTGTTGTGAAAGAGTACGCACGGTTAGAGCTCGCAATTGATTATGCACGCTACCGTACTTGAGTTTCTTCCGAATCGCTCGTGCCGCTTCCGTCGGCCTATTTCGTCAGTACTCGATGCCAGCAAGACGTTCAATCGCATCTAATCTGACTCACCCCGTTGGAGAAAGCCGAATGGTCTCAATGAGATCAAAGATGCCGGCGACATCGTCCTCCTCGAACTGGTCGGTCACAAGCCGGTCGATGGTGACCGTGATGGCCGTGTACGGGTGGTCAGTTAAAAATCCCATTCCAGTACGTCAACGATTATCTCGAACGGTGCAATGTTCCAAGGCACCATTTAATACAGCTGTCGTGGAATTGCACGATGCCAGCAACGCCTCTGTGGGTGCTGATGAGCTTATCGTTGGTTGCCTGTGCCGCATGCTATTGTCTAGTTCTATTATGGCTCGTCTACCACGACACGGCGCACGTGAACAATGCGCGGATTATAAGCGAGTCCTGTATTCTGCAACCCAGAATATTCAATCTGATACTGTGCCGTAGCCGTGCGAATGCGCCTGTGATGAATACGGCATACGTGCAGAATTGCGTTGTGGATGCTTCGGTTTTGAACCGTCATGCCTACACGTGATTAGCCTGTGAATGCGTTACCTTATAATACAGCACCGGTTCAAAGGTAGCAGATCAACGTAACCAGGTTCAAAGTCGCCGGTTCAATAGTGCGGCTCGGATTCGAGAGTCGATGCGGGGTTGGTCACTTTGGCCATATTTCTAGCTGCCTCGACCACAATCCACACGCGCACAATCTATCCCATCAATGGCACGACATTTCTCGCATCTACAAATACTCCTTACCCAGTGCTTTAGTAGTTCCTGATACACATGTTGACCAAGACCGTGCCGACGCTGCGCACGCGAGCAACTTCGCTCCTCCGCACATTGCAAAACCACTCGTCCGCATGCCCGTGCCACGCCTGCGGGACTCCAGCTCCATCTCAGTCCGCGTCTCTGTCGGCAGCACGCAGGCTAGCTGTTGCGGCGCCGATCGAGAAAGAGTACGCGTTCGAAATGGCCGCCAGTAATATCCGCTACGGCAACGGCGTCACGAGGGAAGTCGGCATGGATTTCAAGAACCTGGGGGTTAATAAGATTGCAGTTTTTACTGACCAGAATGCGCGTCTTATTTGACATTTTCCGACCAGGTTTAATTGTGCTAATTGATGCAGGTCCTAAATCTGGCACCGATGAAGACTGCGATTGCGGCCCTCGAATCCGAAGGACTGCAATACGAAATCTACTCCCACGTCCGCGTGGAACCGAAAGATCCTGCGTATGCGTCCACTTTACTCTACATTTTCTTCCGATCCGTTAGTTGCTGATATTAGCCTAGGGTCAAGGACGCAATAGCATGGGCCAAAAACATCGCACCAGATGCCTATCTTGCCGTCGGCGGCGGGTCGGTCATGGACACGTGCAAGATCGCTAGTCTGTACGAAGCCTATCCCGACGCTGAGTTCCTCGAATTTGTGAACGCGCCGATAGGAAAAGGACGGCCTGTTGATAGGAAACTGAAACCGTTGATTGCCGTGCCGACGACTGCTGGGACTGGGTCGGAAACGACTGGAACCGCAATCTGTATGTTTGTTCGTCATGGAGTTGTTGAATATGATGCTGACTGGGCAAGTCGACTTGGTGTCGCACAAAGCAAAAACGGGCATCTCGCACAGAGCACTCAAGCCGCTGCTCGGGATCGTAGACCCGCTCAATACACGGTCAATGCCGTCGTCTGTCAAGTCGTCTTCCGGTCTCGACGTGCTCTGCCACTCGCTCGAATCCTGGACCGCAATCCCATACTCGCAGCGCGTTCCCCGTCCTACGAACCCGATCCTCCGACCCGCGTACCAAGGCGCAAATCCGATTTCTGATGTATTCTCGTTCGAGGCACTAAGGTTGACGGTCAAATACCTGCCCCGGACCATCGCGGACCCGGACGACACTGAAGCCCAAGAAAAGATGCTGTTGGCGGCCACCCTCGCCGGCGTCGGCTTCGGAAACGCTGGAGTGCATTTATGTCACGGACTATCGTATCCAATCTCTGGCATGAACAAAGGGTACAAGCACCCGGGGTACCAAGTAGACTACCCCATCATCCCGCACGGCGTCTCGGTCGCCGTCACAGCGCCGCAGGTGTTTAGGTTTACCGGACCGTCAAACCCGGACCGACATCTCGCTGCCGCGGAAGTGTTCGGCGTCGACGTTTCGAACGCAAAGCCGGAAAGCGCGGGTGAGATTCTGGGCGACGCGGTGGCAGAGTTTCTCGTCAAACTCGGCGACCAGCCGCGCGGGCTTGCCGACCTTGGGTTCACGCGCGACGACATTCCTGGCCTGGTCGAGGGGACTTTGCCGCAGGCGCGGGTGTTGACGCTTGCCCCCAGTTTCCAGAAAGACGACGAGCAGAAGAGGGAGGACCTTGCCAAAATCCTCGACCGGTCTATGGCTTATTAAAAGACTGTGTAATGTGGAGTGGTGGTCTATTAGAAATACACATAACAAAATTAACCATGAAGACACAAAGCATTTGTATATCTAAGCCCGTCCAAAATGAATGACATGCTTCTCCAGAACCATTGTCTCAATATATGCGAAAAGAGCCTGTGGTCATGGCCAATCGATTGCGTGTTGTCTATAACTGTAAGATCAAAACCCAAACCGAGAATCTAACTATTTTGAGTGCCAAGGATCAAAAAAAAATATCAACAAAAACAATACTCCATGACCCACAAGAAATTAAAAAACCGTGAATAGTATCTACTTGTCCTTCTTTATCTCAGTCATATACTGTCTGTCGTCTTCCAGCTCGACCTCCTTGACAATCTTCTCCATCTCGTTTACCTGCTTCTTCCATGTCGTGTCGCTCATCTTCGCCTTCTGATCGAACAAAGACTGCTCCGGTGTACGGTACGACCCTCCGATGCGATCCCACAACGTCGTGAATTGACCGTAGTTGTAGTTAAAGTACAGATGATGAAGCGTGTGGCACGCCGCGCCGTTGACGGCCGGGTTGTTGGTCATGTACTCGCCGTCGTGGATGAGGACCGTCCAGATGTTGATGAACGTGAACAGGATCAAGTACGATAGCTTGTGCAGCGGGAACACGAACGGGAACATGTGATACGGGAGCGATTGCAGGTACCCGTCCATAGGATGGAACGCGTGGGACGCGTAGGGGGTCGGCACGATCCACTTGTGGTGCGGCTTGTGGAGGCGCTTGTACACGAGCGGGTGGTGCAGGCCGCGATGGATGAGGTAGATGCCGAAGTCGGTAAATGCAATAAAGAGCGGGTATTGCCAGAACATATAGGCCTTGCCGTACTGACTCGGGTCCCAATACATGCGCGAGTAGCCGTGGATCTCGGCAAGAAACCACGGCACGGTGTAGACCGCCATCACTGGTAGCGAGCCGAGCGCCTGCTTAACCTCCATACGTATCTGGTTCTTTAAGAACTTTGGATGCTCCATGTTGCGCTTGTCGTAGATGAAGATGTACGAGAGGGATGCGAAGAGGAAGTAGAGGACGATACCAAAAATCCAAGTGATGAGGAACAGCGCAATCGACTGCCGGATGATATTTGTACGAGGAATTGTCGACATGTACGCCACGGCTGGCGCCGGCACTAACGTGTACTCATATGGCTCAGAAGGAATGTAAGATAGCGAAAGATTCTTAGATAGCGACGAGACGAGCTCAAAAGACGGGTCGGTCCCCTGAAGGACCGATGTCAGGGCCTGGGGAACCGGGAAGAGCTTCGCATAGATGTGATCAAAAAAGAACGCGTCTGTAATTTCTAAGACGATGTCCATGGTTAATGTTCTTGCTGACGGACTTCCCGATGCACAGCTGTCTTCTGGGTGCCCGACGAGGCCAACGCGCGAGATGGACGAGTAAAATAATAAAACCACGGTTCGAAGAGGTGCACAATCGTTGCACTTTGACGCCAGTTACGGCTGCAAATGCCACAACAAATTGAGGTTAGGGTCAGGCCACTGATCGCGATCAGCTCGGACTCGGCTGGTCCCTGGCCGGAATCAGATAACGGTGCCGAGCATTCCGCCAATGCCGACCCACTCAACCCGAGTACGAGCAATCTGAGCCGCATTCTGACCGGGGTTTCTCGTATTCCTCGGCTTACAAGTCGCGGCCCGCCCATTCCTGCCTGGCCTTGAAGTCCACAGCCTTAATATCCGAAACCGACCATTAGCTATATCATGGCAGCTTCAGCACTCCCTTGCTTAATGCAACTAAGCACAGCCTTATACCGTCTGAACTTGGACGATTTTAGGTCTAGTTTTCTGGTTCTAAAAACGGGGATTGGATCGGCGTGTCTGGGTTGTTTTTGGACCGACTAGATTTATTAATTCTGTGATCACCCAGCCCTGAAAACATAGGCAGAATTGTGGGGGGCGCCCCTCAGTTAGAATCATAATGGCCTTCTCCCAAGGAGATTTAGATCCAAGGTGTATGCTAAAGCTTGCTTTGCGTCACTCAATCTCCACGATTTGGAATTCCTACTGATCCATTGAATCGGAGGCGTCACATCAGAAAGTAAGCTATGAATCTGCATGCATTTGCAGCTGTACCTTGGCCGGCTCATGCTAGGGGTGACAGAGGCATTCATTGAAGTCTGACAGCCGGCGGCCATGAGAAATTCGTGAGTACATTTATACATCATGTTATGGAGGCTAGCTGCTCACAGAAATGTTATTTTAGCTGCTGATTGAAGAGAGAAGGCCCCATCACAATCTCAATCTTACCGGGACACTTGGGCTTCATGTCAGTGATTTTTTTCTTGTTAATGCGTTGCAAGCCCTGGAAATAGAGGATTTCGCCATCCCTTTTTATGGCCTTGAGAGCGGACTGGCCAAGCTGGCAGAAGGGCATTGCCGACTTCATTACAAGGCAACTGTGAATTATTCTGTAACTTTAACGTTGTCCTTCTGGTTGCTTTATTGCTCTTTTCTCCTCGCTGCTTTGTGGGCTTGTCCTCTTTTCTATTATATATGCATATTAAAGTCCCGGTATCGCTAGAATATTCTTGGTTATGGAAACTATCCCTACGTTACAATCTGATCCTTGAACTTGACAGCATGAACTGGCCACAACTCCCGATCCTGTCTTTTGATTGACTCGAATTGTATGTGACTAGCCGAAACATGTTCACACAAATCCAACTAATTCTAGTAGACAATGTTCAACTGTATCAGGACGACAAGGTCCTATAAAACCCTTCTCCTTGGAGCTACTAACACTCTTTCACATTCTGCAAGGGCAGTGGTATTGGCTGTGCCGCTGTGCCTTGGAGATTTCACTAACCGTATATCCGTATGATGTCATTATCTTCTTCGGCATCTGCTCCTCACGTTGTTGGCCATAACCAATCCTCTAAGCCCCGAGTTACACACTTTTTATAATCTCCGTCGGCTTCGGCGGTGGCGCCACTTTCGAACCCGACAGCCAATATAGCGATTTGGGTTCAGGAATCGCAGCGAACTTCCGAAGGACTTTGCTTGTGATGAGCCGCAGGACCGAACCATCAGTTGCAACTCGGAAATATGGGTGTTGGCCCGGCTGAAACTTTGTCTCCCGACTGAAAATTACCACACTACTTCTTGCATTTAGCTCTCTCACTTTGTATGACTCTGGCATGAGGTCACTAGTATGCAATACTTTCGAATGATGCTTGCCATCGCATGTTAGGAGGTCATGGAGTGCTGAGAGGAATTATACAGAAGCTGTTGACGTCTATTGTACAGTTCGCCTTGGCAAACCGGCTCAGATTTTCATCAATATACCATTGGAGTTTTGTCTCTGTTATTTAGTTGACCGCAAGGTCAATATTCGTGTCGAACAGTCGACTGCGCCTTCGTGGCATAGTGCTACAATGTCATCGCCACCAGCGGGCTCCTCATCAAGCATGGCGTCCACCGCCGAAGTCGTCGAGCAGTTGTCGGGGTTTCCCGCTGATCCACCATCAAACGACATATGTGGTACCGATGAACGGATGCCTCGACCATCAAACGCTTCGGAGACCTCAAATCCGAATGGCGTGCTGAACAAGGAACACAGAGATTCGGTATCTGATAGACATGCCGCGACGAATGTTGTTGGATGGGACGGCCCGGCTGACCCTGCTAACCCATTGAACTTTGGCAATTTTAGAAAATGGGCTGTTGCCGTTATATGCAGTACGGGAGCACTGTGTGTGTATGTTCATACGTGTTAGATGCTGAAAAGTGCTGAGATCCAAGACGCTAATTGTGCTGTCACAGTGCTTGCTCTAGTTCGATATATACAGCGACATACGACGGTCTGGAACAGGACTTTCATGTGAAAGAGATCACTGCAATTACAGGACTTACATTGTTTGTTTTTGGTATGGGAGCCGGTCCAATGCTGTACGCTCCTCTATCTGAGTTTTATGGACGGCGAATAATTTACATCTTGTCGTTCATTTTTTACCTTGCGTTTCAATTTCCAGTCGGCTTCGGCAAGAATATTACGTCTGTGTTGGTCAACCGATTATTATCTGGATTAGCGGGAAGCGCTTTTATGTCGGTTGCTGGCGGCACCGTGAGTGATTTATTCTCCAAAGACCAGCTCGGCAAACCCATGATGGTTTTCACGGCCGCGCCTTTTCTCGGTCCGAGTTTGGGTCCCTTATTTGGAGATTTCATCACGCATAGACTTGAATGGCGATGGGTTATATATGTAATGATAATATGGACAGCGGTCATGCTTTGTCTTATTGTGTTATTTGTGCCGGAAACATATGCGCCTGTCCTTCTCCGATGGAAGGCTCAGAAACTGCGCAAGCAGACAGGCAACACAGACCTGCACGCACCAATCGAGAAAATCGAGCGGTCAGTTATCACGACGGTTATACTTAGCTGCAAACGACCGTTTCAGCTATTGTTTTTGGAACCAATGGTTTTCTGCTTATGTCTCTTCACTGCTATTCTTCTTGGAATAATGTACCTTTTCTTCCAAGCGTTCCCACTGGTTTTCGAGAATAATCATGGATTCGAGAAGCAGCACGTCGGCCTGAGCTTTATGGGTTTGCTCACCGGCATCATCCTTGGTGTTCTAACAGAGCCATTTTGGATGTCGACATACCATAAACTCTCTCTCAGGTCCGGCGGTTCTAGGCCAGAATTTCGACTGCCGCAGGCCATGGCGGGCGCTGTATTTGCTCCGATAGGCATATTTTGGTTCGCGTTCACGACCTACAGAAGCGTACAGTATATTGTTCCAATCGTCGCTGGCGTACCATTTGGGTTCGGGATTATTCTGGTGTTTTCTGGCGTTTTCACGTACCTTGTTGAAGCGTATAGACCGTACTCGGCATCGGCTTTGGCGGCAAACGGTTTCCTGCGGAGCTCCTTTGCGGCCGTGTTTCCGCTCTTTTCTGTACCTAGTAAGTCGTATTCCTAAGTGCTAATCGTGAGGCGAGGTTAACCCAATTTAGTGTACAATAACCTTGGCTACACCTGGGCATCAGCACTTTTAGCTTTCTTGTGCCTAGCCTGCACGCCGTTCCCATTCCTATTCTACAAATTCGGACCGTATTTGCGGAAAAGAAGTCGATTTGCATGGACAAACCAGGACGAAGAGATCAGTCAGCCAGAGGCCGCGTCATCTAGTGAGAAAACGCAGACGGAAGATAGAGATTGGGAGAAGGGACCAGAATAACAAGTTTTGACAGCATTCTATAGATGTTTCGGAAGTTCGGTTGGTGAGTATTTGCTCTCACATTTCCCATTGTTGCATAGGATCTGGATACACTGGGTGTAAATAGATGAGTTCCGGGATAGGTTTGATAGATTTCATTCATGTATGTAGTACATAAATTTAATTCGGACATTTTCGTATTTAAAATAAATTCCAAGCATGAGATCGAAAGGCAGGAATATTAAAAATATCCATAACCGCATTTAGCCTTCCAATTAGCATCGGAAAGTACCGTCGTATCGCTCCTACGCGTTGCACAGTGTCTGAGATCTCAGATTGCTGTCTGGAAGCGCAGCCGCGCCGTTGCTACTTCAATCGCATATTCGCATACACGACGAGCGTTGGGTTGTGGAATGCTTTTACAGGTTAGTGGCAAATAAACTAGTTTCCCCGCATGTCACCAAGGAGCCTGTGGCTGTGCGAATCTCACCATTGGTCCCCACAAAACAGGTGCTGCGCAGCAACGGACACTCTCTTTCCATTCAGGAACTGATTGTGGTTTGTATCAATTGTCAATGGCATCTGCCCGTCATTAGCGACCGTTAATAATTGGCTGTCGGGACTAATTATCGTTATTGGCATGATCAGTATTGCTGCCTGTTCAAGTCCCCTTACTGGCCGCGCGATTGAACCGAGATTCGGAAGGAATTTGACTTCGATTTGTCGACCATCGTATCTCAATTGATATAGCTAAAGTACCTTCTGGTTCTCTCAAATGCTGCTGATGCATTAAGATTGGTCAATTTAATCCGGAAATTGCCGCGTGCTTGACCACGAGAAAACTGTGACATCTATCCCGGCCCCCAGCATTGCCAACATCAGTGTTACTATGTCATGAGCCCTATTATGAGGATTTTGTGGGGTATTGGACACTACGTATGGGCTACTACGGCAAAAGCCTATCGCTCTAGGACATACATGTTATTTAGTGGCAGTAACTTTTAGTATTAGGCTTTTCCTGCTTCGGCGTAGAAAATGCCGTGTACCTCGTGAGCAGCCCGAGGTTGGAGCGAGGTGCGTCGTGTCAAGGTCAAACTTGTTCGGGGGGTATCGGCGAAAGAGGGGGGGACTCGTGCGAAAGACTTTGTGCCCGGCGATTCTGGGACAAAAAGCAATTGTTATGGCGGGCACTGTCTATTCAGGCTCGAAGAGGTACGATCGCCGAAATGCAGTCCTCGGGCGCGGCGCTGAAGTGGGTGAAACGCAATTGTGCCTGCCGCCAACGTTAACCAGCAAGCACTGCGAGTTCAATCTCAATTCGACTGGTACGAACGCTGGTTGCCGGAAGCGGCATCTGTTGCTTACCGGCGTCCTGACCTGGTAACAAGGCGATGCGTGGAACGTGAGATATCCGCCACGTGCGACCGTCCCCAATGTCGCGTGCGTGAGTTGAAAGATTTGGGTATTCGGGATGACCCACATCAGCAACTCGTCATTAAGAATAGCCTTTGCCAGAGCGACGTTTAGTCGCACATACTGAATTCAGGGTTCCGTGCTGCTTTTCTCGCCACACGTACAATCTCTTGAACACCGTCGTATATTCATAGTAACTGAATTATGGTAGGGGGACAATGCGCGAGTCTTCCGGTGGCCAGAGCCACTGTCACGCCTGCATGCTAGTTTAATTATAAGTGAAACAGAGCTCCCTTCTGACATGATCTTGTCCTTATCATATCCATCGTCTCGTCTCGCCTGACAGTCAGACGGTTGAGCCCCTATAACTAAGTGCGTATAACTGCAACTGTCAACATCGATCATGCCTTCGAGCTGCGGCACACCGCGTTCCTGCTCTGGACGACGTCGAGATAGGAGCTCATCTGTCAGAAGACGAGTTGATAGGGAACCTCGGTCGCGATCTGGTATGTTGGTTTGCCTACGAAGGAATCGCAGTTGGAATTAATGCAGCTTAGGGTGCCTTACGTGCCGCCGTCGCCATAAACGATGTGATCAGAGAAGTCCTGGCTGCATGAACTGCGAACGACTCAACATTCATTGCGAGGGTTATGTGTCTATCTTGCGTTGGCAGGATCGTTCCATGCAAATCGCATCGGTCACGGACACAAACTATCGGAGCCTTAGATATGTCAATATCCAGAGTGAGCATTATCGAGATTACAGCGATGAAATCGATACGCTCATGGAGCTCTATGCGCCATTTGATGTTCTCACAGACAATATGGAGTTAGTTCGACCGCCTTTGGATGTCACTTGTCTCGAGACTGACTCCCACTCTACATCATATGCGTCACCTAAGTCGACACCTTTTCCGCATATCCCTGTCCCGCGGTCCTGCGACGATTCTGCCCCAATGAACTTCGACGGCTACCGGACCGTCGAAACCTTGGCTAGTGCTGCAGTTCGGAGCGACATGGCCAAACCCTTGCAGCTATCAACAAATGTCGCCTCACCAGTGCCTAGCAGTCCTCTCAGCGATACGGAATACTCAACATCGTCGTCAGGCAATGACTTCTTATCACCGCCTTTGGACAGCCAGTGTTCCTACGCGATCCAGTCGGGGTCTGTTGATTCGTCCAACGAGGCAGGATTCCATCCTGCATTGTTAGATTTCAGCAAGTCTTGGTCTCACAACGAGGCAGGTTTCCATCCTGCATTGTCGGATTTCAGCAAGTCTTGGTCTCAGAACTTGCATGCGCATGACCTTTACGGACTTGGGCGTACACTACCGCTAGAGTTTGGATCGCATCCTGATGACGTTTTCTTTGGCCATTAACTTTTGATCCTCATAGAACTTCTTGTATGATAAATTTGGACATGTTATTAAGAAGTATTAGCTAATTAGTACTCTGGATAATCTTGGTGTTTGGAATTTTTATTGGTTGTTTTTGCTGGGATATTAGACCTGCTGTTCATGTCCAGTACAGTCCTACGTGGATTTAATTTTCGCACGTATGCGAGTGGATAAAGAGACTTTCGAACTCACGTAATTGTTGCTAAGCAGGAATCATCTGGTGTTCCAAGCAGCCCCGCAAAATATCAGAAACCAGATCTTCCAAACGACAAAATGCAGCATACGGCACAAGTATTCTCCATCGCGTCTTCGTCGGATGATGCCGTGCCGCGGAATCTGCCAGAATCTTTCAGAAAACTTGTGGGTAGTTCCGAATTAAATTATGACCGTGCGGCATCAATTGCGGCCCATGCACCGTACTTGGTAGAACGGATTGGCTCGGATACAAATTATTGCGATGTATATTAAGAGCGCCATCAATTCCGGCTAAACTGCCATGTGGTCCGCGGATCCATCGGATACTCAACAATCGTTATTGACCGAGAGGTGATTAGGCGAGAACTCCGCGATACACATGAGACAGCGGCAATTTGCGTCTAGATCTGCTTGCTTGATATACCCGCAATCTGGGACTGCGGAACAGATTGTAGAATAACTAAGAATCTACCGTAAACTATCACCCATTATGATCAAACATGGTTCGAACCTGAAATGTGAGAGTCTGCGTCTGAACTGAGTAGGTAGTTATGGGTACGCTAGTCAAGCTCCCGTCAGCACAATGCAACTAAATATAAATAAGTATAGCAGGCATGAGGCATCATAGGAGAAGACATAAAATTCATCATTAAATGACTCTTTTCAACGAACCTTCAATAACATGAAAGGGAAATCATAATTCGAGCCAAGCATGGGCAGCGTTGGCCAGGGTGCCGAAATGCCCAAAAAAACGAAGATTGCAACTGTGAGCTGCACGTGAACTGATGTGATTTGTGTGACTAATGTTACTCCGGCTTCTACATAACTATTGCTTCGGACAATCACGTTTGGCTGTCAAGAGAGCAACAAGTCTCTCAAAGAATTGGGCCGGATAGTCTCATCAAGCGTCCAAATTGGAAACCATCGACATAGCCATTGGTAACGTTTCGCTCCGCCAACCCAAGCCCGATAAACCGCAGCTGTTCTTCAAGCCTGGCAACGTTAGTCGTGCTTCTTTCATTATATTTCCCTCGGAATTTCAGCTTAATTAACTGTTTATGATGGTCAATGGCATTAATTAATAATTGCAATTATTAGATGAAAGCACTAACTCAACTCATTAGTGACTGCCACGTGCCCGTCCCAACTTCCCACGTGCGTTGTGCCATGCACAGCCTATATACAAGTCGTCACCTACGGGAATACTTCGGTTGTTTGGAAATTTAACTGTGACGATGTTAACATTTGTCGCAGCTCTAAATTGCGCACGTTAATGATCCTCTGATCGGCGCTGTCGGCTTTGCTGATGGCCCATAAAGAGATACCAGTACCGCATAAATTCAAAGATTCTCTGCGGACTAGTGTGATGATGACGCTTCGCTTAATGGGTATGATTGAGAAAAGACGGGCAGTTAATGTGTGTTCGAATGTAACAATCAAGGGAAACTTGCCAGGGGTTAAACTGTCGCTCAATTGACTCCTCCATAGCGAACACTGTGTCTGTCGTATAGTCTGATATGGAATGTTCGATTGAGTCTGCTCTGTTGTGAGGTAAGATGCCACGAAGCTGCCGTCCTTCTATTACGTACGAGTCCGTTGCCAGTGACGAGCCAAATTGAGTGCTGGTACTCGTGGCCTGGTTCTCACGTGAGTGGTATGGAGCTCCTAGGCGTGAACTGCAAAGCTACATGCCCACTGGAACCTAGAGTCCTTGCCGAGGACATGGAGCCCAATTGAGACCTAGAGCGATGGCGGAGCAAACAAGGCAGTCAAATGAATATACATTTCATTGGGCTTCCTGATATTGCTCTTGCCGGAAATAGGGGGCGATGATGGCATACAAATGATAGGTGAATTTTGATGAATATAATCAGATTACCGTTGGACAGCACATATTGCCGAGGCAATTGTTTTGTGTTTTAAGTTGTGCACTCATGACCGTGCCCCACTGGTTTCATGATTGCGAGTCGGCTCAATGGAGCACGTAATAGTTTGAATACAGTGAAGATATTAAGTTCACCGCCAGTCTGCGGTAGATAGGAGATATACGTGGACGCCACTGCCACGGCTTCAGATCATTATTTCGTCCATCCACGTGGCAAAGTCAACTTTCAGTACCTGACGCTCCCAGTTTCTCCGAATCCGTTTGCCACGTTTTCAGTATTGCAAGGTCCGGTCGTATCGGACATCTGTATTTGGAGGAACATTTATTGGAGACAAGTGCCGGTGAGATGTGAAGACGTGAATAAATAGCCGGTCTTGCTGGTCCCGTGTGAAGCCGGCAAGCATATCAAATTATTATACTTCACCATTTAAGATCCGCATGTGGATTCTCGCTGCTGTCAGCCATACGAGAACGGGCCACATTGGCGCATATAGTTGGCATTAGCCTTAACGATATATATTCTTAGGTATCCCATGCCCTTTTGGCATCATTTTAGCTACGCGCTGTCATTGCATTCATTTCAGTTCGCTCTCTTCCCCACACTTCTCTAGAGAATATAATGAATGAATATTCCCTGGATTATGACTTCTCCTGCCCAGACACGACCGTCCCGACAAGGAAACGACACCACTCGTCGCCGAAGGTTTGATCGTCAGCCTCGGTCCAGGGCTGGTAATGTTTCATTTTATCCTTCGCTTTTGGTACATGAGTGCTGACTGAGAAATTGTCAGGTTGCATTACCTGCAGAGCTCGGCATAAGCGGTGCGACGAGCGGACGCCGACCTGCCAGAATTGCGAGTCTCTGAACATCCTGTGTGAAGGCTACAACGCTCAGCTTCGGTGGCAGGACAAGTATATGCGCATGGTAAATATTCCTGACACCTCCTATCGCAGTCTGCGCTACGTCAACATTAGCCCGGAGCGGTTCAGCGAAGAGATGGAGCGACTCATGGAAGAATTCTCGCCCTTTGATGTCGATCATAACAACGACCTCGTCCGAAATAAAGATAAGGTTGTAATTACAAATCTCGACGTCGCGACATATTTGTGTCGACCTACAGTATTTACATCCCATGGCGGTTTCGATTCCCATAACGCTTCACAATACAACTTATTGCAAAATGACGAGCTATATTCAGAGCGAGTCAATTCAAAGTTGCCGTTACCGACAGCTATAAACGATATATTTTCTGTAATATCCCACCGATCCATGTCCGAAGTTGACGACAGCAATTATTTGTACATGGCCCAGGCCTATGCTCCATTGACGAGCGAATATGTATATGCGCCAGCCGTACCTAGCTCTTCAGAACTGATGTCATCATTGGACCCGCCGCTGTTTTATTGAGAGTTGTGTACGCTAAAAGTGAGGTAGTTCCGGTTCTTTGCCTTATCAAATTTGGTTTCATAGGTGTTTAAAGTAGGATAGACAAAGGGTTTAGACTATTGGCAAGTAGATCTGTTACCTGTTTGCACTGTGTAAATTAGTATTGTAAATTTATATATTTAGTATACAAGGCCATACATAGCCGCACAATACCATCTTCATAACCGGTACTCCCTGATCCTGTCTCAACATCCAAAAGGTGTAATAATACAATTCCTGCAGAAGGGCTTACATAATCCTACACTCCAATTTAATAATTCCAGGCCATCATGCCATTTCATAGTCTACGGTATCAATCCAATCACCATCACACCTCAGCTCATCACATTACCAGATTCGTTTAGCAACCATCTGGAACCGTTCTACCCCTTGCAAGTCAGTTGACACCTTGTTCTTCTGTTGCTGCTTTTGTTCCTCGTGTTTGTCGTCGTCATCCGGTTTATTAACTTGGTCCCGAATTCCGTCGCTCATGTCAATCAGACCCCATGCCCCGCCTTTTCTTTCCCCCTTTACCTGCTCGTCTGCGAATGGCCGCTCACTCCCAGAAGAAGCCGGATATTGACGCGCTTTGGCGCGTTTGAATTGTTGAATATCGAGTCGATGGCGGCTGTACTCCAACAACAGCGACCCCAGAACAAGTCTCAAAAGGACAAACATCGAAAATATTACGAATAAGATACCCAGATACAGGCAGACCTCAATTGTCGACATCATATATGATGCGGCGTACTCTAGGACCAACGCACTCGTACTTTCGTTGCCACCAAATCCTGTCGGGTGTGGACGCGCAAGTTCTCTGCCGTCATCATAGCCTGACACAAACGCCGCAACAGTGCGCGTGGGAATTAGAAAAGAGCGACTAGGCATGATCAGCTGTGCCGTCTGGGCTGTTGACTTGACGAATACGCAAACAAGCGGGATCAAAGGCACACCGATACGTTTTGTAAGATTGGTTTGTCCCGAAAATCCGTTTCGCAACTGGTCACGGCAAAACACGTCCAGAAATCGGCTGTAAACTTTCGGCTTCAACTTGTTGAATTTGGCGATGTAAGAGTGTTTTAGCCAGTCCACGCAGACCTCGCTTCCTAGGACAACAATTGCGGGACCCCAAAATGCGCCAATAATCGTGTTCATGCCTTTCCATGATTGTGGAATAATACCTGTCGATGATGTTGAAATTTCCCCAATATTTCGGAGACCAATAATTAAAAGCATGACCCACAATTGAAAGCGTTCAGAGATATCCGCGCAAGTTAGCTGGAACAAATTCTCACGCTCGAACTTCTTGAAAACAGTAGACTTGATCTCGCCAAATTGATTAGAGAGCAGAAGTGTAAGTAGAGCGTTAGAGTATGAGTTCACGGCAACATTGAGAGTGATCATTTGGCAAAACAGTGCGGCCGCATGCAGAAAGTTATAAAATATGGAGGCCATTATGAGGATACACAGACGGATCGGTCTCTGCAAAGTAGTGTTGGAAAAAAGCACCTCTATAATATCCTGCCCCAAACTACAGAACAGCTTGTCGCCAATCTATCAATTTGTTAGCTCAGTTGGATTTTGATTACCTCGCGACTCATACCTCTAGGACGTTGAACATGACGTAAAGTTTGACGGCAGATTGGCCACGGATATTGTGGTACAATACACTGGCATTGAGACCCGACAAAAAGTAGACTGTGCTGATCAAAACTACTGCTTGAACAAGATCGACCTTTTGAGGCTGTTGTAGGAGTAGTGGTTTGTTGGTTAAGAGCGACGTAAGTATCCGATATGAAGCACGAATAAACCGCAACGGCAAAATTGTGAAATAGTATAGGAATGAATCCAGACACGTCAAAAAGCCAAATAACAGTACCTATCACAGTTAGCTACCAACCACGGCCAACCTTGACAGACCAACACTGCACCTTCTCCAGCGACAATGGGACCATAAGAAAGCTGACGATTTGATCCAAATCTGACTCTTTAAATGCGGCTGCATCATCGCTGCTGGATGATATTTCGCGTTTGAAGTTAGTCCATAATGTGTTCCATATTCCTCTGTTTTTCTCCGTTGGCCATCGGACCGCCGACCGTCCGTTTGATCGCTTACGGTCTCCAGGCGCCTGATGTCGACGATGCGTGGCTATTGTTGGTAACTCGGCGACTGAATTCGTAGATGGACCTTCTGCCATTGAACATATGTCGGAAGACATTTGGTGACATATAGAATGGGACTTGTGGAGTCTAGAGGGCATCGGAGATGAGTCCTTGGCCGCACGTCAGTCTCTATCATTGCACAATTGCGGGGGAGCTAGTTCTCAAACTGGCATATACATCGTAACTGGCCGTTGGTATCTTTTGCCCCAGAATAGTTTAAGAAAACTATGGAGTCACAAAGTCACCACTCGATCACAACTCACGACCCACCAGGTATATTAGGAACATTTAGTTGACGACAATCAGATCCATGCGATATTTTGTCAAGACGGTTAAGTGAAGGTATGCGGAGACTACCAGGACTGTTGTAATTGCTAAATGCTAATATATGACATACCCAGACGGCAAATCCGGAGTCTAATGCTGTACTCTTGAATTTCCGGGTGGACCCCAGCACACCTGAATTCGATGTTTAATTTGATCGCAATTACTAAATCTAGACGGCAGGGGCAGACTAGTCCTAACAGCCTTTCCGCTGGGAATTCAAGGCGGGTTCAGCAGGCCAGGAGAAGCGCACCTACAGGCGCACGTAGTGCATCAAATATCCAAATACATGGAATTTCCAATTTCTCTTTCTTGACGGTTTCGAGCAGTAGTCACAGCAATCAAATGACATCAGTATTGTCATTCGACAGCACAAATCCAGAACGTCGATTCTTTTGATCTAGCCAGCCTCCCGATATCCGCGCGTTCGCCTTTGCAAACAGAACCTAAGAAAGGAACAGAGTGATGACTGAATTTATCGTCATAGAGTAGCCTTCGTGAGCGTTGACAGTGGTATCGAAAGCAAATACACAGGATGCGGATTTTCTCTACAGATATTTATGGCATTCGGTACCGAAGTTCAGGCTAAAGTGTCTGTGGTGACGATGTAAGGGTTACCTGTGATCGTAAATCTAGTTGTAGGCCGTCGTTCTAGCCAAGACAATAAGTGGCCGACCAACCCTTGAAGCAGTATAGCGGAAGGAGGTCCCTCTTCAAAAAGTAGCAGTACATTAGAAACATTTCTCGCCCTCTTGATGACAGGCCATGACTGCGACCGCTGGTTCTATTTCAGCACTTTTCCTTTTGGCGTGTAGAAGCGATCTGACAACTATGTATGAAGCAGAACGGACCGAAGATGTCGCTGATTCACCGATATCGGAGCCAGGCACAGCGAGATCGGCGTGAAACAAGAAGACTGAGCAATATGTGACTTGGAGTCGCCGACATCGCTCACGGCGCAGTGGTAAGTGCAGATAATGATACGCAATTGTGCCCTAAAGGTTAACGTTCTTGAGGTTGTATGATGCTTAGAATCATACTGCCGGCGATTGGGCTGCGAGTCAGCATAATTAATCTGAGACAGAAATATCAGCGCCACATGGAAAATTGTAATGGCATTAGTGGCGAAGATATTTTCTAACAGCTGTAGATAGCAACAGCCACCCCCATGAAACTAGAAAGGTTAAAGTTAGCAACTTAGGCCGCCAAATATCAATGTCCACGCTAACTGTGGCAATTAGCTCCAAATTGATAGTTCAAAATTTTCCATGCACGCGCTTGATAACTTGCTCCGCACATTCGATGACTCGTCGCCGTGAATTTATATGGCCTTCCAGATCCCCATCTGTCAACATCAACACTCAAAGCTACATCGAACAGATCGCAATGCCGTCAGCAGTTGAAGGACCGCGAACATTATACGACAAGGTCTTTGATGACCATGTTGTCAAGGCCGAGAATGGCACTTATTTGCTCTATATCGATCGCCACCTCGTTCACGAGGTCACCTCGCCCCAGGCATTCGAGGGCCTCACCAATGCTGGCCGAAAAGTGCGAAGAGTGGATTGTACCGTATGTCAAAGTCTCACTGATATCGCTGGACTAAAGGTTATATGAATTGTGGCCCAATGCTAACCGTGCGCAGCTCGCGACTGTCGACCACAACATCCCCACCACTTCTCGGAAGACGTACAAGAATTTGAGCACTTTCATTGAGCAGGACGATTCTCGTCTCCAGTGCACAACCCTCGAGGAAAACGTCAAGAATTTTGGCCTTCGCTACTTTGGCCTTGACGATGCTCGCCAGGGAATTGTTCACATCATTGGCCCCGAACAGGGTTTCACTCTCCCTGGATCGACGATTGTCTGTGGTGATTCGCACACCTCCACCCATGGTGCCTTCGGCGCTCTTGCGTTCGGCATTGGTACTTCTGAGGTCGAGCACGTTCTTGCTACTCAGACTATTATTCAGAATAAGTCCAAGAACATGCGAATTTACGTCAGTGGTAAGCTCCGCCCCGGCATCACTTCCAAGGATCTGGTCCTCCACATTATTGGCCAAATTGGCAACGCTGGCGGAAGTGGATGCGTTATTGAATTTGCCGGCGAAGCTATCCAGGAACTTTCTATGGATGCTCGTATGTCTATGTGCAATATGTCTATCGAGGGTGGTGCTCGTGCCGGTATGATCGCACCCGATGCCACTACTTTCGCCTACCTCAAGGGTCGACCGTTAACGCCCAAGGGAAAGCTCTGGAATCAGGCGCTTCAGTACTGGAAGACACTCCACTCTGATCCTGGTGCAAAGTTCGACATTGATATCACTATCAAAGCCGAGGACGTCATCCCCACAGTCACTTGGGGTACTTCGCCTCATGATGCGCTTCCCGTTACTAGCAAGGTCCCCGATCCAGCTGACTACATCGATAATCCAGCCAAGCAAGCTGCCATCACCCGTGCGCTCAGTTACATGGGTTTGACCGCGAACATGCCAATACAGTCAATCCAGATCGACAAAGCATTCATTGGCTCCTGCACCAACGCTCGTATCGAGGATATGCGTGCAGCCGCGAATGTTGTTAAGGGCAAGCACATTGCTCCCAACGTCAAGCGTGCAATGATTGTTCCTGGTTCTGGTCTTGTCAAGCTGCAGGCTGAGCACGAGGGTCTCGATAAGGTTTTCGTTGACGCCGGATTCGAGTGGCGTGAGGCTGGTTGTTCTATGTGCCTTGGTATGAACCCTGATATCTTGTCGCCTCAGGAGCGATGCGCCTCGACTTCAAACCGAAATTTCGAGGGCCGTCAGGGTGCTGGTGGTCGCACTCATCTCATGAGTCCTGCAATGGCCGCTGCGGCCGCTATTACTGGTCATATCACCGATATCCGGGAATACTATAAGGAAGAGAAGAAGGCGGCCATCGAAGTCTTTGTCCCATCGTCAGCATCAGCGACCGACGTGAGCGAAACTGAGTTTGAGGACAGTGAGACCTCCGACTCCGATGTTCCTGAGGAGAACAAGACTGCCGCTAGCACGAGTACTACTGCGGCGCCATCAGGCACTGCATCGGCTGGTACTGGCATTCCCAAGTTCACGGTACTGACTGGCTATGCTGCTCCTTTCGACCGATCAAATGTCGATACCGATGCCATCATCCCGAAGCAATTCCTGAAGACCATCAAGCGCACCGGTCTCGGTGCCGGTCTCTTTTATGCTGACCGCTTCGACGCCGTCACTGGTGCCGAGAAGCCGGACTTTGTCCTTAATCAAGGCGTCTACCGCCAAGCCAAGACGCTCGTTGTCTCCGGTCCCAACTTTGGTTGCGGCTCGTCTCGCGAGCATGCCCCATGGGCACTCGCCGATTTCGGCATCATGTGCGTGATCGCGCAGTCTTTCGGCGATATCTTCTTCAACAACTCGTTCAAGAACGGTTTGCTACCGCTGATTATCGATGGCGAGATTATCAAGGAAAAAATCATGCCTGTGGCGGACGCTGGCCAGCGTATTACTGTTGACTTGGTCAAGGAGGAGGTTCGAAATGGCGAGACCGACGAGATTTTGGCCACCTTCCATATCGATGAATTTCGAAGGCATTGTTTGATTAATGGTCTCGACGATATCGGATTGACTCTGCAGAGTGAGGGTTTGATTGCCAAGTATGAGGACTACCGTAAGGCGACTTTCCCGTGGTTGGAAGGCGGCTCGACCCTTGTCCGGCCGATTGTTCAGGGCAAGATTCCAGGTGTTCCTAATGCTGTTGAGTGGTAGAGTTCGTGCGATGAATTTAAACTGTACGTTTATGGAGTAGAAAATCTGTTTGGTTAGTGGATAAAGGTGCATTGGTGGGTAGTACGCTTGAATGTAGAAGATGCCGTTTAGTAGTAAAATATTATAAAATATACGTTTTATTTCCGATTTGTATGCTCGAGTCAGGCAAATAGTAGTCGTTTAAATATTCAAGAACATGCAGACAAACGTGCGGTATCGAAGGTGGATGTGTCCCGATATCGTAACTCCCAACCAAGACGAACGTGGACGTGCACGCTCTGCGCCTGATGACCAACGCAATTTGCCCACAAACACATCACTGAGACCTACCTACGTTCTATCCCGGCCAGTTACTTGCAGCGTGATTTATCAATACCTTCTCACTCCATTACGATTTGTTCGGGGCTGCGTAGCATTTGAGTTTCTGAAACGCCTTAGTCCCATACTGATTACAACGTGTCGACAATGGTCAACACATTACATTTGTCGGGGACGTCCTACGACGTATGCTCTACCACCAAATCGTTTTACCGGAATAGATGTTAACCTCTACAGATCGGATTCAAGCACGGCACTCTGGCCCGGTCGCAGATCCACTCATGTCTGGTTAACTACGCGACGTACTTTGCCAACGCCGGCATGTCGCCCGGCGACGTGGAAGATCTCGCATCCGCGTTCTCGTCGACGATCCAAAAAATCACACCCCACCTGCACGACGAACTGCGCGGCATTGCCGACGGCGCCAATGTTCCACTTTTCGACATCGTCGCCCTCAACGCGCGGTCTGAGATCGCACTCGCCGCTAGGCCAGCATCGGCCCGACCGGACGAGGACGAGGACGAGGATGAGGACGTGCCCATCCCACCGGACGGATGCACTACGTTTGCAGAAACAATACCCGGTGGCGCGCAATGGCTCGCGCAGAACTGGGACTGGCAGACGTCCCAGCTGGCGAACCTCGTGCTGCTTGAGATTGAAACGCCGGCCGAGTCGCCTGCGCGGGGCATCAGGCTCAACACGATGACAGAGGCCGGCCTGCTGGCCAAGGTCGGCTTCAACTCTGAGAAAGTCGGGGTCTGCCTGAATGCGCTGCGTGCGACGGATCTGGACGCGAACAAATTGCCGCTGCACGTCTTGTTGCGGCTCGTGCTGGAGTCCGGGTCAGTTGCTGACGCGCGGCAACGGATTACGGACGAGTTTGGCGGCGGCGCCGCATGCTTTGGGCACTTTGGTGTTGCGGACGGGATGGATGGCGGTCATGCAGAGAGCTGGGAAATTGGGCCATACGGAATTGGCGTTATAGAGCGGGATCAGAATGGCCGGTTGTATCACACGAACCACGCTTTGAAGGAGGGATTGCAGATTCATGAAGTCATCTGGCTTGAGGACACGAAGGAACGACTGGTGAGGTTGAAAGAGTTGGTCGAGGCTAGCGATAAGAAGAATGACGTCTTACGATTGAGCGACACGCAGCAGAAGGACAGGATCTTCGCGTTCCTCAAGGACGAGGATAACTACCCCAACTCAATCTGTCGTGCGAATGATCCCTGCCAACGTGGGTTGCTGGGCGAGATGCAGACTGTCTTTTCGATTGTTATGGATCTGAAGGACGCTAAAGCGTGGGTCAAGGTCGGGAGACCAAAACAGATGCTCGAAGAATTTGAATTGGCGTTTTAGTTGATGGGCCGATGCATTTTGCACTATTGTGTCACTTTGTATGAGTAGTATTTGTGTCGTTGTGAGGGGTTTCCATATCGCTATGCCAGTGAAGGGAGTCAGGATTGCGATTATCGCCGGTGCGAGCAGATCAATTGATTCAGAACGCGTCCCATTCGTGTAGACTTAACAGAAAAAATACAAGTAAAAACTTAAAAGATGCGCGTCTTGACTCGATGTTGTGATATCAAACATCTCGTCTTGTAATTTCAAGGATCAATTAGCAGCGAAAGCCATAAGCACACCATATTGCCCTGGCCGTGACACTAAACGCTGACAACTAGTCTATGGGTGACACGAATTGAAATTTCTCTATTCGCATTTGTATTCGCAAGTTATAGAATTACGGATCGGCACGGATACACGGATAACGGATACATCCGCGGATATCCGTCAAAAAATACGGATACGGATAGACATTAGGCAGATACGGATACGGATACGGATAAAGCAATCTTGATCAGTCATATCCGGATCGGGAGAAAACTAGAATATCGTCGAGATACACTATACAGAAATCAAGAACATTGCGTCAGCTGTTCAGGGAAATGAACTGGTTACTCACCTGGCAAGCAGTCTATCCAGGGCGACCGTAACCGTTCTCCCGTCATTTCGAAACGACACAGTGAGTCTGACCGTTTTTGGAGACTGGCTATGCGATATCTGGGCCCAAGATTCACCCACCCTTTCTCGGCACAATTTCTGTTCAATTTTCCGGTCACAAGCATGCCTCTTGATCTGATGAATGGAATTGACATATTGCTGAAACGCATGAAGGATGCAGACACAGCACCACGAATTGTGTATGAGTGCGTTGAACGGATCAAGACTTTCCTTAATACCATGACCTGTCAGCTGCTCCAGCCATGCAGGCATGCATACTTTTCACTTACGTTTTCAGCATCCCAACCTATCTGCCGATGAAGAGTATGCGCCATCACGGACAATTATGGGACAATGATAAGTGTGGTAACTCGGATCATCGACATGGCGGGTTGTTTTCTTCACTAAGCTATTAATAGTCTATTGAAGGACAGGCCATATCTTTACGCCGGACGAAACTCAGCAAGCGTTCATAAATTTTAGCAATCATTCAAAGAGCTACCATATTAGTCTGGTTCTACTTGGTTGCATGCGATTTGTATATATTGATCATAGCGTCCGGTATGACTCTGCATCAATCAGTGAGAACCTGGCAAAGGCGGATGTCATCCAAGCATATCCGACCCTCCAGAATGGAGATCCAGAGTTCCATCCAGGTCTTCAATGAGCACCCTAATTTACGAGAAGAGGTACGATAATCACTGCTGGCAGGGAACGAAGATTTGCTGAAGTGATGATTGCTATTGGAATTAGTGAACATGAGTGAAGACATTCACGTAGGACAAGCAGAAGTTGTAGTAGATGCAACGTGTTCATCGATTCGCATTAGTTGACTGACGGATTAATGACCTATAATTAAGTGCCATTGCCGTTATACCCGGATGATAAATGATAGAATAGATTTTGTCTGAGAGTTGAGAGCTGGCAAGGTTTTATTTAAAGTGTTAGATCACCAACAAACCAATCCTCCCATTACTACTCATCATACATATATGCGAATACAGGATCCTTAACATTGCATAGTTCTCATGGTACACCATCCAGTAATGACAGGGAAGCAAACTATTCCTATCCGCCGATTATCACACTATCAGGGTATGGTGATTAAACTTGATGCCAAACTACGAAAATCTCTGTGTCCAAGGTAAGACTATCGCCGTGGGGAGAGGCCGTTAAAGGTCGATTAAATTTTGTTGCCGCTGAGCTGTCGTCTTAACGTCTCAATAGTACACTGTTGTCAACGAAATGACTTGCAGACAAGTCCTTGCTGACGAAAAAAAGCACTGGCAATGCGAGTGCAACATCTAGCAGACGCGCGAGAAGTTGTCGCCATCTCCTTTCGAGCGCTCGGGTGCGGAAGAAACTTCATACTGTGTCTTAACATGACTGTATTTGATTCACTGCAATTCCGATTAGAACATAGCTGGATTTCTTAATTCCTTTCACTTATTGGGTTCCCATTGAAAGCCCCATTCAAAACCTAGTCCAGCACAGTCAATGTCCCGGCCATTGAGCTGACATCACGAATCGTCGTCACGCCGCAACCTATAGTACTCTAACTCGCCACCCAACACAATGAAATCATCTTCCTTCAGGGATTCAGGCGAAAATTCATTCTTTCCGTTCAAAACCTGCGATTCTTCGAAATCGACAAGAACCATCCTTCGCTGTTTCGTTAGAAGAAAATTTCGCAAACCCAAATCCCCGTGGACCACACGGTGCGAGTGTATCTGATGTACAATGGCTTCCGTTTGTAGCGCAATCCAATGTGCTTGCGATTCGGTCAACTCTCCCGGAGAATACCACGATAATGGCCAGCCATCGATATATTCGATCAAAATGACTTTGACGCTCCGATCTGATTCCGCTGGTCGATCTGCAAAGTGACAGGCAAATTCACCGTAGAAAATGGGGACAACAGAACCTTGAATTGAAGATAATGACGAATAAGCTGCAGCCTCTTGTGCAGAGTAGTGATTTGTCACGACTTGCTTTAACTCTTCAGGGGAATCATCGTCTGGTAATTCATCGACTGGAACAAACAGGGGATCGAAGAATTTCGCGACTACTTGCTGTTTAACCGGACAAGTTGCTCCGGTGGCCCGTTCGATCTCCACCAGCACAATCTGCGAGTGGCGGGACTTTCGTACGCGAATATGCTTCTTAATTCGAATCACAACTGTCCCATCGCCTTCCGTTGCGCGCAGGGTAAAATGGTACTGTGACCATAAGTGTTCTGAGGTCCTTCGATATCGTTAATGAATGCCAGTCTCAAAGGGGGGGGTAAATCAATGTTCAGGATCGGAGGACACTCAGAGACGCCCTGCATAGCAGCATTGTATGCGACTTGGAGTAAAATGATTTGATTTCTGTGTCGCTTAAAGAGGAGAGACTGTGAGTGTCCAATCCAATGACAAGTGCGAACAAAGTCAAACTAAAGTAAAGTTTGCGGGAGCCCTATCCCTAATTGCCCAGACCTGAAGTACGATTATCTGGGTTCCACACCGCCCCGACCAATCTTAAATTCCTTCGTATTTATCATTCCCCTGCTTTGTTATGTCGGCTCTTTCTCATCAGGAATCAAGACCAACAGACTTCCCAATTGATGGACTGCCTCCAGGCACGCTTCCCCACCCTGATGCCACCGCATTAGATATTTGGCGCGTGCTCAATTTTCCGTTATCGATGTACACCGTGAATGCGGGGCCCGATCGTTCCACTGGCCACGATTCTTCTGCCTCAAATATAATCTTCGGTTCCTTGAGAAACCTGACCCCGTGGAATTTATCGGCTTAACAGACTGCGTATCTCGCTATGATACCTCCCTCTCTGACTTTTTTCCCATTGAACCTGATCGCACCTACTGTCTGGACCTGGAAGCTGATGTGTTCGGGCGGCTCATGTTTACCTTGTGCACCGGTTAATGTGATTCTTCAAAGCATATACCCACAGTTCAATATAGGTTGCAAGTCGGAGGTGAGGTGGCTCAGGGGAGATGGATATAGCCGACTTGACATGAATTGGCAATGCAATGGAGTAATATTCGCAGTCCTTGAATTCAAGCGTCCGTATTCAATAAGATATTCAGAGTGGAGAAAGCCAATGACTGGAGCGGGACAGGTCACAGGAATTGGTCAAAGGATCGCTAGGCAGCTGAAGAAGTATGGATATTATGCTCGCACGCCCTACTTTGGAGTTTCTGACTGGTTCACACTGATGCATTTTAATACTTGGAGGTCGCATGACGGTATGGAAAAAGCAGACGGGAGGCATTCCGCCGTCTAGTCCAGCAGAATATGCTTGGGTTGACCTGGATGGTGCAATGCGGATGGCATTGTTTTGCTTCCTTATGGAGGCTCTGCAATGGAAACTATCCAGTAGTTGATTATTATCGCATGTGCAACATCGATACAGGACGGATTGCCTAACTCTTCAGGGATCAATTAACACAAAGCTATGCGGACATGGTTCTTTGGTAAATGCCATTGGAACCTGATTAGCACGGTCTTTGAACTAAGAAATTATGTATTTTGCAAGGCTTGTAGTATTGCCTCCATAATCACATGCGCAGTACAATATAGGTTGACAATTCTGTTTAAATGAATATAAGACATTGCCGTATTTACTCCAGCTCGATTTGAGGTCTGAGCAATGTTTTGTACAATACAATTCACGATAAAATTTCTGAAACGCAGGAGCGATAGTGCTTTATAGACAGCATGACCCCTCGGCCGACCTGGAGGAAATGAGATTGTTCATATATGACCAATTCGGTGTCACTGTTAGTGCTTCTAAATATAAGCTGGTGGCGCGCCGACCATGGCCGACTTGCGTCTAGGTGATGTTGTCGTCGGCGAGGGTAATGCAGTCTGACCTAGGAAAGATTGTCGAAAACGGGCGAATCGACCGAAACGCCACGCCAAGATATCCTCCGCAGATCCTAGGCACAACTGGGTCTGTTTTACGAGCAAAACACGAACTAGAGCCCAGCCGCATCGCCTTTCTTTTTTACGAGCGAAGCTAGAACAACACCCGAACTACGGTCGACCGAATGCGCTAGACCATCTCTTCCGTGCAGATTACAAGCATGAGTCTGGGCCGGATCGATGTGATACATGCGACAAAAGCAGGCTGGTGGCGCGACACGAGGTCTTCCAAGAAGCCCAAGATCCATTACGGCGCAGCTGCCTCCGGAAATCAAGTCATGCGGTGCACCCAGACAAGAGACAAGTTAGCTCGCCAATTTCAGGTGATAGGTTTCGAGATGGAGGCCGCTGGCTTGATGGATACTCTCCCTTGTCTCCCAATCCGGGACGTATGCGATTACTCGGACTCCCACAAGAACAAGGAGTGGCAGAGGTACGCGGCCGGGACCGCGACTGCGTATGCGAGGTAGCTGTTGGATTCGCTGCCGCCAGTAACTGACGCACAAGCAAACGCTGCTTCAACAAGGCACGTGGTTGATCCTACTGGTAAGACAGCACTCAACCTCCTAACGCCCGTCAGAAGCATCCTAACTGAGACTGTAAGCAGATCGACCTGTATCGACCGATCGTCGACAGCACCTACTGGAATCTCTCAAATTCGAGCAGATGGATGCTCGCCAGACCAACATACAACCCGCCCAAGCTAAAACATGCCGCTAATTTCTCAAGCACCAGGCAGACGAGGAATGGCTCGACCCCGCTAAACGATCACAGCACCATGGCTTCTTGTGGATAAGGGTCAAGGCGGGTGCAGGGAAATCGACCATAATGAAATACCTGTACTCAGAGGCGAAGAAAAAGAGTAAGAGCGACCCGAACGCTCTCGTTGCCTCGTTCTTCTTAAATGCTCTAGGCGTACCCCTGGAAAAGTCAATCGCGGGCATGTACCGGTCCTTGCTGCACCAGCTGCTCGAAATGTTTCTAGACCTACAGACTGCCTGGACGACACCGACATTGTTCCACGCCACCGGCCACCAGCAAGGGTGCCCTTCATTGAACTCGTTGAAGGAACTTTTCCGAAGCGTTGTCTCGGGCCTCGATAAACACTCATTTACTTGCTTCGTAGATGCTCTTGGAATGTGAGAGCAACAGGTCAGAGAGATGGTCCAATTTTTTGAAGAAGTAGCGGCACCCTGCCAGTGGCGACATCCATTTCCGAATCTGTTTCTCTAGTCGATGTTCGCAAAGGGGTCGTCCTCACGCTCGAGGATCAACCAGGTCACGAGAAAACTTGGCGCAGTATATTGAGAGCCGTCTCAACATAACAAGACTCACCCTCCTCGAAGAACTGAAATCTGAGATCCTTCGCAAATCCGCTGGCATCTGCATGTGGGTCGTCTTAGTTGTGGACATCCTGAACAAAGAAACAATAACGGCCCCCTCTCCGTGAAGAAAAAGTTGGTTGAAATCACGGACAAGCTGAGCGACCTCTTTGAACGTATCCTGACACGCGACCAAGAAAACATGGAACGGTTGCTGCTCTGTATTCTCTGGGTTCTTTGCGCAGAGCGGCCACTCCGGCCAGAGGAGTTCTCTCGTTCTTGGAGTATGCCAGCCGGGGACACGTGAATGCTGCGGCGGCCACAGTTCCTCAAGATGATTTTTGAAATATTCAACCTGTTCGAAAATGTCAAGGCTCGGCAATACAGCCCAAATGCAAGCCCTCTTTGTATGCTGGCAGATCGAGGGTTTGCAGAGCTCATTCGCGGGTGGGTCCCAAAGGAGCCGAATGTTCATATTCTGGGAGAAAGATACAAGTATCCACTTTTCGCCGCTTTAGCCAATAGCCTTAAAGATGTCGTAGCTGCTCTTCTAGGATTGCCTTCGAGCTTCTACGAGGAATGCGACATCACCAAGGGACTGAAATATAAGAAAAGACCTCACAGGATACGAAGATCGAACCCCGTTGACTCGGGCGGCTCAAGAAGGTCGGTCAAAACATCACTCATGTAGAGTCGACGCTGTTGACAAGGATGGCTGGACATCAATCAAGTGGGCATCGATGAACGATCACAAGGCTGTTGCGAGGCTCCTCGAAGGCCGTCGTATGTACGTGAGTCTGTGACCTAGACGTTGGCCGCAGCCCGGTGAAGGCGTTTAGCGATCAGCGAAGTAACCCGCTGGCGTTGTTTGCCACAGGTCACGGAATTGCGGTTCCGCCCACGACTGGCCAGATGCAAGCAAGGAGTAGTGATGAGAGTCAGCAAGAGATATATCCTGAACAGGCCCAAAGTGACACAACATCTAGGTTCTATGCCTGTATATAGATAATTCAAGAAACGGTAAGATCGTGGAGCCACCAACTGATCGGTCTGTTTGTATCCCAGCCACAAGTGCATCCTCTGGCCATCCACAGCCGTGAACTCGCCATCACCAATATTGAAACGGCAGCCAAAGACGATATAGCAATACGCCGAGGGTGTTTCTTTGGGCATGACGATTGGGAACTACTACACGTAATTTTGTGTATGGTAATTCTACTCGACTCCTAGTCGCTGTATCAGATAAATCGAGGCACCACTCCCAACTACAAGCAATAAGTCGTCGTACTTTCACATGTGTGCCTTGGAGGGACCATGGTGCCCATCTGTGACCATAGGGGACCAAGATATTTCCCTGGAAGGGCCATGAAGGAAGCTCTCTCTCTTATTATTGGCAAGAGTTACCATGGCGAATCAGAGACCGAGAAGCGATCCCAGCGCTCAAAGTATTACTCATATTTTTCGAGGACTGGTTACGAGCAGGAAGAATCAGAGTTAATCCTTAAAGTGATGAAGACTTTCACTCCCAACACAATTACGGATCATAGCTGTTCCATGATAACTTGGAATCCGACGCGATCGCCTTAGGAACTACTCGGAGTTAAATTTTTAAGTTAATCCTAACAATGTCGAAGGACGAGGGAGTACGAACAGATAGACTCAAAGAGGAATGGTTGGTAGGTGCACCATGAATCTCCTTTACTTTATTAATTAAAACGTAATAGGTTAACTAATGACATCAAGTATTGAACAGTACCTGACGAGACGGGGACGTATCGAAACAGACAAATAGCTGGTGTACACTAGTGGATAATTATAACTGAAGATCTTGTTTAAAGGATGTCGATCTCTCAATTGGCTTCAACTCTGTGCGACTTAGCAATGAGATTATGCCAACCTATAAGTTCTCTGTCAGGAACATTTAATTTGGCGGATGCGGATAAGGCGGAGATGGCGGATAATCGGATAATTTCCTAATTAGGAAGATCGAGATGGTAGTTGAGCGTAGACTATTTAAGGTCAGGCCCGTAAGCCAAATGGTTCACAACCCTGACCCTTACCCTAAACCATGCTTTGAATACTAAACTATAAAAGGAAGTTGTTTAACCTAAGTAGGCTAGCGTGATCATTAGTGAATTTACTCGATTAAAGGCGGATACAAGGCGGATTTATTCGACAAGATGGCGGATGGCGGATGACGGACATAAATCCGCCAAACTTGCGATGGCAGATGGCGAATAGGGTCAGATTGGGCGTATATCCGCATTCGACACAGCCCTAGTGAGAGAGGCTTGAAAATTCATACATACTTCTAAGCCAGCCCCATGGCGGTGGGGAGTCAAATGGGTAGTGGGTCTGGCTGCCAACAATGCAAAAGAAGTTCTGGAAGCTGCGGGGTACCCGGCACTAGATGCGGGGGCAATAGATGCCGCCAGTACTTGAGCTAAAGCTCAGGCTTGGTACTACAGGCAGCCTAATACACTCACTGCCTATTTACACATTCTTGTTGAGGTCTAAATATTTAATTTTATTAATTGAAAAAATTGTTGGGAATATCGGTGATATCTCGCCTATGCGCGCCGAGTCCGTTAGGGCTTGAGCTCTCGCGTCCAATATAGATAGATGCAGGTAGATAGCTTCACCAATCTAGCGGTCTCCTTTAGTATCACGCTGCTCCCGCTGTTGGCATGGCCTCTGTGATCTAGGGTATATCCAACATAAATTTTAAAATGAAATTAATTAATTTTTATGAAATAGATTAATTTAAAATTAAAATAAAATTAAAATTATTAACACGAACATCTTAAAATCGTTGTACAGATATCAAGTGAAGATGATTCCGAGTAATTCAAGGTTTTGATTGACTTCTTTTAGTACGGTGCGAGGTCCGCGAAGACCTTGATTTTGGCTCTGACAATAATCCCGTTTCTACGGAACTGCTGCTTCGTGCGACAGAGACAGCCTCGAGGCCCCGACGGAGCTGGAAGAAATTGAAACAGCTCATCAACAAGAGCCTAGAGGCAGAAGTAGTGCTCTAGCAAGCGGAAGCATTCACGTTGACCGCTACCTAGTTCCTTTTAGATAGTGTGTAAGTATATGGTACTTACTCACGCAACCAATGGTTCAGCAGCAATATCCAACCATATCGCCGTATAGCTTTAGAAAAGAAAGCTAAAGAACTGCACTAGTGAAAAAACTTCGTTTCCACTGAGTGAGAATTTGTTACACATCTTTTGATTGGATACCATGTCCTAACAGAACTCAAAGGTGCTATTTCTTATTGCAGACATGCATCAGATATTATCTACCACGGCAGCACGCCCCCGTCGAGGTCTACTATACCGGATTTCTCAATATCAGCATCCCTTTGCCCTGTGACAACTTCCACGAGAGCATCTGCTGCGTCCCGCGCGTCCCTCGCACCATTCTGAATTCGCATAGCACGACCAGCCTCTCCGGTCAGGTTAGTCACGCAGAATCCCGGATTAAAGGCACAAACTTTGCAACCCCATTCGGCAAAGTCGACTTTGTGACAAGCCGCTAGCATATTCAGCGCCGACTTACTCATCCGGTAATAGTCGCCGCGTATCTTATATTTGGTTTTATACCTCGGGTCTAGTCGATGGGCGATAGACCCCTGATCAGACGAGGTGTAGATCAGTCGTGGGTTTGACGATTTTTTCAAAAGCGGTTCGAAAGTCTCTGTAACAATGGCCGGGCCAAATACGTTTGTTTCGAAGGTCTCACGCAGTTTCGTCAGAGTGTCAGTCTGGCGAGTCACGATGATACCCGCGTTGTTGATTAGCACGTCCAGTCTGCCGAACTTGGTCTCGACTTCCTCTTTTGCGGCCACAATTGACTTCTGGTCGGTAACGTCAATCGAGAGAAGCGAGATACTGCCCTTCAACGAGCTGGCGTGCGAAGAACGGATGTCGTCCAGTGTCTTTTTGCCCTTCTCCACGGACCGGCTCCCAAGCAGGATATCGAAATCCGGCGACTTCTGGGCCAGAGCAATAACAGATTCAAGTCCGATTCCACTGCTGGCTCCTAACGCACAAGTTCAGGGTGTGTCTTCGATCGGTTCACGTCGGAGGACTTACCAGTGATGAGGACGACGGTCTTATCGGATGCCATAGTGAAATTCCTAAGCTGTCGTGTTCGGTAAGGAGATCGGGCAGATGATAGTTGCTTCGAAAACTGTAGTCGGGTGGGAAGACTTTTCCAATCGAGACAAATCTGGCGAACTTATAACATTTGAAATTATTTAAATGCACAGGCTTACAAGAATGACATCAAGAAGTCCGCTTAAGTCCGTTAAATTCTTTGTTGTTCCGCAGATAAAAGGTTTCTGCATATATGCAAGCGACACCGAGGGTGGTTAAAATGGGGATTTTATTTTCTTTGTTTGCTTTGCCGTTCCCCGGCTTCGATGTCCGACAGTGATATCGACTACCTTACTGGTTGAGTTTCGGACTCAGTATTCCGATTCGCTAGCCTGGTCTCGGAGTGTTCACGAAATCCTTATTGTTGCATACAGAGTGTTGATAGGAGATACGGAGCTATGAAACGGAGATATAATACGGAAATACGATACGGAAATATGATGTAAGGAGATAAGATAGGAAGTGGCGGTAAATATTGTATAAATGAATAACGATGGCCCACCAGTATAATGGTGGTGTATTATCACAATATCTCGAACAGACCCGCTATCTACTATTCCCATGGACTCCACCAAAGTATTCGTCAACGACGTCGACACCTTCTTGTCGCGCATCCCCGCTATCATCGCCCAACACTTATTGGTTCACGAAATTTTTATAGGTATGGATTGAAAGAGTCTACCGCTTAGAAGAGGTGTGCCTCTCTACTGGTTCGAAAGCAATCATAATCATACAATAAACTGACAGTCCTCGGATATAAGATATAAGGCGTATCAACATATATCTATATTCTCATTAATAAGGCTCGGTCATTCAAGCAGATGTCTTAGGGGTGCGGTGCGATGTCAAGGTCATTCTGGCCACAAGAGAAGAGAGATTAGTGTAAATCAATATCTATTGAGAATCCAAACGTTGATACCCAGAACTATAGTGTATCTTTAGCGCTATATAGGTGAAGAGCACTGCTTCGCGATCGTGAATGAATCTCATTTCGTCTGTGCAGAGACTAAAAACGATGTTGATGTGCGCGATTTTCGCTGACACTTGCTTATTAGACAATTATTTGATTTACGATTTCCATCGCCACATCCGACTGGAGGTATTAGGATGAAGCCTCGTGTACCGTGTCTTTGTCGCTAAAACGATCTCTCGCATCTGTGAACATTGTACTCGAACCACCTGATATCTGGACGATTCCAGCAAACTTCCAGACTCCGTCGAATAATTTGTACTACGTTATCGCACCGCCGTAAGAGTGACCTTTGACAGCCACTGTCGTGCGCGACTCATCATGTGTACTTCTGATGAGGACCACGAACCTTGGTGACGACCCACGACCTCACTCTCTGACGTCTTTTCCCATCGTGACAGACCGATGAAGTGTTGGGTCTTTAGCAGCGGATTCCCCAGGAATTGGGTGCCAGAAGCCATAGCAATGAACTGTTCGACCGGCATATCTTCCCAGAGCTTGTCGAGGAACGAGCGGTAGTCAATCTGCAAGGGTTGGACCCGAAATAGTGAGAACGAAGTGTAAGTATATACTAACCCTCAGGGTAGGTGCAAGGCATTTCCTGAGACGTTCCCGACCCTTCGTTCACGTTAATTGTGCTGAAAATAAGGTGACCATACTCATATAGTAAGCGACACTAACCTTTGTGTCATAGCTCCTCCCATTCGAACAAGGCAGCTTCGCAGCCCATGACATCTAGGCTGGAGTTATAAGCTTTAAATTGTGACTGAAGGCTCGAGAGCTAGTCGCCTTTAGACGTAGGAGATTTATTGGCCATTGTGTTGCTGAATGTTAGATTTCCAAGGGCGAGCATGTGTGGGTAATGGTAATAGATTATCCGGCTGTGTGAATAGACATATCACACAAGCCTTTTCTTTTTTCAATAGGTCCTTAGTGTCCGTGGGGGAGATGTTCAATTATGCCGAATATCTTAGTCAAGGGTGCAGCGTCCAGTGCCCCAGTGCCCCAGGCCTACGGAAAATCCGTGTCCGAACCGAGTGAAGAAGACACGAGTGCAGGTTTCGGAGAATCGGCATGCGAATTGAATGGTCTGACATGCATCGTGTCTAATATCAAGACTGTCAGACTCTCTAAGCCGGTCGTCGGTACTTGGCAGAATCTGCTGCATCTTTCAACTTTGGACTTTAGCCCTTAGGATCTTCTAGGACCGGGATGGCCATATGTGCGCCTCAATTAGCTCACTCTTCTATATAGCGCAATCAAACCCCCTGAGATAGCAGATGGTCGTCCTCCAATAAACATCCACAATCCTGGTAAAGCTTGGATCATTTCTGTCAACCACTATCGTGTCTGTTTCAATTTAGCAGCTTTCTGGGCCAGCAATCACCTACACCACAAAATCCATAACTGAGTCCGCCGCCGCAATCTCCCGCAATACGCAGATCGTGAACGACTATTTTGTCACCCACAATATTCCCTTGCCTTCTTTCGACGTCAATAGCCATACGACGATTTCAATTCCGGCCAATGCCTAGTTACACAATGAAGTGGATGTGAGTGCAAAGCTCACACAGACTGAACATTGTACAGGGTGTTGCCACTTCATTGCTAGGTGTTACTAGCTATAGGGAAACAGGCAATTATTTGAATCGAATATCTTCATTGTTCTATGTTCGAAGTTTATAACAAGCCTTGGCCGAGAGGACCGCACTGGGCTGCCGGATAACCCGATAACCCGATAGCAAGTGTTAAGACCTCGTACAAGTTAAGTAAGAATATTGAGCAGACGTTTTAAATTATTTTAAATCAATAATTACAAGATATAAAGATTATCACAACTTTATCGGCAGAAATACTGCAGTCAACGAATTCAGCTGTGAGGTGGAGAGAAAATTGCCATGTGCAAGTACTGTGGATGTCACTAAAGGTTGGACCCTAGCTGCGTGCTCAATGAGATATAGACAATTAGCCAGTACACTTTACACCGCCGTGTTTCCCACACCTAGCGCACACTCGGACATCGACTTACTACACGACTAGATTTGCACAATATTGCACTTTGCACCTTTGGCGCCAGTTACGATTCTCACCCCCCGCATTTCCAAATTCGATGCATTAGCGCAACTGCTAACCCTCGTATTTAAATCACACTGACCAGCGCTTAGCGGTGCAGTTTCTACCCGGTAACGAGAGGCTAACTTTGTTGGAAGGGTTCCGTAATATTCAACGCTTTCCCGCATTGCCCACTTATATATAGAGCGGCACTCGAATTTCGTTATATATAATGGGTGACAATCCCGTCGAATTTTTGGGTTACAAGATCAGAATTGGAGCTAAGCATTTGATCAGGAGTAGAAGACTTTTCTATCCTGGCATTCGTTATCAGTACATAGTTGGTTCTACACGGTTTGAATTAACTGTTTCAGAACAAGTACATGGAGTCGAAGTGGCCTCAGCAATCAAGGAGAGGCACGAAGTTAACAGTAATCGCACTAATTTGCTGGGTAATGGTATCCAGATACGCGAAATTAGCAGTTTTAGCGATGGAGCCTGAAGAATCATTGGCACGTTATAGAGTGATAAGGTTCGAGAATATCACAAATACTGCAAATTTGACCCTGGCTAAGAGAGGAAATCCAACATATGGCTGGAGAGTAGATTACTGGGACATTGCTAACCGATGCACGACCAAACCGTCTGGTTATTATAACGATGATAACAATGCCACGTCTACGCGCCCATGGGCCTCGACATCAATGAGAAGTGGACGCTGGCCGGCAACCTGCCACACGAGCCCACCGAGCCCGCCGAGCTGGGGATCGACACCCCGCTGTCGGGCCTGTACCTGCGCGAGACGTCGAGATGCGGTGCAACATCCTGATGACGCGTTTCATCTTAAGGGCAGCCTGGCGACGCTCATCGCCCGCCTCGTCGTCAAGTCGCAGCTGCAGGAGAACATCAAGAACAACCGCCGCCTGACCTACACCGCGACCCAGCACTCCTTCTCCCCGCCCATGTCGCCTCCGCTGTCGCCGCCGCTGCCCCAGTATGCGATGCTGGCCACGCCGCCCGTGAGTCCGCTGTACACCGCGAGCCTGGACGGGAGTGCGCGCCACGAGAGAGCCCAGGAGGGGCAGCAGCGGCACTCGATGAAGTGCGCGAATTCGAGTTCAATAGGTGGGGTTGTGGCACAGCTGCCGGAGATTGATTCTCAGCCGTTGGTCAGCGAGCTGGATGCTGCTCCTAAACCACGCTCGAATATGGCTAGAAAGGCCAGAGTCCTACGTGGCCCAGGCGGTCCCTATCAGAGTCCGCCGGACACGACCTGAAGTCGTATGTGAAGTCTGGAGAAAGACAACCCGTGGAGAGGAGGCAACGAGAGCTCAGCCCCGGCGACAGGCAATTATCGAGAAAGAGGTTTGCGTGACGCTGAGACATGGGAGGCCGCCGGTCGTCGTCGGCATGGATGATAAGGATGCCGAGGCTGCTTGAAAAAAGACACTGCTTCTCGGGCTTGATTTTGGACGTCTCATTCAATGGACTTGCTTTGGATACCTCCACGCCTGAACACGCTTCAGCAGCGCCTGCATGCTACAATTACACTCTCATACAAAGTGGAAGCATTTACTAGGCAAAGGCGTTTGCAGCAGAATTGAGCTGTCCTTGCAGTGTCATAAGCAATAAGAGATATATTCATAAATCATGATATCATAACCCCTGCCCTCTCACATTGGAAGTAATTTCTTCCCTGATAACCCTCAAGACATGGAAATGAGATAGCATATTGCCCCATGGTTGCGCCCCTCGCCTAACTCTACCTCCTATAAACCTTCCTCATAGGACATTCAATTCAACGTTGGAAATACCGGTTGGAGAATAGGCTCCACCTTTGGAATCGGGGAGGCAATAGGGGGCTCTGGAGTACGCACTGCCCTGATGACATGGTTCGTCAGAACTCGGCAGCGGAAGCCTGATTCACAATACGTGAAGTAATACTATCCATATGTCAGCACGAAGAACCCAGTCCAAGAGAGAAAACTCAGACTTACAATCCACACGCGGCGGAAAGCCTCGATGTCAAACTCAGTGGCGTCTGGATGTCTCGCAACATAGTCGTCCCTGATGATCTTCCAGTTTTTGAGGAAGTTCTCTCTCCACGTCATCAACGTCCTGATATAAGACGGGCCGATACTTTGCATGGCGTCGACCTCGAGCGATCCCTTGGACCCGGTATGTATTGCGCGGAGCAGCACATTAGTCGAGCAGAGATACCCGCCGGGGAAGATATAGCGATCCGTGAAAGTGGTGATTCCAGGCTTGTTATCGTGCATCTTGTATATCTGTTAACCACTCACGCACATACCCCCAAACGGTGTCAGCTCACCAAGTTATTAGTGGTGATAGCCTGCATCACCAGCACGCCGCCTACTGGTTTCAGGAGCCGGGATATCGTGCCAAAGAACTCATTCATGTACTTCGCTCCCACGTGCTCCACCATCTCCACAGAGACGATGCGGTCATACCCGCCCTCGGGCCGCGGGGCGCTCCGATAGTCGCAGAGGAGGATCGTGATCCGGCCCTCGAGCCCAGCGGCCTTGATCCTCTTCTCAGCCAGCGCCTTCTGCTCCGACGCGAGAGTGATGCCGGTGACGCGGCAGCCCGTGATCCGGACGGCTTCCATGGCGAGGTGGCCCCATCCGCAGCCGATGTCCAGGATATGGTCGGTGGACGAGATGTGGGCCTGCTGAATAATGTTGTGGACGCTGCGGACCTGCGCGGTCTCGAGGGACTCATTGGGATCGTTACTCCAGATCCCGTTAGAGTAGTTCATGTCCGGGGACAGGAACTCCGAGAAGAGCTCGTTCGAGGTGTCATAGTGGAATGTGACATTCGACCGGGAAAGGGGGATGGTGTTTGTGGGCAGGAATAGCATGTGTCGGAGTCGAGGGAGGATATTAAATAGCGTGCTGCCAAAACCTAGGTTGACCCGGTTGCGCAGGTAGAGCTGGTTGACTCAGCATCAATCCACGGCTTCTTAACATAGGTAGATATGATGAAGGAACTTACACAGAATACACTGAGCAGGTCATCACACTCGACTTCTTGGAAGATGTATGCTTCAGAGAATCCCTGGAAGTCTGTCGTTAGGGGTGGTTGTAAGAGAGTACAGGGACAAGAAGGGTGGTTTGAATGAGAGTAGATAGTTAGCATCAAGATAGACTTACCAAATCAAAAGCCTGGCATATCCGAGTCCATGCATTGGGATTCAAGATTGTAATCGCGGCATCTTTGTATTCCGACTCGCGCCCAAAGGTCAATTCCTCTCCGTCTTTTCCGAGGCCCTTTGACGTGATGGTTAATCGTCCATGCTCAAGTCGAGCCAACGTCTGCACGATGAATTTTCTAGAGTAGGACTGGACTAAGCCTTCGAACATTTTGAAAGCAGAAGTAGAAGAAATTGGTCTAAAGTTTTGCGTAGGTGGGTGTTACGCGATTTGAAAGCTTTAACAAGATGAGCATCGTGGCACCTGTTGACATCTTATATAATGTAACTGATGGCACGCTACATGGATACTTTCAGGGCTGTAAGCGGATTGGCGGATACGGCTGCCTGGCGCGTTAAAACGAAATGCGGCTATCATTGAGGCTGATATGTCGCGCCCGTTGACGGCACTTTGAGGCCGATAGCCCCGCACGCAATCAAAGAGTCATATATTCTGGATACAAAAAGATCCATACATTCAAGTTCCAATCCATCGTCACACCCGACGGATTGATTTCGTCATTGACGGGGCCCGTTGAGGGGAAATTAGGTGATTGGCTCTTGTGGAGATTGAGTGGTATTGAAACAAAAATTCGTGAGATTTGTAAAGGACTTAGCAGCTAGGCATGACGGTCGCTACGTTTACGGAGTCATGGGGCCATTCAAGCGTCGTCCAGGACGGCAGTTAACACTTGTATTAAACGGCCACCAAACCCCGGATTTTGAACATTAGGAACAAAATGCCGAGATCGGGTGGTTCCATCCTGCATGCCACCTGGCAAGACCAGATGGCAAGGAGACAAGGCTCAGCGCACGCCTCGGCCCGTACGGCTAAGTTAACTCGGCCGACCAAGGAACGTGCTCGCATACAAAATCTATCTAAAGGGAACATCCATTTGGACAAAGGTGTAGGGAAAATTCCTCCGGGCAAAACAAAAACCCAGTGGGAAAACAAATATTCCCGGAGGTAAAAACCTAACACTGTTCCTTATAAGCCTGTAAAGGCTCCCCTCTTGACGCCTGTCGACAAGGCGTCGCTGGTACCGGTAGTGGACCAAGTGGCTTGTACGAATGCTTGATTCCCGATCGACGCGTAAAAACCGTGACCCCGCAAGACGATCCATTCAAATATCCGGTGCAGTACGACTATCAATAGAGTACCTGAGCATCGTAAATTATTAGTGTTCTTGAATCGTCAAGATGAGAAAGGCGCAGTCGATGCAAGGATCTTCGTTGACTATTTTGTGCACGTGACAGCTACATAATGTCGGCTGGCTGTGGCGGTTTGATGCTCAAACTGGAAACTAATACATGCAAGCTGTTGCTTAATGTAAATTCACGAATCAAAATCTTTCTAATATATGCCGTGTGGTTTAGGGGTAGTGACTTCAGTGGTCTGCTCTGGTGTTCTTGTTGTTGAACTTGCTGGTCCGGCCGAAATAATGCAAACTCTCAGCGATAAACGTCAGTCAACCTCGAACCTGCTCTTTGCCTGCTTGCTGAAAATAACTGTCAAGCATCTGAACACTGGACACCAGTAAGCTGTGAATAACTGTGCTGATCATTCTGTCACTATCACGTCTGTGCAATTGACTACATACGTCGGCGAGACTCGTCGATCTTACACAGCAACGTATCGCGTGCAGCGTCGCAACGCATCTCAGCCGTGTCAAATAACCCCCCCCCCCCCCCCCCCCCCCCCCCCCCCCCCCCCCCCCCCCCCTTTGCAACGACAGCTATGGAGTGCGGACTGCAGGCATTATATCTAAGCCCAGTCGCGCAACTGACGCGGCAATGGATACTGACGAGGAGATTCGTGTTCGTCAAATACGGAATGTTATTTTGGCGAACGAGCCGGACAATGAATACGAGTTCAAGCTTAGTGAGGAGTCGTATAATCAACTGAGGACTGAATTCGTGAAGGATGGAGATGATAATGCGTATGCTTTGGGGTTGTGAAGGTAGAGATCAGAATGACTGACATTTTGTACAGCTATCCCAGATTATTATATGACTGGACTCTCCAACTATTGTGACAGTACCAACTGACTTACATGAAAAGCTCCTCGAATGCTATTCTTTCCAGTATCTACAACAGCGTGACATCAATCATGCAACGTGAACAGATTCAATTGGGCTCTGATGAGACCCTGGAGACTATCCATAGTCCCACTATCTTGGTAGATACCGGTCACTCAAGTTACGAAATGGACCCAGACGGTGCCATTTTCTTTGAAACAGTGGATTCCAGGGACTACAAAGTTGTCATAGAAGCTGGCGTCTCCCAGGCATATGACAGCTTGTTGGACAAAGCCCGGAAGTGGATTACCGATAATACATGCGATCTTGTATTTTTGCTTGCCTTCAACGAGATGCACCGCTATTCTGCGCCACGCCAGCGCATTTTTTTATCACCTCATGAAAGTAAAGCTCAAATTGTGCAGATGCGACGTCACTTACGGTCGCCGAGTTATCCCAAGTTCCGGGCATTAGAGTTTCTAGGACATATCTGGTTTCACGAACTCTCTGATGCGTTCATCGAGGTAGTGCGAAAGGCGCCCAGTTCCGATGCGAGAGATGATTTTATGCGAAGGAAATACGTAAGTTTCACTTTGTTCTAATAGATTCAATCAGGCTAACATCTATGGCTCATAGGTCTTAGTAGAGGAGGGCATAGATAAGAGCTCTAGTGTCCCTCGATCAGTTGGCGATGTGAGGCTGGCTGAACTGATACCCGCAATATCGCATTATAATGAAGAAGCTGGAAATATCATTATAGATTTCTTTGACTCAGTTACTTTTATGGATATTATCTGGCGCGCAATGATTAGTACTGCTGTACATAGATTTAAGCGTGCTGTCAAAGTGTCACAGTGAACTCTTGATTCTTTTTTGCCGTATTGTTTCTTTTTTCAAATACAAAATATTGGTCTTTTGGCTCTCGGTAGTACTGAACTGAAATTGCATCCAGGACGTGTCCAAAAAATCCGTCGCACAGTCAGCAAGTGGTGGATCCATGGTTGCAGCACCCAGTGTGTGAAGTAGTATGAGCCATATGGTAATACATATTACCATATATGATATCATATCATACGGGTTTCATATGGTATGATACGAGTTTGGACGAACCCGTATGATATGACTATGATATGGCCGCTGATGATATGACATATATGACCATATATAACCCTGAAACTTTAAACCTTATCTATGACCGAAGCGGCTCGATATGTCCGGAACAGCTGATGAGTAGCGATTGAGGTGTTCGTTTGCTTTCTCTTTTCTTTGGTTTTTTTTCTTCTGGGTTTTGGCTTTATGTCTTTGCCTTTATTTTGTGCTTGTTTGCGGTCTTGGTGTTCGCTAGAAATATTGTAAAACATATTCAAGCCCCAAAGACCAGGCTAGATATTCTTACACGATGTCTTACACTAACGAAGAAAAACAAAAGCTTATTTCACTCCGACGCAACTGTAACATCTATGTGACAGTTCGAACCCTAAATTGGAAAAATAGTCACGTGATTCATATGGTCATATATGTTACCATATATTGTATCATATCGTATCAGTCTCATATGATACGAGTTTGCGCAAACTCGTATGATATATGTATTGGTTTGACAAAATGAAGTCATATATGGTAATATCACACTACTTTACAGACTGTGGAACCATCTGCACTCCGTCACTTGCGGCTCAATGAGCCAGCCAGCTCATCCATCGACTCCTCCAGTTCCCAATCATCCTAGTAGTCGCAGAGCGCTTTAGGATTGCGAGCATAATGGGTAAGCCACGCGAGATGGTCGCTGATATTCATCAATCGCTGCTTCATAGCCTCTGGCTGTATCTCCGGGTTGTCATAGATCTGGGCGATAGTGAGCTTCAATATGCTCAATCGAAGCCGGAACGTATCGAGAAGTCTGGGGTCTCGGTGTCCTTTCTAGAGCGATTCGTGGTCTCTTCTTACCTGGGGACGGTGGGCGCTGGCGTGGGCGGTCTATCAGCGACGGATACATTCTGTACTTCGCGTCTGGTGGCGTTTCGGGACCGCCAGAAACCGCCGATGGAGAGGATATTGCGAAGAGGCATCGTTACATGCTGGAATGTCCGGGAAGCGTGCTGCTAAGTGAGATGGGATCTGTTTAGTGCATGCGGCCGTACTGAAAGAAGGCATCGGCGTCTTTATCCAGACGACTGGCATCCGTCGCTGGCTGGGAGGCGAGGGAGACTCCGGCCAACAGGCTGGCAGCAGAAAGAGGACTGTTCCTATGTTCGTATCAGTGATTACAAACCGTGTTGCCGGCAGCCTGACGACAGGCGCGCGCTCACCAATGCATCAAGGGGCGCATACCTGTAGAACATGTCACCGAACAGGATCCGACGCAATCAAGTGCGCCACGGCATGGGATGGAAAGCAGCTGGAACTAGTAGGAACACCAGATACTGGGCCGCGACGACGAGTACCGGGACGACGAGCAGACCTAGAGACCAGTACTGCTCGAACGTGGCCCGCTCTTTACTACTCGCGCAACCTCGGGCCTTGTATGCTACCAGAACCGTATCCTGCTGCATGCCATTTTTACGGGCGACTCGTCCCCGGGTAGATTCGCCCCTTGATGGTTCTGGTAGCCAGGACCTCGTGTTTCCGCGGTACTAGTCATCCCCCTTCTCTAGATGTCGAAATACGAGTACCGAGGCTTGTAGACAACAGCGTGACCAGTAGACAGTCCACCAAATCGGATGGATTAGCAATCTCGCAGAGCATCACTACTTAGCAGCTGATAGCAAATTTACGCATTGATCCCAATAACAAAGCTTATCCAGATGCACCTTGCAGCGCCAGCTGAGTTCCGCAACTCAACAATATGTGAAGTATGCACCAGAGACGAAAAATGATACCTCTCGCTGGTTGTGATAGCTCACGACAAGAGTCCTGGACATCGACGACGATTGCGACGTGAACTGGAAAAACCAGGGTTGCCAGACCCCGGAGCCTAATCTCCAACAGCGGTTGGGCATCGCTGTCGTGGACACCATTATGAGACATCCGATGCTACAAGTCGGCATGATGGATGCCACTTCCAAGACTCCCTCGTGGATTCAGCTGCAGAGTCTCGACTTGACGCATCATATAAAATGGCCTGATCTCGGAGAGCACGAAGACTTTGAACAAACGGTGCAGGAAACCTTTCGCGCTCAGCTCGATGACCGTTTCCAAGACGTTACCATTAAGCAGCCGGGCTGGAAGATTACCATATTTCGGCAAGGGAATGCTCCTATCATGGAGGTCCTACTCACTTGGAATCACCCCCAATTCGACGGTGCAGGTGCAAAGGTGTTCCACGAAGACTTTCTCGAGATGCTCAATGCTGAGAACGGAGCATACGAGCGGACGGGCTTGGATGGCGATATCCTTACACTACCTGAAGCCCCCCCTTGCTTCCACCCCCCATCGAGAGCTTAAAGAGTCTTCCAGTAGGTCTCAAGGTCCTCTCCAAGGCATTTGGGAGGAAACTCGGCCGCAGTTTTTTAATCGGGACAAATCTTGGGCAGCCTGGTGCCCGATTCGCACCTCTCCGTATAAAACCCACTACCGGGCCTTTTTCATGGATAACGTATCTCTCGTTGCGATCCTAGCCCTCTGCCGACAGAACAAGACTACCATCACCGGCCTGCTAAACGGATTAGCGCTTATTGCCTTTTCATTGCGCCTCGACAGCACGGTCGCCCCTGCCTTTCAAAGTTCTACTGTCATGGACCACCGCCGGAATCTACCTCCGGCCCCGCCAGACGCTCCGTGGGTTCGGTCCGACAGAGCAGTGGGAAACTACGTGACCCAGTGCCTCCATAGATACGAGACCGAGCTAGTGGCGCGAATCCGTTCCAAGCTGCCGGCCGATGCCAGCGAGGGAAGAGATCTGTCGGCCGACCTCCAACGCGAGCTCTGGGCCGTATCGGCACAGAATCGGCAGGAGATAGTGGGCAAGCTGGAAACCGGGCTGCGAAACGACCTGGTCGGGTTGTTCAAGTACGTCACGAACTGGCAGCAGACGATGAGCAAGATGGCGAAAAGGACACGCCAATTCACGTGGCTGGTGACCAACATCGGTGTGCTGGACGGCAACACGTCAACAAGGCTGGGCACCACCACGACACGGTCGCCGACCGGCGGCGACAGCAAGTCCGACGATGGCCAGAGGTGGTCGATCGACCGAGCGCAGTTCGGCCTGAGCGCCGAGATCCCTGCTGCCGCCATCGAGTTTGCCCCAGTCAGCGTCGCTGGCCAGGGGATGTGTATTAGCGCCAACTGGCCGGACTGCGCTGTCGATGAGACGTTCGGGGAGAACATCATGGCTGACCTGGAAAGGTGGCTGGCCCAACTTGCGAGCCTATGATAATGTGCCTGCTACCGCTCGTACTATGGTCGGATGGGTAAGTGGGCATAGGTCTCTACAGGGGTATGCATAGGTACTAAACAATTCCATTAACGTACATGTATAACGAGCGGCGCATCCAAAGGAGCGGCGCACTTACCCACACCCACGTTATAAAACATCACGACAATTCCACCAAAACGCCTAAAATCAATTGAAACCACTCAGAGTCCTCTTCCTCAGACGTCTCTATTACAATCTGACAGGTGCGCGCGTTGTGTCCGGTCTCGCTGCAGTTGCCACAGCGCCGCGCGCGCGCTTCTTCCCTTGGCTTCCGACCACTCCTTGCTGTGTTTCATGCTTTACTTATTGCGCAATGTCCCTTTCAAATCTTGTGCTTCCTGTTGACTAAGTGATCCTCCTTGCCGTATACGTGTTTTTTTAGCCCTCCGGCGTTTGCTAAGCTCCTCCATTTCTAGTCGAAGTTATAGATATCCGTATCCATGATGCCATACTTCGCGATTATATTGCGTACAAGCCCAAACCAGCTACGAATAATCACTGGATCTTCGTATTTGGCCCTCTGGTAGTCAGTACTTTCGCTAGAAACGCGTCCGGAGCTCTGGGCGGCGCTCGACAAAGTTCGAAGCCCAACGCGTCCCAACGGGAGGCGCGTCGCGTGTCGCGAGAAGTCGATTTGCCATATCTCTCACAATAGACAGCTGAGGAGGAAATCCTTTGGCACCTAAGTCGAGGACGTATTGAACAAGGACTGATTCTTCTAGGTCGGTCAATTTCCTCAAATTGGCTGGAACATCGCGTCGTGGTTGTCGGCCGGCCCGTCGGTGACGTAGTGTCGTTTCACTAATACCATATATCTTTGCTGCAGCCCTAACGCTTAGTTTTTTGGACCTTTGGAGTGCTTCGATGGCAAAGATGATCTTGCTTTCATTAGAAGAAGATTCATGCTTTGATGTGGAGGGAAAAAGTGTCAAGTGTGGAGGGGGGGCGTCGAGGAGAAAACGCGCCGCTCGTTATACATGTACGTTATATTATAAATTTAGAACCAAGAAACTACACGAGTCTCACTAGGGCCATTAAATGGAGATAAATGGGGTCCGTCCGCGCGTTGGGGACTTAGCGGGAGAAAATCGACGCCATGCCGTGCAATATGGAGGCTCCTCTTCTTTAGAGGTAGATGACGCGTGAGGGGTCCGAGCGGTCGAAGACGTGCGTCGGGCGGTGGGCCGCGGAGGAAAGGTCCCTGTTCAACCTCGCCGTGGGAGGATACTTGAAAGTTTCGTTGGCGTCCATCACGACGCCATTCTCGGGGCTTCGGTCAGGTGTCAAATGCGGGGTTGACAGGGCATAGGAAGTTGGTTTGGTAGCATAGGGTTAGTGACCATGGATCACACTAAGGCTAGATTACCCAGTAACTATAGGGGCGTGACACACGCCTTCAGGACAGAACTGCCTCCTAAACTCCTCGTCGACGCAGCATTTTATCTTCATTTACTTTCAGCGACCTTTAATTGAGTGCGACGTCTTTTAAGACGGGACACACTCGAGAAGATGGAAACCGGATCAGTCACTATCCCTTCCAATGAAGTTTATGAGCATGTCGCAACTCTAGAGACCGGAAGGCGCAAATCAGATCCTCGGAATTTTGCATTTCAATCATCACAAGTCGAGACCTACGAGCAGCACCGAAAGACATGCGCCGAACCAACATTTCGCCGAACGCAACGCCGAGCGCCGCAGTGCCTGTGCCTCCGATGGCTTCTATGGGCCGAGACTCGAGAAGACTACCCATTACAATCGCGACACCTGGAGCCTCATGTGGTGGGGGCAAGACTCGAGAGCACGGACTCGAGGAGTGACTGACTGGACTAGAATGCAAACTTGAATAAACATATTTATTGCAAGAATACAAGACTTCGTGCTTGACCTGACAGCGAGGACAGACCCCTCCTTTTATGCTCTGTCAGGCGTCTACTAACCTATGTACACGCAGAACACACGCAAAAGCACGCAAACCCAAAGACAACAAACGCGCAACGCAAGCAAGAGACCAACAAAACCAAGACAACAAAGTACGAGCAAGAGACCAACAAAGAACACACCACCGAACGAGGGGCACCAACCAACAACCCAACCTGTCAACTGGAGAGATCCCGGTTGATGGAAAGAGATGCGGATGATTACTGTCCTTTATTTTTCCAAAGTCTAAACCCCTTATATATAACAAAATTCTTATCTATCCTCCACTGATAACGAAGAAGCTTATTACCCTCCACTGATAACGAAGAAGCTGAAACGTTGCCTCACTTACGGCAAAAATATAAATATACATGTTATTTGATAATACACCCCCAACACGATCGCCCTCGCCGCTCCCCCGCACGCCGCTCCCCCGCACGCCGCACGCCGCACGCCGCACACCGCAAGCGCGGCACTGTCCATTACATGTAGGTGCTACGAAGACAGTACGTAATTGCAGCTGCGATGTGCGTGATTTGACCATATTGAATAAATGTGCCGTTCGGCCGAAGGGAGAGAAGATTGATCTCTCTCGGAACGAGCAACTGCGATGCCAACGCAACCCCATTGTCGTCAGTAAAGTTAAGAGTGTCTGATTCTTGGTATAGAACGGATGTACTGAGTTGTATGATCTGTGCGGAGATTCGGTTCGAGTGCTCCCCTGTAATCGCGAGACCAAAATTCTCTATGAGATGTAAGAGCCGTGTTGCACTCTCAGTTTGTTCAGTTGTGAGTGACATGCATATGGTGTCAGGATCCTAGTGGTGGCGGTCACTATACTATGCGCAGTGGGCCATAATCAATTCTAAGATTGATTATCGTGGTCTTTTTTGGCCAAGTTGGTACCGCCCCAGCGCGAGGCCCTAAGATTCGTAGGAACTCACCCACTAGATCCTTACATATGGCGACACTCGGCGGAGGCTGCCTGACAGCCATGCACCCTAGCCACAGGACCTTTGCCCATATTTCTTTCGCCGTACTTGGCGACAGTTTGGTGCTGCTGTACCGCGTGAAAGAATCGCCTAATATTTTGTTAGCGTTGAAGCTCAACCAATCGAATATCACGATCACTCACTTGTCATCGTCAAATTTCATAATTTTGGCTTGCAAAGGCTGGAATCCAGCTTTGAAGTAAGCCCAGCAGTCCTGAATATATGCGATTGTAAGCTTCTTTAGCAAGTCGAAACCCGTCACGTTGGGTCTGGGAAACCAAGGGCTCAGTTCCTCAAAATCAATCAGGTCGATAAGATGGTATGCTCCAAATTTGTCGCCAAACTGATTTCGAACTCTGGTTTCTACCGCCAGGTCGTGGCCGCCAACGTCGTCAAGGTCGGCTGGAATCCCAAGCAACGTAGAGCCTGCCTGCACTCGAGGTTGACCCTCTCCGGCTTCTGTAACCTCGACGCACGCTAACTGTGGTCGCAGCCCAGTTCGGGCGTAGAAAGGCTGAACCGGGACCGGCGTGTGGTCGGCGTCTTCCTTGGCTGGCGATGTGTGCCCTCATGGACGATGTCTTCAAAATACAGACGTCAAGACAGATTAGGCATTTAAAACCAGCGTAAACTGGCAAACCCTTGACTGCCGCAGACCCGGGCAGAAATCCAGCATCGTCTTTGTCATTGTCGTCATCGTCAACGTGGTCGTGGTCGTTCCTCAGAATAGCAAGATGAGGTCGCAAGTTTGCAGCAGCAATCTGACGTCGCACAAGGTCAATGTCAGCGTATCTAGCTTATGGACGACAAGAATATGGCTGACTATATTCTGAGGATCCACGGGATCCACGATTTACTGACATCGTGTACAGACTGCCACTCTCCACTGATGATCTGCTTCGAACCCAAGATGCTCGAGACGCAGGGAATCTAAATGAAGTTAGACGCACCCTCACACTCGTTCGCGTGAACGGACTTACCATTCTCCCTGGTATTCGTCTCTCCATAATCCCCATCCTCCTGGTAATGGTCACTATCCCCTGCCTCACTCCGCTCAGAATCGCTCTCCAACCGTGGGTCAGCGTCGCAGTTCGCACTACATTTCACCACATGACGACGAAGCCCACTCCCTCCTGATAACTGGCTGCGGTATATAGGGCATTCAAAGTTTCCCTGCTGAGCCCCTGCAATAATCGGATACTCTTGATCACCCATCTTAAACGTTGCTCCTCGTGGGTGCTTGTTTTTCATGTGCTTAATTAAACTGGGCTTTTTCCCAAACGCTTGACCACAACTGTCACAGATAAGTGTTGTCTTTGCTGCTGACATGATGAAATATATCTGTCGGAAGAAATAGCAATATTATCGGGTAGAACGATTCCAAATTGAGCACCCGCAGTTTTCTCTTGAGCCTTCCTCCACCTGCTGATGCAGCTTCTTTACAACTTCAGCGTATACCAGCTCCAGCGCAGATCGGGAAATGGCAGTGCACAACTTTGACGTCTCGATCTGACTCTTAATTTCCAGTCGCACAAACAACGTCTCGTTCGACCCGATGACACTGAGCTGTTGTGCCCTGTCGATGCCCCGGCGGTTTAGTTTTTTTCCGGCTGTGTATAGTGTACCAGAAGATGAAGTCAGCGCACCCTTCATTGCTCCATGGCTCCGTTCAACTCGGGAAGTGGTGCTAAGTCCAAAGTTCAGGTGGTTTCGAATATGCAATACCCCTGTAGCAAGTTATCGGTCTCGATCTTGTGCCAGGATCGCTTTCTATTCTCCTCCAAGTTCGAGCTTCATAGCTATCTTCATAGACTCCCCATCATGACCAGTGCTCAAGATGGTTATGCAGTCAATTCGATGACCTTGCTCGGTTTAGCGGTACTTGGATTCTTTCGGTCAGCACGTGACATGTCATCCTGACGACGGGGTAATCTCAATTTTCATGCTCCGATTTCTCTCAGCAATATCCGCACACACAACCAACCAAATGAGCATCCGCCCTGGGCAATTATCGCAAAAAGCTCGTCAAGCTTTAAAGAAGGAATTGGTTTCCAGCGACGATGGGATCATACTGAAGATACCCAAGGTCGAACTGCACGTCCATATCGAAGGGACCTTGACTCCTCAGCTGAGGTGGAAGCTGGCGCAACGACATGGTGTAAAGCCACACTTTGGCAATGGCAATCACGAGTTCAAGACATTGGAAGACTTGGAGAGAGCCTACGACGACGTCATTTCAAGCGCGCAACTCCCTTTGTCTGGGCAGTCTGACCATTTGACTACCTTCTTCCAGGCCTACTACAGTGGATTCCAGTTTCTCAGAACCAAGAGAGACTTTTCCGACCTTGCGATGGATTATTTTAGCCGTGCTGCAGCCATGAATGTTCGGTATTGCGAACCGTTCTTCGATCCACAGGGGCACACAAGCCGTGGCGTGTCGTGGGCAGATATGATGGACGGATTTAAAGAGGCCCAGGAGAAAGCAGCAAATGAACTCAATGTAAGCACTGAAGGTCCCGACTTATTACCAAATGGCTTGTTAGATTTTTTCATATAGATCCAGTCGTCTTGGATAATGTGCTTTCTTCGTGACCAGTCACCAGAGTCAGCCATGGACCACTACAAAGCAGCCTTAAAGTATAAAGATATGATTGTTGGCATTGGCCTCGACTCAAACGAACACGACCGCCCTCCTTGTTTATTTGAGGAACTATTTACACTAGCCCGACGGGATGGCTTTAAACTCACTGCACATTGCGACGTGGGAGTCAAGGACACACATTGTCACATTCATCAAGTCGCAGCGACAATTGCTGGTTCCGGCTTAGACCGTATCGATCACGGCTTGAATGCGGCGGAAGATGCAATGTTGATTGATCTGATCAGGCACCGCGGCTTGGCCATGACCATCTGTCCATGGGCTTACCTTCGGCGAGAAACGTACGGCAGCATCGCGGAGCGGCTTCGAGTTCTAGTAGACGCGGGAGTCAAGGTTTGCATAGCAAGCGATAGCCCGGTGTACATGGACGATAGCTGGATAATTCACAACATGCTACTGGCCAAAAGAATGGGTGGCTTTACGGATTCAGAGATGTGCAAGATGGTGAGACACTCGGTGGAAATGTCGTGGGCTAAGCCAGCGGTCAAGCTGGCTATCATGCAAGATATCGAGGCAATTCTCTAGTCAGAATACACTCTATTTGCTACGAGCTTCGACGTTTGCCCATAGGGCCTCGAGACTTACATATATATGATAGAAAATAAATGCAACACACAGCTCAAGTTCAAAGCGCACTCCAAATGTTGAAGCTTTTGCCGAAAGTCGTCCACCATACTCCCCGTACTCCTGCTAAGTAAATAAAGAAAAAGTCCATGGGCAGCCACCTATTGTGCTTGAAAGTTCGCAATACTTCGTGCCGGAGCCTGCGTAGCTCCATGTTTGCAGTCTGGAGCACGCGTGGTACCATTTTATGCCGCTCCCGCCTATATTGATGGATATAATTCCACACTCCGAGACAGGGTGTACTGGATTCCATCGGTCGCATTTGTAGACATGAGGAACTGCTTGATCGAGTCTAATACTGTTAACTCTGAGCTGGTTCGCCACAAAAGGTTATTAGGCTTTTTAATAATCAATCGGGCTTAATTAAGGTAAAGAATTATTGCTGAGCATTCTCTTCAGTCGCGTTTTTATGCGCTGCTATTCTGTAATGCCTTGACGTACTTGTCATGATATTCGACAATGAGGAACGCGGTATGACAATTGGCTCTGTTATCTTCGATCTGTTGGCTGTAACATTTACTGATGTGGCATTTGTGAAGAGGGTGACCATCACTATGAGGATGATAAGACCAAGTGTTTCGACGGTGGAGGTGCAGCTTGCTCAAGCCGCCAGTGAAAAGGTTGAGGAGAACACCAACGGTCTGAAGTTCGACGTCGAACAGGTTGTTAAAACGTTTGCGAATGACATTGTGATGAGCGGTGAAACGCATATGGCTAAGGGCCTGATTCTTTTTTTTAATGGCCCTCCCATTTACTTTTTTAAATGGGCCGCACCTCATATGGTCTGCTGCGGCGGAAGAGCCGGGTACCTTTTGTCACGTGCCGATTAGCGTCCCGCCTTCGCCTCTCCGTCAGTTGCGCATAATCATAATATGTTTACGATTGTCCCCGCTCTGCAGAAATGAGCCAAGAAGACCTACACCGAATACAGAAATAGATTAATCGGGTTATTGAGTTCGGAGCTCGTAGCGAGATTCGGGGCTTTCCATGCTAAAGTGGTACTGCTGTGCAGCCATTCACGTAGCATATGCTGATCCTGTGCATCCGGTGGCAAATCGATTCAAGTCGAATACTTCATGTCATTAATCTGATACACTATACTCCCGTTCGGCTATGGTTGACAATGATGCAATTTTGGTGCTGCGCGCAAATCGCCCTTAACGAGTTGCCGTCTGCCACATCTTTCCCAGCTCTGCGGTTGACTCTGCATACACTTGATCTCTCTTCTTATCGCCCTTCATAAACGATGGACGTTTGTCCCATGCGTGCGCTTCACCTAGAACAATTCGTCCTCCGACCTTCTTACCCAACTCTTGCAATCGTTTTCGGAATTTCTCAGTCTCGACAAGCAGCTGGTCCCATTCGCAGCTGTACACCATCAGTCTATCTGGCAATGCTGCCACCAGCAACTCCTCGGAAGCCAGACCAGGCGAGAGATATGGAGAGCCCATATCAATTGGTTGCGGATAGAGGTAAGACGCATCGAAAAACTTGAACAGGCCTTCCGGAATAGGACTTTTCTCTGCCGAAATAAGGTTTGAAGCTGTGCGCTCGGCACGCGTCTGTGTCCAGTCGACGCTGGGATAAAAGGCAACGATTCCCACTAGCTGGATTTCAGCTGTGGGCATTCGTTTCTGAACTACCTCGTGGAGGCGTAGTGCTACTGTAAGCGACAAATTCCCGCCGGCACTGAATCCGCTGAGTGCGATTCGAGTCCTGTCCAAGTTCAGGTCATCTGCGTGCTCCCAGATCCAAAGGATGGCGTCGACGCCATCGTCAATGGCGACCGGGAAAGGATATTCGGGAGCGAGTCTGTAACCGACGCTGACGACCACTGCTTCTTGAGCTTCGGTAACTGCTGTGGCCCAACGCGCATCATCTTGAGGGTTGCCAATGCAGAACCCACCACCATGGAAATTGACGAGTACCGGGTATTTTTTTCCTTGCACTGCACCCGAGGACGCCGAATGGGTGCGAACGAATGACTTTGGAGTATAAAACAGCAATCTGATTGACCCTCGAGTCTTAGACACTGTAGAAGGGATCGATTTCTCGAACGATGCTTGTCGAGGAAGAGGCGAGGATAGGTATCGGTCGAGCGCGGAAAAAACGACAGTGAGACGCCTGTAGATAAATGCTTTCAAGCGAAGAGAAAACCGCGACGGAGCATCCATGACGTAAGTTCTGACTGCAATTCGGTGCCGCTCGGTGAACCTTGGAATTCCTGGCCGGTGAAAAGCCTCGCGGTGGAATTCAAAACTCCAGGATGATGAGAATGAAGCCGAGCTTTGAGCATCAAGCCCTTTAATCCAACCGTGGTCTCATCAAACTAACATTACATTTCTACTGAGAAGTTTTCGCTTATTGCATTCATTAGCTGAGCGGAATGTCAGCATGTCAGCATGTCAGCATGTGAGCATGTCAGAATGTCAGCATTTCATCAACAATCGCGACAATATATAGCTAGACAATACCCTCAGCTGAGCAGTTTCGGTCCATCAGGAACCGTCAAAACGGACCTTCAAAACTCTCGTGAAGGGAGTATGTTAATTCGTGCGTTTCAGACGCTTGTGGTTCCAAAAAGCGTGGAAGACGGGGCAAAAAGCAAGCTTAGCAAAAGATATTGTGAACAGGGGTATTATGAGCCTATTGGAGTCTCCCGAAGGGCAGCGATCAATCAAGGGATACGGACCTGTCAAGGAGCTCTGGGAATGGACCGAGATGGAAGTCAAGGAACGCTGCTGAGAGATCAGGAAAAAGTATTATGTAGGATAGCACAACAGCGAATTCAGTAATATCTTGCTGGTTTGCAATTGTGTGAGGACTCAATTGCCGATCTGGAGGACGATAAAACGGACGTAGGATCCGATTGCGCATTTCAGTCGGATTGCCTAGGCGTACTCAGCCATCGCCAGATGCGCCGACTCGTCATCACCGCAGGCATTTTCGAGAACAAGACTTTTGAAGAGGGGACTGCTTGGGATCAAGATGTGCACTCGCCTTCGCCTTCGTAGACAATAATTTTGACGCTAACAACGTATGATACGGCCGGTGGCCTCACCATAGGACCAGAACTAGGTTGGGCAAAATCGGTAGCGTTTGTTTGTTTCGATATCGACTTCTACGTCGTTAAATATCAAGGGACTTCACATCGAGAATTATCCTGGATCCAAGTCTTTTGTCTCGCTGTATCCACAGAAATAACCCTTACCCGATGGTGATGCGGTCGCGGCGGCTTCTCAATGCTGCAGCTGTGTGGCCACGTTTTGGGACCGTGCCGGGCATGTGAAATTTTTTATGCGGTTTTTATCGTTCGCGATGGTGAATGTGCCGCCGCAAGACCCGGCTGGTAACTGGTAACTGGGCGGTGCAAATGATCGACCCATGCGTTGGAAATTTGCTCCCCACTGTCGCGGCACATGGGACAACGAATTCTTTTACTTCCATAGTAAAACAGACGCATGGCAAAAATTTGCATATGCACATGGTTTGTGATTGCACAGCACATAAACTATAATAAAGGCAACGTTCGTTGTTGGCTAATCGGTCAATGACAGTGTCTCGAGATTTGCCGCATGGCAAAAAAAAGGCGGCGCATGAATCAAGCCAAGACCGCTGGCCAGCAAATTTTTGACGGCTGTCATCGAGCCAAGAAAGGCGATCTTGCCCCTGTAAAATGGTTTTTTTGATTAGCAGTAGTTCAGTGGGACCGTATGACGACGGAGAGAGGATTAGTCGGTATTATTGTTATAGCTCCGATGAGTAACTTTTAGTGGTATTATTGTATAAAAACTCCGATGACGGCATAGATTCGGGCCGATGATACGACGGATGCGAGCGGCAGGCGGCAAGCGGCAAGCGTTTGGTTGCTGTGTGACTTTGTTTCGCATCATCGGCGTGTCGGCGACTCGCATTGGCCGAGAAATTGTTACGTGGTTAGGGCACATTTCTCGACTTCTCCGCACTAGGCTGTGTTGGGCCAAGTCCCACAAAAGCCACCTGGCCAGGCACGCGCCGCCCGTGCTAACTAAAATACCAACGACTATGTGCGGCACACAGCAAAATACCTGGCCATTGCTATTTTCCCCCCGCGTTTCGATATCAACGTAGCAGCAAACATTTTAGTCCGCCGGACAATATCCCGCAACTGTCCAGTTTATTCTGGGGATTGCCATGCCGTACCCGCGTTGCCGGCCCGATCGGATCCGTCACGGGTCAGTTTCCCTCTGTCTCTTTCTTCTCGAGTGCCAGAATGCACCGGGTCCGGCAGTTCGTGATCGGCATTCGGCAATTCGAGCCCCAACACAAGCCGGCCAACCACACCGGCGCTGCAAACTCCCTTCACTCACGATCCGCCCTCGCCGTTCATAAAATCCCCATTCCTCCCTCCACAGGCTCTCGCCTCCCCTCTGCGCTTGATAAGTCCATAGTCCGTCCAAGACATGATACATTTATTCCATTCATACCGACATTTATCAACACCGAAGTTTGTGGTTGCGACCCGTAGTCGGAGGACAATATAATTGTGTGAAATGAGTACTCAGGCATAGGTCCATACATCTACTACAGCACAAATGACTACAGTAGCAGTCTCGCCTGCGTCGCGCTACCGCGCGAACCTCGCCTTGTTTGACGCCCGCCATCATCAGCAAGTGCTCCACCAAACAAACGCCTACGCAGCCGCCGTTCATGCCTCCCGCATGGGCGCCGCCACCAATACTGGGCTGCTGCATCCTCCTTCCACCGCACCGCACCGACAGATCAGTCCCGACGGCGCGGCCCACTCCATGGGCGAGGGCGGTGCTCATCGCCGCAGACGCCGCAGACGCACTCTCCATAATCACAGGTTTTCGGACCGGTCCGAGTCCGAGTCCGGGTCCGCGAGCGAGGAGGAAGTCGACAGTGACTTTGAGATGGACCGCCGGGGCAGGCGGTTGACCCGTGTCGGCGACGACTCCGGCAGCGACAACGTGAGCTGCGCTTCGAGTTCGCGAGTCCTGAGCTCGACGCGCGGCGTGCAGTCCGATGACGACGAGCAGCGTCAGGGTGGCACTGACGACGGCCCCGTCATCGACAACGACGTCTACAACGAAGTCGAGAACTTTAAGAAGTTACTCGCCCAGGCCCAGCAGCAAGACTGTTTCCGCCGCTCGACAGAAGACATCTCGGCCTTGACGTGTGACGACGATGACAGCGAGAGCGACGACGAATACGATTCTGAATCCGCCGACGACAACAACGACGACGACGACGACGAGTTCTTCTTCTCGCGCCACGACAGTCTCGGGAAGTACGAGCTGGACGACGACGACGACGACTACTACGACGAAGACATCCGCAGCGAGGTAACCCGGGGCAGCACGAGCTCGACCTTGTCGTCGTCGACGTCCGCGTCGTCGTCAAACAATCGGTACACGGTCACCGACCTTTCTGTCGACAACGACCCGGGCCGCGTGGTCCGCGTGGACAAGTTTGTAAGGGACATTGTGCCTGATGGCGTGACCAGGCGGTCAGTTTATGAATGACCATTTGCATTATTGGAGTTATGTTTTTGGAATTTGATACATTATTTTTGTTACATTTGTTGTCCATTTTGTAAATTTGGTCAGTGTACAGTTACATAGAATAGAAATCCACTGTGGCAATTTTTTGAACTTGCCGTCCCAGCGAAGTCCACGTGTTTCCCCTTGTCTCTGCGTTTCGTGGACAACGATCCCGTTTACCCCGCAAAAGTCGATTGATTAACGCGTGAACGTTTAATTTGGAATCCGTTGGGCGACGCCTCGCAGCCAAGAAAGGCATTCATTTTTTTTTTTGGTTAGTTGGTTGGTCGCAATCTCGCGCCGTCGTCCTCCGCGGCGGTCGGAACGTGACATTGGTTTTTCTTGGGGTTACCCCAACAAGCACGCGACGCGGCCAAGCCCAGTGCCGGGATCGCGATTAGCTGTTTCTTTTTTCTTGAAAAAAAAAATTGATAATTAAAACAAAATAACGTCAGGTTCGATTCATGGAATATCGGTTCCGAGCCCCGCGCGAACAAAACCTAAACGCCACGCAGACGCATTGGTAAATTGAGGGTGCGGGCGCCGGGGCACCGTAAAATTCAACCAACGCGCAAAATATCAATGTAGCATATTTGATTCGCACCCTGACACTAACCTAATCTTTAATCTCAACAATATGAGAAATTACTATGGCACAGACTGCTCATCACTCTGATAGTCAACCTCATCCTCGTGCAAAAGAATTTGGACCACGCAACAGGCCTGCCCTGGATATTAATACAAACTGAACCAAGCCAGTCGTAGGTAATTAACCCTGATGAGTCAGGACTGACACATGTGTCTACTCACACCAATATCTTGATCAACTCTAGCATCATGGACATCAAACCCATTCAGCATGTGCATGGAAGTTCCAGGAGTGGTGATAACTTGTTCGTCAGATCGGCTGTAATGCACTGCCTGTAATGTAACACTTGCTGGGTCAGAAGCTGTGGTAAGAGTTGAGCCTACAACTTCCAATTCCGATGTTGGTCGGGACGCTATCACCTCCATAGAATTCCTATTCGGGCTCGTAGATGATTCATTAATAGACTTTCTTTTTTTTTCGAATTTCATGTCGATGTCTTCTGGCCGTAGACTGTGAGACTTCATAGCCGTGGACAGACTTCTTAGACTCGTCGTGTTTCCTGTCGCAAGTTAGCGGGCAGTAATATTGATAGCCCATAACTCAAAGTAAGAGTGTGTTGGCAACCTGCTTATTGAATCGAGTCCAGTGCCCACCTGATGACGGATGACGCGCAGAATCAAAAACGCGTTACGTATAGCCCTAACCCGAGCTTACAGCCTAATCATAACAAAGTAGAGCATGGCTGCTTCGTTGTCGACGTGGTGCGCTGCGGTATGACACGGATCCGCTACGACTTCACTTTCCTCGTCTGGCCTCATCTTTCTGGCCCGTACACTAATTCACCTTCTTGTTGTCCCTGCCGATCTACCAATCGACGTGTGCTTAGCCTATTACCGGCTATGGAGAGGTGGCAGGTAGACCACTGTGAGCATCCGCTGACAGTCTTAATTTCATCGGGAAAAATTGAAGATGCGCATTAGGCTAACACTTTTTGATTTAGATTAATTAACTTCAGATATTTCTATGACGAGATAACTCGCTATCCACTGCGGAGAATTTTCTCGTTGGCGATTTATCATCTGCCACCGGTCGTTCATAGTCTGCCTCATATGCAGAAGTGATCTCTATCCTTTTGCAATCGCAAACCGCGAAGGAACTGTAAATAGGTAGAGGAAACTGTGCGACTTTTTTATCTGCTGTACCTATTTCAGATTCTCTGCCTTCTTCAATACTGAAAAATAGGTAGAGAATGCACTATGTGATATTAATGTGATATTCTTTATCTGCTGTATCTATTTTCTCTGCCTATTTCAATACTGAACAATAGGCAGAGAATCCACTGTGTGATATTCTTTATCTGCTGTACCTTTTCAGATTCTCTGCGTATTTCGATACTACTCTGAAACAAGTTTCCCTTGAAATTGCGAAAGAAGGATAACTTTGCTATCTGCGAGAACGAGGCAAATTATGAATGGTACTTTGCGAATGATAAGTTGCTGATGGATACTGCGCGAGATTTCTTAGACAAAGACGCTAGTTGACATGAATTTCGATCGGGCGACTTATACGGTCTTTGGACTCATGGGTAAGTCGATATCTTGTTCACTGACGTGATGGCCCTAGGTGGACTATGACCAAAGCATTTTGTAAGTGCAAGATTGAGTTTTGTGTAAGAGATGGCAATACTAATGCGACAAAATAGATTCTACACTCTTTAACTCAGTATTGTTTGCGGTGTATGTTAAGATTTTATTGTTCTGAAAATCTTTTAAGCACACGCGCAATGTGCCACGGCTGAATCTCTTTATCTAGGATCTCGGGCTGTGATTTAGATGGCGTGCCTTTCAACAATAGAACGTTTTATTTTGAAATTGCATTCAATCATCTTCAGGATTTGTACACAGGGCGGAAAAGGACACAGTATAGTTTCCAGGTGATTTGTCTTCGTGCGCTTGTGTCCATTTCAAAGCAGACACCTTCGGCTATATCAGACATGCTAAGCCATGGGTCGACGATATTTGTTACAGCAGAATGTTATTGTAAAATACGTCAAGACGAAAGGAAACAAGAAAAACAAGTTGTAGGAAACGAGCGCCTATGTATATCCGATCCATGCAATAAATTTGCATGAACTTCATGTGACGTTGAGCGCAGCCACGAGCACGAAAGGACGACATAACGATGCCGTCAAAGCACAACCCTGCATCATCAGGAGTGATTTCCAACAGAACCATTATGGACCCACATCAAACATTTAAAAGACTATCAGTCTTTCTTTATATCTCTGTCATCCATCTTATTTCTCGATTCAGATTTACTTAAACCAAATGCCAAGCAATTACCGGAAAACTCACCGAGAGATAACGACCATACCATAAACCTGACTCGTGTGAATAGAGTTAGACCCGAGAAAAACAATGGTCCGAACAGCCCGACGTGAGCGGCTAACAAGATAGTGGTAGTCACAGTTCGGCCGGACAATGACGGTGAATGTGTTATCAAGTCAACCACCGTAACAACTTCAATCATCTTGCTGAATACAAATAGCAACCCCCCCGAAACTCAGTATTACGACTTGGGTTTCGGCATCAGCGTCACTTGCTTGCACGATCGAAGGGCCAAAAGAGAACGCGAGGTTCGTGAACAGCATCCAGAGCAATGGATTCAAAAATCGATGTAAGTTGTCGGCTTGGAATATGGCCGGGAAGGCAAAGATGCAAGATGAACCAGCTGTCGCGGGGGAATTGGCCATTATTTTGAAGGAGACGGATGAGTGTCGTGACTCGAGAGTAAAGATGTTGTGAGAGCCTAACACTTTATTATCCAACTAACAGATTTGTACGAACAAGTTCAGGGTTTAGGAAGAAAAGAAAGAGAGAGAAGATTAGGAAAGGGGAATGGGGGTCGAATACGTTCGCATGTGTCACGTGATACACGGAAATAGCCAGTTATCGCGGCGAAGCCGAAACCGAATTACCCACACTGGCATAGTCCGCAACATTCACCACCCAACCAAACCACCTACACGCAAATCCTTCGCCCCATCGCCTGCCAGCAGGTGCCTACCCGAACCTGAGTTAGCCCGCTCCCATAGCCGAGTCGTAAAAAGTCGAGGATGGCATGTTCGCGACAGAAGTTCCCAACTATTCAAGTCATAAATGAGTGGGTTCATCCAAGATGTAGCAGAAATTAACTAGAATTTGTTGTCTGTGGTCAAAAAGTCGACTATCCTGTATAAATGCCGACAGAAGTTCCACACTTGACTGATGCTTCTGATTCTAAAATAGACAGCGTTTCGAGTAGATGAAGGAAGTTTCTCCGAAGGAGTGGGTGAAATTGATCGAACAACAAGGACGCGTCGCCTGACAGTTTCATTTACTTTTTCTGTTTAAATCTTCAAGTGCGGTTCGGCTGGCCTAATGGCTTGTGCACATCCTAGAGTTAGAGCATGGGCACGGGACTTCTGAGGCTTATTACGAGGCCACACTCGTTCTATTGATGAGAGATTCAGCTCATCGGCATCGACACAGCCTTCAAATTGTAGCAGGTCGGTACGCACCCTTTCCGCTAGACAATATGAATGGGTTTAATAGGTACACTTACACATGCAGTCTAACGAATTAGGCATACTTTCAAGTGAGCCTAATCACATATGAATCCCGATAATTGGTGAAGGTGTCGGACAAGGAAGTGCGGGTCAGAGCTCGCCGCTGTTTGTGCGGCGCTCCCAACCGTCGCTGAATATCTTCGCCAGGTCAACTGAATCCGGGCCGAAATCAAACATGAAGACACTAAACTGGTCTAACTCTGAATCTCGAAGAAATTAATTATTCTGTCAAGTCTCTGAACTTTTATACCACGTTGCATAGTTTCTGCCATTCTGATGAAACTGTTTCTTCACTAATCGAATATGGACGCGATCGACAACCGCACAAGTAACGGATCTGCAGCCCGCAATGTCAGCTTGTCGCAGTACAATATATAACCAGCCAGCGCCTTGAGACATGGACGAAGAAGGAAGTCAACTTTGAGATCTCGCCAACAGAGAAATGAAAGCCAGCGCTGACTGTCACCCGAATGGAGCACTCTGAGCTCCTGGACATTGTTAGGCGACCGCTCTCTCCCGACACCAGGCTAGAAGTACCAGCGAGTCGGGCAGAGTACGAACGAGTAGAAGAAATCCTTGAAAGAGAGGAATCCAAGTACGTCGTTCACAGATTTGTGTCTAATGGACCTGCTGACATTAGTGCACAGATATCCTCAACTATGGTATGACAGCGTGAGGAGTGTTGCCATAGTCGTCGCGCCACCAACTCCGCTTCGCGCTGGAATGGCGGGTGGATTGTTATCAATGATCTCCGATGAGGTCAAAAGGAATTCAGGAATCAGTTCCGAAATCGCACGTGGTCTCAGGATCGAATCAGACTCAGAGACAACCATGAACAACACGACGAGAGCTTCGGACGGTGCACTGCTATATTGGGAGGGAAATCGTGCCACACTGATGATTGTAGTGGAAGTCGCTGTCTCCCAGTCATATGATAGTATGCGGGCAGCCATTTCTTGGTCCGTATGCGCGTTGCGTTGCAGTCTCGGCCTGGCGATGTGTATTCGTGAAGAGAGTCGAGGAAGGAGGCCACCCAGGCGATTTCATGCGTCCTTGGATGAGGCTAATGCTGCCGTAGAGGAAGCTAGAGATGACTTTTATCGTCAGTTAATTCACCATCCGTATGGACCGTTGGAAAGGGACGGTGTAACCTGGTTCGGGAGAGTCAGCCTTGTTGTTCTGGAAACCTTCCGCCGACAGGATGAGCACTGCACACCGGAAACATTACTGGAGCCATCCAAGTCATTTGTACGTGATAAATGTATAAAGGACTGTATTATACCAGTTTAACTAATATGCCTTTAGACCCTTGTCGAAAATGGTGAATATGTGGCGCAGAACATCTCACCAAATCTTCAGGAAGTTGTTCTAGGCGATTGTATTCCCACACATCTCCTCAACAATCAACAGATGGAAGCGACACCAGTGAATTTCTTCCAGCGTGAATGGTTCGAGACACAATTCAGGGGCTCAATGGTGCGCACCGCGATCCTGCGCGTATGGCGAAAGACTTCCTACGCACAGCCTGTTCTTCGATAACCGTTCATTCGTTATATTTTGCCTTGTATTTGTACTTCTTTCTGCGCGGTCGTGCTTTTCACAACATATGTTATTATCTGCCAGTTGGGTATCCGAGACTGATTTGCTGTTATCTAATCTTCTCTGTGTTTGTGTCCTTGTGAAAGAAGGTTTTTCGGCTTGACAAATAAGCCCTAACTCTGATGCTTGTGCTATTGACTTAAAACTGAGATTGATCCAATACACTTTCCAGAAACCGCGCCCACGACTATAGATTAGTTGTATGCTGCGCTCATATACTGTTAGAGTGTGCACATCATCATTAAAGACAATGTGCTATTATTCTATGTGTATATTGCATGCCCATATTGCATGTCCACTATTAATTGGAAGATCCTCGTCACTACTTTGAGTCCATGTCATTGTAATACGGGTCAGGCGCAAACCCATCAAAGCCTCGCAATGCACTCAATTGCTGAAGGGATGAGACACTCACTCGAAGCTAACAATAATCACCTTCCACATTTCCGCCATTAAACTGATCGTCATCCCGAAAAATCATATCTATGACCTCTGCTGCCCCACTAGCATGCAAGACACGGCCAACCATCAAATGAAAGTTGCAAAAGGGGGTGAAAGAAGTGCAGCTGGAGACTGTGACCCCAAAAAAAAACTCCTCAACATCGTCATGGCGCTGAACTTCATTACACAACTTGGCGCCTAGTTTGTGGAGGAAATACCACCAATTTTGACATTCCGGGCCAAATTGGAACTTGTGGAGATATTCATCTAATAATAAAGCATTGGATAGGTCATTGATGCTTTGGCGCGTTGACAATTCGCGAATATCTGGAATGGCAAAATAGAGAGCATTGTCCTGAGGTCCGAACGGCTACTAGCGCCGAAACGGATTTTATACAGGGCTGCAGCGGATGCGGATATCCGCCAAAATTTTCCATATCCGCATCCGCCATCCGCCTTTTTGAAGGTGGGAGATATGTATCCGCTTTTGGATCCGCCTTTTGAAAGTATGGCGGATACTCATCCGCCAGATATCCGCCAAATCCGCCAATCCGCCTTGTAGGGCTTGATACGATTTGCGATTAATCGTTATTCGTATTCGTAAAGTCCAATGCGATTACTATACGAGGCCATGTAAAACTTTACGATTAACTATACGAGCGCTGAGATGGGTTACTCGCAAAAAATCGTATAGTCATGCACGTGACTTTCATTATCTGCTCTGAAATGCACACGTAGAGGACAAACAAATAAATAGAAATAAATAGCACAAAATTACCATTCAGCTGCTCTTGAAAAGTGATCTGCAAGTAAAGTAAGCTTCTCATGGTTCCTGACTCCATAGAATGCCGTCTTAACCCAACTTTCGGCGGCGTCGCATCGGAGATCCATATTTTCTTAAGTTGTCAAGCGAGCGGCAAATGATCGAGACAGTTCGTTCGTATTATGTTTGTAAGAGAGTCAGGGTAAATTTCCTCACGCCATAGCTAAATAGAAATAGGATTACTATACGATTTTGCGGTAGACTATACGATTACTTTACGATTAGGTTCTCGGTTTTGCGATTAACTTTACGAATAGTATAAAATTTTGACGGTACCGTAATCGTATCCACCCCTATACTTGGGAGGCAGTTGCGGATCGGTTTCAACGATCAAAACTCCTACTGAAGGTGATAGAGGAGTGGACCAGTCCATTTTCTTTGGATTGTTGATTCCTATGATGGCCAAAGGAAAGACTCCTACCCCAACTGATGAGAGCACATCTTCCCGATCAAGAACTTTGAAACAGGAGGTCTGTTAGTGGAGTATAACCGGCTAATCTTCGTCTACGTACCTGCTAGATCGCGATGACTGGATTTTTGTTGTGGGAGGGGTGATGAATGACAGCGTTTCGTGGCCAATGATTCCTAACCAAGATTATGACCCACTTGAAGTTGCTTATAAATCCGTAGGCCTGTGTCGGATGCGGATATCCGCCTAATTTGACCGTATCCGCGTTTGGCGGATTTACATCCGTCATCCGTCATCCGCCATCACAAGTTTGTCGGATCCTCATCCGCCGTCTTGTCGAATAAATCCGCCTTCCTATCCGCCTTGATCGGATAAATCTAAATGATTACACTAGCCTAATTAGGTTAGAGGACTTCCTTTGATAATTTAGCACCAAACGTTATTTGGAAATCAAAATTTCACCCGTTTCGTTAATACGACTCTCTCACCTTAAGTAAATAATAAAATAGTCAGGATTACATAGACAATGTACTTGTCAGCACACGCGTACCGGCATCGATGATCTGCATTCTGCAAACGCGTCGACAAAGAAAAATGTTCTGCCTGAGCCGCACACATTTAACATCCCCTTGCATCATTCGCACTTCCGTTAACTACGTCTATTACGTGACTGTGTTTTTTTTTTTTACTGCGTCCTTCGTTACTTCAAGGTTGTGTGTACTATCCGTTAGTCTAGGGGTGGGTACGATTACGGTACCGTCAACTTTTGAGATTATTCGTTAATCGCAAAAATTAAGGTTTAGTCGTAAAGTAATCGTATAGTATAGTTTGAAATCGTAACTTATAGTAATCGTATAGTAATCGTCTTCCTAATTAGGAAGGTAGGGTTATAACCCCTGCCGGGAACCCCTTTTTTCTACTTGTCCTCTGAAATATTATCAACAATTAGAGGAAGTTACTATCCATTACTGCATTGACGCCTTCGATATGGAGTCTTCTACACGTTCTCGTCGCCAGCTGGCTATAGATTACGTGCTATTGAATGATGGGTACGAAGGAGAGGAGCCGATGGAGAACGTCTCGCTCGCCAGCGGCCTACAGTCACGACGAGCCAGCGGGTACAGACACCCCTTTATATATTCTGGACTCGCTATACTCAACAAACAGACCAACGAACCCAGCAAGAAACAAACGAAGTCAACACAACAAGAAACCAACCCACGAACCCAACACAACAACAAGAAATCAGCCCAACACAACCACCCAACGATCCCTGACAAAGGTTAACGTTCAAAACGTCTAGCCCTCTTGGCGATTCTGAATGTCGTCGCCAAACGATCGTGTTGACTTCTGTGGCACTGCGTCTACGAACGGATTAGCAAAATGGCGTTAAAATTGAGCGGAAATCTATAGCATCTTACCTTGCACGAGGCATGGTCCCTTAATCGCTCCAACAAAGACACAGTCAAGAGTCGCACGAATGCGGGCGAAGGTCTCCCACGAAGCGCGACAGATAAGCAATACGGAATTCGATTCGTAGGCTCTCTCAACAGTAACTTTGAATTCTGGCGGAATTGTATTGCTAAGTTGCTGGAAATCCTTCAGAATCACATCACTGGGCCTTCCGGTCAACGAGATCTTGAACAATACGCTTGTCTCGTTGCTGGAAGATTCCTCTAAATTTCCTGGATTGCTCGACGACCGATGGCATAACGGCAAAACCAGAAGGTGCGCATTGCCAATGATATTGTAAACGGCATCTGGAGCTTTAGACGGCTTCAACCGTTGCAATTCACCGAAGATGCTCTCAACATTGACGGATAGGTTCCCAGCATGTTTTAGAGCGTAGGCCGCCTGACGGAAGCGTTGTGTGAAACTAACGCCATCTGTCCGCGACCGAACTTTACTATGCCGATCGGAGGCGGCGAGGATCTGGACGGCCCTCTTCGCGATGCGGAGCCAGCATAACAACAATCAAGCACGGCTAAGACATCTAGGTTTTGAAGAGAACCATCCGTAGACGCTAGGATGGACTCGTGGATCAGGCTCCAATCTATTTTCTGACTTCCGCTCTCCGAAAGAAGCTGTAATCCGTTTGATTCCATATCAATGATGCCATGACCGATATACGCGATGATAAGTAGTGATCTTGCGCCCAATAACTGCCTAACCTTGGCCACTATCCGTTCGAGGACATCAAATCGTGGAGATTGGGAAGTTTTGTCGATAGCAAAGTCCTCAACATCGTCGATCCCAAACACGTCGTGCATACAACTGGATAAAGTATAAGCATCTTGATCAGCACCAGAGGCATCATCCTCAAATCTAAGAATAAGAGCTTTGTCGTGTTGATAGGTTGCACCCCGCGCTTCGACTGTTTCACGGAGCTTTGTCTCAAACTCCTCGATGGGAATGGTGGCTGATGTAGGAGCAGTTGACATTATCTTGGTCAGTGTGGTATTTTGGCGGTAAGATTCAAGGAGTAGTGGTATAGAAGAGGCAGAGTAACAGAAACGACAGAATCAAGTTCTTAAAGTGCGACCGCGCGGAGGGATCGGCGAATTGATGCTTATGAGAAGGGGGAATAGGTGGATTGCTGTTCGGGATAACAAGGAGATGCGGTTAAGGTAGGCAGCGAACAAGGCACAGCACAAAGCCAGAAGCTGGGTGACGCATCATTGTCGGACCACTTATTATTCGCAGGTTATCCACGCAGCGAATAAAACTGCGAATATTCGTTATATTATTATTTGCATATTTATTCGAAAACCCTGAAACCCGCAAAGCAGTGCTCATAATTTATTACCGTTGTAAACACGAAAAAGCAAGAGTATTAAGGCACAAAATGACAATCACAAGAGAGGCAGAGGCATAAATCGCAAAAAGACGCTGATCCTGACTGCAGCAGAATCTACATCCGCATTCTTCTCACACCCAACAGGTCTCTCGCTGCATTAAAGAGTCTCTGCACTGAAACTTCGGAGGCAGGGATTGATGTGCCAGCTTCAGTCTCTCGATATCTGTACCGGGTAAAGCAACCTCTGTCTAGGTCACAGAGTGAAAAAGTGCACATCTCGCTATCAATTTGCTCCTTGCACCCCCTTGCTGGACGGCTGTAAGGGCCCATCTTGCGTCTTCGAAGCTGATTTTCGACCTTTACCAATTTATTGGAGGCAATGGTAAACTGCCCCTGAGCACGTGATTAGATGCGAATATTCGGCGAATGAATATTATTCGTACTGATCAGGGTTTGCGACAGCGGTTGGGACTTGCGAATAAAGAATACGAATAATGCCGATTACTGCGAATATTCGTATTCGGAGCAACCCTAAGCTACTTTATTCAAAGCAAATCTAGAGACCAGCGGAGTCTAAGTAGGTGGCCGAATTCGGCGGTTACACTGACAACCCACAATACGATTCCAGCCACACCTGCTATAAGACCAGGCACGAAAGAGCCAAATACCCAACACAAGTGATTATCACCTCCGACATTCATTAGACATGGCCCTCAATGGCCCTCAAGCTGTATCTATCATTGGTGACCCTAACGTCAGTCCCTAGCCAGTCGTCCTCAACGTAGGCGTGGGTCCAAGAACCGGAAAGGCCGGTTTGAATATACCGTGCACGTGCTCAACACATTATGAGTCACATTAACTAGATTCATATCGGAGCAACTAGCTGTAGCAGTCGTCTTGTTTTACAAGCAACTGACTACGATCTCAAGTCTGTGCTAATGATTACCACATACCGCGACATCTTGTTGGAATGGACGTACGGCATCGAATCAGACTTTGAGCTGAACGGAACGCCTGCGTCATGGAGGCCTGGTCAACCCGTCACTTGGGGCGATGAAGCCCGAATGATTGAGCTTGATGACAATGCATATGACTGTAGTGTCAGCGACGATGAGAAGTTCCTCGCCCTGGCGATTGGACGACAAGTTCTCATCTACGATTTAGAAAACCTCGAACTGAGGGAGACACTCAACGGACATACGGAGAATGTCGGCCGTGTCGAGTTTTTCCCCCTCGACATTGCTGGCAATAAATATAAGCTCGTTTCGGCGTCAAAGTATTTGGATGCCATGATTGTCGTTTGGACACTTGACAAACATGGGAAGAACACGACCGGGAATACAGATTCTATAGATATTGAAGGTCTAGCTGCAACGGCGACAGAGGAGGCGATGCAAACACTTATCTCCAACCGTGGATGGATGAAAGAACACGCAGATGGTGACAAGCTCTTGGCCGCAGTCAAAGACGTCGTGTGGCGTGCGGATGCCAGTCATATTGTCCAAAACAACTTAGAGTTTCCTGGTGAACTGACGGGGTTTGGGTCTCGTGCGGTTAGTAATGACGGCAAATTGCTCGTGTACGTTTCGGCCAATCGTCAAAGTCGACGGTCGGCCGCCACGAATTTGGGGCCCAAAATTGTGGTTTGCGATATTGAAAGGGGAGAGAAGAGGCTGACGTTAGAAGGGCATACTGATAGCATCATGTGCGTAAATTTCAGTCCTGATTGCAATTGTCGCATCGGTGTGTTGGGACCAGATGGTTAAGCTGTGGGACACCTCGAGTGGGCGTTTGATTCATGACATTGGACCTACCGGTGGGCAGAATTGGACCGGAGTTTTTTCTCCTGATTCCAAATATATAGCCTGCACTAGGGGGAGCCCGTCCACGGTTGTATACGTTCATAATGTCCTTGACGGGAGTCGAATCTGTGAGATTGCCGTTTCGACATCCTGGGTGAGATGTCTAGCTTGGAGCCACGAAGGACATCACCTGGCGGCCGGTGGACAGTCTGGCGTTGTATATGTATGGAATCCGCTTCGTGGCGAGCAGGAGCAAAAGTGGCAGTTAAAGGGCAGAGAAAGACATCATGGAATGTTTTCGGAGATCGATTCGGTGCAGTGGCTGGAGGACAGCAACGGAATGATGTTGGCGTATAAAGGCACCGAGGGCGGTGTGAATGTCTACGACATGCTGCAAAATCAGAAGTGGAGGTCTGCTCCCAAGAGGAGCGACTTCATCAACTTGACCAGGATCAAGTCTGGCGCGGGGTGTCTGCATTACCTTCGAAAGACAAATCAGCTAGTTTCGGTGGACATGGACCAGACAGTTAGATTTTGGTTGGTAAACTAAGCTTTATCCAGATAGCATTTTTTACTGGTTGACGGACAGTCAGCCGTTTGGACCTTTGGAATGCAACAAGATCGATACAGTTTTTTTCATAATACATCATTTTTTCTCGAAGAAAAAATTTGCCATAATTGTCGATCCCATTGTCTTAATGGACGTGAGTTAAAGTCTGATATGGAGAACGTCTTGGAGCAGATTTGTCGACCAAGAGACACGGGTACTCTTTGCCCGGGGAACTGTCGGCCGACAATATCGCCTCAACCACTGGGCGCTTTCGTGGATAGTGAGAGTGGGTTTAAATAGCGGCGAAATCGGCGATTCTGTCTCTGCCATTGCTGCGAGATTGCACGTGAATTTGCTCGAACAGTCCTTGATTTGTAGAATGATTAGGGTTAGGCTAGCCGACTTCAGAAAGCAAAGGAGAGGATACTGGTAGAGGACCCAAAGATGGAATAACCGAATTGAAATTTGCTAAAAAATGCAGATGAATTCATTAAACTAAGGCTGATGGACAAAGAACTCGGGGGCAACGATAGAATGTGATAGAGTCTACCCTAACCGCGTTGGCAATCCGCCTAACCTTTCTCAAAGAACCATTGTCCCCCTTCTACTAAGCCAAAATTCGAACTTTTAGGAACTGGCAATTCTGTCGCTTCTGTCTCTTCCATACTACTCGTCCTTGAGATAGCATTTCTATACGCTACACTGACCAAAATAATGTCAACTACTCCGACCTCAGCGACCATTCCTATCGAGGAGTTTCATGCAAAGCTCCAAGAAGCCGTCGAAGCGCGGAGCTATCAAAGAATCGAAGTTTTTATATTTAGATTTGAGGATGATGCCACTGGGGCTGATAAAGATGCTATCACTTTTTCCGATTGTATGCGGGACGTGTTTGGGATCAATGATGTTGAGGACTTCGCTATCGAGAGGACTTCCAAATTTGTTGGGTATGATGTCCACAGGCGGATATGCGCTAAGGTGGACCGGCTTTTACGGTCCAGATCCCTACTGATCATCGCATATATCGGTCGTGGCGTCATTGACATGGCAGATAGGTTACAGCTTATATCGGAGAACGGAAGTCAGAAGATGTTTTGGAGCAATATCCACGACTATATTCTAGCGTCTACGGATGATTATATGGAAAATCTGGATGTCTTTGCCATGCTTGATTGTTGCTATGCTGGCTCTGCAGTTTGTGCAGGCGGGAACAGGTCTGTGCAGCTGCTTGCTAGTTGCGAGGACCGTCATGGAGTTTGTTCGCGGACAGATGCGGTGTCTTTTACAGAACGCTTCCGACAGGCGGCGTACGCACTAGCGAATGCCGGAAACTTATCGGTCAGTGTTGAGAGCCTCTTCAGTGAATTGCAGCGATTGAGGCCTTCTGGAGCTCCGGATGCTGTCCACGAAATCATTGGCAATGCGCGCCCTCTGGTTCTGTCTGTTCCAAAATCTTCGAGCAACGAGACAAACGTATTGTTGAAGATCTCGTTGACCGGAGGGCCTAGTGATGTGATTCTGAATGATTTCTTGCAACTTACCAAGACGATTCCGCCAGAATTCAAAGTCACTCTTGAGAATGCCTAAAAGATTTTGCAGCAAATTACATGAACAAAAGGAGCAAACAGTTCTTCCTCGTCAAGGTTTCCACATAAAATTATTTTTTATTATTAATCAATATAATTTTATTTTACATTTAAATATAAAAATTGTAATGAGATATAGTTGAAGACAATGTTTATCTGTTCGCGCATCCTGGGAGACCTTCCTTGGCGCGCCTCAGGTCGACCCTTGACTGTGCTTATCATGTTATGACCAAAGAGTTGACAGTGTTCTCCGTATCCAGGCCTCTGACTCCGCGACAATCAGCTTTCGAGAGCGCAGAAGGCAGGCATCGCAAGAGACCCGTCGGGCAAGAGCCTGCAGGATGAGGGCGGAGCTACTGGTGGCCAGTCACCTGGCTTCCAGGAGATCGAGCGTGGTATTATGAAAGGGGTTGCACCCCCTTTTAGAAAGTAGAATAAGAATAATAAAACATTACGAACAATTTCTATTAAGAGGCACTATCTTTCTGACAAAGAGCTCCTCGACTACTCCGACTCGGAGTACGCAGTTGCCACCGTTTGTGACAGTACCTTTGTCGCATCGGTCAAGGGTCGTTCCCTTTTTCCTGGTAAGGTGCTATCGATTTCCGTGTAATACGAACATCGTTTTGGCTAATCAGTTGATAGATGATGTATGGGAACAGTCAGCGCGGAGTCGTCTTACTACATTTGATCAAGGTCTTCAAGGATCCTTTAGGGCCGGCCCCTTGGTAAACTTTTCCATTGAAACTGGGAGAGCTATTAGGTTTTTCAACCGGTCGAGAGCCCTAGTCACGAATAAAAGCTTATAAATCATGGAGCTAAAATCATGAAACACCCTTTCCGCGCCGGCCAAAGAGAGCTATAACGTTACTGTCCTGAACTCAATCAATGCCGATAAGTCGTCATACTGGTCGTGGAGTTTCGGCTGTCGCCCACGCTGAGGATGATGTGCATGGGCTAGGGAAGATGTGCTTTAGCATAGGCATTATAAGAGAAAGAGAAAGAAATTTTGGAAGGGCAGGAAGAGGAAAGAAGAAGAGAGGGAGAAAAAAGGAGAGGTTAAACTCGCAATCTCCCGCTTCGGGGTGACGCGAACGACGCTCCCATTGTCGTTCAGCTTCTCGATCTTCACGTACTCGTTTACAACCCTTATATTGCCCTGGAGCCGGATGTTCACGTCGGGATAGTACATCCAGTCGAAGGTGAGCTCCTCGTTCGCATCGGGATCCCAGCTGTCGGAGGCGTCCAGCACGATGATGCTGCCCGAGCGGAAGGCCAACTGGAAGTCGGTCCACAAGTGCCATTGATGATGGCGACGGCAGGGTGGTTGTTGGCCTGGAAGTCGCCGGAGACGGTCCACTGCATGCGGGCGGCAAAGTCGTACTGAAGGCTTGGCGACACCGCCAGACGCTGCCGTAGGCCGTCATGAAGAACATGCCGTTCTTACCGCGCACCCAGTCGGTCGCGTCGGTAAAGGTGTTGGCGCGGCGGGAGGCGTCGAGCGGCTTGAAGCGGCCACCCCATCCACCATACTGGGGATGCTCTGGGACGGCGAGCCCGTTGGGCATCAGCGGGAAGAAGGACGGCGTGTCACCCTCCATGATCGAGGTGAAGTTCGGGTAGTGTTCGCCGAGCGTGCCCACGCGGATGTTCTGCTGCAGCCAGTCGTTGGTAATGAGAGAGGAGTCCGGCCCGCCCTGGTCAAAGTATCGCCCGAGATACCGCTCCAAGACGCGGCCGTGTATTCAGTGAACAAGAGGTATCTGACAGAACTATTATGCACCCACATCAGACACTTTAAGACTACCAGTCTTCCTATATCTCTGTCATCCATCTTATTTCTCGATTCAGATTTACTTAAACCAAAGGCCAAGCAAATACCGAAAAACAAACCGAGAGATAACGACCATACCATAAACTTGGCGAGTGTGAATAGAGTTAGACCCGAGAAAAACAATGGTCCGAAGAGCCCGATGTAAGCGGCTAGCAAGATAGTGGTAGTCACAGTTCGGCCGGACAATGACGGTAAATGTGCTATCAATCCACCCACCGTAACAACTTCGAACATCTTGCTGAATACAAATAGCAACCCCCCCGAAACTCAGTATTACGACTTGGGTTTCGGCATCAGCGTCACTTGCTTGCACGATCGAAGGGCCAAAAGAGAACGCGAGGTTCGTGAACAGCATCCAGAGCAATGGATTCAAAAAATCGATGTAAGTTGTCGGCTTGGAATATGGCCGGGAAGGCAAAGATGCAGATGAACCAGCTGCCGCGGGGGAATTGGCCATTATTTTGAAGGAGATGGATGGATGTCGTGACTCGAGAGTAAAGATGTTGTGAGAGCCTAACGCTTTATTATCTAACTGACAGATTGTACGAACAAGTTCAGGGTTTAGGAGGAAAGGAAAAAGAGAGGAGGAGGAATAGGGAATGAAGGTCCTCCGAATACGTTCGACTTGTGTCACGTGACTAATAGAATGGCCAGTTACCGGCGGCGAAGTAACGAAGCCGAAGTCGAATCACCCACTGGCCCCTGCAGGCATATCCTACGCCCTATCGCCTATCAGTAGGTGCCTACCCTAGCCTATGCTAGCCCGCTCCCATGGCTTTTTTTCGGCCCCAAATGTCTAAAGCAGCTGTGTTTTCGGTGTTTTGTGCTATTGTCCAGGTAAGGATCCTGAGAACAGCTCCACTTTACAAGATATTGTGCCTATGGCCTCGCCCCTGACGAATCCGTCGCTCCGCAAGAATCTCGTTCACAGTATGCTCCTCTCCGCTGTCCACTAGTATTGCATGGGGTGTGCCAATCAGTCCGGGTGTGACTCGGTAGGGGAGAGCCGCTCGCGGGCCGTATGAGATTCGTGTGGAAGACTGAATGAATCCCCACTGGTTTATCGGGCTCGCCACCAGCCGCACGCATCCTGCTGGCTCCGCAGTCCTTCTCCATCCTTCACCGTCGTTCTCTCCCGCTCCGTCCTTGGTAAGCAATGTCATATGGGCGATGATCTAACTGCTGACCACCCGGCTTTCGGATCGGATGATATCAGGTCGTGGGTTAGGTGTTAGTACCTGTTACCGATGGAGATTGGTTGTCAGGGCTAGACAAAGCCATGCGACATACACGTGGTGCCAAGTCATGCAAATACGCGCTGGTTGCCAAAAAAAAGCAACGCAAGATATGGGTGAGGCGCATGAGGCGCACCCACAATAAGCGTAAATACGCGTAAGTTATACAAATACGTCTTTCTTACGCCTTAGACGTTTCTTTTACTCCTTGCCGTGCCTTAGAGCACGTATGTGCAGATAATAGTGATCTGGTAGTCAGGGCTGTAGGCGGATAGGCGGATACGATATCCGCCGCGGATACAGATGGCGGATAATCCGTATATTCTTAATTAAATTGAAAACAAGGTCAAAATCGAACAGGGTTAGGGTCATGGTTAGCCCTAACCCTTACCTTGCATTATGCTAGCACTGTCGTACACGCTCACATGTAGCCGGGATCACCGACCAAATAAGTTGCGTCCGCTACAGCGAGTCCATTTAGAAAATTCAAAGATCATGTTAGTGAACTTTACGAAATTTTTGAAGAAAATATATATATAATAACTATTAAGGAATTTTGCAAATTTTTAAAGGCGGATGGCGGATTTGGCGGATCCGTATCCGCCATGCTGTTGAAAGGGCGGAAAATTTGGCGGATGGCGGATGCGGATATGGGAAAATTTGGCGGATATCCGCATCCGCCACAGCCCTGCTGGTAGTTATAAAAGGAGGGTTTTACCAGATCAGTGAAGAAGTCTTGTATTCTCAGAATATATTCTTGTACTAAGTCTAGTCCGATCCCCTTACATTGGTAGTTGATTTTCGTTTTGTACATACTTAATAGCTGTGTTCAGCTTTGTACATGGATGCTAATAGCTTGAAGGATCTACTCATGATGGAAGGGGTCTTTCAGATGCTCAGTCTCGTCATGGGTTTAATACCTCGAAAGGGAAATACTGGCTTGGTGATGCAGGATATGGTAATAGTGACTATATTATGAGTCCTTATCGTGGAGTTCGATATCATTTGAAGGTGTAACGGGACGAGACAGGACAGGGCTGGACTGTACTGGACTGGACTAGACTAGGACTGGGACAGTGCTGGACTGGACTGGACTAGACTAGGACTGGGACAGTGCTGGACTGGACTGGACTAGACTGGGAAATGTATGCAAGACAAGATCTATTCGAGAATACAAGACTTCTTGCTTGGACTGACAGCGAGGACAAACCCCTCCTTTTATCTTCTGTCAGCCCAGGCAGCGCACCGAACAACTAAGAACACGTAACATGACACAACCAAGAAGCCACGCAAACCAAACCAAGAAAGCCACGCAAACCAAACCAAGAAAGCCACGCAAACCAAACCAAGAAAGCCACGCAAACCAAACCAAGAAAGCCACGCAAACCAAACCAAGAAAGCCACGCAAACCACACCAAGAAGGACACGTACGCGAGGTCGCGTACGACGTGCGTCGCCTCAGCCGCACGTGGCCCATCGCGTTCCTGACAGAAGGAGCAAAGGCTTGCAGATAGGAAGTAAGTGATAATAGCTCTTATTATTATCTTTATTATCTTTATAACTTAAATTAAGTTATAAGTTACTAATATCTATATTAATCTAGGCCTGAGAATGCACATGAGCTGTTTAACCTACGACATGCTCTTTTACGTAATGTAATAGAGCGAATATTTGGAGTTGTAAAGAGGAAGTTCAAGATATTAGGGCAGGTTGCGGAGTACTCAATGGAGACACAGATTGATCTAGTTCTAGCTCTCTGTGGTTTATATAACTTCATTCGTCAATATGAAGATATTATCATGAGCAACTTGCAGAGGTTGAGCTAGAAGATGAAGTCATACAAGAGATATCTGGAGATATAAAGCGTACTGGGAGTGCATATATGAATAATAAGAGGGAGGAGATAGCTCAGCGGATGTGGAGGGATTATCAGGAGTATTTATTATTATTAAAATAATTTAAAGGTTATTTGGGCATGTCTTTCAAGCCATTTATCCCTTATATCCCTCCTTGGAAGACTAACAAACACTAATGCTTTAATCTCATCTGATAACTTATTAGTGGCACGATCAAAATCATCCTCTGACAGTCTATCATAATACTCCATAGACACTAACTCAATTGCCCTGACTGGATGTGAGAGTTTACGCCTGAACCCTGAATACTATATGGACAAGAAAGCTTGTGGCTTATGCCGATATATTTTAGAATATTAACTATGCCGGAGAACGGGTTTCAACCCTTCCTTATATACACTTCTCCGGCGTACAACTCTTGACGAAATACTTTTAGCCTCGGACTAAGCCGGGCGCACGGAAACTAACGAAACAATAATGACATCATCTAAAGAACAACAAAGACGAAAAAAGAAGAAGTCATGACGTAGTCTCGGAAGGACCACGGAGCAAAGATTTTGCGATGCGATGGCTGCGGCTCATGCATGCTGACGTCAATCTTTGTGAAGGTCTCCGAGGTACGAATCCGAGGTACGAAACACTCAGGAAGGATTCACGACACTGGATTTGACTTCCGGCCATCAATTGATCGATTTATAGCGGCAAGAATTGTATCACTATCCTCATGATCCGTCCTCTTCCTAGAGTTTGATTCAGAAGAGGGGTCTAATCGACTACGGCTACGTTTTCGGATTGATGACGAAGAGGATGTTGAAGAAGATCCTGAATCAAAGGTTCTTGCTCTAGTGCCAGTAGCTATCGATGAATCATATAGCTCTTCAAGTATACCAGTGTGGGAGGAAGTTGTTTCTATGCCATTTGCAGGATTTGCGATGCTATCGATATATAGTTATAATATGAAGTTAAAGGTATTATCAAAAGTTTAATAAAAGATAACTTACAGCAATAACATCATTCCAGGCTTCATCTGATGCAGTGATCATAGCCGCCTCTTCATCCCACCCAAAGCCAGACTGCTCCCGCAAGAATTTCCAGTCATTATAAAGACCTTTAACCGCCTGCTCCTTCTGCTTAACCGTCTGTAAAGGGATGGTATAAGGACCAGTATAGACACTCTGAACCTCTCTTAGGACAGCATCCCACGCCTCCTTCTTAAATCCAGAATCAGCACGTTTGCCACCCTGTGCCTGTTCAAGAAGCTCTGTGAACAACACTCGTATCATATCAGGGGACCATTCAATCCGATCCTCTATAGCTATAGAAGACTGGGAGGGCGTTGATGGTTGTGACGGTTGTGATTCCGGATGGACTTGAGGCTGGGCATCGAGTGAAAGCTGGGCATCGAGCAAAGGCTAGCAGTGAATCGTATCTTCAGGCGCTGAATAGTCGATAATTTGAATATTCAGCGCCTCTACTGGCTTCTATTGAGGGCGTCGTGGAGCCATGAATAAGGGCTAAAGACGATGGAATGGCGGTGATGGGACTGATGATGGGAGTTACGGTGGTGGGGTTGAAGAGGAGAGGATATCGTTGTAATTTTGATTACTAATGGAGCCAATTATTTGAATGATAAGCTATGCCTATTTTGCGAAAAAGTTACACTTTTTCGGCCTTGATTAAAAGTGGAAAAAGTCGCACCTTTTGGCACTTTATCGTACTCAATTAGGAAGGTAGCTAAACCTATTTGAGCGAAAAAGTGGCACTTTGTTGAATGGTGCAGGGCCTAAACCTGTCGTCTGCGACGTTCGCACCGGGTAACGACCGGTGAAACAGGTTTTAGCGTGTCGTCACTTAACGGCTTGATTCCGCCGTGTTCGCAACACCTAACCCTAAAATTGCGAGAAATGGGGGGTATATGGATGGTACAAGAAAACGCGTTCTCGTATTAGGTCGACCAGCCTACGGGTTGCCAGCAATGTTATTGCTGAAAGTATTATTATGGATTAGCGGTACCGGACGGCTAACAAGAATTCGGCGCCCACCCGGCGCGTGTGGCCTTTGCCACCACGACATAATCAGGTAAATGGTCTATATGGCTAAGTGCATTGTCGAATATGCTGCCCTAACCCTCAAAAATGCAGTGGCAGTAGGTGAAAGATTGGAACTTTCGGGTTCGTTTTGCAACAATTAGACTGCCGGTATCTCGCTCACATCCCGCAAGAGACCTAACCCTCAAACATCAGAACTCACCGACTCGGTTCTAATGGTATGTGGCTCGGCCCGGCCCCGCACGATCAGTGTCACCCGCTGCAGGCATAAATCCAGTGGCGATTTGTATTTTGGAGCGATGCGCGCCATCACACTAGTCATTTTGCCAGAGTCACTCGCATTCCCCCATTGCACGCTGTTGTTAACAGATGTGTGGTGATATGCTTCAAACGTCGCACACTTGACGGGTTGTGCAGGCCCGAACCCTGAAATTTGGGCAAGGCAAGCCAGTCGCTCCCATGGGTGCAGGGTTCACTTGCCCTGTAAAGAGGGTCATGGGCTCATGGCAACATCGACGACCAGAATCTATCTAATTCGCACAACACTCGCAATGCGAGTCTGGCGTGTGAGCAGTTGACGGTAAGGTTTGTAGATTACGGCATATGCGTGGCTGAGAACGAAGGTCAGTGCTGACCTAACCCTGAAAATGCAAGTTTGGCTGGTCCAACTGTTGGCTAACTCGAGTCGACTTTCACTTCACTTCACTTAAGACTATAGATACATATAACCCAGGCCTGTTTGACGCATATTTGTGACTAAAATTTTGTTGAGGCGAGAAAAAATTGTGTTCTCCATGACTTCCTCTGGTTCCTCCCACTCATGTGCCGGTCTTTTGGTAATCCAGCAAAAGGCTTTTCGCTAGAGCTTGACTTTTCGCTTGAATCAACGATTCCTCTCTTCAAACCCTGAAAATATAACCCTGGGCCTGATCAAGGCCTGAAAGGTCTGAATTCTTATAGTAATGAGCCGCATAGTTAGAGGCAGCAATATACAGCCCAGGGCGTCGTGGTGAGTTTCGTGACATCTAACAAGATCTAGAAAAAAAACTATTCAGCAGGAACTAGTAGTGTTGGCATAATGACATTAAGCTTAAGGAGAGGTTTTCTACCATCCAAGATGTGCGCTGGAAAGGTTTGTAACTCTAGCCTAAATCGAAGGCTGCTTCTGCCCCATCGCGGTAGGACAAAGTTCTAACGTACATTTGATATATCTTGCTACAGTCAAAGAATACATTTATAGTTAGCGCCGATAAAATGTGGTAAGGGCTTCAAGCGTTTTGTACCAAATGCCGAATATTTTAACGGAAACTGGTGTCCTAGCACAATTTTTTAGGAGAATTAATGTCCAGAAAGCAGGTAAAGAAAGGCATCAACTCATTGGAATACTGGGGTCGAACCCTGATTTTAGATTCGTAGCGTGTGATGCTGATGTAGCTGTTGTATTTGCCTGGAAGGGTGAACCTTGACATTAGCTGCATCCAATTAATATATTTCTTAAAAGTATCCTTGGAACATTTTATGGAAAATTTCTTCCTCCCCAACCCTTTCGACAATAAAAATAATCAAGGAGATACAGTTTATGGCAAATGAGGTTTTAGACAATTGGGCCAGGTAGTAGTAAACTCGGGTCCTTGGTATGGCTCAATTGATTGGAAATAGTCTCCCCACATTGGTCCCGCAGCCCAGTACGACCATCCTATCCACTCATCATTTTCGTCCAAAAAGTCAAGAACGTTATTGACGCAGTCAAAACACAATTGGTTTGATCCCGCTCCAAATTCAGACAGGAACGCCTCATAACCATTCTGCTTCAACCACTGAGTAGCGTTGTACAATCTCTCGGTACCAATTGTGGTACTGACGCATGTATCATGAGTTCCTGAACCATCTATGTCAAAGTACTGGTGCATATCAAAGGCAATGTTGTGACCAGGGTCTCTGATCTTAGTCAGCACTTCAGAGTTTGGAGTGCATCCCTCACAGCTTGGTTGAGTCCAATCGCTAGCGCCAGTCCATCCGTTTCCTGGTTCAAGAATTAGCTGCCGAGCTCCCGCATATCGGATGGCGTTAATTGCTGCCTGATCGTTTTTGAAGACCAATTCTGTTGGCATGTCGTGAGGCTCATTCATAATACCGTAGACAACTCTAGGATTAAACCTAGTTCGCTTCGCAATTTCGTGCCAAAACTCTGCAAATTGGTCTGTCGTAGCAGCATGTGGATCAGAGCTATTTCCAATTACTGAACCGTTGTAACGCATGTAGTTATGTGGATCGATAATGACATGACCGCCGCCGTTGGTAATAAAGTTCACGGCATCAATGAATTCATCATAGTACGTTTCTTTGAAGGTTCTGCCGAGTCCAGTAGCTGGTGGACACATCCGCTCGAGGAGAAGAGTGATACGGAAAATGTTGACTCCGTTATCCAGGAAGTATTGAGTGTTGGTATAATTGATGAACTCATAAGTCACCCCGAACTCACCAGGAAGGATTTCTGGAGCTAATGATCCCCCTCCTTCATTGACGCCGCCGTAGGCTACAGCAGCCAATGCCGTGGGCAGCAGCGACAAAAGGCACGAAGCAAATTTAGTTATCCACATCGTCAAGCTACTCTTTTGTTGCTCCAGGGGTGTTGATGCTCCAAGAATGGACAACTTTGCTGCATTTTATAATTTTCGGGTAACTATTTCCTTTAATGTCAAGCAAGGCTGTTAACCAGTAAGCGTTCCAGATTTGGCGAATCGACACAAGAATGCGGGGTGAATCAAAGACGACTATTATTCATAATGACAAGTGAATTGCCTATAATGGATACCCGGGACGGTATCCTTTTCAAAGGAGGCAAATGTGAATGGCGTTTAGGTAAAAGTTAGCTCCACATTAACAAAATCGTCAAAATAACAGTAATATCCATGCACGTCTCCGGGAATAGAGTTCAATGTAAAAGAGGGGTTCATTTTTCGGCTAAATAGGCACGTTAGCCTTAATAGTCACTGAATCCTCAATGGGCCAAGAAGCTTGTTTGAGGTTCATGGCACCAGTACTTACAAGTGATAGTGCACCTTAACGAGTGCCAATATAACTGACCAATTAAAATTAAAACAATTAGCTTTCCCACACTCAGGGTTTAGGGAAGGGGGGGGTTGTCTATCCTTTCAGGATACGGTAGCGATTGATCTGCCTTTGATTGCAGCCGATCCCGAAAAATGAATCCTGAGAATTATCCGTAGAAAATCATGGGGACTTTTTATTTGAAGCGCAAGATTTCGCAAATTATACTACATATTTTTATGTCTTTCAGTAATGGAATTTGAGTTCAAAGCAGCTTCTTTCGCATAGACAGAATAGTCGCGGAACAGTTTCCTTGCCCGTTTAGTCTGTTAGACCTAGGGCGCGACCCTAACGCATGTAGTTATGTGGATCGATAATGACATGACCACCGCCGTTTTCACGGCATCCATATACTTCTCGTAGCAAGTTTCGTTGAAGGCGTTCCCTAGCCAGGTCTTCGGAGGCACATTCTCTCCATTAGCATGGAGATTCTGAAAGAATTGGCTCCAGAAGGTAACAGATACTGAGTGTTTGACCACTAATGAATGCATATGTCGCGCCGAACTCTCCAGGCAGATTTGAAGGATCGAAGTCCCCTCCACCATCATTTGGCTCCGCCAAAGATGACTTTCCCCAGGGATATGGGAAGTAGTAGCATCCAAGAACAGATGTATTTTGACAAGACCAAGTTTGTTTGGAGAACTATCAATATTGGTTTCACTAATTCACTTTCAGTATATATATTCCTGATCGAAGTCAAAATAATGCGGGGATTAGAGTTCCTCTCAGAAGTAGATCTCCACTCTTCGACACGGAAATTGGAGCCTTGTCATATTTGGTACGTTGTCAGGAACATGCATGCTCCTGAGGGTATCAAACCGGCCACGGCTATTGACGGGCCCCTGTGTGCGGGACCGCAGAACCGACGGAGCACTCGGCCGGAGCAGTCACTCGGATCTCGAACTCTCAGGCTGCGTTCCTCCCGCTCGGATGCTCGGGTGCTTTGCTTTTAGTTCTTGTAAGGCATTCATTTTTATTGGATAGTTTGTTATCGATTATAAAAGTTTTCATCAGTTGTAGAGGCTCGGACGGGGGCTGTAAGGGTTCGCAGGGTGATTATTATATGTTACAGAATAGTTGGTGCCCGGTACATATAACTGGCAGGCAGAGCTTCAACAGGCGGCCAGCCTATTACAATCATCGACAGAACCGGCACCCACAGTACGCAACATTCAAGGTACGGAACGAGGAGTACCTGATCATTGCTGGCGAGAGGCGCAAGGCACATTCAAGTGCCCCAAATGCGATTGCCAGTCGTCTGGGCTCAAAACTTTCGCCGGCATTTGACGAAGTATTCAGGGACCAACGTAGACGGGACCGAGAGCGACGAGTACGCTGATTCTGGCGAAGAAGCCACCGACGCACAGGTTTGTCCGGACAGAACACTGTTAACTTTAGTGATGATAATGGGGTTAGTATGGCGTCTCAGTTACTTAGTCCCATGAGCAATCAATCTCCTCTCTCTGCGGCCGAACGGTACATTTGTGCAGTATGGTCAAATCGCACATAGCGTTGCTACAATAACCTACTGTATCCGCAGGAGGTTTATGCACACAGTGGCGACCAGAACTGATCCAGCGTCGCGTTCCGGGTATGTCTATACTAATCGAGTGATGGCCGCTCTGATTTACGCTTATACTTGGTCAATTAATAATGAACAGGAAAGTCACATCGACAGTGAGATTGATCGGTTCCTCAACCCCACGCGGTCCACGTCATACGGCTATTGTGTGCAAGTCCATGGTGCATGCCGGACCTATGGATCTAACACATATTACCGACGATCAAATGGGCTAATAGCTCCTACACTGCACTTTGTCTAGAGAGGGGGGAATTATTCACAGTGAATAGTCTCAAGGAATTTGTCCGTGAGGTACTGACCCAGCGCAGGAATTTAATGCCAGATCTGAGCTTCGCTGCTGTACTTCCAACACAATATGCAAAGGATTTGATCGACCATTGCGCTGATAATAGGCCAGGTATAGCTTCGTGACCGAAAAGAGGGTCGCGCTGGACACTCAGTTCCTGCTGAGAACTATACGGGAATCTCCACAACTGAGAGATGAGTATATTCGGAGCGTTTCATTTATCAAACAGAAGGCAAAACAATACGCGAGTAAAGCCGCATTCTGTTAGAGATATTATTTGCATTGATGCACGTCACTTATGGTTCGCCGGCCCGAATGACGGAAATTTCAACATGGCTGTTGAGTAATTCCGTTCATAAGGTCCGGAGTATTTACTGCCACCCTCGAGGACTGTTATAGGCACGTACAACCAGACGACCTCGATGACGGGCCACGAAAGGATCATCGTTCAAGTTGTCCCACGGGAAGTTGAGATCCTGTTTATACAGTACCTTGTCTATGTTGGGTCGTTTGCAAGGTATTATGTTCCGCTAGATCATCATTGTCGCCAACTGTTAACCATTCTTATAGGGATGTGACGTACTCATTATATACTACGAAAAACGCCATAATTAATGACTACAACCGAGGATGTTCAAAGCCACTACGTACTATGCGATTGGAACGGACGACCTTCCGGGTACTAACCGAAACAACGTCCAGCGGCATCCACTTCGGTGATTGACCGCATCACAGCTGATCCCAGGCCACAGATAACTGCAAATTATGGTGCGGATGTCTTACAGCCGGGATTTTGAGCAGCCCGGGAGATTTCTATCACACAGACAATTCAAGTAGTTTCTGATAGCGCACAACCCAGTCTACCGGCCGTTTCACCGTCGATATTTACCATACTAAGGAGGCTCCTAGGGAGGGGCGCCGCTTTTAGGAGTGTCTGCCAGGGCGGCTGCTGTTCAAGCGGTACTCTCTTCACCTGGACGTTCATTCTTGATCGACATAATATTCCTTACGGCATCGAAGGAACGAGACAACAGGAGAGCGACAATGCTTGTCGTGCCATTGGTTGCATTACACCTCCATATAGTACGACGCGGTTCGGAACTCGGTCTCAGGAACTTGGCCGTGCACACCGTCAGGCATATTTCACTCACTGCCACAGTGGCACTAAGCTGAAGGATTACTGTATACTCACTCAGATCTTGCGTGCCCGCCTACGCTTCTGTATTGACTAAGACGGACGACAAGGGGTCTTTTTGGCCATTAAATTTCAGGATACTCAATGGAAAATATGTCCGGATGTAGTGGAGTTGACGGATGAAGGCTATAATAACAAAGAAAGGGCTACTCCACAAATCTGCTAATCCTAGATTTTCTGACTTGTTTAGACCGCAATTACATGCAAGAGGCGGCTAAATGGTATGAAAGACGGTGGGGCAACTCCGTCGCGGTGCAAAACTCACAGTTCACTTAGTCTTACTGACCGTGTGCTTGTGTATAGCTTCGCCCTTGTCCTTGAAACAGTATTTTGTAAGAGGAATCCACACAAATTACAGGGAAACTTGAAATCAAATTAATAACTCAGTGCGAAGCGAGGCGGAGCAAAGAAGAAACGGGGCAGACCGGTAGCAAAATAGACGAGCCCTTAGCCGATGAATTAAGACCCTAACCCGCAGCCGTGTTTTAGGCCGACCAGGTTTCCTGTTCCCAATTTAATATCAGAGGAGTGCCAGACGAGCAACATTAGCCGCAGGAGGCAATGCGTTAATCGCAACCTGCAAGCAACACAATTCAATCAATGTTTCATTAAAAATTATTTACTTCACCTCCTTCTCTGACAAGACGACAACATTCTTTTGACCTCCTTCCACCTCCTCGATAACAGGCAGTCCTCCATTTTGATCCATAGTCATTCCCGCCTCCCTCAGCAGCTCGGCTTCGTAGTTTGGATCTACAACAGGCCCAAACTCATTGTATAAGCGTCCACGCTTTTTGGCTTCGCGTTTGCTTAAAAAGTGAAACAGCAGCACCGATCCAATGGTTGCGGTGTTGAATGCAATTGCTGCATAGAACCCATAACGGTAGTGTGGGGCTTGCTCTATGGGGAACAATAGAAGCGGCACGAAAGCTCCGAGCGCAGGGCCGATGGTATTTGCCCCGGCCATCACGAGTCCTCGAAACTCGGCATCGTCCTGGAAGGCTTCCTGACTCCACGACAGCCAAAGTGTCCAATAGAATGTCGCCAGACTGGGTGCCAGGTACGCGTAGAACTTGGAGCTGTAGTTGACGTTCCACACGGCGAGGATGATGTTGCCAGAGATTCGGATGAACTCTCCAAAGATGATCCATGGCCACCGCGTGCCCGAGCGATCTGAGAGCGAGCCAAATACGAATGCAGAGACAATGGCACAGGCATTGGCCACCGTGGGAATAATGTTCACCTTTTCGATACTCATGTTAAGCGATTTTAGCCACAAGTTGAACGATGCGCCTGGCGCATCACCTCCGGACGCAGTACTGTGAGCAAGTCAATACGGGATGACGAAACTACGGATGCGAGAATCTTACACGACGAAGCATAGACATCCATATGGCCTCCATGATAGCACGTACTGGCCCAGCCGTCGCAGGGTGAGTTTCCTGGGACCCTTCTTACCAACAGCCGCAAACCGCCGTATAGAAAACTCCTTTTCCTCACGGGTTAGCCACCGTGCCCGTGTATTGGTAGGGAAGTCAGGAAGACAATAGAACCCGAGCAGTGCAATAGGAAAAGAGATAACTCCGTCCATGATAAACAGCCATCGCCAGCCCGCCAGGCCTGCTCTGCCATTGAACGATTTGTACAATCCAGCTTGGAGATACCCCGAGAACATTGCCGCAATGTTTCCGCACATGTCAAACAGTGCGACGCGTTTGCCGAGCTCCTCGGGAGTGTACCAGCTTCCGAGAACCTGCATAAACACCGGGAAGGCAGCCGCCTCAACCAGTCCAATCAGGTACCGCAGGGCATACACTGATTTGGGAGACTGCACAGAAGCAAGTGCCATAACCAGCCCGGACCACACAAGCTCGCATGACGGTACGATCAGCGATGGTCGAATGTGCGACACAATATACTGAAAGGGGATTGAACCAGAGAGGTAGCCCATGTTGAAGCATGTAACAAACAAGTTAAGTTCGTTACCGTATAGCGCAAGCTAGTATAAGAGAGTCAGTAAAAGACCACGACGCGCACACAAAGAAACATTGCAACACACATCTTCTCTCATCCCGCTGACATAGGCATTGTTGATGTTCGTGGTGTCCAAGCTTTTGATAAGATAAGACAGCATGACGTAGATCCTGGTGATGCAAATGTAAGAAAGGTACGTTCAAAATGTCTATGATAAACCAAAATACCCACAAGATAAACACATCAATCTTATGAAGATACTTCCGAGTCTGCGCATCTTTGCCAAAAGAATCCCAGACAGTCGACAACAACCGGAATAGCCATCGCTTGAAAAAGCTGCCTTCATATTGAGCACCAGGTCTCAATCTGCTGTCATTAACCACATCAGTCTGTGATATTGTCTTCTGCTCGACGATTCCCAGCTCCAAACTTTGTCGTTGCTGGTCGTTTGCATCAGCGGCCACAACAGGCCGTTCGCGCTCAGCCATTGTCAATCAAGCAGGATGGGCATTTGAATTTTCTAGGATTAGCGGCAGTAATTAAATACAGATGCACATGTCAGGATTCAGCGTAGCCTTATCATGCGGCTATCTAGGAGGGGGCCGTCGAGAGATAACCGCCATGCTAACGCCCAACGCAAACGTAACTAAGCCCATCCACGGCGGCTGTTACGGTCAACATCATCTGTTTGTGAATGATATACTCTTACTTGTCCGGAACAGTACATTGCAGTTGGTAATCTGTCAAGTAGTGGGATGTGGTGCAACCTCGAAATAGAATTGTGACTATATTCTGGTACCCGCAACCAATGGGAAAAGAGACTTTGGATGCCATCAATCGCGGTATACACTGCTAAAGAAGAGCTTATCGAACTGGATTGTAAACAACCGACGGCGCACGCTTCATTGGGTAATGATGTGCGCTCCACATGGAGTCTAGCGAGAAGTTTTGATACAGCCATTTCCCCGGTAAATCCGTGCATCCCAGTTAAGTGGCACTAAAGTTTCCATGTCTTATCCACAGTGGCGTCGAATTACCAGTCTACCTGTACACTAAGCTGTTCTCGGTGTTAAGCTGTACGTTGGTCGGTGGTACCCGACTTCACCCAAGTACTTCAATTATACCAAATTCACCATCACGAAACCGTTTGCCGGATAGTAATTAATAGCGAAACTCTAAAGCCAAATAACCAGAATAAAAGATCTCATTGCAGATTTACGTAAATTTACAATGTTCATAGTTTCCATTTGTGCCGAAAACACTGAACTATTCTTTGCATCAAAGGATTATTTACGAGATGGCATTAATTGATGGCACATACGGCATTTCTCGAATATTGGAACAAAGTTAGAATCCGCTTGATTGGCCCGTGCAGGTCGTGGTGTGTGCTAGAGCCAAGCCCGTCCCGGAGTTCCCCATGGCTGTTTCGTCCTGAGGCGCAACCTGCTATCAATGTAGTTCTCGGCACACTCGTCGGCGTTGCTTATCTAAAACTTAGCTCGGTGTGTTACAGTTCGCAAGTTCCGCAGGTTGCCAAATACTCTAGTTACACTACTACCGTCGCGCGCGTTTACTTAAATGCTATCGGCGGAGTGGCGGATATTTCAATCTCGCACTGAACCGCGTGGCGTCTTCAGCAGGGGAGACCTTTCTTTCACTTTACTGGCCACAAGCATGCACAGTTATGGCCATTCGACTCAATTCTGAAGAGTACACTTCGAGAGTTTAGCTACCAAATGATTTTAGCGCGATGTTAGCAAACCCTTTCCAATTGAGCGCGTGCATCCTGCCTTTGTTGCTCACGATAATACCATTTTGGTTCTCGTAAAAAATAATTGTAGAATCTCGCCACTGCCTGCGAAAAAAATATGCATACCGTCGCACTGCGGCTGTTTCCGCACTCAAATTGGCCGCAGGTGCTGCAATTGGTGCAGTCTGCTCTATATGAACGGTCTGACGTTCATAGTTTCAGGTAGTAAATATCGCTCGTTCGATGCATACTCATAATATAACCCATTACGCTCGTTCAATATCTAAAGCACTCACAAGCTTGAGCAGGTCACTCCATCCTTCCTGATTTCCCATTTCGCTCAACTTCACAAGCATTCCGTCTACCGCGACTGTGACCTTCACCTTTTCGCACCAATTCTTGTCATCCTCACTGATTTCTCGAAGCAAAAACTCCCCATGCTCGTCTTCATTAGCTAAAGTCTGTCCCGCAGTCAAAACTCTTTGCAGCACATCTATGCACATGAAATCCGGTAGCATGGGATATCGCGGCGAGATATGCGTCATCAACACATTCATTGCACGACTTTCCATTGCAACGCATAACGCTTCTGTGACGGTCGAGTGTCGTTTCCTGATAGCGTCGGCGAGTAGTGCGTCATCGAGAGTTGCTTCGTGGATTACAAGCGTTGAGTTTGAAGCCGCGGCTGCGAAGACTTTGTTTGGCCGGGTGTCGCCAGAGTACGAGAGTTTGAATTGTGATGTTGTGGTGACAATGACGGAGTACGCTGGATTGCAATGAATCGCCGGGATAGTCTGTATTGACGCCAAATCCATGGCTGTGTAGAGCTCTGGGATCCGTGCATCAGACAGCGAATTTGTGCCAGTGAGAGATTCGGAGTCAATAAATTGCACTCTGACTGTCAGTTTCAGATAAATCTGGCTCCAGTCGTCAAGCCATACTTTAATGCTTGCGGGTGCAATGACATAAATAACCCCCGTTTCGATAACTTGTATCCAGCCATTCAGAAAACTTAGCAGTCCGAGATGATGGTCCGGATGCATGTGACTTATAAATATAACCTTGATCTCCTGCAGTATAGCAGCAACACCGGCACCGTACATGCGACAAAGGCCGTAATATGTGGCTTCGCCACAGTCGAAGAGGAGAGACTTGTACCCCTCACGCGACGGAATGCGGACTATTGTCCCGATTACGTTCTTGAATGTGCTGGGCGATCCTGAACCGGTGCCGATACAAACGCATTCCACATTGCCAATCCCCGCCGGTGAAGATTGTTTAATAATGTCCGCCTTTACTATACGTGCTGCAAGAGACGGCGGGGCCACTTCTGAGACTGCCGATAATAATTGGTTTCGAAGCACGTCAAGTTCTATATTCGAACGTAATGAGTATCGTATTCAAATTTCTATCGGCGATCGTACCATTACTGAATGTTAACGGTTCTGCGATTGCCAGAGCCACCTTTACGTCGCTGCGCGGAAGTTCTTTTTGGGAATCGGAGGTAGTACCGGACAGCGGAAACCTTGCTGTGGAAAGAAGACTCAGCGCTGTCGTAAGCTTTGCTGAGCGTGAGAAAGTGATTGTGTCGGGAACGTATAACGGATGTGAGAGTAGATGCTATACAATATTAGTCCCGGGATCAAGTTGCTGAAGCAGAGACTCACATTGCACGTCGAAGGAAAAGACTTCATGAATTGAGTATATTGCTCGGAAAATGGATCAATGTCGGGTCCGAGAATATGCATGACGGTGGGTGCCTTGCCTGGGTCTGTCAGGTCACTTGTCTGAAATGTCCGCAGCCAATCAAAATGATTCGCCACGTTGAAATAAGCTTGTGAAGGTAAATCGAGTACAATTATTTGGGCCGATGGTTTTGGAGGTTCGATCACCATTTCTGGAGTTACCACCGTGCCGGACTCGGTAGTATATGGCATGCCCTTACGTAACTGTCCAAACGCAGGACCAGGCGGCACACCCAGTAGCTGTGCTTGTTCCACATTGAAGCGACCTGGTGCTGGATGCGGCTGTATGATATAGCACATGGACGAGTGGCCGGTGGCCGGTAGGGACAGAATGAATGTCTCATCCTCACTGGGTCTTCTTGGGTCGTCGGTGGATCGTATTCGTCGCAGACTTCTTTCAATCTTGGAATTTAGTCCGTCTTCGACCGCATCAGCTACCCCACCCACTCTGCCTAGTACAAGCTCGACAGGAAGGACGGTCATGAACTTATTGACGATCTCTTTCTCCGCATAGTGCACATCCACTACGATCTTCTGCCGAAACTGGACCCCACGCAGTGTCGCGATCGCCCACGGTGCATTCCGACCACCAAACACGCTTAGCCCCTTCTTTCCTGCAGTATCTGACACACCGATCAGAAAGCCAGGCAGACCACCTACTTGAGTCCAAGTGGTTTGCCCTGTCAAGAAGACCTGACGTACCCTCGAAAGTCTGACATGACCATGTTCAGCGAGCGCGCGGTGAATGCCTTCGCTAAACCGGCCAAAAAGAAATTCTGTGCCGGAGAAGTTGAGACGAAGAAGCGAAGAATCGAGATCAGTTGTCGGATGGGCGACTACTTGGACTGAAACCATTTTTCGCAGCCGGTAACAATCAACATCCCGTACGCACAAATTGAAGCCGAATAGGACTGAGCCGCACCACACGAAACCCTTGACTTTGTATTGGAGCAAAATGGCAAACTCCCAACACAGTTGTTCTCGTCTCACAAAAAATTCCTATCGTGCAAATGCTGTCAACGCGACAACCCAGGACAACCATTTTGCAGTTCCGCGCACTGTCGGCCTGTTTCTTTGTTTAGGAGGCGGGTACCACGTTCCTCGTTCACCACGTTCCGCCGCACTTTCATCCCGCCCAGTGCCGCTCGACGGCGCTCGTGTGCGCTCCCAAGTTCGCGTTCCCGCCACCTCGTCGCAATCGGTGTCGCAGCAGTCCGGTGGTGCTCTAGTGTATCCGCAAGCAGAAAATTCTACTCGCAGCAAAACGAAGGCGACACCGACGTGAGCGAAGTTCGTGTGCCGTTCATGTTCACCGCGCGCGTCGCGATCCATCCGACCTCGGACCTTCCGGGCACGCTTCTCCAATGCGACTTTTCGGGCCACAGATTCCTGTTCGGCCGTGTGGCCGAGGGCACCCAGCGTGCACTCCTTAGCCGTGGATCAAAGCTATCTCGCGCTCGACAAATCTTTATGACAGGCCAGACGTCGTTTATTGACCAGATTGGCGGCTTGCCTGGTTTATTGCTCTCAGCCGCGGATCAGGGCTTGAAGGAATTAGGCATATACGGCGACAAAAACATTGCATGGGCAGTCGCGAGCTTTCGGCACGCAGTGTTTAGGGATTGCATCGATATCACCGTACGCCATGCGACTCAGGATATTGTGAACGATTTTATGACTGTCGTACCGGTCGAACTTGGCGGCCAGGAAGATATCAGAATGGCCCCGGACGACGCAAAAGCGTTGGACGAGTACATAGCCAGTGTCATCAGTGCAATGTTTCCGAAGACGAAGAAGTCGGGCAATAACTTTGATGAAATCGCGTACGCTGCTAAGCGCTTTTCGACTGATCAATTGATTCGTGTCCCGGATGCTAGACGAGGCAAAGGTCCCTCTTTGTCATATATTATTCAGCCACATACAGTTCGAGGGAAGTTCAATGCCAAGAAGGCTGATGAGCTGGGGGTCCCCCGGGACAGCACCCGCAACTCAATTATCGGTGGTAACTCGCACACACTTCCCGGTGGGCGAGTCATAACGACCGACATGCTTGTGGATCCAGATCAGTATCTAAAGCGTATTATCTACCTTGACATCCCAACGATGAGGCACTTCGAGGACGCGAGGAAGAAAAATTGGTTGGCTGACGTGCCGACGTCTGCAGAGCACAAGATGGGAATGCGTACGAATATCGACTCATTGGATCGATTGCCAGGAACTCGGCAGGAAGCTGCTGTCTGCGTAATTGTTCACCAACTGGGTCCGGAGGTGCATCCTTTCAGTGCAGAATACGTTGAGTTTATGAAGCAGTTCGGACCCGACTGTGAGGTACGAGATCTACTCTTTTTAATTTTTTTTTCCTGCGGCTAACGTTGAGAAGCACGTCATTGCGCATCCCGATTATATCCCCGACTCAATATCCCATACTCGAAGCGCGCAGCTTAATGCGGCTCTCCGGCTCGTCTCCCCCGGAAATTTTAACCAACTCTACACCGCCCCCGCCAAAAGTCAAATCCCAGAGAAATACCTCCCTTTTACCACTCCAGTCGCCGTCGCTGGACGCACGCAACCAACTGACTCGGCTTCTCTCGAACCAGTCGAGAAGCAGGAATTCCGGGCTATCCCGCTCGTGACTGGTATAGAATACAAAGTCAAAGGATCTACGGTCGAGTCGACGTCGTCTGAATTTGCTCAGGAAGCGTTGACAAACTATGCCGCGCTTGCGAACATGCAGGAAGAGTTGTTGACTGATATCATGGTGCGGGCGCCTGATCTCGCGGAACGGATCAAGCTTGCGCAAGACAAATATTTCAAACGACAAGAACGACACGTGGAACGGCGCAGAAAGCACGCCAGGAGTACGAGCGACGTCAGCAGCAGCAGCAGCAGCGAGAGCGAAATCGAAGGTATCGCAGTATCCGAAGACAAGAAAGCATTTGGAAACGTGTCGATTATTGCCGTTGGCACGGGCTCTGCTGTGCCTGCTGTGTTCCGCAATGTCATCGGTACGATCGTACGACTGCCATTTTACGAGCCACCGAATTATAAGCGTACCTACTGGAAAGGTACTCCGTTTATGTCGAAATCGATTTTATTGGATTGTGGCGAGTCGACGGTGGGTAATCTAGCCCGTATGTTTGGTCCCGGACCCGACGGCGTGGACCAGAAACTGCGAGAAGTGAAGTTGGCATTCATTAGTCACATGCATGGAGACCATCATTTCGGCTTGTTGTCCTTCGTCAAGGCACGGCAAGAGGCCTTCACGAGATATCGCATTCGGCGTTTGAGTGAGGCGAATCTGAGTAACACGCCGATGGATGACAATACGTTGTTTCTGATAGCTCCCCAGATGGCAGTTAGCTGGCTTGAAGAATGGGAACAGCTATATCCAGGCCTGCTTGACGGAGTACGATTCATTGATGCCAGGTTCTTCCTTCGAGAACCGGAGTCCCCGATATACACTCCACATTTCGCGTCTGTCTTCAGTGATCTCAGTCAGTCGCTCGACATCGCGACGATCCGTGTCGTCAAGGCAGTGCACTGCCTAGACTCATACTCCGGCTCGATTGAGTTCCACAACGGTTTCAAGCTCTCGTACTCAGGCGACACTCGTCCAAACGAGAATTTCGTTGACATTGGCAAGAACACGAGTCTCCTGATCCACGAAGCCACAATGGACGATCCTCTTCTTGCCGACGCGATCTCAAAACGCCACTCGACTGTCTCTGAAGCCCTTGGCGTTGCACGACAAATGAACGCACGAAACCTCTTCCTCACTCACTTCTCCCAGCGCTACCCCGTGTCGCCTCGATTTTTTGCCGCGTCGGCTGGTGAGCGGTTATCTGGCATACGCGAACTGCGCGAAGACCGACATGGCATGTTTTTGCTGCGGAATATGAGCAGCCTGTTTAAGGAGGATGCTGAGAATTGGAACCGCTCGCTGAAATTGACGTTAGCGTATGACGGGATGATAATTAAGATGAAGGACATGCATAAGCAGGGAGCGTGGACTGATGTCCTGCGATTCGTGTTTAAGAACCTGTTGACAGAGCCTGAGGAGGAGAGCGATGACCTCGTGGTAAAGGAACCACAAAGGGTCAACCTCTTCCGCCGAAAGCGCGGGGTGGTGCGCCGTGGGATAAGAATGCATGGAAGAAGCGGAAGAGGGATAGTCCTGGCTTGGTTGATATAGCGGAACGAGGGGATAGTCGGCGTGCTGCGGCAGGAAATGCAGAGTAGATGTATTTTTAGTATGTATATCGGCATTTCGGTTTGTTTTGGTTAGAAGTTTTGTACATATATGTTCTACATTGTCCGATATCGTTGCTGGCAGTGCATCTTTTTCGATTGTACCACAATGATCCCAAGATCGTTACTTCATGACATTAACAGATTATTTGCAATCGCCTGAACAACTCTACTCCACACCACACCACATCGAATAAGTACAAAGAAAAGAGAAACAATATTACACACCACTAACAACACTTTACATTATCTAGATTTCCTAAGATTGTCATCTACTTAACGTACACAGCCCATGCGACTGCCATGATGGATAATGCCATGAGTTTGGCCCAGCCTGGTAGAGTGGCATGCGATGCCGCAATCAAAATCGCGGACGCGGTCGAAACGAGAACGACGATATGCGCGGAGGAGGACCATTTGACCAAGAACCCAGACGTCAAAAAGAACGTTCCGAGCGCGATTCCCAGAAGAATCATGACGGAGATGTAGACTGCCAATGAGACCTGCTCGACGGTAACCTCCGACGGAAAGTATAACTCGTATACGTAATTTCCGACCGTCATCGACCCTAGCGTCACAACTGAAAAAAGGAAACCGACGTAGACTGTTGCTAGCCAGGCCGCGGTTTCGGTAGCGGCTTGTTCTAGGTAGATGACATAGATCCAGAGTATTTGGACTACAGCTACCGGGATGCCTTCCACACCGACAACCCAGTCCCAGGCAAAGACAGCTAGGGCTTGCGGGGCGAGGTTGAGAACACCACCGACGATAGTTCGACGAGTAGTCTTGACCGGGATTTTCAACAGGAACTTCTGGAGGACGAAGTCGAGCGGTGGGAGCACGGAGAAGTAGTTCCAGTGTACAGAGGTCATGTCCTGCCTGGTGGCGCAGAACGCGAAGACGGTGATGTAAATGACCTGTAATATTCCCAATGCCAATGCTCGGTATGTTCGGTGCTTATCTGAGAAGACAGCACCAACTTGTAGCTTGCTTCCAACCGTGACCGCAGTGTCGTACGACGACGAAAGGAGGAGGAACCTAGCTGGAATAACAAAGCGAAGGGCGAACGCACAAAAAATGCTTATACCTAACGCGAGAGGGATGGGCGACAATTTAAAATTATGCTCGACATACGTGAATACGACAAGACTGGCAACTAGCGAGACGGATAGACCTAGAATCTTCGTTGGTGATACGGTGGAAATAGCACCGGTGTAATATGTGGCGAATGAGGTTGACTGTGCACCTGGTTCTGAAACGGTAACGGGATAAACAACTTTGCCGTCAGTGGGTGACCGTAGAAGATCGTTCATCGGAATACTGTCGGGGCGCGCAATAGATTCTTCAACGAGTTCTGGATTGGGTGGCACGGCCGCGGATGTTCGACGGACTGTTGACGGTAGCATTGCTGACGAGACGGCTTGGGGAGAAAATGCAGAGATAGCGGCAGGATTGAGAAGAATTGCAGAAGGAGATTGAAGAAATGACGATGATGATAACTTATTCATCAGCTTTGTATCGGTGCTGGCAGTCGTATCGGGTCTAAATATACTGCTGTGTTATCTGATAGGCTTTGTGTATAGTAAGCACAATCTAGATAGCAACACCGTCTGCTTTTGTCAGTCAGTCCGAGTTTGCCAGAATAGGTAAACTTGGAAAATTGATAGATATGTACTGGCATACACGAATGACTGCTGGCCATCGGATTCCGTCGGCAAAGCACGAGAGCAACGTGAGCAGTTAAATGGCCATCATGTTTGGGAACGATCACCCGGAATTGGCTTAGCGCTGGTGTAGAATAAACTTGTCATGTCAAGCCATACGCCGCACCACAAGTGGCGGTGCATCAGGCGGTGCACAGCTGTTCATCGGGCCGACATTCGACGAAATGTTTTGGCATTGTTTGCGTTGTTTTAGGCGACCTTGTAATAATTAGACCAGCTCCAGTTACAGGGGCGTTCAACGGCTAAAGTATGTGTTAATTGATTTTTCGCACATTTAATAACTTAACAGCGAACTAGAAATAAATCATTGTCATTGCGGCATTGTGACTAACTTTCATCTGTCCCAGCATCCGCGAGAAAGACACGTTAGAGATAAAATTCCATCACCTGAATAACGTTCTCTCTCGTTTGGTTTGCGTAAGTCCTCTGTTGTATACATATTGTGTTAGAACTGACTTGATCGCCATCCAGTTACTATCTTCGCATTCCTCTTCGAAATGACAGCAAATGGCCTTTCTGACCTAGACCTGCGTATCGCGTCACTGTCAGTGCACGCTGACGACTCGTACGCAATGGTGTCCGACGTCGCTCCGCCACTCCATGTCTCGACGACCTATCACTACAACTCCGACCCAAGCAAGCTCAAGTCCGCCAGAGAGCATGACATCCGCATCAAAACCGACGAGAGCTCTTTCATCTACTCCCGTTTCGGCAACCCCGTCGTTGAACGCGTGGAAGCGGTGCTTTCCGCAATCCTGAACGGACACGCGGTAGTATACAGTAGCGGCCTGGCGGCTTACACGGGATCTCTGGCGTACTACCACCCCAAGCGTCTGTCTATTGGCGACGGATACCACGGCTGCCACGGTGTGGCGCACATTTTCACCCGGTTCTCGGGCCTTGAGGAAGTCCCCTTATACGACGACTCCGTGTCCGAAGGCGATCTGGTCCATGTCGAGACACCGATCAACCCGACCGGCCAGTCCGTAGACCTCGCCAAAGCTGTCGACTTTGCCCGCAGTCGCGGCGCGAAAATTCTTGTCGACGCAACGTTCGCGCCGCCTCCTTTGCAGGACCCGTTCGAGTTCGGCGTCGACATGGTGATGCACTCAGCGACTAAATACCTCGGTGGTCATTCGGACTTGCTGGCCGGAGTGCTTGTCACCAAGGACCCGACAGTGCGGGATGCCTTGTTGCGAGATCGTGGATTGCTCGGCGGTGCGCCGGGAAATTTCGAGGCGTGGCTACTTTTGCGGAGTTTGCGAACGTTCAAAATGCGTGTTGAAACGCAGGCGAAAAACGCAGGCAAGATTGTCGCGTGGCTCGACACTGCCATTAAAAACAAAGAAATCCCGGTCCTAACAAAAGTCTACCATTCGTCATTGCAGACGGAAGAGTTTGTCAGAAAGCAGCTGAAAACCGGGCTCTTCGGTCCGACGTTCTCGATCGAGGTCGAAAGCAAGGACATAGCCAGAGCTGTGCCGTCCAGGCTGAAGCTCTTCCATCATGCAACGTCACTCGGCGGCGTTGAGAGTTTGATTGAATGGAGAGCTATGACTGATGCGAGCGTGTCGGAAACGTTACTGCGTCTTTCAATCGGTGTTGAGGATGCCGATGACCTGATTGCAGATTTGAAGGCGGCGTTATTGTCCTTTAGCGAGAATTAACGACTTAGACGCGCGAAGAGTATATTACAAGTGCGTAAGAACTATATACAAGGAATAGGCTAGACTAATCCAAACCCGTTTGAATGCTCTATTGCTGTGCGAAGCATGTGTGCCATCTTTGTCGTGCTGCTATACTCTGGCAACAGCAATCTCCCAAAACACGTCAATGACGTCGGTAACCGGTCTGAATCGGGCCCATTGCGCTGAATCACGAACGTGACACCCGAAATTCCATCCACGATAGGCACCCGTGGACAAGCAGTCACAAATTCCAACAGTTTTAACCTATCCTTTGGCGCGAAACTCTTGACAATCTGCCAGAACCCCTCGATCGCAGGATGAAAGGGTGAATACCCGTCGTCGTAACGAGTAACCCGTTGCAACTGGCCGACATCAAAATCTGGCGCATCTTGCCCTTGCGTGAGAGCCATGAGTTCGACAGGTGTAAATAATTTGGTGATTTTATCTGGCATCAATTTGTTCCAACCACGCTTAAACGCGTCAAAGAAGGGTGCAATTGTGACGTAGCTTAAGTGCTCAATATACTCGGCCACGTATTCCTTCTTGTTTGTCTCCGTCACAGCCGGAGACGGATTCCCGCGCATCGCAACCGTGACAGTCCCATCAAATGTAGCGTACGTATAGTCGAATGTCAACCCAAGATCGGCAACCTCGATATCGTCGGACAGAACAGATCTCAGACCGGCAGCGAGCGACTATAACATCAGCAGCAGGTCCAGCCATCTCGTACGAAAACTTACCGGAAATATATCCTCTATATCTTCAGGCCGGCTCGGCGTCTCCCCAAGCAGCATCATGTACATCATCTTTGGAAACGAGACACTGACTGTGCAGCCGTTATACACCGCCAGCCCAACTGTCGCGCCCACAACTTGAAATCGATCAACACTATCGCGACATCCCTGATAAAACCAAGCCCGCTGAGTCTCGCTGTCTATAGTAAACATGCCGTACTCGGGATCGCAAATCTTGCCGCCTACGTTCGCAAAGAGCTCGACTTGCACGCCGCCGTGGTCAACTCCGTCCTCGCCGGAGCCGAAAAACCTGACTTTGAGTGGTTTGTGCAGCACATTTGCATTTAGCCCTGCTCGCACGCCAGAAAGAACCGAGCCGAGTAGATCAGCACGCGATACGTCGAGCACGAAGTAGAGCTGCACGTAGCGCTGGAGAGCGTATTGCATAGCGACATGCTGGGTGGCCGAGTTCACGAGCGATCGAATGCTGGTGATCGGCCGTTCTAGGCGTGTGGGTGTTGATGGATGATGGCGAGACGGAGTCGACTCTTGGGGCGCAAGAATTCCGTTCTCTTGAATGTTCGCGCGCACACTGCGAGAGGACGATGAAGGATAGAATCGCGTTACGTGATTGATGAGTGCTGGGACGGTCGTAGCATGTCGATACCGGGCGATCATACTCATCAATGACCGATGACGTAACAATTCCACTCGTAATTTCAATGACAGTACATACTGTGCGTAATCAAGTATATGAACGTGGTTTTTACGATCGCAAGTGTCAAAGTCGGTAAAATAAGATTCATATGTGAGCGTCCCGACTTCATCCATTCCCTCGACAACACTGACATACGCAGGGGACATCTTCCATGTCGTTCTCCACAACTCGATGCATTTCGCAACCACACTCGTGCGCTTGACAAAGGTGACATTTCCCTGTGGCCAGTGTAGCTTGATATAAGCTTTTGCCCAGTGTGCCAGTACAGCGACGGTATCGTCGGCGCCTTGGTCCCCCACCGTAATGACGAACATAAGAAAGACAGCATCATCGATCGTAAGGATTTCAGCTAATTGGACAAATAATGTCCTGACTGACGCATTACTTGGAGAATACAAGGCGTGAAAAGCCGCGCTCGCCGCCATTAACGTTGTTGTTGCGCGCGATGTAAACAATACATGTCTTGCGTATCGATAAAGAATAGATGATGCGAGAGCAGCCGCACGAATAAGCTGCATAATCGACGACTCCTCCACTACTGTTGTAACTTTTTCAGGAGTCTGTTCGACCTTTCGCCGCCATGCTAAATGTTTTGCAAACATTCCTTTGAGGCCGATCGTCAGTGCATCAACAATCTCGCTATATTCAAATGTATCTGGATCAGGATATGCATCGCATAGCAACCTAAAAACAATGCGAAACATTTCCGGTCCAGCACCGACACAGGCAGTCAACTTTTCTGCAGATGAGAAGATGTGAACCAAGGACAATGTGACAAAATGCCGATTCTGAGCATCCTCGGATGCGCGTCGTAGTAAAAATAAATCGTCGATAGAAACTAAATTTTCCAAAGCTCGGCCGTAGTGAAGCGTGTCCTTCGCTATTGCATCATGCGGATCAACGAATATTCTGTCGTTTATTCTACCTCTACCTGGCAGTCTTGTCCCCGCACTTCTGACCGTCTCTTCGGAATCCGATATCAAATCCGGTATCATGTCCGAGTCTTCCGATGTGTCGATACTAGACTGTACTAGACTATGCTCCTGTTTGATAATTCCAGGACATAATGCCTTCCTTCCCTTACGAGCGACTAACCTCCATGCCATCTCCCGCGCTGCGTGAACTGCAAGCTTCTGACCGCCCATCCACACCGCGAACGCATCTGACGATGCGCAAAATGGTGTTTTGCATTTATCTTCATCATTTTCGTTTTTTCGACCGCATCCCGTAACTAGCTGTCTCGTGTAAAGACGGACGAGATCAGCGATGTGCAGTTTCTGAACTCGAGTGGGAACGTCATTGGAGAGCAAGTGGTGTGTACGCTCTTCGACTATGTTATCGATACTCATTACTCGAATGTGCTTATCAGCGTCACTAACTTGTCGATAATAATTAGTAATGGGATACAAGCTATGCATTGTCAGTCAGACGTCGTCCACTCACATATACTCGGTTGCTTTTCATGTCCTCACGCCCGAGTTATATACAATTTCGACTCATTGTCTATGGATGATCGAAAATCACTGTACAAAGTACGCTCTCTAATGCAGTCCACCAATACTGCACCGGATACTAAGAGAAAGTCGTGTGCACGATGCTGAATAACCAAGATGTAGCAATTTAACAGGATCCAAAATAAGTCTCTCTCAATAATCTACCGCGAATCCTGGATTGTGGTGCAATGCGTAATTTGGAGCAAGTGGTACCAAGAAATTTGTTATCATACCCTACAAAGTGTGCGTATGTAAAATTGGTGCAAGCAACTTTTGGCTCAACTCAAAATCACGCGACTGAATTTGGCCGAAGGCAGGCTTGAAAAGCTTCACATAAAATTTATTTTGGTTCGCGCGCATGGGAAAACCTAATCGACAAGTATCGAGTTTGTAAGTGCAATTTTTCGTACGTGGTCCCTCGATTCTAATCTGCAGGGTTAGGGTTGCGTATATGGGCATCAGCTCCGGATATAAACCATATAGCTCACGCCGTTGTCGTGGGCGGATGGGAAACATAAGCCCCAAATGGCGTCTTGCAGTGTATACTTTTTCATGATTTGGCTAGGTTAAGGCACCAAATTAATATTAGACTGCGAGATAGAGTCTGAGTCGTTATTTAGGCGCACCAGGTCAATGTGTTGGAGCTGACACCATCCCATCCTGACGTGATTTTGAAAATCTAGGGTTAGGTCCGACATTCAACTAGCTTGTGCATTGACATTAAGCGTGTGGGCCGTTGACGTTAACTATCAGCCATAAGGTAAAAGGTAAAATATATCAGTGAATATCAAAACGTTGCTATCATCCATTTCGAAAAGTGCTGTGAACCGCTGGTCATTATGATCCAACCCCTGCACAGTTCTCGACTCGCGGAATTTTGAGGAGTTTAGAATAGCATTAAGACTACCATTCTGCATTCTTTTAAGTTAGTCAGTGGCTCGTTGTCCAGACTCGAGAACGCGGGGCGCAGCGGAGGTTCGTTGCGGTCTAGATCTAAGTCTGAGCTAGACTCGGCGAAAAAGCAATCTTATCGTATCAGATTTGTCGTGCGGCTTAGACATTGCCCCGTCTAGACATGGCAGAAGCCAGTTTACAGGGCCAGCTCTGCGTTCGGACACGACCAGCCGAAGTGGCTGATGTCATGCTCTGAATACTTCGAGCCGACATTCATCAAGCCACTTGTACGATTTACAGCCTGGTGTACAGCATTTCGAGCAGAAGTGGCGCTCCAAAATCCGGATGGCCGCGGTCACCCTACCTCAACTTTCCATTTCTCTAGCGAGTCTCCATGTATGTGCATTGGATGGTCTGCTTATTTTAAATGCTAGCGAGTGGCGGGGGACGATAATTAATAGCGAAGACGTTCTGAAAGCCATTGTGGGGAGCCGGCTGTCAAATTCAACTGCGCGAAGACTTATGTGGGATGACGAAATGATCCGCCGTATCGCGACAATCAAGTCGGTGCAGGTCAGCACCGGTCCTCCGTAGGTCCCGGCCTCCGCTTACTCTCTCAATCCGCACACCAGATGAGTGTCCGGCGGCAGTGGCCTGATAACTACTAGATTATTGGTCTGAGTGTCTGATAGTATGTATATCATGCCTGCCCACTCCAGCTTAGCTGCTCTGCCTAGTCATTCACGATGGCAATCCCTTGCGACATCCGTTACGCACTGATACCGACACAATCGACACAATCGTCCCTCTGCGCGGAGAAATCTGAAGCACATGTCACGCCCACTGAGTATTCCGACCCTGAATCACGGCCGCCGGTCTTCAAATCTGCTGGCCATGAAATCGCATCAATCCTGATTCTCACGTTTGCGACTATCATGAATACTGCTTCGAGTGCTGTTATGCAGATCGCAGTGCCGAGTCTCGGTCGATATTTTGGCATCACTGGGTCTGAGTTGTCATGGAGCGTGTCCTCATTTTCGTTGATGTCTGGTGCCACGATTCTTTTGTTTTCTGGGTACGGATATTCAATTATTATTGTGACTATTATGTTCAATGACTGACGACTCAGAATGGCGGACAAGGTCGGTCGCAAGCGATTAGTCGTCGGCGCATACGCTTGGTTCACGATCTGGTCCCTCGCAGCTGCCTTCACAATCCACCACATCGTCTTCGACGTCTGCCGTGGAATGCAAGGGCTCGCGGCGGCAGCTTGTCCGTCCGCAGGCGTCGGCATTCTCGGCTCGACCTATCGCAACGGCCGCCGCAAGAACCGCGTGATGGCGGTGTTCAATGCCGGCTCACCACTTGGCGCGTTCTTGGGCATTATGACGGGCGGAGTCACTATCGAGTACATAAATTGGCAGTCAATATTTTACTGGTACGCTATTGTTTACGCAGTGCTGACTGTTCTTGCGGTTTTCGTTGTGCCCGGTGATAGCCTCAATGACAATGAGAATCTTTCGATTCGAGAGTTTGGACGACGGCTGAAGGAGTTGGATCTCGCCGGCGCAGTCTTATCCATCGTCGGCTGCGTAATGTTTGTCCTAGCAGCCAGTCAAGCAGGTTCGGCGTCGCACGGTTGGGCAACGCCATATGTGCTCATCATCCTCGTCGCGTCACTTGTCGTCCTCGCGACCTTCGTCTGGTGGGAGTCACGCACTTCGAACCCGCTCATGCCGCTGAAAATCTGGCAGGCACGGGGATTCGCGATGGTTATGCTCACGGTCCTGTTCTCCTGGATGTGTTTTACGGGCGTGCTCAATTTCTACGTCGGTTTGTACTTCCAGAACGTCATTGGCGCGTCACCTATGCAGTCCGCGATATATTTTGTCCCGCAGACGGTAACGTCGGCCGTAACTGTCAACATCATCGCAGCGACACTCCATCGCGCACCTGGTCGCCTCCTACTAGTGTTATCACAATTCTGCAATCTCGCCGCGTCGCTCTTATGGTCCTTGATGCCAATCGAGGTGAGCTACTTCGCCATGGCCCTGCCGGCAATATGTTTGTCCGTCATGGGGGCGGACTTGGCGTTTAATGTTGCGAACATGCATACCCTCAGTACGGTATCGGCAAAGGAACAATCTACTGCGGCAGGTATATTTTATACAGTTGACCATTTGGCAGGGTCGCTTGGCGTTTCATTGTCATCTTCTGTAGTGTCGATTATTCTGCGGAATCAAATGGAGGCTGGGGTGAGTGTTGTTACGAGAGAAGGTCTGGCGTCGGCATATAATGGCGCGTTTTGGTTTGCGGTAGGGTGTAGTTGTGCGGCGATTGTTTGCTCATGTTTTGCAAAGGTTGGAACTTGTGGTGGGCACTCTTCCGATGCAGAGCTGTTATTTGATGGCGATGTCGTCGGTGACGTGGACGTTGCGGATGTGGAAGAGACCAGCAGTTTGTTAGGTGGAGATGCGGTTGTGGGTTATAAATCTGTTGCATGAAGGTTGTCCTGTGAGTGCATTGCGTGGAGTTGGTTGTGCGTTGGTTGTTTAGCTAGTGGTCTATATGCACTTTGCAAATAGACATTTGAGATTATGAAGTAACTCCGTCTACAATTTGCTATCCAAGAAACTTTTCCAAGACCAATACATGCAAATCTCACTATTTACAACCTTACTAATCCTTTAGCCGATACCGTCGCTTGATATATTCTGTCTGCGGCTTCCCCAGCTCCTCCTTTATCTCCCGTAACTGCGCCAGCCCCCTGCTCGACTTCTTGTTAAACCGTAACTTTCCGTTACTTCCCCTCGTCGAGTTTCCCACGCCAGCGCCAATAGTAGGCGCTTCCCGCACGAGGCGTTTGCCGACTACGTTATAGTTCTCCAAAAAGTCGTCCATGATGTCGTTGAATGTAGTGGACTTCATGGTTGCGGCGTCGTGCTCGTCGCCAGCCACATTGCCGATTTCAGTGCCAACAATCGACGCGCTCTCGTTGAAATCTGCGTCGTCGTCGTCATCCTCGTCATCGTCATCGGGGGACTCGTTGTACATTCTCTCGATTTGGTCGAACCGGTCGTCGAGGAGCGTTAGCCCTTCGTTCCGGAACATTGCTGAGCTGGACATGGAGTACCCCGTGGTCGACGTGCGGGCTGTAGCGGGTCTTCTAGGTTTACCCACGCCCCTGCCGAATGAGACTAGTGAACCAAGGTCATCTTCGTCAAAGTCGTCGTCCGAGTCTGCTGTGCGCTGTTTAGACTGCGAAATTTTGAACTTTGCAAATTCTCTTTCCCAATCTTCACCATCCCCGTCAGCGACTGTCTCCTCCTGCACACCGTCCTGGTCATCCGCGAAACTGGCTTCTTCCGTGACGATCTTTGCAAATACATCATCGTCGTCTTCGACATATTCCTCGTCGTCTAACGCCTCAAGCACTTCCCGCAAAGCAGGATCCATATCAGGTTGCAACCCGGCAATCGCGTCCGGCACATCCTGCTGATCCTGATATGTCCTCCGCAACAACTCCTTGCTCGGCAAAGCTTCGGCAGGAAGGATCTGTTCCCGACCATCGTCGTCCTGGTCGACTTTGAATTTAATACCCGCCGCCGCCGCGCGGCGAGAAGCAGAACTGCGGCCCGCACCCTGAGCGGGAATGAACACGGCCGGTCCCGCATCTGGTTGTCCTATTTCCCGCAAGTGCTGCATGTAATCGTAATTGCTATCGTCAAACATAATCCCGTACATGGCTGCCTCGCCCTCGTTCTCTCGCCGTCCGCCATATCTGTCCGCCTCGGCTTCTAGGTCTCCCAAGGTCTTGATCTGGGATGGGCCTGTCGCGCGTGGTAAATCGACGCCCTGCCCCTCTTCAGCGTCATCATGAGTGTCAGCCGGACGGCGCCTGGACTTCTTCTGGATTTCGACAAAGACACCGGTTGGCGCTGATGGGTCGTGGATGAGGGGGTCTTCCTGAGATCTGTAGACCAGCCGGTAGCGATGGGATGTCTTTTTATTGAAGCCTTTGTGAGAGGACGACGTTGGTTGTGCTTGGTCGGCACTTGGCGTTGCTGCTGATGCATTAGGTGGTTCCGGCGAGTCGGTCATTGTGAAGAGTAACTTGTAGATGGTAGTAAGGATGAAAATGAACTCACGAATATTAATTTGTAGAAAATTTGGAAGTTGAGAGCAGTTGGGAGCAATAGAGACGACCCGACTCCAGGGACATTCGGGTCCGGGGTGTCTTGTTTTGCTGACCCAAGTCAGGAATAAGGTTTGTAGATGTAATGAACATTTTTTACTTTCCAGAGAGCTATCATAGGGAGTCACCGAGATAAAAGGAATATATTTTCAGCTGCTATAAGCAGTAACCTGTTACAAAATTCCAATACAAGTAGGGATCGGCACGGATACACGGATAACGGATATATCCGCGGATATCCGTCAAAATATGCGGTACGGATAGGTATTAGGCAGATACGGATACGGATACGGATAAGTTAGAGCAATCTTGATTAGTCATATCCATGGATAATATTTGTGGATATCCGTGGATAAAATCTAAATAAAGTTATTAAGCAAATTATATCGCGAAGTATTGATTCGCCTACGTCTGGTTTCAGGGGGTTTCAGGGTTACAACCATGCCGCAATAAAATCCGTTTGCGTCTTTGTTTCCTTCTTTTTAATAGCAATCACTGTACTAGAACCCCTTGATACGATATCCATGCCTTTAATTATTATCCATACCAATTTTTTATTCTTTATTCTTTATAGTTTTATTTTCTTTGTATTTGTTATTTAATTAAAAATTCTGATAATAAATTTTCGTTATTACAGGGCGCGAACTGTGGAAACCGTAGCATAATAGCAGCTTATATGTCCTGAATATAAACCGATCCGTTACACATACTAGACCAGCTCATTTGCAAGTAAGCCGCGCTATGTATATAGATGGATCGCCGGATCGATCTTAACGATTGTACGACTGTCTTATTGACTCATAAGCTCAATAAGACGCTTTTAGCCCAGATGAACGTTATATTTCATATTACTGGTAGTTGTAAAATCTTTCGTTCATATTTTTGTCATTCGTACATGGGTATCCATGACGGATACGGATACGGATAAGCCTATTTCTCCTGGATACGGATACGGATACGGATAACAATATGTTGCGCGGATACGGATACGGATATGGATAACGAAAATTCTTATCCGTGGCGATCCCTAAATACAAGAAACGAGAAAAGTAATGGAAGGAACAATTAGCATTTAGCAACTCATTAAAAAATGCGGGTAGGGGTCACTCCTTATTCAGCTGCGAAACCTGCCGCAGTCTCGGCAGCCTTGAGGCTAGAATCAAAATCCCATGCCAGAACTTTGGAGAAAATCCCACTTTAGGGCTTTCACAGAATTTACACACTAAGGTTAAAATCTTACTTTTAAAGCTTTTACACACAAATAATCAAGCTCATGGACCTGACGTCGATGTATGACCTGTCGAGTTATTCCTAGAGAGAGATTCCAGTGAAGCCATTTTGTTAGTTGGTCTCCCTCTCTCTGCCTTCCCCTCAATAGTGTTGTGCCACAATGGAACCTAAATATGGACTTCTTGGAGAGCGACTCGACGATCTTGTCCACCATCCCCGCGCTCATCAAACAACAGGTCAGAGCAGGGAAATGTATGTAAGAGAATCAGCTCCTGGGTTTCGAATGAGATGCAATCAAATTTCCAACTTGATACATGCCGGATGTCGCGATACTGCGAAATTCAGGTCACATGGGCAGTCTAACGGCCGTTGTGTGCGCTATAAGAAGATCTATATAGTTAGACTTCTTGCTTTTCTCGCAAATCCCTAATTGAGAACTCGGCTTCCGAGGGATCGACGCACCGTTCTCTCACTCCTGCGGTCCAGGAGTAAAAATCCCAGACGGACGAATAGTATACTGCGTCAATGGTTTATACCATGGCAGATTTGCGACTAAGGCTGAAAGTGATGTTTTGCAGCCCTACTCTAGACTGTTGTCGCGTCCTGTCGCGTCCTGTCGCGTCTCGTCGCATCAGGAAATTCATAACGTCTAAAAGAGATCGTTACAAACAAACAAAGTGGCGACGAATGCAAGGCCAGCACCCAGACGACCCTTCAGAACTGTACAGGGCGTCAATCTTCGGAAATTTAAGAGACGCGACAGCGAATTGCTTAAACGCGCGAGAACGCGTGTGGGCGCAAGATACGCGTCGCACAAATGGCAATATCGAATATGTTGGGAAAACATTTCTGGTCGCGACCTGTAAAGGCATGTTTGACTACTTACGCTCTCAGCCAGATCTGCCTAGTGTCTATGAGGTCATTGCGACCAAAGAACCATGCCGGCTGTATCTTGACATGGAGATGCTGCCTGCTGAGTACGACAACTTTACGGAAACGGAACTCAGCGATCTCGTGGTTTTATTGCGCACGGGAATTCAGCAGTTTCTTGACAGGTCGTTCCCTGGAATTGGACAGGATCGGCTTCGAAACGACAGACTGCTCCAGGCATGCGACAGTGACAAGTTCAGCGTGCACTACGTCCATCCTGAGATCGTATTCGACAATGCAGTCTGTAGTCAGTTCGCGTTTGTGTTCGAACTGCAGCTGTTTCTTCGTCAGTATCTGCAGGCGTACAACAACATACATTTGGACAGCGCCGTTGATCGCGCGATATCCGAGGGTGTCGTCGATTTTTCGGTATACCGCATGTCACAACAACTCAGACTGGGTGGCAACACCAAGCTCGGAAAGGTTAGACCTCTGCGGATGGTTGGCGAGGAGTGTAAAGTGGTCTTCCCTCGGACTGCCGAAGGTTGTGTCAGAGATCACACATTTCGCAGCCTCTGTCCAACCTTCGAACTATTTCTCGCCCATCTAGTCAGCGACCGATCAGATGTATCGGTCGACACGCCGCTCTCTCACTCCTGCGGTCCAGGAGTAAATAACCAAGACGGACGAATAGTATACTGCGTCAATGGTTTATACCATGGCAGATTTGCGACTAAGGCTGAAAGTGAGCCACACAAATGGTGCACTTAATGGTGCGCGACCAATGTGCCCGGGTCATGGATCGCCGCCGGTTAAGTGTATATTCACTCATCCAGACGGCACTTAATGTGATCAAATGACTCCTTTTTGGGGTCTTCGGAAATTAGTTTGTGTGAGGGTCAGGCTGACGTTTATGTATCATGACGGGTACGTCGCGCAACGCTCTCACTCACCTACCTACCCATCATCGCAACGCTCTCACTCACCCACCCACTCATCATGGTTAATTTGCGACACGGAAGAAAGTTCATGGTGTCGAATGCCCAGGCTATTCTTTTGAAAATCCCTACGACAACACCGACAGGACAAAGATAAGCGATAGGAGATAAGAGGCCCGGTCCTCACACCGGCACATTGGCCGCGCAACATGATAGTGTAACTAAGTAACCTCTCAGTGACCTCTGTATATAATCTAATTTTATGCTCAGTCTACCATTCTCTGCTTCCAACGTTGTTTTTCAGTTCAACCGCGGACGGCTGTTTCGAGACTCGTGTCGCCTTCATTGGTGAAACAGCTAGGTCAAACGGCATCGTCCTTTTCCTCGCTGAGTGTTGTAGAAGCTTGTCTCTTCCCTTGTCTTGAATTTTTTCTCCCACAAGATAGTACGAGAAGGCTCTAGGTTCTTCTCAGCTCGTCGTCTCTTGGTCCCGGCAGGGAGTATATTTGTTCATTTGTGTTCTCTTGACTCTTTTCTCCTTTTCCTTTTTCTTTGTCGATACTATTTATTATAAGGTAGTTATTTAGTTGTCGGTACACATTTTCCTTCCTCATCGTAGGATCTTGACAAATATCGACCCATATCGATTCCTAGAGAGCTACCTACCCGATACCATGGCACGACTGAACCGACTAAGACCCTCCTTGATTGCCGATCCCAGATTCGAGTAACTGGACGGAGAAGTGAGACAGTTCATAGAAGGCGTGATCGAAGAGAATACACTTGAAATCCCCGTCGAGAGACTTAATGAGGTTCTCCGAGGTGCACCGAGCGACGAGACATCCGAAGGAGCAGGGATTAAGATGTCTTACGCGGATGTTTCTTGGATGCAAGGATTGTGGTTTGGTAAGCGCGGGAATGGACAACAGGATCGTTGAGGCGGAGTCCAAAAACTCCATGTTTAGGTTGTATTTAGTGTCCATGGCGGCACACTATAAAATGTTCGTAGGGAGAGGTCTAGGAAGGCTACCTAACAAAATAGCTGTGCTGCTGGAATCAATAACTAGACTAACTCGACAGCGCATACATCGACGTCAGGTGCCCTGAGCGCCCTTCCTCTTTTACTTCTTGCTAGGGGTCCGTAGAATCTCGATTTAGTGATAGTATCACTAACCCTTCTGTGACGTGGTCACTAAAATGTCCTCTCAGTGAGGCTCCGAAAAGATCGCAAGCTCTTTATCCCGCTTATCAGAGTACGTTAAGGAGCGCACTAAGTGCACTCTACTTTCTGTACGAAAAATTCCTAGCTAAGGAAATTAGGTGATGTCCGGTTGGGAGTTTAGACTTGGTCACTAATAGATGATCACTAATAAATAATAGTTTGTCACTAATCAATAATCTTTTTTATGGAAGGTTGAATCTTGTTTTCAATGGTCTCCCATACGGGGACAACTGGTAGGTGTAGACGCTCTCCCAATCGCCACTACACAAAAAAATTATTTTGTGCCCAAATGGTACCCGTGCATTGCATACATTACAACGACGTATATAGTCGTTTGTTAGGCACCTGAGAACCCGAAAACGAGTGTCAACCACCTGCCTCAGTGAAAACTCGGCCGCCGTCGATGCAACTAGCTAACATGACGTAAGGTCACATGACCCACAATCATTTAGCTGGCACCACGACACCCTCAATTTTCAACAAAGACATCCGGATTGGCCTCAGTGCGAAGACGCGACAGTGACACCGCCAGTTCACAGAAAAATGAATGATGCGCTTATGTTTTTGCCATAAGAGCGTGTGAAAATACTGATCTAATAATAATATGCCTAGCGTATGATTATATGAACTCTCACTACCTTGTAGCTCATCCTATCAAAGCATTTTGCGCTCAAGTCCCTTTTGCTCGCTCAAACATCCTCGCAATGGTCTCATTTGCAGGATGAATCGTCGTTTCGTGGTCCGCACCTTTGACCCTAACACAGCTAACTTCAATACCCTGACCAAATGCCTCGCTCTCCCAGCAGTCCTCAAAATACCGCATTCCCTTCTCCCCAACCATGATGTCCTTCTCAGGCAATACGATATCAACCTTTAGTTTACTGGCTGCGTCCGTAATCCTCCCTTGCCATTCCCTCCCCAACTCTCTAACGTACTCCTTGTAATCTTCGCACGCAAGCCAGTTTGTGCCTTTCGTAGATTTAAGACACAAACGAGCTTCATCGTTTACCCCTTTCGTTTCCTCTGCGAATATACGCCTGAAGGTCGATTTTAGATTCGCCTCCTTTACCTCAAGCGAGATTCCAAACCCCTGCAAACATCTTCTCGCTTCTTCTTCCTGCTTCTCTTTCTTAGCAGTAGCGTTAGTGGATGCGAAGATCGAGGTCAGTGGCGAGAAGGCACTACTACTGGCTTCAAATACGGGGTTAGCTCGCCGTATGCAAAATTGCAGTATGCTGTCCCACTGATTGAGCGTGCTATCGGGAAGCATGGACGCGAGCGTCAGGAAGGAGACGGAGGTGTGTGACTGGTGCACCCAGGGACTGAAGAGTGTTACACTTGGGTTCGTAGAGCTCAGAATCTCGGGTTTCCGAGAGATTAAGTTGAGCGCGTAGATGGTTCCAGCGCTGTGGCTAGCAAGGGATATATGCTTGATCTTGAGGTGGGCGAGGAGGAGGGGCACAACCTCTAAGAAGGCGGGGATGCGCTCAACCAAAGGAACATTGGTCGAACCTCCTATACCGGGTCTAGAGGAAGGTCAATAGGAATCTAGAAGAACAGTATAGCTTGAAGAGTTTAGACCAAACACGGACTTATGCCGTGGCAATAGCTGCCGTTAGGATTGGAGAGAGATAGGATGGTGGTAGATCCCCCTTGAGAGAAATCACTACCTTACCTATCAATAAACAACATCCTCACTCCCTCCTTCTCTGCTATCCAATCGAACATCCCCACCAGCCATCTGGTCGCAAGCATGCCACAGCAAAATAAGATCGTCGGAACATCCTCGCCGTGTTCTGGTCCCCCAATCGCATATGTGACCTTCCATGGTCCATGTTTGTCTGTGGCTGGAACTGTGAAGTCTTGGCTGAATTTCTGCGGCGCCTTGAACTCGAAAGCTCGAGCGTCTAAGGATTGAGTCATTTTAATCTCTCTAAACGATTTTGGCCATTGCTTTTTATTTTCTTAGTTGGACTTCATATCTGTTATACAGTAATAAAGTGCTGCCTAAGCTAGCCGCGGCGCAGCGCTCGATGACGAATAGCGCTGGAGACGCCTCAAACGGACTAGCGCCCTTGCCACCGGAAGGTCTCCAGTGCTCAGAGTACCGTATAAACAGCATAAGAGCCCCCCCCCCCGGTTCAGCAAGAGCCCCCCTGGCATATTGGCCCCTCTAAATGAAGTCTTGTAAACTCGACAATTACTCTGAATATTAGCCCTCCAAAATATATTATATCAAGGAGAAACATTAGAACCCTACCCGCTATTCCTCTTTGGGACTAGCGTAGGTATCCCTCCGTACCATGTTTTATGAAGTAACATATATTCAACTGCTTAAAAGCACAATAATCTGCTACAAAAATCCATTCAAGAATCAAAGAAACATAAAGAAGAGCAATAAGGCACACAGCAAATCATTTCCAAGAGTTATAGGGGGCTACAATACTACTACGGAAACGGATTACTCCTGGTTCTGCTTCTGTCTCGAAACCCTGCAGCGCAACCTCCGCTGCATGTTTCCCGGATAAAATCATAGCACCAAATGTGGGCTAAAATCCCAACGCCAGAACTTCATCCCACGCCAGAACTTCAAATCGACATCGTACTTAGGGAGCCGGCGGCTTCGATTGTGCTATTTATGTTACAGGACCGGCGCCCGAAGAAAACTATAGAACAAAGTAAAGCACAGACTTGGCAGCTGATGCCCGTTCCCGACACGCCGCCTTAAGTCCCCTAACCGCATGGCGCGTTCGCCCTAGCTCCGACGTCCATTACTGTTAACTTCAACCGTCACGTGCTCTCGACGCCGCTCAAGTAATAAGCAGTAGACCGTGACATAATTTTTATGCTAACTGCATACGGGATATGGGGGGGAATATGGGGCTAGGCGATAGTAATCAACTAACTCTCGTAGAACAGGAGGGGTTCACGAGAATAGTCAGGGTTGGGGGAGATTAACTAGGGTTGGGGTTTTTTCAACATTTGACCAATTGACGTTACGTCTAATGACAACAAATCGCGACGCGTCTAATGTCGGCGGCGCGCGTTCTTGACGCGCCGTTTTGTTGCCACTCTTTCCAGCTTACCAGCTTTCTTCGCCTCACAATTCCATCTTTTGCAATCGCCGCCACTTTCTAGGGGGGTATAAATGTAAGTTCTCAAACATGTCAAGTGGAAGTGATTAAAAAGAAAAAAGAAGCCAGATCATAGCGTGTCGATTGTGATTCCTTTCACGTTTCCGCTTTGCGACGTGCCTGCTGCAGCGTACAAGTACCAACACTATCCGATTGACGAGACTATAATCCAATTCCACGACAGAAACGTGGATTGCTTCCAATTGCTGAGTCAAAGGGCCAGGATCAAAGGTGTCGATTGATGATGGATCCACAGCAGCGACGTCCTACGGCTCGCGCGAAAGCCAATGCCACTAAAGGACAACAAATCTTCGAAGAAAAAACCGCGCCTGGACAGATTCAAGACAAGACGGATTGGAACGAGGTCGTGCGACGGGAGAAAGCTCAGAGAACGATGGACAAATATCTGAGCTGCTGGACTCGTTCGAAGACTTCTCCGTCTCCATGCTTCGCCTTCCAGAGGGAGATAGCAAGAAGTACTTTCGACGTAACGGACCGAGGCCCTCGATTTCTCTGGTTCGACAGTTCTTCACCTGGATAGCTCAGACACACAGGGGTAATGATGGATATGACAAGATTCGATTGTCCACCATGGGAGGTTATCTAGACACATTTATGGGGTGCCATGAAGTTCTTCAACTCTCAGTTCCCAACCAACGAGACGGAGCAGCATAAAGTTTGGCTTACAGACGTGTTGGCACCTCAAGAGAAGCTGAATCTTATGCCCGAAGACAAGGCTGTGGCTTATCTAAAGGACGTCACGTTCTTGATAAGCAATCTCTTTCGGCCGGAGGTTCTGGCTAAATTCTCATCCATGCACCAACTCTTCAGTTTGTTCTTCTCCTTAACCTTACCATTGACCTCATGGGTCGTATCGGGGAGTGGGAGCTCTTATTTGTGGGAATTCGCAATGACGACGTTGGCCTACGCCCTATCACTCTTTCATGCTTGGCTTAATATGGCCTCAAGAGCTGCAGGAATTGTAGACACCAGGGTAACAACGTGAGTTCAAGGGCCAGAGCACCCCACTTCCATGTTGGCCACCAAACTAATGTATGAAATTATCAGTCGATGCAGGCGAAGAGCAGTCGCCTACCATCTGAATCGTTGTACAGACATCGACACCAGAAACAATTGATGGGACATAGGGAGAACAGTCGGGGCCTCCGCGTATCAAGCAAAGACGGCTCAAGCCGATACCCAGGCTATCTTACGAGGGGCGCATGAGACAGACATAACAATGTATTCCAGCATCGTCAATGGAAGTATATGGAAGTATACCAGGAGCACCGATATTTCTGTGAGCTCTGGCATGCGCGTTGTTGCATCGAGCCGCTCAATGATAGAAGCTCATAATTGCCTCCGAGCTGCACTTCAAGAGGTGCTAAAAGAGTTTCCGAATGTGACTCGGCCAAGAGTGCCTCCTCGCCCTTATATGACGCATATCGACAAGCTCAGCTGACGAAACACAACCTGCAAACAGCCATGAACAGAGTTCAGTTTGCCCTTGAAATGAGAGAATTTGCCCAGAAGCATAAATATGCTCTTCTTGAGTCCAATTCGGCTACTACCGATGATGATGGTGACGCGCAGGAGGACCTCCTCGAGCAAGAGCATGTCAACACGACGGCTGAATGGACGGCCTCCATTTCGACCTTGTCGTACGAAGAAGAAGCTGACGCTCTGCAAGTGTATCAAGCTGAGCCTTCTCACAATCCGATTTCGACTACAAGGGACGTTTACATGGATCCACAACTTCTAGAAATCGAAGATGGCTTCAATGATGACCGTCACGAGGAGTCTGTGAATACGGACATCATTGCGACTGCAGTCATCACAAACCCCGATGAGCCAGATCCTAGCACTTTAAGGCGACACCATGTCATGCTTTCACGGGACATGATCAACAAATGCCCCCGGCCTACAGTTGCAGATGGCGTCTTCCCGCGGGTGACGGAGTGATCTCTATCGCATGAGGAGGTCGATAATCTGTTGATGCCTTTATTCAGCATCAAGCACTCTCTCACGCGTTATCCACCTCATCTGATGCCTGTTCCCGGAACGAAGGACTACTGTTTCTGTGGGGTTTCCTGGGACGAGTGGGAAATTAAAAATCCAGATGAGAAGTATGCATCGCGCTTTGTACATGTCAAACAATGCGCACAAACCGCTGCAAAGGTTCATGTACGAGCGATGGTTGAGCATACACTTGAGACGGCGTTCAAGGAGACGCCAAATTGTCCATGGATTCGTGCCAGATCATCAGGTCCGTGCACTGAGAAAGACTTTATTGATGCAAGTGCATGGGCTGCACATTTATTCAAACACCCCGGGAAGCCAAGAATCTGTCACATTCGAGTGTGCGGCGTACGTTTGAACAGTCTTCGGGATTGGCGAGCCCATGCATGGGAAAAGCACCAGATTCCTTTCGAAGGGATCATCGAGGACCTCGTTCAATGGTGCGATTAATGCGAAGACTGCGTTATTGCTGCACCTAGGACGGAGGCTGAGGAAGCTCTTTCGTTCTGTGCAACTGTGATGTGGCCATGGGAATTCCAGGGTTGCGAGATCATCTTGAGAAAACTCATGGTAAGTCTCGAATGCCCACGCGATTCTTTTGAAAGTGTCTGGGAGAAGACCACGAGACGACGCTCGTACTGTCTTAAGCGAGAAGTCTACTCGGAACAACCGTCTGCGGTTGAACTGAGTGAGAAAAGATCGTACAGAGGTAACATGGTTACATGATTACAACGATCAGGTTATGTTTGCTTAAGAATATATTTCATAATGAGTGTATTTTACGATGAATCTCGCGGCTAAAGTGAATGAAAACGGTACAAGCGTAATAATCCGCATGGAGAAAAGAACCATGCGGATGCCAGGGATTTGTGTATTTATAGCCCCCCAGCTAGCCGGTACAAACCTCCTAACACAACATCGCCAAGTAAGAATGAAATAGATGGCTACATCACGACTGCTGCGGAAAAGGATTACTCCTGGTTCTGCTTCTGTCTAACGTCGAAAACCTGCAGCGCAGACTCGGCAGCCCTAACCCCAGATAAAACCATAGCACCAAATGTGGGCCCCATGCGATTTGCACCATCAACTTCGGACAATTCCATGCCACCTACAATCAGGCCAGGTACGATTTCTCTCGTGCGCTTGACGATCGCGTCCTCAGCGGTTTTCATATCCAATCCGCGCATTCCACCAAGCTTCTCGATCGCCGCCATTGATACGAGACGCTTAACCGAGAACGCGCCGAATGGACCATCGTGACCCGTCGTAGAGATGACGACAGGAGCATTGATGGTGTTGGGATCCATGCAGGACTGGTCGTCGTGGTGCATGGACACAAGTGTCCAGTTCGTCACGACGCCCGCGACACGGAGCTCGCCCGTAGCGGGATCGACACGAGTGATCAAGTCTTCGACAGCCGTCGCGTTGAAGAGCTTCACGTTCGGGAACAAAAGAACCTTGGACAGCAGCGTTGACGTGAAGAGCGCGGCGTGCTTGACGACGACGTACGTGTCCTCCTCTTCGTACGGAACACCAACCTCGTCGAGAAAAGTCTGGGCGGGCTTGCGCATGACCATGGCAGAGAACAACTGTCCACCGAGCCACGCTCCGCCACCGGGCGAAACACCGGCTTCAATGATCGCGATCTTGAGATCGGGGCGGGATTTAGCCAGGACGTAAGCGGTTGAGAGACCGCAACTGCCAGCGCCGACGATAACAACGTCCGATTCGGCGTATTTGTCGAGATCGGCGAAGTATCGCTTCGTCATGGCGCGGGAGACGGTCGACTCACGGATAGGGTCAAATGTGAACGTGTCCCATTTGTGAGCTGCTTCCGAGGGGGCAGACAGAGTCTTTGCGGACTTAGGCTCGGGAGCGTACGCATGCGGACGTTCGACAGTAACGGCAGGAGGAGACATTGCAAACTAGACAACGAGTCAGTAAATGCCCGTTCAGAGGGGGCAAAGCAATCAGGAGGGAAATTGCATGTCCTTTCGCAGGTATTATCCTGATCAAGTTCGTGCCGTCTATTCTCAGAGCGACCCGTCAAGCAGAGGCACGTTGGTTCTCGTCAGCAAGACCGCTCTCTTTGTCGATGGAGACAAAGTTGGAGAGGACTGCTACAGAGACGTGCGCCATACCATCAGGGCCGAACACCGGCCATGCATGTGTTGATTGTCGTGAAGTAGGATAAGCGACTGCCAAAGGCGCATCTTCCGTCCCAACGGGAGGCGTACATAATCTGCGCAAATATAAAGCGGTTAGCCACTGGGTAAGAGTCCAGGAAATACGGCAACTTACCTTTCGATGGAATTGATTGAAGGAAATAACAGGTTGGGGAAAGAAGGACAGATACGAGGGAGATTGACCCTTCTTATATGCTGCTCCGTCGCGGTGGGTCAAACCCAATTGCGGTGCTTTCAGCGCGCGAGCATGTTGCCGATGACGACATTTCTCGCCTATCGTTTCTCCGCACAGCAGTAGTTGCCGGTCACATACATGAATTCAGTACCATCGAGTACGCATTTTGCATTGTGTAATGCTGACTTATCATACATGGAACCATTTTGTACAGAGATAAGGACTTCCTGTCTTATTACGGATATGTAAGTTTTGTAATATTAGTGATTTCCATGATGAGGGGTTATGAATTCAGCATTCGACGTGGCCCGCTGCTCCCGCTAAGCGACCTGACGATCTTCTCCGGGTGGCTGTCAGCCGGCGGGCTTAAACCACCATTCCTCTTCGGGCTAGCGTAGGTACATAACTCAACTTTCTTGTAAGCGCTCTCTCCTACGGCGCTCATCATGTATGCGCTCAACCCTCTTTCAACTTCGAGGCGCGAATGTACTCTAATCGGGGATACAGGAGCTGCGCAATGGCACCTGCCGCACCTCGAAGATCATAATTCCGAGAGGCTAAGACCCGATGCCTCATGCCTGACATGGATGATGTAAAAATTGTACCCAAGGGACGGGTCTAGTTCGTCAAGCCCGTCGCTCCTGTTGCAGGATTAAGAATGACGTCTCTTGTTTTCTTAGTTCCCGGTGTGTCTTCTGTTTGGTGTCTTGAATACGTTCCTTCGGCTTCTTCTTTCATTTAGTTTACTTTAGGTTTGGGAAATTGCTACATAATTTGGTAACTGCTAATTACATAATCGGACGCCTCGAAAGAAATAGCAAATATCTATCGCGAACTATATTGCGCTCGGTACAAGTCAATTAGCCATCGAGACTAAAATAAAATCGCCATACGAAAACACATCTAGCACAAACTTGTATTGCCGTCTGCAATGACCAAGATCGCAAAGCGGGATTCCGCACCATTCCTCTTATTCCCGCCGTCCTGAGAATGACAACACGGGCATTGAATATCACTGCCGATTGCGGCAACCTCTGGTTTATTAGACTGGCATGTGCTATAGAGACTAATTTGTTGTAGGCTTGTAACTGTAATTTGTTCCAGCAGAAAGCAAGCGATGCTCACGTATACGCCCTCGGTACCAATATTACTTACAAATAATAAGGGTTCGGGTCCATACCACACAATTGAGGAGAACTCACGGTCCTCAGTCCACTTTCTCACCTTGCTTGGAACATTCCTCGGCTCTCGTGAACCTTACCCCAAGGTTAGTCCATCGCGCATTCTCATCTAATTGCATTTCGACAATATGATTGCTCCCAACTTCCGAAGCACTCCAACAACCGTCAATTAATCACATTAATGGTCACGTACCTTCGCCAGTGTTCACCACGTCAAGAGCTCACACATCCAACACGGTGCCAGTTACTGTGTCCATGGATATGTCTCTAGGGAAGGTTGAGAATGTAGGATCGGATTATTGCAATGCTCTTCAGCTTTTGAAAAATAATCCACCAGAACAGCGACTAGACATCCACGTACCTTATTCTCAGTATTTGAAATGGAGAAAAGTTGGTCAAAGTACAGTCGGAGTCAAACATTTCAGAGGATCCGAAGTATTAGCATATGAGACAGGCTTTATGCAGAAAATCGCTAACAATTTTGATATTAGATACCCATGCTTGTCGTACAATAGTTTAGAGCCGATAGCAACAGTGGTGACTATCCAAAGGGACATTCATGCAGTTGCAGCTGCTGAATTGAGAGAGATCATCTATCCATATGTTAAGTCGTACCTCTCGATACGCATGTCACAGGCACTGTATGACATTGTCGACAATGGATCTGCCACCATGATGCGATTTGATGGTGACCATGCCAAGAGCAGCTCGAAAGCCAGATGGATCATTCAAATATTGGGGTCCACGTGCCAGGAACTTACGGATGGATTTAGTGAGAACCGTGATGCACTCCGTCGTGACAAGGATATGTGGATCCGAGGGCAGCATGTGCCGGTCGTCATACTGGTACACCTTAAGGAATCACCGAAGTTTCATAATCCTACGACAGCATACAAAAATGTGGAAGATGTCAATGTTGAGCTGGCAAGAATGCAAGAAAGGATGCATGAACTACGCGTAGGAGCGGAGAAAAAGGGATTTGCGGTCCATTTGAAGACCGCAGTCACATGTGGTTTGGGACCCTGACAAACTGCCTCCCACGCTTCTCCCCGCACTAGACAACCTTTCCACTCCAACTTCGGAAGCTGGGATTGCTAAGTAATCCCTAGCCGCAGCGGCCATCTGTGGGTACTCATCTTGATGAGTTCTCCACCAATTACAAAGCCAGTTTGGATCTTTTGTGTCATTAACACTGACCACCGGACTATCAAAATACATGTCAATATCGGAGATAGGGTGACTAGTCTGACCTCGTGGCTGCGGCCTTTGCAGTGTCCTAGACTCGACATCACTATCCTCGATTCTGCTTCGTCATCACTGCCAAAGTCAACGGAAGAAGTCAACAAACCTCATCTGTGCGGTCAGACACATGCCTGCGAGTAGTCTCTGTAAGTAAAGATATCCGTCAAAAAGGACATAGCTGTCTGGGATGTTGGCTGCAGCCCATGCATCTTCTGTAAAAAAATCACTTATTTTAAGTCCAATCATTTTCGGGAGAGCATCACAGCACCGCCCATTTTCAATCAGATTCTATATTAATGTGAATGTGAGTGGCCAGGCTCCATAAAGTCACCCCAGAAGTCGTTACTCACATAATTGATTGGGGCCTTATCTTTCCTGTCTGCCAGCCAGACTTCAATGAATGCCTCTCAGTTCTGGACAGCCAGAACCCGCTTGGAGTAGGGTAAAAAAGTCTCTCCTTTTGCTATTTTTTGAATGTATCAGCTAACAGACATATCCACCAGGTCTCGGGACTTTCTTCGCGATGCTCGTTCCCTGTGAGAGATCGGTGTTTTCGGGGGGTAGATCAGTCTCCACTTCCAGTGTGGTGGGACTCTTTCTCGGTTTCTTCCGAGGTAGAGCTACCCCGCTTTTTTGGTCACTGGAGATTGGTTGTGAAAAAAATTGATAGCGCGATAGTGTAAGGCACAGTGAAAGGTAAGTTCGACTAGAACCTATTTGAAAGGGGTTGTTGGATATCCGTAGTTATGATTGCTTAATCAACTAACTATCGTATCCAAGGTAATTATGATCTCTATATATACTGTGTAAACGTATGATTTGTGTCTAATCCTCAACAAGAAGTGATTCTTCACATGAGGTTACTCTAATCTCTCATGTGAAGATAGTCTACTCAACTTAGGTAAAATCCCTCAGACTATTCTTCTTTTAGGAGGATCAGCTCATATGTCATACGTAATTGTGAGACAATCTCATAAGAAAATTGCTCATGTGTCATACGACAACCCTTGATATAGTAACGTGAGCAGGACTATAACGTCAAGTTTCTCGTTGGGTACGGGCTATTATCCTTAGTAACGATAATACCTTTGATCGTACCTGAGTGACGTATGCATAAGCAATATTTAGCTTTGGTGGCTGAGCTCATAAGACCACTTCCGCACTTCGCACTATTACTATCAACTCTCATGACGTGTCCTCCTCCTTTTAGTATTACTCCATATACCTTAGCATGAACTTTATAGCTTACACATTTTACTTAGCTTATTCTGAAGTTATAGTTGCTTTTTCAACATGGTTGATCCTAGAGTTAGGTTGGTGAAGGGCTGGCCACTCTCCACTTTCCTGCTCGATCTGGTTAGCGGCTCTGCCGTGACTCCACTTCACAAGATCATGAGCTCTGATCTTGTGGTTGCTGTGTTCTGAGATAGCCGAATGACTATCTTCATTCGGCGGCATTGGTGGGCGAGCGGGGAGTTCTGAGTTTAGTTTGTCACCTCGGTTCGAGGTGTTGTTCGTGTATATATAGACTAGAATAGTCGTGAGACTGGTCGTCATGGAGATTAGAGTCTCAGCCTCCCCTCCATCGTTCACTTCAGATTCATCGTCCATATTTTCACTCATAGCCATTTCTCATAGGTTATGAGCCCTGAGATGTCTTCCGCTAACGCCTCTTTGATGTTGGCCGCTACCGCCACGGCTATTCAAATCCCAAAGTATAACGGGAAAAATTTTTTGATCTGGGAAGCAAGAGTGCGCTCATATCTGGCTGCCGTGAACGCCTTGTCCGCCATCGATGAAGATATCGCGGTGGAAAACATGAACTCAAAGGCATTACAGGCGGATAGTGTCGCCAAAGGAATTATAGTTGGCCACGTGAACGATCTTATGATGTTGACATTATCAATGTTCGGACGTGCATACGACATGTACGGGTACCTCAAGGAAGTATATACTGCAAAGGCGGAGGATCGACAGGCGGAGCTAGTCTCCCAACTTTATTCGACCAAGATGTCGGACAATGGTTCACTCCAATCCCATCTTGAATCAATGTTGCTCATGCGCAAGCAACTCCAGTTAAGCAACAGCAATGTCACGGATGCTATGTTTCTCAAGGCCTTGTACAAGTCTCTGGCCCCACGATTCTTGAATTACAAAAACAGTCTCCGCTCACGCTCGTTGACTGTTCAGGAAGTTATTTCCGCCCTAACGACATACGACGACGAACTTCCGAAGACAAACGAGGGGCAGGCCGCGTATATTATGGAAGCGGATGCAAGAAAGTTTGGCAGTCGCCTGGGCCATTGCAAAGGAGGCAGGGTGGAAAAACTCCGTAAGGGTTACGACAAAAGTGTTTCCCGCTGCGCGAATTGTGGAGGGCGGTACCGTTCTCCGGCATAGTTAATATTCTAAAATATATCGGCATAAGCCACAAGCTTTCTTGTCCATATAGTATTCAGGGTTCAGGCGTAAACTCTCACAGTTGGGAGGTTGGGTTGTTGGTTGGTGCCCCTCGTCGGGTGGTTTGTTCTCTGTTGGTCTCTTGCTCGTACGTTGTTGTCTTTGGGTTTGCGTGCTTTTGCGTGTGTTCTACATGTACATAGGTTAGTAGTCGCCTGACAGAGCATAAAAGGAGGGTTTGTCCTCGCTGTCAGGTCAAGCACGAAGTCTTGTATTCTTGCAATAAATTTGTTTATTCAAGTTTGCATTCTAGTCCAGTCCGTCACTCCTCGAGTCCGTGCTCTCGAGTCTTCCCGTTACATCAGTGCTCGGTGTTCGGAGGCACTCCATGAAGGCCAACACCATGCGAGTGTGATGCTCATGATAGACATGTCGATAAATGAGTTATTTGTATGATTACACAGGCACAATACAATTGTGTATAGACATCCAGGTGTAACGAGAAAATGTTACATAATTATTCTGCCGATTTGCTGATATCGCGACGTTTCTACCGATACGACATCGGCAGACCAGGAGCTCGACGATAAATATCGTCAAACGGCAATCGTCAGGCATTAGGAATGCCGATATCGTATCGTCAATATCGGCAGTATCGGCAAACCAGCAACAGCCCTAACCCGATGCATAGAGAAGTTAGAACTCACAAAAACTTTTCCCAGGTACCTACATGTCTCATTACTTCTAGTTAACGGCTTCTTCTGTCTTTACTCGCACACTTCATAAAATCGTTGGAACTTTGACCAAGCCTGACAAAATTATGATATCTGTCTTGATCAAGTGGAGTGAGGAGTCGCGCCCAAATACGAGAAAATTCTTTTCCAAGAGGTCAACTTCTTGATCATAATCTGGTCTGATGCAGGCAATAGCTTCATGGAACAATTGGCGTGTGGTATGACTAACGATTATTGTTACTGATTTTGCCAAGACGCTATGTCTAATAATCAAACTTTAATCAAGCTAATTAAATCGCACTCTGATGTTGTTGAGGGGCGGACTAAAGAGGGATGATGCCAGGGAGGCTCGATTTTTATTATGCACTAAGAATATTAACATACGAATATTTATGCCCGTTTCTAGGGATCGGTATGGATAATATGATTAATATCCAGGCCAAGTTTTCCTTATCCATATCCGTATCCGTATCCGCAGTATCCACGGATATGACTAACGTGACCTTGAAGAGGCTTTTGCTCTGTCGCTTTTGGTTTGGAGCCCGGGACCATGGAAAGAGGTTGGTCCTACGATACTACTGCCTATATTGACCACTCAATTGGGCTTTAAACCGCTATCTATCCAGCACTCAATAAGGGAAATAAACCCTACCCAGCAGTACCATAGCAGCTGCTACTAATCAGATTCATGTTCTGATTCAAGCTTCCCTCCGCTCGGATTCATTGGACATCCGTACCTAGACAATTTGAATATTTCGCAAATCGCAACTCAGTTAAGCTCTCCCAATATTATTAGTTTACGCATTTCTATTTGTTAGCTTACGCTGTATTTGTTACAAGGACATCACGTGTATCTATGGATATGACTAATGAATATTACCTCATCCGTATCCTTATCCACGACGGATATCCATGGATATATCCGTTATCCATTCATCCATTCCGATCCTTACAACACTCCCTCTAAGAGATACATTGAAACTGATAGCAAGGACGAGACGAGACATCTCAGCAGTTTGCATAATATGTAGCTTCAACTTGGGTCTGGACGTACTGCCCCGTTGCGAAGGAGTGCCCAGAGCAATCTTTGCATCTTATTTCTCGATTCAGGTTTACCTAAAGCAAAGGCCAACCAAATGCCGAAACCCAATCCGAGAGATAGCGCCCATACCATAAACGTGAAGCGTGTGAATAGAGATACATCCGAAAAAAACATTGGTCCGAAGAGCCCGACGTGAGCGGCTAGCAAGATAGTGGTAGTCACAGTTCGGCCGGACAATGAAGGTGAATCTGATATCAAACCAGTCACTATCATAACTTCAATGATCTTGCTTATTAAAAATAGCCCCAACCCGAAAAACCGTATTACAGCTTGGGTTCCGGCATCAACGTCGCTTGCTTGCATGATAGAAGGGCCAAAAGAGACCGCGAAGTTGGTGAACAGCATCCAGAGGAATGGATTCAAAAAATCGATGTAAGTTGCCGGCTTGGAATCTGGCTTTGAAGGCAAAGAGCAGACAAATCATCTGCCGCGGTGGAATTGGCCATTATTTTGAAGGGTGTCGTGACTGGAGAGTAAAGATGTTGTGAGGAAGCGTTATCAAACTAATAGATTTGCCTCCTACCGAATTCGTGCGAGCTGTGATTGATGTAATTCACACAGAATACATAGTTGATATTGCGGGACGGCGACCACCTCTCTATCAACGCCATCGACTCTCAGTACTACGAGATTCAAGACGCTAAGGCTACGCCCTGGCTGCATAAGGTTTAGCCTGGCCGCATTAGTGCAGATGGGGGATAGTCGTGCCATTCGTCTGGGTATTATACCGCATTCACTACAACTATGTGTAAGTGTCGTACAGTAAGGCTGCACACGCTATCTATCTGACTGTGATCTCAAACTGGGTGGTAACTGCGATCTCAGCCCATCAAGTTCATTCTAGGACTTCTACTTTAAATCTGTCCTAGGCCGGTGGCCGGTATATTTGATTCATCCGTCAGTCAGAATGTCCAATCAGCTACCTGCTCTCTTGACTGAAGGGGACGACGAAGCTCAGCTATTGGCAGAATTGGGCAAAGCACCCAAAGCGATGCCGGTAATCGGAAGAATCAGAGAGTTCTGGGAGTCAAGGAAACGAATCCTCGCTTTGATAGGTCTCGGTCTCGGCACGGTTATCGGCCTCGCTTTCATCATTCTAGGTGTTTTAGCATCAAGCGATCGGTTATTTTCTGACAGAACTATTGGCCGGGGGGACTTTCGTCAAAAAGACATTGCCTCTATATGTATGAACCCGGTCATCTCTATTTGCGGGACATCTATGCAGTATATCCTCAAACGAGCGGAACTTGTTAGGAATCTGCGACCAGCCATGTACTTGAAGCGCTCAGCTCCAGTTGATATGTTTGTCAAATGCTCATTCTCCGTCTTTTTCGTTATGGCGATCTGTGCAATCCCGCTTGCCCTTGGGAGCATAACATTCGTTATCGAAGGTTTAGATTCATCAAAGATTTCTAGTTTTGCATCAGTTACTCTAGGCATGTCGCTGATGATCATGTCGACCATGTGTATCTTGGCCATCGTTCGTACTCATACCCAAGGTTCTAGTATAAGAAGTCCAGATGAGGATGCCGAAACCACGCGGTTGCTTGAAGACGCGGACTATGATTCCAAGGAAAATCATTCGATCAAGACGTCCGATCCATGGCACTCGACAAAACGAATTATTGCTCGGGTATTTGTTTGTCTCAGTCCGGTTGTCGGAACTGCCTTCTTCATTATTGGTGCAGTAGGAGCAACTGAGAAGCTGTCAGAGTACTGCTCTGCCCATGTCCTTGTCGTTTTCAGTATATTGCTAGTCATCGGATATTGCTTGCTCTCTATGCAGTTCATCATGAGACATCCAGTGCTTAAAGTCGACCTGCAATCAGTGCCAGGCTTGAAGAAGTCAGCTCCGATGGATCGCATATGGGTCAGCATTTATTTCTATTTTTTTGCTCCGGTTGCAACATTTGGCGCGACATTGATGACGTTTGGGATCGAAGGGGAGGATGCACCGCCGATCATGAATGCTGCATCAATGGCATTGGGAATTTCATTAGTGATCCATTGGGCCATGTGCAGCTGGTGCACAAGATATCACTTGACTACCTCAGAATGAGGTATGGCGTGACACGAAGCAGGTGAAGGGGTCTTGGATAGACCAAGAATTGCAGTCGGCTTATAGACAGGATATATTCTATTTTTGTGTAACCTTATGTCTTTTAATAGCGCCAATTAACATGTGAATTATGACGGAGGGAACTAGTCAACGCAGCGTCTTCAGATCAACTGCCACAATACTATTTGGCTACCAAGGAGTATGAGAGTATCAGGGATGCATTCAAGTGACGCAGGGTCACGGCTGAAATGGTAAAAGCGGACTGTATGTGGCTTTGGAGTTCTACAGTCCACGGGATAGGCTTGTGTTTTTCTTATCCATCTCTTTCAACTCACGCTCCAGACCGACCCCATTTACAACTGTACCTCATATAAGGGTCAACTATTCTCTAAAAAAAACCGGCCTTCAAGGTTCACTTCATTCTTCAGATGGATTAGAGTTTTCCTTGGCGGCTTGCCAAGTTAGGCGGCCATTGCTTGATTAAGCTTTGTGAATTGGTTGGTGCCCGTGCTTCGTGTCTACCTGAGCCGGTCTTTGGGAAGCTATCTCATAGTCTTGATATCCTGATACCGTCAACTTAAGAAATCTAAACAATAAATGCTAAATAGGACCGTAAAGACGCATGGCTCGGGTCCATTCTAGATTTTCGGCTCGACAGAAAATTCCGCTACACTCTTATGGCTCCGCCTATAATCTGCAGAACCCCAGTTTGATATGCATTTTCCCAACGCGCCGTGAACGAATTCGCCCATGTCGCCAAGGCAGAATTCCACGTTGGTGGATTAATGGTGCCAGCACCATACAAAAACATGGTGCGAATGGAAACCTAAAATTTGATAGGTTTGGCCGACTATGATGACCAGACTTCTGGTGCAACCGGACAACGACACTAGCTTACACTCCGGCTGTGCCAGCGGCGTGTAAAGTAACGATTGGAGTAGAACGTTTTTCTATCCCCGGTACAGTTATCAATGCATAGTTGGTTCTACTCGCTTTGAATTGACTGTCTCGGAGCCGGTACGCGGAGTTGAAGTGGGTTCAGCAATCAAGGACAGGCACAATGTTAATAGGAATTGCACTAATTTGCTTGGTAATGTTATTCGCATACGTGAATTAGTTCTGGCGAGTGGCGACGGAGCCTGCCGAATCGTTGGCAGGCTAGACAGTGATAAGATTTGGGAATATTACAAGTTCTGTAAGCTTAACCCTTGGAAGAGAGGAAATCCAACGTATGGTCGGGGAGTAGATTACTGGTACTGATAATGGATGCACGGGTAACCCTTCTGGTTACTATAATGATCCTAAATACAGAGAATTCCTTAACTTTCCACCGGCAGTGAAAAAGTTCAATATTACACAAATGTGAAGAAGATTGGTCTACATCGCCTCTGGCTGTCCGGTTTGAAGAGGATGGGATTGGCAATGGAGATTTACTGTCATTTTGCGACATAGACGACGGCTATTGTCTGCATTCTAGCGCCTGCCATTCTAAATGCCCGGCTTTATATGCCCGCGATCAGAAAGCCTGCGACTAGATTCAACTCGCGCCCCGAGTTGTAGCTGCAACCTGGTCCAGAAGTTCAGAATAAGAACTTTACATGCAAGTATATTGATATGGACAACCAAATCTATTCCAATAAAATATGCTCAAATGCGGCCAGCATTGTGACTTGCTTTAATCACTCCTGAACGTCATACCGTAGATAATCGCATCGACCGGGTCTTTATGGCCCTTTACCCATGCTACTTTCTTTACTCGTCCGACCTTCTCAAAGCCCAAGCCGTCCCAAATCCGCTGACTCGCAATATTCGTCTCGAATACTAAATTGAAGATCGATCCGGTATACCCCTAAGTCTCATTAGTTGCGGCAGCTACATAAACACATGATTGAGGGACTCACAAGCTTTGGCGCCCACTCAACGTACTGCTTGCCCAAAATTTTGCCAACGCCCTGTCCCCTAGCCTTTTCGCTGACCAAGAATCCACCATTACATATTCCGCCGCATATCCCTGGGTAATTAGGCTTTATGTAGAACGTCCCCAGTACGCGGTCCTCTGCGTCGTCGAAAGTGAATGTTTCTGGCACGCCTGCGGGGGAATCTAGAACCAAAACTGCCACGAACGCGGCGAACCAGTAACTATTGAATTCGTTGAAGGAGAGTAGTTCGTCTTGAGGACTGAAACCGGTGTAAGCGAAAAAACGAAAGGTCTTGAAATTAGGAAAGAAGCAACGTACTAGGTTTGTCCGTCCTCGATCTCCCGATTCAATATATCCCCCAACACACGTATGACGTTGTCAACATGTTGAGCAGGGATAACTCGTTGTTCAACTGCGCTCGTGCATACTTTGATTTCAGTCTCGTCGTCCGACCTGAAGAATGCGTAGATTGTCGCCGCGCGGCCGTCGCGGAGAGTGACATGCGCAGGAGGAATGAAAGGCGAAGAACCAGCCGCGCGGACGCGGGACGACAAAGAAACTTTGGCGTGGATATCTTCTAGGACTGAGTGCTTTGATTGTGTCATAAGCGTCGGTTAAGGACTAGTAATGATCTCTAAAGCGCAATCACCTAGTGTTCTCTATCTCTTTCAATTGCAAACTATTCAACCAATCGTGCAGGAGTGTGTATAATTGTTCCCAGATATCTAGTTATAGGAATTTATATAACAATTACCTTGCCGCGTTGCAATATTGCGCGGGTTTACCGCACTGACAGCGTCGGAAACTTTGACTTCTCCCGCGGCTTTTCAGGGACCCAAGGTCGTCAGCTATGACCCGAGAGAAGATTCACCACAGTTCCATATGATTCAACCCGGTCCCTCCTGCCGGAAACGGAAGAAAGTGACTCTCCGGTATGCACCTGGATTTCTGGTTGGTAATTTACGGAATATACTCTAGCACCTGAGACAGAGTTAAGTTTCTAGCGGCCGGTGAAGTTATAATTCTACATGCACGTATTTGGAACATATAGCGAAAGAACTGGCCAGCTTTTTTGTTGATAATCAATCAGATTAGTTTGTATCTCTAGGGCATGACTCTGAGTGGTGTCCTGTTTGTAGTATTGTGGAATCAGGTAACTGGAAATGGCCCCAGCTTTCGAGGGACCTGCCATACCTAGTCAGCATATCGAAATGCTGGTACATACTGGCCAATGGCTGGCGACAGTTTGCATTGTTCTAGTGAGCCAACGCATTGTCAACTACAAGGTTGTGAGACTTGGTGCGGGACGAGATGTAAAAGATGGAATAAAATGGAACATTGACCGGAGCGATGTTGCCAAGACTGGAGTGGAGTTACTTGCCGGATTACGCAAGAAAATGTGTCGTTGAGGATCAGGAACTGAGGTTTCCCGTCGAGAAAACAATTGACTTCTAGAGCAATCTGGGATATGCTCTGACACTATCGCGTATTGTTTAAAATGAAGGTAAATCAGACTCGCAAGAATATTTAATTATTTATTAGCCAGATGGAGGCACCAACTAGTTCCACTGTTGAATATCCTGTATCAAATTTAGCCAATACCTTGATCAGTTATATAGTCACAATGGCTGGATAGGATCGACAAAATCGATATCAGCCTTGGCAATTCGGCAGCTCGCACCAGTAAGAGCGATCAACCTGTCCCAGTCTTCCTAATAATCGCTAAGCAATTGAAGTATTTGCTACAAAGGCCAAGGAAGGAATGGAAAATAACAAGAAAGGAACAATTTACCATTGTATTCATGATTGTCATGGCTAATTCTTGTGCAGGCGTGTAATATCCATGCACAGTAATTCTTCAAACCAGCTAACTATCGCTCTAACCGAGCGAGTCGGCCAGGGCGGGACGAGAAATAAGCATACGATATGATACGCGGGCCCTAAGTTCCAGGCGATCGGCTCGGTTGCGCACAAACGCTATGGAGAGTTACGTGATATTTTGGACTCCCAAATTATGGTATTGTCTATATTAATTTGTAAGACTCATACAGGATTTTGCATTGACAGATTTCAGCGACTGCCAAATGAATTTGGTGCCGCACGGCATCACTAGACCAAATACGGCTTAGCGCCGACATCACCGTTATAAGGCTTCTGTCGCCGCGCCATTAACCCGGGGCAATTCGCTCGCATCGATGCTTACTTTCATTTGAGCGAGGTTTCGTCAATGTTTCCCAGGATAACCCACATTTTTTTTGCAGTGGACGTCCAGCGGTGCTGCTGCCATGCCTTCGCTACTCCTTTTCTCCTCCAATTTCACCACATTTCTTCGATAGATCACCTTTTGTTTGCAGACTTAGCCTGCTCAACCATCCGTCGGCCTCGAAATGGCGCCTCCAGAGTCGCGGGAGGACGACGCTGGCTCGCGGCCATTTCCGCAGCCGGCTGCGAAGTTCAACCCGAATCAAAACCCGCGATTGTACCTGTCTGAAGGGTCCGCCCTTGCTCCAGTCATTCGCCCGTCACCGTGGAACGAGATGGACATGCCGTATCGTCAAACTGATGGGCACAGGGTCGACTCTGTCTACTCCAGCGGCTCGCGGTCTTACGCGCCTTCGATTAGGTCCACGCGCACTTCATCATCCCAGGCTTCGTGGCCCTCCTTCTCGTCGGCGTCGTCGATCTCGGGAGGGTCTATCGCTGGCTCGCGGCTCAGTCTTCCTATTGCTGATGACTACTACGAGGACGGGCTCGTGTCTCCAGCACATGTTGTCGCACCGGATGGTATGCGCAATCTCGATGGCATTCCTATGGCCGGCATTGCCATGCCACTGCGTTCCAGCGGTCCTCACCTCGCCGGAGGCATGGCCATCATCGCCGAAAACAGACGGTCGTTGGAAGCAGAGTTTGATACGCTGGCGGGCGATCTGAAATCAGTCCTCAGTCAAGTTGGCCGACACATGATGGACCTGTCGAAGGCGGCGGCCATTATTACAGAGTGCATTCGCCTAACAATCTCCGCTTGCTCCCATCACAATATTCCTGCCCTCCAGCTCTCGCCTATCAACTGCGCCGCCATCGCTACCGTGCTCAAAGTCGTTCTTCACTTCTCAGACAACCTGCTACTTGGTCTTCCGTATGCATCGGCTCGCAGTTTACTGCTGCGCGCTGCGTCCGAGCTCGGCATCAAGTTGAAGCTCGTGCCTGCGTATGCAGTTGGAGTGGCTCCACCGCAACCACGGAATTTTGCTGTCGGCAACGAATACAGCAAGTCCGATACTCCAGCGTCGAAGACACTTGATCGTCTTACTCAGTTGATGGATGTTTTGCCAAAGTATCCCGTCTTGTCCGAGCAAGATGGCGCATTCGTTGCGCCAATTGCACGGGGATTCTCTGAATCGTTCGCTGTAATTTCTGTCTTGTTCGGTGTTCCCAGCCCATCTCCTGCTCATTTAGAAAGCGTTGCTGGATTGTACGACGTCGCGGATGACATTCATTTTTTCTGCCAAAAGAATAGGATTCTTGTTGCTGCTGGGAGTCATTCCGCGTCATCGTCGACGCATGGACATCAGCAAAAGCCGTTGAGGGTGGCTATGGGCGGTTTCCGTGCACCGTTTCGAACCAGTAGCTCCGAAGTTCCGCCCATGTCGATGTCTATTGCGACTGAAGATGCCGAAACGCTGAGCGGTACGCTCGGTGGCTATGTCTATCCCAAGGTTGACCCGAACGATCCATCCGTGGCTGCCTACTCACAAAGCGCTTTTGCTATGACATGCGCCCACGTGTGTCTCACAGAGTCAAAAGGTATGATCGTGTTTTCACAAGATTAGACACAGTCGCTCACCTCTAGATAGTACGACGGCCACCTGTCTCTGTCCCATCTCCGGTCATGATAAACATGTACCGTGAGACCCTTCTGAAAGAGTACGCTCGCTATCCAGCTCACTCGGACGAACGACGTGCGTTCAAGCGTGCAATTGCTGCTATCGACACCGACTATCCACGTACTACCGGCCGTTCCCTACCACCCCGGTTCGGAGAGGTTTTATGGGGCGAACGAACCCTCTGTAACGGTATGATCTCAGATGTCGCCATCGTTCGGTGCCGTCAAGTTCTTAAGCCCACTGAGAATACACTTGGTGATGATGTTCCATTCTCAGAGTTCGACCCGTCGCTCATGTTCTCAAACTTGACCGTCACCCGAGTCGTCAAAAGGCTCGTCCCGGGATTAGAAGTCTTCAAGTATGGCTCGACCTCGAAGTACACTGCCGGTAAGTTGAACGGCCCGAAGCTGATTTACTGGGCCGACGGCGCACTGCAGTCGTCCGAGTTTGTCGTCGCTGCTGCCCCCTCAGGCATGTTTGCGACCGGGGGGGATTCTGGCGCATGGATCCTCCGCAAAGACGGCATATCTGGTCTTGGTGTTGTCGGCATGCTTCATGCATACGATGGCGAGCATCGGGAGTTTGGACTGTTCACGCCTATGACGCGGACGCTAGAGCGGCTCCGTGAGGTGACCGGGATTGAATGGGGCGTTGTCGGCGCCAAGGACGTCGAGGGCGAGGATGAAGAGGACATGCTTGTCGGTGGATCCGAATCCTCAGACTCTTCCCATGGAAACGACGGATCGATTCTAGACTCGTCTTCTGACTCTGAACTGGAGTAGTCATAAGGCTTTTGGGAGACACATGTATTATTAGAGGTGGTATATGTATATTGGGCTTTGATGTTCATTTTTGACTACTGGAAATATATTGGGATACGTGATTGGTTGATGGGTACATTTAAAATTTAGTCATGCAGTATGATAGCTTCTGTGCATCACGAGGGAAGGTATTGTGCTTGGTAACAATGGACATTGATTTGGAGTTCCTTGCTTATTTGATTTTGAGTATTTGCTTGGTTTGGTTGGTAGAAATTAATAAATTACATACGTTGGTAATAGAATTGCTTGGGTCAAACGACGATTGCGATAATGACCGGGTTCATTGGGCTCATTTCATGGCCGATTAGATCACAGTCGCGAGGTGGTGTCACTATGAGGGCCTTGTACTCGCGAGCCCGTTGGGAGGACAGATGCTGCACGCCGCATTGAAAATCGATTGGGAGAAGAAAAATATTTCGTGTTTTCCCACATCGTGTAACGTCTGACAGGTATCCAGCACAGCAATTTTTTCCTCTTTACTTTATCACTGCCCAACTCAGAAAATAGTCTCTAGCAAAATGTCAGGACTACTTCCAATCGCAACATACACTCTCAAAGTGCCGCCAGGTGTCCCCGTGACGGCGAGCGAGGAAGATTTCCCAGTTACGCTGCGGATCACGATGGCGGCGATTGATCCGGAGGCGGTTGATGATAAGAAGGCGCCTAGCACTTTAAGGATCTTGAAGAAGCCTACGGCATTCCCCGATGGTGGGCTATTGCTCGGGGATGACGAGGACGACGATGAGGATGACGAGGATTTTGAAGGTGATGACGAGGAGGACGATGATGAGGATGATGATGAGGATGATGAGGAAGAGGAAGAAGAGGAGGAAGAGGAGAAGGAGAAGAAGTCTAAGAAGACTAATGGTGTCAAGGAGAGCAAAAAGGATGCTGACGTCGAGATGGGGGACGGTGATGACGACGAGGACGATGACGACGAGGACGATGATGATGAGGACGAGGACGAGTACGAGATCGAAGACGTCGTTCTCTGCACTCTCTCGCCTGAAACCGTAAGCCTCGCATTTGATCTGGCTGTTCCAGTACAGTAGTGAAAATTTTCTAACAAGTCTAGCTCTACCAACAACCGCTTGATCTAGTGATCACTCCGGACGAGGAAATTCTCTTTGAAGTCACAGGTTCGTACACGATCTGCTTGATCGGTAACTACGTCGACCACCCTTATGATCGTCAAGACGACTTCGACGAATCCGAGTCCGATGAGGACTATGATTTGTCTCCGGACGAGGACGAGTTGATTCACGGTTATGGCGACGAGGATGAGAGCGATGAGTTGGATTCTGTTGACGAACATCCACGCGTCAAGGAGTTGCCGAACGTCGAGGAGGAGATTAAGAAGGAAGCGAAGGCTTTGAAGGAGGAGGCGAAGGCTGAGGCTAAGGCTGCAGTTAAGGAGAAGGGAAAGAAGGCAAATGGAAAGCGCCCTGCTGAGGAGGAAGAAGTGAAAGAGAAGAACCTCGACGATATGATAGAGAAGGACAATAAGGGAGCTGAAAAGCTCTCCAAGAAGCAAGCAGCAAAGAAATTGAAGGGGGCTGATGGCTCTGCGGCGCCAGCTCCCGCGGAAAAGGAGAGCCTGAAGGATAAGAAGGTCACATTCGCGAAGAACTTGGAGCAAGGACCTACTGGCTCCGGCGCACCAAATAAGGCTGCTGAGCCGGCGAAGACGGTTCAGGTTAAGAAGCTCGAGGGCGGTCTCGCTATCGAGGATCGTAAAGTCGGTGATGGCACTGGTGCAAAGAACGGCCAGAAGGTCGGTGTGCGATATATCGGCAAGCTGAGCAACGGCAAGGTCTTTGACAGTAATACCAAAGGCAAGCCTTTCGTTTTCACCCTCGGCAAGGGCGAAGTTATTAAGGGTATGTTCTATCGTAAGTCGTTACCGAAGCATGCTAACTTGTTATGTAGGCTGGGATCTAGGTGTTAAAGGCATGGCTGTCAACGGTGAGCGCAGAATCATTGTTCCGGCTCCGCTTGCATATGGCAAGAAATCGCTACCTGGTATTCCCGCCAATAGCACCCTCACGTTCGACGTCAAGTTGATATCTATTAAGTAAATGACTTTAGTCATAAACTGAGACTATCTATATTAAATACATGTATTCGTCTTTTTGCTTATTGATGATATTGGGATTGGATATTCAAAAGTCGTTGATTTTTTAGTGTTTGCGCGTTTATAGTTGTTATCAGCAATGTACAGCGCTTATATAGTTACATATCTTATGTGCTACAAATATTGCGATTTTTTTGAATAGATTTTGGATGAATAGTGAAAATTGAGTACACTAAGATTAACAGGTACATTATCCCATTGCGAGGCAGTCTTACTATTCAATCACAGAATTATTGATTACCATTATTACGCGTTATAATCAGCAGAACTAAATAAGCGCTGCGAGGCGTTTGCTTCAAATCCTGGCCATTCCAGCGTCATGTCCGAAGGGTCGGCTTGATACTCAACCTAAATCGCGTCCGCTGCAGACGTTACTAGCCAACCCATCTCACATCACCCCACGAATTCCTACGCGCCGGGAACGCGACCACCAGCCGAGCCAGCGCCTCATCCCGTACCCGCTCATGTAGAAACGGCGTGCGGACGTCAGGGTGCAGCTTTCGAGACGACTTGAGACCGGGGACGAAGAAATTGTAGCAAAGTACTAGCCATGCCGCTCCGCTTTGTTAGCGTGAGTCGTTCAAGGGGAATCGGAAAAGGCCCTATTTATACGACGATCCGACCTGTGCACCGATGAGTCCACAAACGACGACAACTTCGAGTAATCCAGCCATGAAACTACAAGGCGTCCAGTGCAATCCCGAAAACAGAGTCAGGCAGAACAGGACCAGCGCCCCGCAAGGAAATCCTGTACCTAATGTCATCAGTAAGAGCTCTTAAGGTAGTGGGTTTATGCGATACCGACCTTGTAAAGAAAACATAATCCGTCGCCACGATAATCGCTGAACTGCGTCTGGACCGGGGCGTTCCCAAATTTATGCCAATGCGTATTAAGAAAGAACCATAAACATGGCGGCGCAAATAGCCAGATAGTGATCGAGCCGCTCATGTCACGGTATCATGAATGCGGAGAAGATGAGACCGAGGAGAAACAACGCACATAATGCAGAAAACTATCCAATACTAGTTTTAGCTATTGGTCGTGAGGGAGAAGTCAGTACCCAGAGAAGGATAAGAAGCAAGGGCATTGCTGCCTCGAGCAACAAGTGGCGCAGCGAGAGACAGCATTATGACAGTCAGCGGAGATTCCAATTACAGACCAGTAATTCAGTTGCACAAAATTTGATTTTCTAGCTCCTTGAGGTACGCAAGCGGGATCAAGAACTGGCTCACTCCAAGTCAATAGCAGCGAGGTTCAAGCTTGCTGAAGTGGACAAAGGTTTGAGCCGCATCGCTTGCAAACGACGACCTTCCATATCGCTCGGAGCCCCACCTAAACTCTGGTCTTAGCAGTGATTAATGTCGGTTGCCGCAAGCATTGCCTTTATTAAGTGATAGGAAGTACACCAATTGTGACTTAGGCATTAACTACTACACGCAAATAATAAGAATGCCGCCAGTTCTACCGTATCCTGTGTTTATCGACTCCCACGTGATAGGAGGATTCGGTCGTGGCTCCTCGGACTTGGGCATCCCTACCGCAAACATCCCACCATCTGACTTCCTCGCTTCTGGTATTCCTAAAGGTCAAACCGGGATTTATTTCGGATTTGCAAAGATATCGGGTACATACGGCACACTAGTACGACATCCGTCGCCTGAGGACGACGCTTCAAAGCCACCTTCCACGGAGATAGTCCAGACCGAGAAGCCCATACTCCCAGCAGATGGCGTCGTGCTGCCGATGGTCATGTCTGTAGGCTGGAATCCGTTTTACGGGAACAGCGAGCCAAGTGCGGAGGTCCACATTGTGCATAAGTTTGTGGACCAGTTTTATGGGGCAGATATAAAACTTGCTGTTCTGGGATATATCCGGCCCGAGAAGAATTTCGAGAGCGTGGATGCGTTAATTGAGGAGATTATGACTGATATTAGGAAATCGAAGGAGTATCTGGCGGAGGATGGATTTAAACTGATTGAATCGAGCGAATTTTTCAAGTAGGAGTTTGCATTATGACAAGATTTTGATAGAGATAGATTGCATTTGAAACTTTACACCATTTTCATTACTAAAACTTTTATAATTATAGAGACATTAATTGATCTCAGTATGATTGTCTACTTCCGTAGTCTCTTAATAGCATCACCAATGGGTTCCCCATTTCGCAACGCTTCAAATGTTAAATCGTCTATCTGCTTCCTTTCAGTGCACAACTGCACAACCGCTTCAAGTTGGGCCGCCGGGACGACAACAACGCCGTCTGCATCGCCCATAAGAAAGTCTCCTGGATGAATCCATAACTCGTCTTTGAACTGGACTGGAACATTGACCTGGCTGGCACGAGTGAATCCGTTGGATCCTAGAATTGACATGCTGCGCGCAAATACTGGGAAACCCATTTCCCGCTGCTCGAGAACGTCCCTGAACCGGCCGTCAACTATAACGCCTTGTGAGCCGAGATATCTTGCGCGAGTGGTCATTAGGCCGCCCCAGCAGGCCGAGTACATGCCGCCAGGTTGTGAAATATACATGATCTTGCCGGCCTCGTTGTAGTCGCACTGGCAGATATTAGCAGTCATGCTAGGTGGTAATTTATGACAATATACTCACAAAATGCTTTGATAACGATGGACTCGTCGTATCATTCGCGTCGACCATCTACATCACGTAAGCGTTCGAAGTCTTGTAATGAATACTGACAACCGAAACCTTCACTGTAATCGCCTCACCAAAGATCTTGGTGCTACCGGCTTGTCGCTCGGGCGAGAACATTGTAATTCCATCCAAAAATCCACCGTAAGGATACTTAAGTTTTATTAATGCGTCTCCAATCTAAGAGTTCGTATTAGTCACATAAACCGTGCAAATATCCCGACGCGGTTTATCTCCTCACATCACACGTCGCGAATGATTTCAGTGCCAAGACCAATGATGCCGAAGGTTTGACGCCGACCATGATTTCTGTAACTAAAAAATTTAAGCTCAGCCTAGTCTCTATCAACGTGAATGGTGGAGTATTGAAGATGACCTCAGTGTATGGCCACGGATAAATGGAACATGACGGGGTAGCAGCGTACCGATGGGCATTAACACATGCGCGAAATGCAGTGGTAACTGCAGCACAACGATTCACTTATGTCGTATCAACCGCGAAGTTGTTCGCTTTGAGCGCGGACTGTAATTTACGCTAACGACATAAACTGCGTATTAATAGGAACGCAGTCGACCTGAGCATTAGCAAGAACACTCATCCTGCAGTCATACCTGCTACTTAAACCTCCACGTGTACTAGTAGGATTCGCAAGGTATGTTGACTGTTCAGAGGGCTGAGAAATCGTCCAGGTAAATCTAGTTGATCCATTTTATTAGCCCTTACCCGCAATATCGTGCAACCCTAGCCCGCGGGCTCGGATCTTAACTAACCAGTAACCAGGCCATTTCGCGGAATCCTACTGCCATCGTTTAATTGGAGCTCATTACAGTCTTCCCCATAAATGCACGGACTATGGCTAACCATGCTGTTGTGAAAGACCTCAATCGCAATGCTGATTACTGTCGCTGTGTCTTGTAACTAGCTACCATGCACTCGTAACATTTTCTCTAAGTCCATCTATTCTATACACATATACACGAAGTCACAGCAAAATTGTATTCCCCGAATTTTACAAGATGGAAACAACCTGTTCATATATCGTGAAAATTATACCTCCACTGAGCACTAACCGCCCCAATCGAGGAGTAGTGCCCTTCCAAAATGTCAGCACGCCTTCCTCCTTTAATAATCTCTGAGCGCAATGCAGTGTGTTTCTATACTCCTTCTTCGAATCCAAGGACTGCATTCGGGTCTTCAAGGTGTCTAATGGCATGGTGGTATACACAGTGATAACGCCAGCAATAGCACCTACCAGGAATGTTGTCGCTCCAGAAAGTGGCTTATTGGGGTCATCCTTACTCATAGCTTGCACCTTTTGCTTAAGGAATGAGTATGAGCCCATTCGGACAGCGGCGTTGGATGATTGCCGAAGGGTAACAGGTACCACACCTTTGTAGATCGCAGCAATACCCCCTTCCTTAACCAACGTGTATGTTCCATGCAGAAAGCCCCGGTACCGTGGTTTCGATTGTTGCGCGTCGTCGATAAGCGCAGTTTTGATTGTTTCGAATGGTGTAAGCGCAAACACGGATTCCAAGACGCCAGCACCCAAACCAGCTATCAATATTAATTTTCAATCCACTAATACTGTGACATCAATAGAGGTTGCATACCAAGGACACCTCTTGCTCCAGACAGTCTGCCATTTTCATCGGCAAGCAACTTCTTCAATGAATCGAATCCCAAGAAGCGCACCGCAGCCTTGGCAGTGCACCCGATAACAAGTGTCGAGCACCCGGTATACACTGTCGAAATACCTTCTTCGCGAGCAACACGCAATACGAGCGATATTGGGTTTCGAGATGCGACTTTCGATTTGTCGACTAACTGTAAACGAGTCTTTGCGAATTCGAAGGGATACTAAACCGAGGTTAGCACCTTGCATGCGTCTGGCAATTTGTTGTCTGAGAAGTTACTAACCGTAGCGGCAGCCTCAACACCGCCAGCGATTCCACCGGCGACTAGTGACTTCCATGGCGGAGGCTAAAGTGGACGTCAATAAACCAATTCCATTTTCATTATACGTATAAAGCCGAGTCCATATGCAACGTGCAGATCCATCAGGCAGTCCACTAACAAATTTGGCACTTACCCGCTCTGGATTATTCTCCTTTCTAGATGTGCTACCCATGCCCAAATATCGTACAAATGATTATAACGCAATATTCACTGGCGTCAATTGCAGTTCGGCTCCGAGTTTTTTCGGGATGGTGGAGAAATAGCCGGGTCTTACTTGATCGCCAAAATTGCTGACCCGACTAGCTCGCAAAAAGTAGAGCTGATTTCGTCCCGCATATATGACTGCCGCGGTATATTATAAACAAGCAACTGCGTCCCGGAACAACTCAGGTATATGAACTCCTGGTCTTCATCGCGGCCTTTATGCTATATCAGAATTGCGAAGAGGAGTAATATCGAAGGAACAGCTTGTCTACTCTCCGGACCCAATTTTGGGTAGCAGAATATAAGTGCGCAATGTCAACGCAGATACAGCGCTATCTAGCAAATAGATCTCTCTATAAAGTTACGGAGGTACGGGTATGCAAGGTCAGATGCAAGTCATTCCACATACGTAATAAGGTTTGCATATTCAATTAGTTGAACGTCAATTTCCGGATGCGGACACAATTGTCTGCAGGCGCCTAATAAACAGCCACATGGATCGACCACTAGTCAAACCTTAACTGCTCTTCGTACTGAGCGGCTGTCACAATCAAACTCGGAAGCTTCTCCGCAACAAACTTGAAATATCAGGACCGGGTAAGTGGATATCAAACGTCGAACAATAAGCGAGGCTAACAGCTTGGCAATTGGCACCGTTGAGATATCCACTTGCAGAGTTGCTATTTCTCGGCTTTATGACACAAACTTGAATTTTCGCGTCGCTGCCTCCACAAGGCGCAGCTGCTTCAATTACTGCTCCCACTTGCATTCACTGCACATCTACAACCCTCTCGTGCTTGCGCATGAGAAGCATGACTCGAAGGGGCGCTCTATTTTCCTTCTTACTTGGTACTTGATTCTGGTATCGAGATCCGGGTTGGTGGTCCCGTGTATATCACAGAGCACACGACCTGCACTCACAATGCCCCCCGCATCGTCCTCCTCAGCACCGGGGACGGTCACGACAGCTTCCGGCATAACTTTGCCCATGACCGCTGCCATGGCTAGAAGTAGTGGAATAAGTGTACGCATCTATTCGTGTCGCTCAAACTACTAGTTCACTAACTAGTATTGCAGCTTCGAACTGGAAGGCCGAAACGCAAGAAAGCATCTCGAGCCTGTTTCCATTGTCAGAAGGCTCATTTGACATGCGACGATGCGCGTCCATGCCAGAGATGTATCAAAAGAGGTTTATCGGCCACCTGCCAGGACGGCGTGCGCAAAAAAGCAAAATATTTGCACGACGCTCCACTTGATCCATCTAAGATGCGGTCGATACCGGGCAAGAACACTTCAAAAGCAAGTAGCGAAGCGGTCGCCGCTATAGTGACCGCTAAGGATCAGCCGGCCGAAGGTACGATTGATCCGTCTTCCTTAACGTCGGAGCCAGTGCTTGACGAAAGTCCGGATGGTTCAGATGGCTTGTTTTCGAATTTCGATCTCAGCTCCTACGATTTCGGCTCCAAGACCGCGAATATGGAGTTCTCATATCTCTCAAATATGATCGGCACAAATGGGTTGCACCCGCAAGAGACTCTCACAACGCCGCCGTCGTTGCCGGGTAGCGGCAATCTACTACAAGGTAGCCTTGGCCAAGGATACGACTATGGATTTGCGGAGGTGTCGGTCCGCGATTCAAATTGGGCTTCGCGCGGGCTCGCGTCGCTCCTCTCTGGGAATGACAATTCACCGCAAAACAGTGCCAGCCCACCGACGCCTACTACACCTGTCGCAGATCATGCTCCTCGACAAGGATCCTCGCTGAGTGGGGAGGTTACAGTGCCGCCGACAGCACAGAATCTGCCACAACCTATTCAGACTACATCCACGAATCCCTCTCTTGTTTCCCCTGCTCTTCCCAGCCATCTTGCCGCGCGACGGAGACGCGATCCAGAAACCGTGTACGCGGCAGTGACTCGACCGTTCTCCTATACACCTGGGTATCATGGTTTGATCGCATATCTAAAGTCTCGTTTCGACAGACCGCATCTCATGCGTGTTGCCCGCAGCATGGCAGCGTTTCGCCCGTCATTTATCGCCTGTACCAAGACGTTGAAAGAAGAAGATCTGATTTTCATGGAGAAGTGTTTTCAGCGCACACTACTGGAGTATGAGAAGTTTATCTCTTACTCTGGCACGCCAACTATTGTCTGGAGACGAACCGGTCAGGTCGCCGCTGTTGGAAAGGAGTTTTGCATATTAACCGGATGGACAAAGGAGCAGTTATTGGGTAAAAGGACATTTGTGGTTGAGTTAATGGACGACCACTCTGTATTAGAATATTTTGAAGGGTTCAGCAAACTGGCGTTTGGCGATTCGCGAGGCGCCACCATGATGGAGTGTACATTAATTAGTCCGACTGGGCGGAAAATCCCGACGGCGTGCACGTGGACGATTAAGCGCGATGTGTTTGACATTCCCATGATGATTGTTGGGAATTTCTTACCAATTTTGAGTTAGTTTGGTCAATGTGTGTTAGTTATTGCTATTATTTCTCTGCTATTTGTTTTTACTATTTTTGGATTCAGTCGATATCAGTTTGGCTTGGCTACAATATTGACTTGGACTTTGGGTTGTACTATTCGTCTTCGTGTTCTAAACCACATCACTTGTCAATAATCTGGCATTATTGTTTCAGGTTTTTTTTTTTTTTTGGTTCGGATTGATTGGCTTATTGCGGCTCATAAAAAAGTTCTGGAATCGGTTGGTAATACACAAACCTGAGATTGGTGATTTATAACTGGAAATACATGCTATCTATTACCACGCACAAAAATACTGTACATTACGTTAAATCCGCTTTCCTATATACAAAATATCGGTATTATATGTACAGTGATTCAACTAGTCTAAGCAAAGTCTACTCAGTTTCGGCATCGTCTGGAACGATTATTGGCTGCGTAAACTCAGTAATTTCCCCTCGGTACTCGGCTACCGTGCCCTTCCGAATGACGGCTCCGTCTTTGGCGATAATGTCCTCAATCGTTATACGAGTGTCTGAGAATATCTATGCTATTGTTAGCAACACAGCGTTGAAATTAACAGCCCAGTCCGAGGAGTTGACCGACCTTCAAGTGATCCGCGATCAGATGCCTGTTATTACATCCCGGACACTTCACCAGAACCGTACCATGGTGATAAGCCTGATGCGACATGAAATGACTCGATCTGTTTTTGCAAACCTTGCATGTGAGCGTGATGTTGTATGTGGGTCTGTCTATTGGAATTTTGGCCCTTGCCACTTCGCGATATGAAGGATCATGAGGGACGGACTGAGAATGCGAATGTGAGTGATCATGAGCGCAAACCTCGCCGTTCGCATGAGTGTGCGTATGTGCTGGATCCTGAGTTGCAGAACTGCGATTTCTCTGCGAAGAGGTTCGCGATATAGCTGCAGCAGAGAATGGCCGTGATTGCAGTCGGTATTGTGCTGGGTTCCCAACAACTGACCGGATCTGTCCGGAGACAATGTTTGGCCGCAGTTCAAGTAGTCCTCGAGTTATTGCAGAGGCTCTTAATTTCCACATTGCCGTTCGCTTTCTTGCTGAGAAAAGCACCTCGGATCAGTTAACCAGCAAGTTAATTCCCAACGTCGGCTGCTTGCCTTGCGATGCTTCCGATAATCTGATAGTCGGCGCGTTTGAGTACTAGATGTGACAGCATACACTACTTGTGGACGTATCTGTCTTTAGGCCGTGGCACTTGGCTGCGCCGCCGCCACCTGTTCATTAATTGTCGCTGACGCCCAAGGAAGAAGCCCTAATTTGGTGACTAGGGTAAAAGCAGGGACAAAGACTATTTTGGGTCAAAGTTAGGTTGTCTCTCTTTTGCACAACCATCATACTGGGAGTCAATTTTGAAGCAATGGCGAGTCGGGAGCATTAGCGGCTTCTTCTCGAGCCCCGGAGCGTCTGTCACATCTCCCCCCCCACAAACCAACCCCCCCTTCACTTGCGCTCGACAGCAATTATCTGGGACTAGTATTTCTAGGTGTCAGATGCACCATACATTGATTCCGCGAGCGCGAACATACTCAACTGCTTTGGTAAAGGCATGTTTGCTGCTATCCGCGAATCTACCCGTCTTGCATTCATATTCGATTCTAGACGGGAATTATTTGCACAAGAGAGATCACGATGACAGAGACGACGACGAGTTGGATGGACCCGAGTTTTGGATTTTCATGTCAATATCGGTGACACTAGTACTGCTGGGTGGTATTTTTGCGGGTGGGTAGTCGGATGGGGTTGCTTATTGCGGTCATAGGCGGCTTGCTAACGATCCCAGGTCTGACTCTTGGGCTAATGGGACAAGATGAGGTTTATGTACGTTATTACTCGCGCTGACGAGCAGCATGCAACTAACACCTCAACTAGCTACAAGTGATCGAGCAGACCGGAAGTGTGAGCGAGCGCAAGAACGCGGGCAAGGTTCTGAGCCTGCTGAAAAAAGGCAAGCACTGGGTCCTTGTTACAATGCTCCTCAGCAACGTTATCACCAACGAGACCCTACCAATCGTTCTGGACCGCTGTCTAGGTGGCGGTTGGCCTGCTGTCTTGTCGTCGACGATCCTTATTGTCATTTTCGGAGAAATTATCCCACAGTCTGTGTCTGTCCGGTATGGGCTTGCTATTGGCGCCACATTCGCGCCGTTTGTGCAATTGTTGATGTACGCCATGTGCCCGGTCGCATACCCTACGGCACTGTTACTGGATCATGTTCTTGGACAAGGTACTATAAATGGTTAGGAATAATTACACTCGTCGCTAACAGCATAGACCACGGAACCGTGTATCGCAAGGCGCAACTGAAAACACTTGTCACCCTGCACAGATCGATGGGCGCCGAGCGTTTGAACAAGGACGAAGTCACAATTATTTCCGCCGTTTTGGACCTCAACGAGAAACCAGTGGGCAACATCATGACCCCGATGCAAGACGTCTATACCATGAGCGCAGACCGTATCCTTGACGAGGCCGCTGTCGAGGAGATCTTGAAGGCCGGCTACAGTCGTATTCCCATTCACACGCCCAACGAACCTCACAACTTCATCGGCATGCTGCTCGTCCGGATTTTGATCTCGTATGATCCGGAGGATGCTCAACCAGTCTCTACATTCCCGCTGGCTACACTACCGGAGACGAAGCCGGACACAACGTGCTTGAATGTGCTGAATTACTTCCAAGAGGGCAAGTCGCACATGATGCTTGTGTCAGCTAGTCCCGGTGAGCCATACGGTGCCTTGGGTGTAGTCACGCTCGAAGACGTCATAGAGGAACTTATCGGCGAGGAAATCGTTGATGAGTCGGACGTGTATGTCGACATTTCTCAAGGCATCCGCCGCAAGTACGTCTCACCTCTGACGCGCCGAACATTACCGGCACAGTTCGTCGCCCAGCATACCGCGCCGTTAGGCGACGCCTTGGGTGGCCAACCAATTCCGAAAATCAGCTTGGACGGCTCCAGCGGCCAAGCGACTGGCACAGCGCACCGAAACAGTCACGGATCGGCCATGTACGGGTCAGGTGCTAATGTCCTAAAAGTCGAACCGCTAAACCTCGCGTTACGACCAATGGAGACGAGCAACGCCAAAGTTACGATCAAGAAAGGTGCGATGGAAGATTATGTCCGGCGCGCGTCCATGGATGCACGGAGTACACAATTCGCACAGAACGGCGCGACTGCGGATAGTGCTGATGCAAAGTACGGCAAGCCACAGGCTGGTGTTGACTTCGGCACGATTCATGAATCGGAACGAGCAGCGCTAGTGGACGGACCCCCTACAGCCGCGTACGGAGACCGTTCGAATTCGTACATTGTGGGAACTTTAAGTACGAAACCCAGGCAGCGACGACCATCATCCATCGAACTAGACTCGATTGCGAGCAAGAACATTATGGACGAAATTAACGCGTCCAACGAGCTCCGCCGAGACCATGGCGTAATAACTCCGGGATCGGCGATAAGCGAGCCGGAAAGTGTGACGTCGACCACAAGGTTACTAGACAACGATCACGATCATGAGAGCGAATTCCACGCGAGCGGGATTATTGAGAGCATTAGAGAAGTGCGCGGATTTCAAAAGACGATTATCGAGGCGACGCCAATGTCGGATGATGACAGCCAATCAGATAGCGACAGCGAGGAGTCGGATTCTAATTCTTCGCACGGAAGCCGATCTAGCCGTGGCGGGCTCATTCCAGATCTAGAACGAGGGCCGACGGAGAGTTCGAAGACGGACATGAAAAAGAAAAAGCTGGAGAGAACGGATTCCGGCAGTAATAGCTCTGGTGGAAGAACGCTGTCGTTCAGAAAAGGTAGTTTCTTCTCTGACCGTGGGTTCAGGCCGTTAAGTGGTAGTTAGCAGCGGTTCTCGCGGTTAGACGTATGGCAATTTGTTTGAAAACATGGAGGTACTTTCACCTAAAAATTTCGGTTGGATATAAAGGGGTTTGTCTATGAAGATAAGCGCAAGCCATAGATACAAATGAATAGCGTTGATACAAAATACAATTCACTAACAAATCCAAAAAAAAACTTATTATATCAATCATGTCAAATACGAATATGACCATATCCATGCTTGGTGTGGGTCATGCAAACCGTTCGCACCCCGCGGTATCGCCAGTCCATCAGACGACAGGCCATTGGTTTGGCTAAACATGACTGCTCCTGTCAGTACGAATTATATAACCGGTAAAAAACACGCACCAGCTCACCTCGTTCAAAATTCAGCAGCGACTCATTAAAGGTCTGATTCTCGACTGCATCGAGAGCCTGAGGGGACTTATCATTCGAAGCATGTCCATTCAAATGATAGCTCAACCTCGTCAGCATTACCGCTGCGCTACGATCATCGTCATCTTTGCCACTACCGTCTGGACTGTCCGTAGTCTCTTGACTCTGGTCGGCGTACGGCCCGCCGGATAAGATTTTCTCCATTTCTTTTTGGACGACCACCCGCGCGAGATTCTCGAGAATGCGGAAGCCTTGGTCGGCGACTATAATCTTGACTTTAAGCGCCTTTTGCATTTGAATGATCCTGCTCAGTCCGCGTTTGGACTCCAACGCGCGCTGACTTAGCGGCTCGCTGGATCCGAATACACTGAGTAGAACGCCGGCGGTGAAAAGTTGGATTCCGACAAACGCGACGCCGTGGCTGTACTGGATCTTGGTGAATGCCGAATGACTGGCTAACCGCGACGTCCGCAGCGCAGCCTGCCAGCACGCATTTGCGGACTGCGAGAACGGGTCCGACGAGGACGGGTTCCGGAGAGGGGATTGTGGCGGGTTCTGGAACGCGAGTAACGGGCGGTGGAGGATGATCATTGCATTGTCGAACTGGACTTGCAATAGCACGGCCTGCATGCTGAAGATGTCTCGCTTGATTCTCGCGCGGCGAGCTTTAACGGACACAGAATCTCTATTGGCGTCATCGTGGTCAGGGATAATGATGTCGTCTTCGTCGTCACTGTCGGTCGACTCGTTTGGTGTATGGGACCCGTCGTCGCGCAGTTTAAGAACATCCGGCACATGGTCATACCATTGCTTAAGCTTGGCCTCCAGGCTTTGAATGGTCGACACCAAATAGTCCACACTCAGAGGACAGAATCGATCGGACTCGGATTCAGAACTCTCAAACTGCTTCGCATGCTTAGCAATACCACGCGAACCTTGTCGGTAAAGCTTGGATATGATTTCGCCGAGGATAATGTAAAATTGCAGTTTGCAAACCTGGTATGTTAATAGAGTCGCCGGCTCTTGTCCAGCAGAGTCCTTGACATCGTCTTCGACCATTAGATACGACGACTTGTCGTGAGACGGGTACGAGGTCGTGACAGTGGGCAATTCGACATCACAGTCATCGTCGTGAATACCGAGTGGTCGACCGTACGACATTGCAGCAAACCTGTCATAATTGTACAATGCCCAAAAGACGCGTCGCCGCAATTGACGCTTTTCTTCTTTTAGCGCAAGATCTTCGCGATGGAGACCCAGGGCCTGAGCAGATTTCAGACCGCTTCCAAATATGCTCCACGCGAGGTTGGGGTCGCCGTGATATAAACAGAAGCTGCCTAGTAGGATGCAAGTTTGTACTGTCGACAATGTGCAGCACGAGAGCGTGTCAAGGAGATGCGCACGGGACAGCGCGATTAGTTGCGCCATTGCTTTCTCAAGGTCGTATGTTTTCTCTGTCGAACCTGGCGACCGTAGTTGCATGTAATTGCCATAAATTTCTGCAAGCCGCTTCCGACGGCCGGGATGTACGACGATATAGCGACCACCGAGCGCTATGACCACGACCAAGAGTAGCGCAAAAGTAAAGTCTTCGTCAGTATCGGGGACTTTTGAAGGGTCGGCTTCGTACGCAGCCAGGAGGGTATGATACTGCTCGAGGAACTGCCCTTCGTGGGCCACAAACAAGAACCACTGAACGGAATTGAAATAAACAGCAATCGCGTAGTTCATGATCGGCCGTGGAGGTAGATATGCTAATACTGTGGCCGTTGTAGAGCGCGTGTGGGTCCAAGGAAGTGACGAATGACGCTCGATGTCGGACGCGGCAGAACTATTTGATCGAACAGATGCCGACCGGGCAGTACCAGTCGTCGGACTTATCGGGCGTCTATTTAGGAGAGAATCTATTCCCGAATTTGCAGTAATCTGGGACAAGTACGCAAACGACGAGTCTGATTTGTGGGTGTAGTGGACGTCCTGAGTGATTGTAGACGGCAGGGCCTTGTCTGGATATTCGGACAAGCGCACGTGCGATCGAGAAGATGGAAAGTTAAGCGATATCGCACTCGACTCGTCGGGACTTCGAAAGGGCGTAGACCGTGGCACGTCATTGGAGCCAGAACCGTAAGAAGTGCTGTCCCCGGGCTCGGGATAAAGCAGCCGCCGTAGCTTGACTGGGCGCGAGTCATGCGGGTCTTGAGATATGATGGTACTGCGGGGTTAGTTATTGGCATATCTTACATCTATGTAACCCGACTCACCTTTGTGGAGGCGGGAGCCCGATGGACATGGACTCAGTCAGGGATGCCAACGGTGGGAGTCCGATGGTCGATGTTGTCGGAGCGGAGGTGTACTTGCTACTAGCCTGCACACCGTGGGAGATCTGTGAAGCCGGAACATCGGTGGTCTCTGTCTTCTTGGTCTCTGTTGGGCCGTCCGGTCTACTGACACAGACGACGTTTGCCCGCACGCAGAGGGCACACGGACGGTAACTGTCGCACTGTGCCTGTCAGCCCTATTACGCACTAAAGCGAGCGCGAAACAAGATATTCTCACTTTTAACTTCTGCTTCCGACAGCGTACGCAAGCACGCGCAGTTCTCTTTGTAGTTCCGGTGGGGCTTTGCGTGGACTTGTCGTCTGCGGCGGACGACCCGGACGCATTCGCGGACTCGTAGACAAAGATGTCGGACTTTTGTCCGGCCGCAGACGGCTGCCGGGTGACCATGATGGGGTTCACTGTGCGCGGAAGTCGCGATGGTGGATGAGCAGTGGATTATTGATTCATGCACGGCGCCGGCGGAGGTTAGTGTCTGTTGGAAAGCACAAACCCTCGTCTTTGCTCACTATGGGTGCGGGGTAGCACAAGCCAGGGTAACACCGGAGGAAACTCATATATATATCCTTGCAATAATAGTCATTCCAGATTAAATCTGCGCTCTCAAGGACTCTTGCTAGTGTCATCAGTTATAGACGCGCCGTTGCAATTAGCAGACTATATTTTCGAACTACTTGCTCATCGTAAGGAGACGCCGAGAGCGGTATTTTTCTAATCCCAGAATATCTCCCAGAAACCGTTCCGACTTCTTCACAAGCAATACAGTTGATCGCCTTTGACAAGGACGAAGTCCAATGGTGTGCAGAAAAGCCGCAGTCTGGTCCAACTTACGCCTGACCACTATGGGTTCCGGTGAGCCGGAAACCTGCGTGTCTAGCTCCAATAGCATGCTGCAATTGCCAAATAAGATACCGCCTATTTGGATTTCAGTGCCCTAGGGCTCAGTTGCCTCATCTATGTCGTTCAAACTAAGAAACGGCGAACAATGTGACTCTAACGTCTGCTAGGAATCATGTAGCATACGCATATCGGCACTGCCGTCGACAACTATCCCGTTGAGCGACACGATATTGCTTGAATAGCGACATACCGCATGTACACTGGAGTAAGCCGATTCAGTCGACTGAGCTAGCAGCCATTGCCATGCTTTATTACGGTAACATGTAATCGATCTACGTCGTGTATGGTCCCCAGATAACGGCTGTTTCCGGCGGAAAATTTGAAGGTCTTCGAGTTCGTGAAGATATACCGCGCGGTCAGATGGACTTCTGGCATGTTTAAATTTCCTGATCGTTTTGATGCTAAGAATCCAATACCACGTAGATTGCATTTTCTAGTGACCCAACAACTCACATATGTTGCAATAGCTGCTCCCGAATTGTAGTTAATTTTCAATCGGGTTCGAGGTTAGGGATTTTGTGTTTAACCGAAACAACGGCACTTGCGCTCCGCCGGAGCTCGGAAAAAGGGCGCGCGCTGTTTCTTTCGGAACTAGCTTGCAATCGTCAAACTCAATGCTTCACTCAGCCGCACGAGAGCCTCGCCTGCAAGTACCAGGGCCGGCCTCGATTGCTGCAATGGTTGATCGTCAAGACTCGGTTTATGACACTAGCCTTTAGTTTTAGCAGCAGTATACGATTGCATAGTTATACGGTCTATGTGAGCTGACATTATCCGGTCGATCATCAATGAGAAAGTATATGCGCCGCTTAGTGTGCGGCATCAAGAACCCTTACCCATAATCACTAACAATTAGACGTCGACTAATAGCAATCGTGAATCGGTGGGATATGTACTATCTGTCATAGATAACAGTGCAAGCTCACTAATTCGTCTTTATGGATGGCGTACTCTGCATGATTTGTTGCTGCTGAATATTTGACGGTACCCGCTACTCTGCCGACTTTAGTATGTCACGCCACTCTTAATGCCAGATAGCGTTGCATTTAGAGGCCCAAATCTATATTACATTGATACCTTTAAAGTTGGAACCGTTGTAACGACGGGTACGTTCGCCCGAAGTGGGTGTCCAACTTGTTGCATAACTGTCTCGACGTTAAGTGCATGTATAACACTCGGAACGGCTCAACGCGATGAGGCGTCGCGGTCGGGAGGGTAAACACGAACCGGAGTTTAGGGCCTTGCCAGGTCGGCCCGCGGGAGTTTGGCCGCAGATTGGCAAAATCCCGTGGCGAGCCCGTGCGGCTCAGGTGCCGGAGTTAAGGTGGGCTTGATGTACGCGTCATCGGCCATTTCATTTGCCATGGTCTAGATTATCGCATCTGATAAGGAAGTTGAGTGCGCCACCGACGATCGAAACGTCTATTCATACACTTGTTGTTAAGTAAACAAATACAGCCAACTAAACCCGACAAAGCTGCCAATGATTCCCAGCGAGCAATACGTGCTGATCAGCATCAGTCTCAAGAACTCGAGACCGCTGAATATGGCAAACTTGTCGTACAGCGCGACAAACAGCAGCAATGGAATGAACCCGAGTAAGAACACGTGGGCGATGCGGTCAAGCAGGAACACGCGATGCGTCGTGCGGCTGTTACTGTTAGCGGTTGTAACACCATTTAGCTTGCCGGACAGCCAACTTACACTGGGGCGAGACCGTCGAAGACGTTGTAGAACGCGAAGATCCAAGCGAACGTGTACAAGTACTTAATAGGCGCCTCTGTGTAATATTAGCCGTGGGGTTCTTCTCGGTCGCAAACTACAACTGCCGTCGCACCTGGTGAAGTGAAGATGAGTGGGAAGAGACTGATATATCCCGAGACAGTCAAAAGATAAAATGGCGTCAGATACCGGCGGTCTTTCAGGGCCAAGAAGCTACATCGTGTCGGTTGAGTTGTCCACACTGGCGAGAACATAAAAGCATACCTAAATGGCACGATGACAAGCAGGATCGCTTTCTCGTGAACATGCCAGCCGAATAGGAACGAAGCAAATCCGCACAATGCCAGAGCGCCGACAAATTTATCGTGCGTCGGGGTGATGATCATTGGAATGAGCGCGATCTCGGCTCGTTAGCATCGCTCACAGTGTGACGGATACAACGCGCGACTTACTAGCTGATAGAATGTCGTCAGGAGGAACGTCGTGCGCGGCTGGACGTCTGGCAAGACATTGAAGGATGAAATGCCGACTAGTCCTCTAGTTAAACTTGCCATGTCGTCCGCATAGACGGGATTTTTCAAAACCTTCCGAAATACTTAACACGATTAGCTTTTAGTTAGGCATTAGATCAAACGACGTACCGAGAAACAAGACGCGGTCCGTTGCCGAATACAGCGCCCAAACGTTTGGTGCCCAGTACGCGTGGCATAGACCCCGCGAGAAGGGAAACAGACGCTTGAATATTTGCGGAACCTGTCCGAGATATATAAACGGACTAAATGCAATAAGCGCGACCGAAATCACGGACAAGCCGAGCAATATCGAGTTTTTCCATCGAATGACTACCTACCATCAGCTTTTGTTTTCAAATCATCTACTCACCAAACTCACCACCCATCAAACTGTTTCTGCTGAGGGCACTGAGATCCAGACAGTAGACGCGCAACAAGTAGGCAAAGTACGCGGGCGCGAGGTACAAGAAGATGTGTTTAAAGCACAACAAGACCGCAAACAAGACCGCACCGCGCAACATGCGTTGCTGTTTCATGGCGACCAGGGACCAGACGAGAATACCAAACAGCATGGCGTTGTACTGGAAATGAATATTGTCGATTATTAAAAACCCGGGCGAGAAGTAAATTGACATGGCAATTGCATATGCAGGCTGGCGGTTGTTGTCGGGCAGCAGGCTGAAGTAGTTTTGCAGGCCGTATACCAGCACGAGTTCAGACACGATCTCGGAAGTTCGCTGGAAGTACACTGTCGCCGTACTGGCGTAATCAAGATTGCCGACAACCAGCATGCCCGGATCGGCATACTGGGCGAACTGGGACAAGAACCATTCAAAGTAAGCAAAGAACGGTGGATAGTCGAGTGTCCATTCCGACGTATCCTGCATCGCACAATTAGTCATATTGACAACGAAATCAAACTGTCTGTCTCGACAGGTCGACTGACCTCATAGTACCATTCCTTCAAAGGCTTTGAATAAGTGATTGCCAGCCAATTCCGGTGAACCTCAAAGTCGGTTGATCTGCTGCGGCACCGACAAGTTAGTTGACACTCACACCCATAGTTCGGCGACGACTACTTACTAAGCCGGATACAGCAACAACTTGAAGCATATCGACGCGACCACGGCATACCTCAGTGCCGGCAGTAGGCTACATTTCAGAGCCATTGATGGATGTTATGTCGGAGAGATTATCGCCACGTGTTGAGTCGAGATCCGAGGAAAATTCAGGGGTTACCAGCCCACAATTTTAGCCAATTGCAGCCATATACGCCTACAAAGTTCGGATAAACCAGTTGTGGTTTGCGTGTTACACGGAACGACCAGCTCAACCAGAAGACCCGAGTAGATAGACTGCACTCTGGTCGTCAAAGTCCACTGCGTCACTGTTATTCCGCCATGGCGATTGCATCCTGGATCCGCACGTTTCCGCTAGTGCAGTATTTAATTGCCTGGGCGCAGGAAATTTTTATGTCGGTCCTGAAGACGGGCCCGGTTCCTCAGCATGTCGCGTTTGTGATGGACGGTAATCGTCGGTTTGCCAGACGTCGCAAGCTTGAAGTTCGCGAGGGGCATTCGGCCGGGTTCGAGAGCCTTGCTCATGTGAGTTTTGTTGTCGAGGTTGGCGGTTAGAAGGATGATGCTAACGAGATTTAAGATTCTTGAGATGTGCTATCAGGTCGGCATCAAGGTCGTGACCGTGTACGCGTTTTCGATCGAAAACTTCAAGCGGCCGACGGTCGAAGTTGACGCGCTGATGGAGATTGCGCGAACCAAGTTGTTGCAAATCATCCACCACGGCGACCTGGCCGACCGGTTCGGGATTTCGATCCGCGTGCTTGGCCAGCGGAACATGATTCCGGCCGACGTTCTGGCTGCGATTGACAAGTCGACGGAAATGACAAAGGGCAATACGACGTAAGTAGTTGACTATTTGTAGTCTTTCTTTGGGCATGGCCTAATCGACGGCAGGGCGATTCTAAACATCTGCTTCCCGTACACGTCGCGGGACGACATCGCGACATCGATGCGCGAGGTCGTGACGCTGTCAGAAAAACACGAGCTCGAGCCGGAAACGATCGACGAAGGCATGCTCGAGCAGCACATGTACACAAAAGACTGCCCGCCGCTCGACATTCTCGTGCGCACGTCCGGAGTTGAGCGGCTGTCGGACTTCATGCTCTGGCAGTCGCATCAGGATTGCACGGTCGAGTTTGTGGACTGCCTGTGGCCCGAGTTTGAGCCGTGGCGGTTCGGGTTGATTTTGCTGAAATGGAGCCGCAACAAGGCGATCGAGTTCCGCAAGACCGAGATGGAGCGCGACCAGAAGGAAATCTGATTATTGGCCGGTGTTTGCATGATGTTGCTTTGTTTGCTACGCACATGTAGTTATTATTGAGACGGTGGGAATCAGGAGTCTGGGATGTTAATAGATGTTTGCTGTGTATAGTTGCTGTAACAGGTAAAATACGGAATAGTACATATTAGTCAATTGATCGATAGTTGGCTACTGGTATTGAGTTTGACTAACTTAATCAAGGGCAATCGATTTTGATTGCCAGAATCTTTATAGAATGACTCGGCTCGGCGCTATGGCCATGATTGGCATTGCCCGCTTTCATTTACGGCGACGCAGGCCACCGGCCCTTGCATTGGACCGCATGATAGTGATTGACTGAGTAATTCTGCCGTGTATTATGTACTATGTATGAGTTGACATGGACCACCGGCACAATCAGCCAGGATCCATGCAGCACCGACACCATCTACGTCTCCGTGTCCTACAGTATCTAATGCTGGCCAAGTCATTGCTACTTGCTAGCGAAGCCTCGCCTACTTGTCACAAGCGAGGAGAAGACTTTTCATATTGCGGCGGTGGGCGGTGGCGTGCGCCTCTGATGCGAGTAAGATAGCCAGTAGTGTATTCTGATAGGCTGGCGATAGTCTCAACCAGGCGGAGATGTGCGATTACTTAGCGCATTTGGGCGGCGGCGCCCGCCCCGTGCGAATGCTTGGACAAGCCACTAAAAAACCCACAAGCAGACGCAGACGCCGACTCAGACTCAGACTCGGCGGACCTTGTGCGCCCTTCGTTATCGTCTTATCTTGTCCTGAAACAAATTATCAACAAACCTACGTCGAGTTCTGACAAATAATAATAGTAATAATTTACTGGCAGTTGAATATGTCAAGAAACAACCGGCCGTACTCGGCGTTACGCCACACTTTGTTAGTGTCCATTGTGTGGGCGCGGCCGTGCGGTGCGCTCTGCTCGACAGACTACTGCGAATCCGCAATGGCCATGCACCATGTTCCGACTACTTCGCGGTTCTAGCCTGCATTTTAACTCCACTACTGTGTCTGCGTCTTTGCTCCTGCTGTCTATTGTCTTGTCGGTCGCGTGTCCTGTGCCCGCGGGCCGCCGTGCCCTGCGACTGGTATGACATGTGCCTATCTCCTCCCTATTCTATTCGACACATACTTAACCTCCGTCAGCCCTCGCGCTGTTCCCGGCAGCCTGACAAAGTTTACCCGCTCGCTCGCTGCACAATGGCTGTCGCTCCGCTTCCCCAGGGTGCCGGCTACGGCATCGTCGTCGGCCTCGGCCTGGCATTTGCCGCCGGCATGATCCTCACCACTTACATGCTCAAGCGCTACCAGCACGAACGCATCACCTCTGAAGAGTTCTCCACTGCCGGCCGCACCGTCAAGACCGGTCTCATTGCCTCGGCCGTCGTCTCGTCCTGGACATGGGCCGCCACCCTGCTCCAGTCGTCCGGCGTCGCCTACCGCTACGGCGTATCAGGTCCGTTGATCCTGTGCAGTAGTCATTTCATTTTTAGCCATTTTCATATTCATCTGTGTATAGGTCCGTTCTGGTACGCGTCCGGTGCCACGGTCCAGATCATTCTCTTTGCGACCATCGCAATTGAGCTCAAGAAGCGTGCGCCGGACGCCCACACCTTCCTCGAAGTCGTGCGCGCTAGATACGGTCCGATTGGCCATGTCGGTGAGTTTCGGTCGTTGTTCCCGGTCTGCTTGTACATTGTTTTCCTAACTATTGCAGTCTTCATGTGCTTCGGCTTGTTCACCAACATCCTCGTCACCGCCATGCTCTTGACCGGCGGCAGCGCCGTCGTGACTGACCTGACCGGCATGCATACTGTCGCTGCCTGCTTCTTGCTCCCGCTCGGCGTCGTTATCTACACCCTGTTTGGCGGTATCAGGGCCACGTTCTTGACAGACTACATCCATACTGTCATCATCCTCGTCATCATTCTGATTTTCGCCTTCTCAACCTACGCCTCCTCCGACGTGCTCGGGTCGCCGGGCAAGGTGTGGGAGATCCTTAGCCAGCTGTCGCAGGAGCACCCCGTTGCCGGCAACGCTGAGGGCTCGTACCTCACCATGCGGTCGAAAGAAGGCGCCATCTTCTTCGTCATTAATATCGTTGGGAATTTTGGAACAGTCTTCCTCGATAACGGCTACTGGAACAAGGCCATTGCTGCGTCGCCAGCCTCGGCCCTGCCCGGCTACGTCCTTGGCGGCGTCGCCTGGTTCGCGATTCCCTGGCTGTGCGCGACGACCATGGGCCTCGCCTGCCTCGCGCTCGAGACTTCGCCAACTTTCCCCACTTATCCCAACCGCATGACCGACGCTGACGTGTCTGCCGGCCTCGTGCTGCCCAACGCGGCCGTCGCGCTGCTCGGCAAAGGCGGCGCCATGTGCTCGCTCCTGCTGATCTTCATGGCCGTCACGTCGGCGTCGTCGGCCGAGCTCATCGCCGTCTCCTCCATCGGCACGTACGACGTCTACAAGACCTACATCAACCCGCGCGCGACCGGCAACCAGCTCATCGTCGTCTCCCACTCGTGCGTCGTCCTCTACGGTCTCGTCATGGCCGGCTTCTCCATCGGCCTCTACTACGCCGGCGTGTCCATGGGCTACCTCTACCTGCTCATGGGCGTCATCATCTCGTCCGCCGTCCTGCCCGCCACCCTCACGCTCATGTGGTCCAAGCAGAACGTGCTTGCCGCCGCCCTTTCGCCCGTGCTCGGGCTCGCGTGCAGCCTGATCGCCTGGCTCGTGACCACGTCCAAGCAGAACAACGGTGTCATCAACGTCGAGACGTCCGGTGCGAATAACCCCATGCTTGCCGGCAACGTCGTCGCGCTCCTGTCCCCCGTCGTCTTCGTCCCGATCCTGACCTACCTCGGCGGCCCGCAAAACTACGACTGGGAGTCCATGAAAACCATCAAGCAGGTCCGCGATGACTATTCGGCCTCGCCCACCCCTGCTGCTGCTGACCTCGATGACGACTCCAAACACGCCGGCTCCGACACCCCTCCCGCGCAGCCAACCGACTCCACCGAGGCCCTCATGCGCGCGTCCAAGATCGCGCGCGGCCTGACTGTTTTCATGACAATCGCGCTCCTCGTCTTGTGGCCAATGCCAATGTACGGCACTGGCTACGTGTTCTCCAAGAAATTCTTCACGGGCTGGGTCGTCGTCGGCATCATCTGGATCCTGCTCTCGCTCATCGTCGTCGGCCTGTATCCGATCTGGGAAGGCCGCGGCGCGCTCCTGCATACCGCCAAGGGCGTCTGGTACGACATCTCGGGACAGCGCGGCCGGCTGGGGAAGAACCCCAATGGGGACGAGTTCGTGCTCGACGGCGCCGACGTCGGTGTGCCCCGGGATGATGTCGTGGTCGACAAAAAAGATTGATTGTTCGGCCTGCCTTGCTTTTAATTTGTATTTTTCGTAAAAATATCCTACATGTACATCGCTTTAATATAATATACAATCCAGCTAATTGAGTCGCTGCCCTTAATATCGTTACAACTGTCGTTTCCACGACGGTAACGACCAGCTGCCGTGTCAACACCAGCGGTCGTGTCAGTACTTAATCTGAATGCGACCAAAAAGAAATAAATCAATCGTACTCCGTGCCGGAAAAAAAAATCAACTGCATGCCAGGAATTAAACCTGGATATATTCCTTCCCTGCCAGGGGTCGAACCTGGAATCTCCCGCTAGATACATTCGATCGTAGGCGGACGCCTTGCCATTGGGCCACAAGGAACGTTGCTTGTTAGGCTTTGCAATATTTGCTGGTTGTACCAAAATTTCCAACCCTAACCCTATATATATATATAGAGATATATATGTGTGTCAATAGAAGAGCCCTTTCCAAAAACAAAAACCAAAAAACCAACCAAAATCGTCACTTTGCGTAAATGTATTGGAGAAATGCGCCGATACTTAAACAGCATATGAGTATTTAGAAGTTTAAGTGTTGACGTTTATACGCAAGATATGGAATGTAATCAGACAGTGGACAAATTGACATTGAAACAGACTCTCCTCTGGAAGATAGGAACACTGTTCTTGGCTGGCCACGTGGGCTATCTTCGCCAGGCATGTTGACTTGGGCTCTTCAGCATGTAGACAGATCTTGTCGGATAATTGGACGGACAAAAATGTGAACGATCGGACAATTATTGCATGCTTTCAAGCTCCATCGCGGCCATTTGATCATTTACCTAACTCGGAATGCTGAGGGACCGACCTGGAGATCCATATTGCTGCCGACAGTCCACTTTTGAACCAAATTCGAAGTGCGCGGCGGCAAACCGGGAAGCCGGTAATAGCTCCGAGTCATTGCACATCGCGACTACATCGTAATATGCCATATTGTTTCCTCCTGGCGTTTCTTCACTTCCTTCTGAATAGACACATACGGGACACTTGGAACTCGGCCAATCAACCGTAGCTGGCCTCCGAGTCAGGCAGGTTGGGCAAGATTAGGAGCGAACTCAATCGCGCGGGTCACAGCGTACGTACGCTGTATTGACACCGCCACACACGATGTACGCAAGCTCCTGCTATATATAGTTATATATATATATGCATCGCCGCTGTCGGTCCTATGTGTTGATCAATATCTGAGCATCTCTTACAATTGTCTGTCACCGAGTAACCTTGGACAGTATCCATCACACCATGAGAGTCGCCGACGCCGATGTCCCCAGTTCGTGTTCGATCGTGTGATTTGCGCTTGCATTTCAGCTAATGAGCTTAGAATTTGTGCTTGTACCAAAACAGACCGAACTCGAAGTCTTTTATCACAATCCTTTACACCGCGAGCTTGCCGCATCAGTGCAATATCGGATCAAGTTCGTCGACGAACCGCCGCCAACACAAGCAGAGAATGGTTCCAGTCGGCCGACGCCTTTCACGGCAGACCATGTTGCACATCATCAAATATACGATTCCTATAATGACTCTCCAATAGGCGACTATGCACTACGACAAGAACTGTTTGTTCCTTCTCTTGCTGCCCAAGAAGCCGCCTGCGACACGTCTATCGCGGCCAGATTTTTCCACCCGAAGCCCATTTCGTACGAGCTCGGCAATTTCACGCTTTACAATCCGACAACAACCCATCCGGTCTCGACAATGCTCAGCCCACGCCTGAACCACCACCCCGCCGACCTCTACGACTCTCTGCGCGCTCACGGCTGTCCCGCCGGCTTCGCATTCACGTACGCACCGCCGCCCTCGGTCGGGACAAAGAAGTACTCTTTCGTATGGAACGACATTGACGTCTCATCCTCATTCGGCGGCGGCCCGGCAAGCATGTCTGGCAAATGCAACTTCGTTGACCCGGCATCCTCGACCTCCAGGGTGGCCGTCGCAAAACTATACATCTACAATCTCGACAGGCTATTATACCCCAGCAGAGCGTCGTCACCGAGCACGTCTGACGACAGAAACAACGAGATCGTGCTTATCGAGGATAACATTCGCTTGCTGGACGTTAATATTGACAGGAAAGGGTTTGAGGCGAGCCTGCTACTGTCAGTGATTATGATCGCCATCGCGCATGAACGCGCCCGCGGACTTGCGTCGCGTGAGAAACGGCGCAAAAGGGAGACCGAGGCGGCTGAACGTGCCGAGCGCGAGCGAGCACGCGTCCACGCCGAGGCTGAAGCCCGGGACAAGCGCGAGCGGGACAAGGCCGAGGCCAAAGCGCGAGACCAATTGCGCAAGAATGAGGAGTTGGCAAGGAGACTGCAAGAGAAAGAGCGAGCTAGAGCCGAGAAAGAGCGACTGCGAATGGAAAGAAATAGTGAAAAGTACGCCAAGGTGTTGGCCGCTCGTGAAGACGCGGCCCGCAAGAAAGACGAAGGGTTGGCTCGGAAATTGCAGGAAAAAGAAGAACAGGAATTAGCGAAGATACGACGGAGCGACGAAGAGTTCGCTCGAAAACTGCAAATGGAGGAAGAGCGCAATTCACCCACGCGAAGATATGGCATGAAGGTTGCCAAATTGCGTCGAAGCTTGCCACACACGACGTCGGCAGACACCGGGGCTATCGATTAGCTTGCTGCCAAAGGAGCTGGTTACTGGCACGATTTGTAGAGTTATAAGTGGATAGTTTAACATTAACACGCGCATGACTATAGAACAGTTACTGGATAATATAAACCCGATCAAAAAACCATACAACAAACCGATATAGTTATAACATAATGAGTAAAACCTCTTTGCAACCAGACAATCCCTCTCTGGCACCAGCCATGTACATCCCACAGTTCGAAGCGAAAGACTTTGTCAAAACGAATTTTTTTTCAAAACAAGCGAAGAAGCGTAATTTCCATTGAATTGGGGACTGTTATGCTCGCGTCTTGATGCTCTTGGACACTTGTGGCTGATTGGTCATGTGCGGATACTTGATTCCCTGCTGAACTTTGGGAACAAAGTACGCGTGTTGCAGGGCCCGTTTGGCTGAAATTCGGCATGAAGGGTCGTACACAAGGAAAGCCTCCAAAAGATCGATTCCATCTTGATCGAGCGCTGAGATATGCTTCGCGAGGTCCTTACGACTCCACTGTGGGAACGTGGTCTTGAAATCCGGCAGCAGTGACACGCCGGGCCAGACATCCTCATCAGGTGTCCCGAGCAATCTGAAAATCTTGAATATCTCATCAATCTCAGAGTCGCCAGGGAATAACGGTTTGCGCGTGACCATTTCCGCAAATATACATCCAATCGACCAAATGTCGACGCCAGTAGAGTACTGCCGGCCTCCGAGAAGGATCTCTGGCGAGCGATACCACAGAGTGACAACCTCGTGGGTGTACACTCGCAGAGGAACACCGAACGCTCTGGCAAGGCCAAAGTCCGCGAGCTTGAGGTTTCCCTCCTTGTCGATGAGCAAGTTCTGGGGCTTCAGGTCACGATGCAAAATTCTATGCGCATGGCAGTAGTTGGTACCTTGCACAAGCTGCGACATGAACTTCTTGATCATGTCCGCTCCAAGTCCGACATTCTGTGGGATGGCTTCCATGTACCTCTTCAAATCCATGTCAAGGAACTCCATTACCAAGTAGAGTTTGTGATTGTCGGCGTGGACAATGTTAAAAAGCGAGACAATATTTTCGTTGCGCATTTCCTTGAGCAGAGAGATTTCTCGAATGGCGGTCGACGGCACACCTTCGTCCTCGGCCTCCAACCGGATCTTTTTCAACGCGACTACCCGGTTATTGTTTGTAGTGTCGCGGGCCTTGTACACGACTCCGTACGTTCCTGGATAATTGTCATCAGGCTTTGTATTTCATGGAGCGCGAAAATATGCTTACCTTCACCGATCTTTTCTAACTTCTGGAAATCCGAAAGCTCAACCATCTCGCACTATTAAATGTTTCGCTTGTTGTGCGTGTATAAAATCCGTGAGTGGGTCAATTCTATACTGACAGCCTCAAATCTGGACAGATACAAATACCGCCCTGATTTTCGTAAGTACGGGACTGCTGAGGAAAGAGGAAAACAAACAACTGAGAAGTGTAGACGTGGACGAGTGCAAGACAAGTCGAGAAACTTGGGTTACGGAGTATAATAGCGGCTGACGATCGAACGGCGACAAAAAGAGTTTGTGGAACACTGACTTCCTGTTCTGGCAGGGGTAAACAAGGGGGTCTCACAAACAATCAGCCACACCGCGGCCCTGGCTCTAAAAGCACTGCCACTTTGAATGTGGCTGTGTGTTTTGACGCGTCGAACGCGTGGCCACGCCATGGAATGTAATTATGCGAAAATTATTATAATCAAAGATAATAGAGTCATTTAATTATGAATATCTTACAAAGTCAATATATACAAATCCACATAGCTCCAGGCAAATATATTTACAATTATCTTCAAAGTGATCAGCCTACTTTGCCGTAGTGGCAAGTGTGCCTAGCAACTTTCGTATAGCACCGCGTGGGCGGCGCAATCTCATGCAAAGAATCAGAACCGAGGTCAAAAGTGCAAGACTGCCAGCCTGATGCGAAGCGGCCAAGGGCGTCGGAACCAAGTACAAAAGTGTGGTGATGCCGAGCGTGACTTGCAAAACGGCAAAACCGATCACGCCATGGGAACCACGATAGACGATCCGCGGGATTAGGTTTCTGCGGTAGAGTCTGTTGGAAAGGATGTGGAAGCCGACGATACTGACGAAGGAGGTTGTGGCCATGATGCGGTGGATCAGTTGAACGGTCACTGGGTTCTCCAGCATGTTGCGCCAGATCAAGTCGGAATCGTCCTTTGCGCGCGCATAAACGGAAGAAAACAGTTCAGATTTGGGAGGGATAAAACCTTCGCCCATGTAAGGGAACTCGTTATAAATTAAGCCAGCGTCGAGACCAGCAACAAACGCTCCTGATGTCGTCAGTGCTGCATTTTACCTGTATACTGTGATAGCATCAACCTACCAGACATTGCAGTCAAAAAGACCAGTCCGAGTAATCCTGCAGCAGCATACTTGTATGGCTTCAAAATCGGATTACTTAGCATGGAAATATTGCTTAGGGCCAGCTTGGGATCCTTGATCCATCGATTCTCCTTCAGTACTTCCAACCCGGTCCAAAGCATTGACAAATAGACACAAAACGCCAATCCCAAGTGCGCCGCCAGTCGGTACTGAGATACACGAGGATGATTGTCTTTGTACTTGCCCGGCTCGACAGCGTCCTTCAAGAAATGATCGCTCAAACCAGATTTGACCATCCACCACCCAATGAAACCCTGAAACCCAATCAACAGCGCAATGCCAAAAATCCGTCGACTAACACGGGGACTCGTCTTTTTCCGCAAGACGAAATACAGTCCAGGCAGAACGAACGACAATCCGATTGCACGACCCCATAGCCGATGAGCCCACTCCATAAAGAAAATAAACTTGAACTCGTCCAACGTCATTTTAGAGTTGAGAAGCTTGTACTCCGGCGACTCCTTATATTTCTCGAATTCTGCTTCCCAATCTGCCTGTGTCAATGGCGGGATAGACCCCGTGACGGGCTTCCATTCGGTAATCGACAGACCAGATTCGGTAAGCCTGGTAAGTCCACCGAGAACCACGATGCCAAAAACTAGAGCAGCGGAGCCAACAAGCCAGTAACCGACGCTCTTTTCTGTAATTACCCGTTGCGGTCGTAGCAGAAAACCATTATTTCCAATGTCAAGCTCCGCTAACCTCGCAGAAGCACTCGAAGAGAACAAACGCTTGGCAGACTCCGAGAGACCATTAAATAAGGACGTACTTTTCTTTGATACAGTCGCCGAGGGGCGTCCGAGTAGCCATGGCGCTGTGTTCTGGAGAAAGCCGGAAATTCGGAAAGGCGCTGCCAGCTGGCGAGGAGGTGGAGGACAGGACCGGACAAGTGATTGGTGACCGCGAAGACACGACTTCACACTGGCGTTGTGCGTAAAGAACAGAGCCGGACGAGCCAGTTCTTTCGACATGGCAATCCAGTTCAGTTCAATTCGAGGGGGCCACACTTGTTGATTCGTTGGTGTAGAAACACGAATCCGAGAAATTTCAGAGGATACCGCACCTAGAATACGGCTCCACATTTCAACCGAGTGGGCTAAAATGGGTCTATTCTCAGCTTTTAAGGTCCTTAAGATATCGTCGGAAGATGCCGACTCGACCAGCGTACTTCCGACAGTGCCGGAAGATGGCTGCGACCTCGTGTGCGACACTTGCACCACAAAGTTCCCGTCGTCGCTCAAGATAGAGACGGAAGATAAGCTATGGGGCACCGTCAGGCCGTGGCGGTATCACATCCTGGTTGCGACAGGCAAGACTGACTGGGCTCATGGGCTGGGAGACGAGAAGAGTTCCGTGTCGGTCGAGCTTGGAGCGTGGGCGCCCAAGGATGAGACTGTCGGACGGGTTATCGTGTCGAACTCGTCGCTTGCGCCCCCGCCGGGGTATTTCGAAACTACAGAAAGAGAAGACAAAAAGACCAAACTGCTTGTCCTGCCAACCATGATCGAAGCAACCGGCGTCTCTCCCAGTACGGCAGAGGCCGTCGCGAACGGACTGATGACCGTCAAGAAACCGACTGATGCCATGCCCGACGCTATCGACGGCGCGACTGTTTCTCATAAAGGCCACTTGGCCGTCGTGCTGATATGTTCTCACCGAACTCGCGACAAACGCTGTGGCGTCACGGCGCCCATCTTGAAAAAGGAGTTTGAGTTGAACTTGAGAGAGCATGGACTCCTGAGAGACGTTAACGACGACCGAGCTGGTGGCGTCCCGATCTACTTCGTATCACATGTCGGTGGTCATAAATATGCTGGAAATGTCATCGTATATCGAAGTACTGGCGAAGGAATATGGATGGGTCGCGTTGAACCGGTAAGTTAATTTCTTGTCCACCATAGGATTTGGCGTTCAAACTAACTGTTCCTTAGAAGCACTGCAAAGCCATCGTGGAGGAAACTATCCTCCAGGGACGTGTGTATCCGGAGACTCTGCGCGGTGCATTCAAGTCGGACTGGTGATAATTTCAAATTCGGAAGGATCATGATGCACTTGACATAATGATCTGGCTGCATGGTGGAGTAATGGATAGGGAATATAATGGTAATACAGTTATACAGGACGGTATAGAAATCATTAACGATGATGCATTTCAACTTGTTTGTTAGATTAACAGCCGGGAATCAATATAACAATTAACGAAGTGAAGATCCCCTCATATTGGCAAATTCGCCCACGGCTTCATTTCACGATTAGTACAGTAATATTGATACAAGTTACTCATGCGGCCAAAAATATATACAGTTGAACTCTAATCGTACAATCATTCTTCCACAAAGCCAAAGCAATCAACTAGGCATTCGCTTTCTCAGTTCTGGGCTCCGGCTTGGACAAATAGCCACGAACTTCAGAATTCTTGTAGTACTCTATATCTCTTCGTCTGATCGGGCGGGATTCCAACGGAAGGGTGGAGAAATATTGTGGACGCAGCAGCGCTCGGAGAGCTAAGAACGAATTAGAGTTGCAAACCAGCAGGCCACCATCGATTGCAAGCACATACCTAACCGATTGTAGTATTTGGTAGTAACAGTGCCACCGAGTTCCTCAATGCACTTAATGGCTTCCTTTGAAGCCCTAGAAACAGTAATATTAAGTGGCGTTTTGAAATTCTCCTTTCCCTGTCACGCATATATTAGTGTATGATTGATGCCGGCAAAGGATATATAGCTTACATCAGCGAGAAGTTTGACACCGTCCTTAATGCCTCTACAAGCTCTTGAATCCAGGAGATGCTTCATCGTGACTGGTTTGCTCGGGTCTATTCTGCCCTTGTCGATCCACTCCTGCAGTCTCCCGAGATTCAGTTTGACGAGGTCCTGTGCAAAACTGCAAACCACGTCAGCAAACATCACACGAACTACATCCACAAACCGACATACTTATTCGTGAAGCCAATTTTTGGAAGAGTCTTGTGCAATGGAGTCTGGCCACCCTCAAACCAAGGATGCACGCTCTCTTTCTGCTTCTGGCCATTCATACCGCGACCGGAAGTTTTACCCTGTAGTATCCTCCATTAGCACTCGATGATATGAAATCGCATTCTGAACATTCTGGACCAACCTTTCCGCTAGAGGGACCGCGGCCCACTCGCTTCGCTTTCCTGTATGCTGTCGGAACGTTGCTGAGCGCCGACATGACGGACCGTTTGACGCTCACTTGATGCCGGCAAGCCGAGAACAACATCGGCCAAGCAGGCGCGAGTACTCGTCGCGAGCTGAACAGTATCGAGTTCATGGTCGCAGCCTGAGGAGGAGTAGTGAAAGTGGTCGATAAATTTCCATTCGAGTGTCTCAAAAGGTTCTGTCGTGGGTTAGGGGAGTATCAAGGTGCCGGATCTAGCGCGTCGCTCAACACAGAGCGCGCATGTCAAAACCTGCGACAAAAACAGGTCCAGCACAACAAAACAAACAGAGTGTCCAACAGCCTCTTTTAAAGATAGGCGATTGTGGAGCTTTAAAGGAGAATGTGAGTGTCTGCAATTTTTACTGTTAGGAGTTATTTTAGAAAGAATTTTTGTTAATTTGTTGCGGTATAGAGACGCGTCAGCCTGGCCGGTGGGTAGCTCACGTCGACTCAACGGCTTACAGCGACATAGCCGGTCTATGCATATTACGTTTAAACATTTTAGGGTTGATATTTCGCCTTTCTATGTGCTTGGAATTAGCTCTGGACTATCTGGTTCTCATACCTCGCCCAAGGGAACAAGAGAATTAATCACATCGCAGCGTTACTGGCTGGCTGCTGGAGCTGCTCGTGTTCCTTCTCCACTCACCAACAACTTTGTACATACGCAATCATATATTGGAAGACGAGGTACTAAGATAATGTCGACGCAGAGCATACTTATCCCGTCTTCTCCTCCCGGGGCTAGCTATCCTGCGCGCATGGCTGCTCGTGTCCCTGGGCCACGTAGCTCGTCGCACAATAGGCTCGTGTCGTCCTACATACCACCAGAACTGGTCGACCAGATTCCTGATTTTGATGAGAATGACTTACTGTCTGACGAGGAAGATCTGAGCTTCAACGATAGCCACATACTTGTGACTAAAAATTCACAACGATCTGCGTCGATTCAACAACAGCGTGCCCCGCCTCAGCATGTGACAAGAATGCAGTCATTCGAGGCCGATGATGATTGCTCGATCATTGGTTGGTCCTCGTCCCCATACTCGCACAAGGTCTCTACGATGCAGGAAAAGAACGTTTTGGGTGGGGCCGTGAATTCAAATCGGATGCAACAGATCAAGGCGTCGGGACTGTCGTCCATGTCAACCAATGTCGGCCAGTCAACCGTGACGATTGATATCCCTGACAATGAAATTCAGTTGATCAAGCAACCCAATGCTGGGTCGAAACGGACATTGCCGTGGGAGAATCACAGTTCCTCGAAGAGTGAAGTCATGTCGGAAGCGATCAGCCACGCGGCAAAGAAGAAAGTAAATTCGAAAGTCGTGAATAAGAATCGCTATGCAGATATTATCGAGGTGAACACTAAAATGAAGGCTACAAGGACAACATCTACAAAACGCTCCGGTTCCAGGGCAGCGAGTGAAGCACCGGAGCCGCAAAAGCGAATAGCCAAGATATTTTTAAGCGAAGAGCAGAGACTTGTGATTCGGCTAGTGTGTGAAGAGAGAAAGAGCGTGTTCTTCACTGGCTCTGCGGGTGAGTGGACTTGTACGGGGCCTTGGGTGGTAAAAATACTCACTTTGGCTAGGTACCGGAAAATCGGTCTTGCTGCGCGAGATTATTTCAACTTTGCGAAGGAAGCATAGCAGAGACTATGAAGCTGTCGCAGTCACGGCTTCGACTGGACTAGCTGCCTGCAACGTCGGTGGTGTCACGCTCCATAGCTTTGCCGGGTTTGGCCTTGGAAAGGAAGATCTGCCGACCCTCGTGAAACGAATTCGAAGGAATAAGAAGGCTATGCAGCGTTGGCTACAGACGAAAGTTCTCATTATGGACGAGATTTCGATGGTAGACGGCGAGCTATTTGATAAGCTTGAGGCCATCGCACGCCAAATTCGAAATAGGGACTCGCCGTTTGGCGGCATACAGCTTGTTGTCACTGGTGACTTTTTTCAACTACCACCCGTACCTGACTATGGAAAAAAGACGTCGAGTTTTGCATTTGAGGCAAATTCATGGAATATTGCGATTCCAGAGACAATTTGCTTGACGCAGGTTTTCCGACAGAAGGACCAAAGTATGTAACATTGTGAGTAGTTTTATGTTATGTTTCGCTAAGATGATGGTAGCATTCGTTGATATGCTTAACGAGATGCGAATTGGCAAATTATCCCAGGCATCAATCGAAGAATTTAAGAAATTGGATCGCCTACCTGTGTATGACGACAATCTCGAACCTACTGAGCTATTTTGTACCCGCCAGGAAGTCGAAATGGCTAATAGCAGAAGGATGAGCGGCCTTCCAGGGCAAGAGCATACGTATGACGCTTTTGACTCTGGAACCAGCGAGCCTGCAGTCCGAGCCAAGCTTTTGAGCAATTGCATAGCTCCAGACCAAGTGGTTCTGAAACAGGATTGTCAGGTCATGTTAATCAAGAATATGGATGAAGTGCTGGTCAATGGGTCTCTGGGAAAGGTCATAGGTTTTATGAATGAGAGCGTGTATGCAAAGTACCGTGAAGACCAATTCCGCGAACAGTTCGGCAGTGGCGACACCTCTGACGGAGATTGGGAGCCTAACGGCAAAGCAGGAAGGAAACCAGAGGTGCCATATCCTGACGACGACAGTTTGGGGATAACAAGCTTGCGGGAGAGGAAGAATAAGCGGGAGGAGGAATTTGTTCGCGCCATGGCTGATACGTCGAAGAAGTGGCCGCTGGTTCGTTTCACGTTGCCGGATGGTACTACCAGAGACACGTTAATCTTGACTGAGACTTGGAAGATTGAGTTGCCTAATGGTGAAATCCAAGCTCAAAGATCTCAAGTGCCGCTGATTTTGGCTTGGGCGCTATCTATTCATAAGGCGCAGGGCCAGACCCTAGAGCGTGTCAAGGTTGATCTTGGCAGGGTGTTTGAAAAGGGACAGGCCTATGTCGCGCTTAGTCGGGCTACGTCGAAGGACGGTCTACAAGTCTTGCATTTCAATGCTACAAAAGTCAGAGTGCACGAAAAGGTCACAAAGTTCTATCTATCCCTGACAACATTCAATCAGACGCGTCGTGATCAGGATGACGAAGCCTTGCTAGAGGCACATGGCTAGTATCAAGCGACACAAATTTTAGAATTTAGATGGGTTTCAATTGTGGTTGTTCGTTTTGCGACACAAACTGTTGCTAAATCTCATGGACATATTTGGCTTATGTATTATATATCCGTATACTCTTTGTATACTACCGCATAAACTAATCACTGCATAAATTAATCAGATGCATACAACAATCTACGCCCGTAACTCCACATCAATTACATCAAGTGCGACCTCATCTATAGCACTATTTATCTACTGCGAAGGACTGGTTTCGCGGGATCCCATGGTCCTTGTATTTCACTAGCATAATGCCTGTCAGTGCCCGGATTTGATTCATGCAACAAATAATAGTACATACTTTTTATATTTTTGTAGTGCAATAAGCCATCCAGGTGCTACAAAGACGGCTGACAATATTGCGACAGACCATACACCAAGGGCCCACCATCCGCCGATGTAAAACATGCCAACTTCGGTTACGATAGCTAGAATCGACGTGAGAATGAGATGAGCAACAAACGAGTATGATCGAAGCCATCGGGAGAATATTGGGAATAGACCGAATAGTTCGATCGAGAAGAGAAGAAATGAGAAGACGCTCAATGTCGTAGAGAGCCGAGATGCCAGCACAGTAGCCGCAGCTATTGCCAAATTCGTCGACAGTGTCGGAGGGAAGCTGGAGCAACTTAGTCAAGCGCATAGTTAGCTGCCAATTGATCCACTCACGTCTTTCTCGAGCCGATGGAGTAATCATGAAAGAAAACGTTTAAGAGAAACAACCAAAATGAGAGGGCCCAAATAGAGTCCGACGACGTTGACTGTGTCAATGACTTCAGAACTGGTGAAAGTCCTAGCAAAGTCGAAACAATCAAGATCGCCGACTTAGCTGTGGCGGCTGCATTTATGTCTATTAGCTGCATCTACCATTGCAGTCTAGTTTGCCTGTACTCACTTCGACTTGTCGTGTTCTCCTCGCCTAGGCCGTCCCAGGCAAAGTATCCCACCAGCGTGCAGAATGAACCAATGCTTGCAAACCAAGCGGGGTTGTACTTGTCTCGGTAAATTGCAACGAACACGCAAACGAAAATGGCGACAGTATACACATGAGATATGATGACTGTCGAGTCCGACGACAACGCCCAAAACGAATACTGTTGGACATGCAGGTTGCGCTTAAGCTGGGATAGGAAAGAGGAATCCACGTAGTTGTCTGGATAAGGTTGATGAACCCAAAGCAGCTTCCTCCATGGCCGCTTAGCCATGGCTAAGGAGTCAGACTTGTACGTCTGTCCAGTTGTGGTGCGTTGAGAATTATCCATATCAACATGAATGCATTCTAAGGTCGGTCACATAACCTACAATAAAAAAATTCTGCACTCTACTTATTAGTATGAACGTGTATAAATATAATCGTCGGTTGCAGAACCCAATTGATAAGACACCAATGTTGCAGAGTAGAATGTTCGCAGCGCTGCCAACCATAAATCTAACATATATTCAAAGCATACCAGTTGAATAGCAAAGAGAATGGCATAGTCCTGAAGTGTACGCTGTCGACTCGGAATCTACATGTCCGGAAAAGATGAGCGAAGAATGCTGCTTGATGACGAGCCAGTTCTCCACTGTCAGGGCCATTTGGCGCGTGCGCCGCGCAAGTTGCCGATTTCCCATAAATTCGTTCGCAGTACAGACTCATCAATCACCAGAACCCTGGCTGTTATATATCATCCGTATTAGCGCGATTCATATTTTTCAAGCAACAGCACAGTTATTGGAGACGTAACACGCAGTACAGAACTATGGATCGGTTGAACAGACTTCTTGGGCAAGGTGGCGGTATGGGTGGGTTGCCGTCTGTCATGGTATGATACAGCTACTCTTCTGGCGTTCTAAGGATCACTATTTGATTGACTATTTTATACGTTGTAGGACCCTGCTACTGTCGATAACTCCGAATGTGTTTATATTTCGTCTCTAGCGCTACTAAAAATGCTCAAGCATGGAAGGTTGGTAGCTCTAACTACAGCGCTTTGATTTCCAATCGCTAACCTAGGCTTGTTCTGAACTCCAGAGCCGGCGTACCTATGGAGGTTGTAAGTAGACAGTCTACTAAGTCGCTGTTACATCCTGATGTGTTTGCTAATGAGCGCTTCTAGATGGGTCTCATGCTTGGTGAATTTGTGGACGATTTTACGGTTAGAGTAATAGACGTCTTTGCGATGCCACAAAGCGGGTTAGTGATCGAGCTTGGCATAGCCAGCGAGGTATAATATTTCTAATTCCTTGATTAGAACTGGTGTTAGCGTAGAGGCTGTTGATCCGGTTTTCCAGACTAAGATGATGGATATGCTGAAGCAGACAGGAAGGTATGTGGTTTGAGCCATTAGGTTACCATTTCGTCTGTACCTAACTAGCGTATCGTTTACAGAGACCAAATGGTTGTTGGCTGGTATCATTCCCATCCCGGATTCGGATGTTGGTTGTCGTCCGTTGACATAAACACTCAACAATCGTTCGAACAATTAACGCCACGTTCAGTTGCCGTCGTGGTAGATCCTATACAGTCAGTCAAAGGAAAAGTTGTTATTGATGCCTTCCGGTTAATCAATCCTACATTGTTGATGATGGGACAGGAGCCACGACAAACGACTTCCAATTTGGGGCATCTTAACAAACCCTCAATCCAGGCGTTAATTCACGGTCTCAATCGGCACTATTATTCAATAGGCATTAACTATAGAAAAACGCCGCTCGAGGGACAAATGCTTCTAAACCTTCACAAGACTGAGTGGACCCATGGCCTAACCTTGAAGGATTTCAAGGCTCATGACAAGGATAATCTCGAAGCTGTCCAGCAAATGGTCAAGCTTGCCGAGGCCTATACAAGCCGTGTTAAAGAGGAAAAGGAATTGAGTCCAGATGCACTGAAGACGCGATACGTCGGCAAGCAAGATCCGAAGAAGCACTTGGAGGAAAATGTCAACAAGCGCATGGAGGATAATGTCTGTGTGTTGCTAGCAGGCATGATTGGCAACATCTCCTTTAAGTAAGGATTATTTCGTGAATATATTTACTTGAATAGCGTACTGTAATATATCAGATTTGCGGTATGTAGAAGATATAACACGTTCTCCATGATAAGTAAGACGCGAGTCTGCTTTGTGCACCACTTACTTGTAGGTGGGAGATTTTGTCATTCTCTTGAGTTGGAACCGGTGCCACACGAAACAAATCATATACTATTTCTATAATTACCTTCAGCAATAAATGTACTCGTCTTGGGAGACGATTATGAAACTACAAATGCCGCATGCGTGTGGCCGATATGGTAATGCTGCCGGGCGTCCAATAATAAATAAAATACACCGCCACGGCTGGCATCGGCAGTTGATAGGCAAATAATGCGGTAAACCGATCCAGCTCTCTACCGGGCGATTTCACACATTAGACCCTCCAGCTTCCTGCCCATATTCTATTCTAGCAGGTGACGGATCAAAGAGCAATTGGCTTCATTTAAATTTTCAGTGTTTGGAATTAGGAAGTGAGCAGATCGGCAGTTGCAAAAAGGTCTGGACCTTGTGTTAAGTACCGTACCTAGAAGCCCTATTTCTTCATCGGCAACCAAAGGACACATTACCTTTAATAAGTAGCGAACGACATCAATGGCATCGCAGAAGTCTAAAGACGATGAGGACGTTCTCGAATTTTTGGAGTCCCTAGGTCCTGCACAGCCTCGATCACCTTCAAGTCCAGCGGCCCCGGCCGGCACCGAACCGAATGAGAAAGAGCTACTAGGATTTTTAGATCAGCTTACTCAGGAGACTTCTGTTAAAGATGACGGCAAGGAACATACCTCGAGTGACTCGCAAGTGCGAGAAGATCTATCCCAACAAGCGGTCTCCGCGCAGCCAGTCACGACGCCGCCACCGGCGGAGAATAAGGCTGAGTCTCCCAGACCACGAGATCCTGTGTCATCAATAACAAGCTGGCTGGGTTCTAGTGGTATTTGGGACTCGGCTTCTGCGGTTGTAAAAGGAGCTGAAGCTAAAGTGCGGGATATTCAGCAGAATGCGGATACTAAATCCTGGGAGACTAAAGTTAAGGGAATTGGTATGCACATATTATCAGATCTAGTTCTCATACTGACACTCAATTTGTGCCAGGCTTTTCAAAGACTCTTGCGTCGACGCTGTCGTCGGTGTTGCAGACCATCGCACCTCCCATTCTGCGACATGAACAGCTACGAATTCACATATTTCATGACATTGTCGGCTATCCCTCTATTGATACCATTGTCTACTCAGTCTTTGACAGAGTTATGCAGCAGATTGAGGGTGGTGAATTGATAATTGTTCAGAAGGGTCGGGAGAGTAGACGGCGAGATTCTGACAAGAAAGGCGTTAAGCGGGATATGGGTCTATTCCAAGGTGGTCTAGAAGATGGCGAAAAGTTAGCCAGGGCAAATGTCGAGCAGATTAAAGTCAAAGGGAAAGAGCCTGAGACAGAAAGCCAAGGTTGGTCTATTGTTAAATTTACGTCTATTGTATAGCTAATGACGGTCTAGAATCGCCCGTTCGAAAGTCAGACATTTATTTGTCTATACAAGCGTGTGCATTCTCAGCGGACACAAAGTCGTCTGATGCTAAGGGTGATTCCGAGTCTGCTGAGAGATTGTTCACCTTTATCATATATCTCAACGATCCAGCCCACGACCTGTCATATGTGACGCATTCACAATCATTCCCTCTACAATGGTGTGATTGGCTAGATAGCGATGAGCCTATTGCTGGTCAAGTTGATCCAAGAGAATGGCTAGCAGAGTGGGTAGAGGAGGGTCTTGGTTTGGCTGTGGGAGTCGTCGCTCAGCGATATGTTGCTAGTCGCATGGCTGTTGGCATAGATCTCAACGGAAGCGGGTAGCTACGATTATGAGCATTGAGTAATACTACTACAGTGGGATGATAATTATTGCATGGGTATGTAACAGATAATGGCAGGAGGTTTGTGCGCCGTCGCTGTTTAACTAAGCGACTGCTCGCAAGTATAAAGGATTTATCATTGGTAAGAGCTGTTGCCACAGTTTAATAGATACGTTATAGGATTTTCCGGGCCAGAACAACAACTTGTAGCACTAAGTATTGGGCGACTGTCCTTGCGTCAGCTTTGTAAAACATTCCTGAGGGTCTTGTAGCTGAGTAAAGTTTGAATGTTACTTGTAGCCAGCATTCGTCGATTCCTTTAATTACCTTTCACAACCGGTATCAGTCTATCCGTATCGACCAGTTTCCATCGAACTAGTCATTTTGGATAGTATACTTCGCAAATGGGTAAAAAGAAATCGACAACGGCAGCTCTCCAGGAACTTCTAGAGAGACCCTGGTGCTACTATTGTGAGCGTGACTTCGATGATCTCAAGGTTCTGATATCTCACCAACGAGCGCAGCATTTCAAATGTGACCGATGCAACAAGCGGTTGAATACGGCCGGAGGTAAGTCCGTGATAACATCTGAGACTGAGGACAAGCGCGTGCTGATTTTTGCGGTGTACAGGCTTGGTGATACATGTTCAGCAGGTTCACAAAGAAACAATCACAACCGTCTTCAATAGTATGAAAGGGTGAGTTAATCACAAGTCCAAGCACTTCCTCCATTAACTAAGTATTCTTTAGTCGGGAGAGGGCGGATATTGAAATTTTTGGCCTCGAAGGAATCCCCGAAGAAGCCGTACAAGCACACGAAGTAAAGATAAGAGAAAAATTTTCTATTCCAGATTCTATTACCTCATACACTTCCAGTCCAGCCGTGTCAACAGCTAGACCGTCTCTCTCTCCACCGCCTGCTAAGAAACAGAAAGTTACGGCCATCAATCGCGAAGAAATTCAAGCTCGTCTTGCTGCACATAGGGCAGCCAAGCAAGCAGCTACGGAAGGTAAATCAAGTGTTTCGCCGCCACCTCCTAATACCACATCGTCTGCATCACCGACTGCGACGGCAGGCACCACGGTCAGCTCGGCGACTGTGCCGCCGGTTGTATCAAGCAGAGTTCCTGGGGCTCCAGGGCTTCCGCCGATTACCGGTGGCGTTGCACCTTCTGTGATACGTCCGAGTGTAACGGTAAGCCCTGTAGTATCGGGAGCTGTGTCTCCTGGCCCTTCTCCTCCCTTTTTGGGCGTTCCTCCTGTAGCAACAGGTGCTTATCCACTTCCTCCTCCTCCGCCGTTTATGGGTACTGCCCCAGGACTGAAAGGTAACCCGTCGGTTCCCGGCGCACCGGGTACTGCTCCTTCGAAGTGAGTGATCTGCTCGTACGCGATGGCAATATTTGCATTACTGGGATTCGGCATTTAACTGAAACGCCAATTTTTGGTACCAAGATCAGGGTAGGAGAGGGCCCGATGTGGAACGGTAGTAGCTTTGTTATGTTTGGTTGTAAGTAAGACCATATGAGATTTTCTTGCAACAATTCAAATCTAGCCTGTTGGCACGTCTATTATATAAACTTATGTACATTATTTTCTGTAAAAAATCTTTTTGAACCTGAAATGGAGCTGCAGTATGCCCCTATCAAAACTGCTCTTAAACCCGTTCTCTCTTCGAGATGAATAATCCCATTCCCTATCCACAATTCTAAAGGCAAGGTCTTGATACGGCGGTCCTGCGATGAACTTGATGACACATGTGTCGGACTCGCCTGGCCCAGCGTAGCTCTGACCTCGCCGCCGACCACCCTCTCGAACGATCTTGTAAGTTGGGGCCCGTGCCGAGTCAATCAACTCTGGATAGAAAATATTGAACTTGTACCCTTGAACAACTTTCGGAGGAGGATTATCCTGATTATAATGTGTCTGATTGTACTTGTTCCAATCGAATCCCATCTGCACTCTGTTGAAGTATTTCGGTTTCTTCAGCTTTTCCTTCATTTCCCCGGCTGCATCCAGATCTTCCTCGTCGTCGAAAACTTCCTCGTTATCATTAGTTTCTTGAGCTGCTTCCTTTTCGAATAATCTGTCCGAAGGCCCAGATTCAAAATCAGTTCCCGCAGTCTTCTTATATTCTGAACCTTGGCGCCTTGACCGGGGCTTGTTTCGAGGTACGAAGCCAATCCGCTCAATCTTTTGTTGCTCTTCGGTCTGCGATCAGCGTCAGTCACAATAAACCAAAAGTGAAGCAAATGAGACGCACCAGTCGTGATAGAAATTCCTCCGATGTAGTGGTGTCTCTGAAGACATGGGAACCGATCTTTTCACCGTGATGCTCGGAAACCTCATCCATAACCGGGGCATACGGTATTGATTCCTGCAACAACTGAGACGAGTCTAGCGTAGAGGACTGAATTTGCGAAATGGCTTGTTGGGCATCCATCTTTTGCATCCGATTGAGCAGTTTGACTCGATCTCGAATAGCCAAGTCATGAACACGCTTGAGCTTCGCCTTGGCCTTGCGAATCAATAGCTCTTTCTTGAGTTGACTCCAGAATTCGACATCCACAGCAGAATCCCCGCTCAATAACACCTCGATTCTGTCCTCCAGACCGACAAGTTCGTCATAGTCTTTGTCCCCGAGAATATTATCAATGTCTTCTGATACAGCGAGCACAGCAGATTCCTGAGCTTTTCCACTAGTTCGTAGCTTTTCAATAATGTCCTTGCATAAGATCATCGTTGCCTATACAGCATTAGTGGCATAGATGAGCATACTAGGAGGGCAAACTTACCTCCCAGAATTCAAAATTGGATACCAGTTTCTCCAGCTTAAGGTAGTTTGCAATGTCCGATTCCAGCTTTTGTATTTCTGCCAAATTAAGACCTTCAATGACCGTGTACGGCACAGGTATTTCAAATTCTACGCCATCCACCAGATCACCGTCGTACAAGTCATTATCCTCCTCTAGAATCCTCAAGTTCATAGCCAACCAGTCAACAGGGCGCGCTCTACCTTCTTTGACTCTGATCATTGCACCTTTCTTCGCCTGCTGTAAAGCGAACACGTCTTCTCCGGCCACCCATTCACGCAACTGTTTCTCCTCTTCTTGACTCATCTGCCCTCGTGGAGGACGAAAGTCAGCGCGACGCTCTCGCCGCCGCTCATACGGCTTGTTAGTACCCTCACGACGCCGGTCCGAGCCTTCTTGGGGCAACGACCGTGCAGATTTGTATTCCCGATCGGTTAGTCGCTGACCAGTAGGAGGAGATCTTGAACGTCGTCGACCGTTACCGCTACTGCTGTAGTTATGATGTCGGTCGCCTCTAGGAGAGTCATACTGATCTCGGTGGTAATGCGAGCGATATTCAGAGGACATTAGAGCAGCGTCCCGTCCTTTCTTGGTCAACCTAAAACAACTGCTCCTTGTATTGCTACTATGGATGCTAATTATAAATTTCGTCGTGTCGGTTGGGAGTTTTCAATGAGGCGTAAACGAATACTGTTTGGGACGGAGAATTGTCGATAATGACCCCGCACAGCTCGTACATAACCTAGACAGCGAGTGGACACGAATAAATCTGGAGCTAGTTGTATTAAATAATTATCTATTACACCATTTATCTTGGTCAGCTGCTGTGGACAATGGCAATGACCCTACAACCGCGTTCCCATCCCGGCGGCCAAGTACAAAGGGTTTTGTACTGTAGGAAGCACAATTTTGCACTTAATGCACACGTATTGCGCTGTTGTGAGGATATGCTTAACCAATGGGAGCGCTAGCAAGTCGAGCAGTTGTTTGTACTGGCGGATTTGAGACAGGCCAAAGCGTTTAAGCTATTCGGGTGTCCAGTAAGGTCACAGCTAGGTCAGTTTTTCTGTCGAACCACTGTCGGTCTTCATATCTCCTCGGTAATACCAATACCAATCTGCGGTAGCAATTCGGCAATGGTTAATCGACTATCCTCCTCTCCACTGCTGAAGAGGGTTTCCTCCACGATCGCGGTACGTCGTGTTTATTAGAAGACTTGGCAGCTGAAAAGTCGGGGGCCTCGAGGATTCCGCGCCATGGCCTTCTCGAGGCTCTCACTTCTTGCGTTCGCAAACCATAACAAGTCCTATCTGCGGATCTAGCTAATAATATTTCTATTTTAGAGAGGTTTCTCGAACTCTGCGGTTAAGGAATCCGGTTCTGAGGTATAGTTTTTGTCTTTAGTAACCGCGATACGTTATGATCTGTGAATATGCAGCACTGTTACAATTTGAAGAGATGGGTCTATCAAGTGGAGCAACGCGTTGTCAATTGATAGAGCTAATGTGGGTCATTCAAAGGTATCTCGCAACACTCGTGCTGCCATTGTTGCTACCGTCGCTACCGGAGGTCTCGCTGCCTGGTACGCTCACCTCTACGGCAACCCCATCAAGGCCGTCACTGTGGCCGAACACGGTCTTCACCCTGCTAGCTATCCATGGCCTCACAATGGATGGCTTGATACTTTTGACCACGCTAGGTTAGCGCTCTTCTATTGAATCTGGTTGTATTTGAGCGACGCTGATTAAATGGCAGTTTACGTCGTGGTTTCACTGTTTACAAAGAAGTCTGCGCTGCATGCCATTCCCTTAATCTGGTCGTATGTGTTCGCCGTGATTAGTTGCGGTTAGGAGAGATTGTCTAATAATCGACTGATTAGGCCTGGCGTACCCTTGTCGGTGTGACGCACACCGCCGACGAAGTCCGGGCATTGGCTGAAGAGTACGAGTACGATTCGGAGCCTAACGATGAGGGTGAGATCGAGAAGCGACCGGGCAAGCTGTCCGACTACATTCCTCCGCCATATCCCAATGAGCAGGCTGCCCGAGCCGCCAACCAAGGTGCTCTCCCTCCGGATTTGAGTTTGATCATCAAGGCCCGTCATGGAGGCTGCGACTACGTCTTCAGTTTGCTTACCGGTTATCCTGATGACCCCCCAGCGGTATGTGATTCTCGCTAAGGCGGCATACTGTGTCGTCAATCTGATTAACGAGGTCTTTAGGGCGCTGTGGTTGCCAGCGGACTAAACTACAACCCCTACTTTCCCGGTGGTGGCATTGCTATGGCTCGGGTCTTGTTCGACGGATTGGTAGACTACGATGACGGCACCCCTGCTACTGCATCCCAGATGGCCAAGGATGTTACCAGCTTTTTGAACTGGGCTGCCGAACCTGAGCACGACGAGAGAAAGAAGATTGGTTTGAAGGTTTTGATTATCACCGGTACATTATGGGCTATCAGTCTTTGGGTTAAGCGGTACGTTTTCTTGCGATGATGCTTTAAATAACCATTGTCGTACTAACTCGGCATCCAGATTCAAATGGACACCTATTAAGACCAGAAAGATCTTATACAAGCCTCCCAAGGTCTAAACAACATCATGGAAGGAGGAGAAAATTTTAAGGGAATTTTGTTTCGGCACTTGAGATTGGTAGAACAAAGTGTTTGCACAGTGAATTGCTATAGCCTAGTTACAGCTATTATGTCAGCTATGTTCATAAATGAATAAATAATATCTGTTAGATATCCTGAATTGTCATAGGTTCTCTGTCTATGAAGGGACTTACAAATGCTAAAGGTAACACGGAGGAATTTCTGTAATCTCTTTTTAAATTATTTCTCGTCGGAGATACCAACGGATAGTCTAGAGATATCTCGAGAGTGGATTATCGAATGCCTTACATTTTGGCCCTCGTAAAATGCCCCGAGGTACAACGCAGTTCTATGGGATGCATGTCTTCAGGTTGTCTAGACTATCATGAGAATCAGCTTGCCTATGGGGAGGTGCTACAGAGCAACAGAGCTGTCCGTTAGTAGCGAGCTACAAATGTGTTAGTGGACGGGACCCACGTATGTTTCACAACAAAGAATTCTAGAACTGTAGAATGCAAATCTAATCTACAGTCAATGTATGATAAGCTGAGGTTCAGCCTGCCAATGTTCAAAATTAGATCTCATGGTTCTGCCTAGATCAATTCAGGGGTAACTTGGGTATTAGTGCAGCACGTTCACGCAAACCTCGTCCTTCGTGTGATTTCTATAAAGTTTGGTAGCATTGTATATATCAGCTTTATTTAGAAGTCCAAAGTTATATATGTCTGGGAATTACGGCAAGTTTCACCAAATAACGGTGCCTCGTCTCGTCGTCGCGCTTTGGCCATAAGATAATCGGATGTCTACTTTGTAGGAGGGTTTTGTACTTAGACATTGTGGACCGCCCGCCGCAGCAGAAAAATTTCGGCTGAAACTCCCAACGCCCTTGGACACTCGCTTTCCATATCCATTATATCAAAAAGAGAATGGCAGCCAAGGGCAAGAATACAAATAGGAAGGGTGTGTATTTATAGAAGAGGTAGGAATTGTAGTGTGATCAGCTTGCTAACCAGTCACAGCGCCTGGGAGTAAGCCTGTTGTGAAGCAGCAGGTTAAGCCTAAGGAGCCAGATCGGGTGTCGGTGGAGACTGAGACTTTTGACGATGAGATTCCGCTAGGAAACGACAGCGACAGTGAAGAAGAGGGATACAGCGAAGACGTTGACGACATCGAGGACGTGGACGAGAGCGAGAACGACGACGACGAGGACGAGGACGAGTCGGAGGTTGACAAAGACGTAGATGAAGAAGAAGAAGTCGAAGATGAATACGAGGAATTTGCTGGATTTGATTCAGATCCTGATAATTACGATCAAGTTGAGGATACTGAGGAAGACAAGGAACAGAAATCTACTCCACAATTGAAGCTTTCAAGCGAAGCTGAGAATGAAATTAGGAGCAAAATCGCAAAGTCTAAGAAGTCATCAGCAGAGAAGGACGTGGAATCCTCGACTAATAGCACAAAGAAAAGCAAATCAAGTGATAACGAAGAGAAACCTGGTGTTCTATATATTGGCCGCATTCCCCACGGGTTTTACGAATCCCAAATGCGCCGCTACTTCTCACAGTTTGGTGATATCTTACGATTACGGTTGTCGCGGAACAAAAAAACCGGTGCATCGAAGCATTACGCGTTTATTGAGTTTGCGTCCAGTGAGGTTGCTCAAATCGTTGCCGACACTATGAATAACTACTTGCTGTACGGCCATATATTGAAGGTCTCGGTGGTTCCAGAGAATCAAGTTCACGAGAAGATGTTTGTCGGCAGCAATAGAAAGTTCAAGCGCATTCCCAGAGCCAAGATGGCCAAACAGCAGCATGACAGGAAACGGAATAATGAACAATTGGAGAAGTTAGTCGCGCGAGAGAATAAGAGGCGGAAGAACAAGCAGGAGAGACTGAAGGAACTCGGGATTGACTATACCCTCCCAACTCCAGAGGTCAAGTCGCATTAGTCGACAAGTTTATGATATGGTTCATTGGTCTGTTTTGTTATTATGTTCCAAAAGCATGTGCATTTTTGAGTATCAAATAAATCTATATATACAATACACGCTATTGACAAATTATGTAGCGCACAAGATAACAAGCGACTAGAGAAGCCATCTGCGGTCTATGCAGTCTTATTGCGTCTTCTTTTCTTGCCGTGGGACTTTCTTCTCCGGACCGGTCTTTTTATCTGAGACCTTAGCCGCTGGTACTGCCAGCTTCCGTTTCGCAATTGTCATTTCTGCAGTCTTAGTGATAGCGAATGCGACCGCGCCCTTTATCGCATAATCCGTAATCATAAACCACGCAGACACTGAGACACTGCCCATTGGAGCCGACGTAAGTGAAAGCATCCATTCTACCCAGTATGGGAACATTCCTTTTGGAAGCCAGAACACTGCGGCTTTGCGATACTTTATTCGAACAAAGATCTTCATTCCGGTTGTTGATATCCATATCAGTCTCCGAACTTGTGATTTAAAGAATGCTCTCTGAGTACTTATTGCTGCATCTATCAGTAGTTAGTATCAATGAACTAAATCAACGCCCAATGCTTCATACTGAGCTTCTCGATCTCGCCCCGTAACTTGTCAACCTTTCGATTTAACTTCGCCCATTTCGCAAATTCATCTTGTGAACTGGTATTTGACCGCTCTGTGCTGACTGCAATTGCTTCTCGCTGAATTTCGCGTAGCTGCTTCACGTTGCTGGATGCTTTTGACGGTACGAATGTGGTCCATAAATACCAGATCTCATCAAACCTGTCAGTATGTGCAACAAAATACACGCGTGAAAGACATACATATTCACCCAAGTTGTCAGATCCTACAGCCGAAACAGTGGCACTAAATACCACGACACCAATCACAATCCACAATACCGACAACATGATGCCCAAGTCGAAATACAATTGCCGGATTACAGATTACTTCGGTATGTATTATTCACAATGTCCCAGGAACTATTCAAGCAACCGCAGCACAATCACATCGGCCAAATAAGTGCCGATGTTCGTGAAGGTGCTGACGCTCGTATGGTGGACCTGATGGAGACACCATCATCGGCCCTCCATCTGTTTGTTTGGCCAGATCAGCCCTAAACCTTATATTATACGAGACCCTTGGATTCTACGCTTGTGTTACCCGGACAGTTTGGCGTATAATCAAACATATCCAACAAGCAATAGGGTTATTTGCCTAGGGCTTTTTCTGCTGTGACTGCTTTCAGGGGACTTGGTCACCGACCTAATGGCGGTGGGCTGGCACGGTCTTTGAGATCTCTTGCCTCACGGACTTGCGTTAGGAAATCAAACTCATATCAACAGCACCACTACTTTCGACAATACAAAATGGGCAAAGGAAAGCCAAGGTACGTTACATAGAAATCGATATCTACTCAGCGACCGGATTGATCATAATGACTGTGCGAAATTCTGGCTAACAATGATCTTCAAGAGGGTTGAACTCCGCGCGAAAGCTCCGCACTCACCGTCGTGACAACCGATGGGCGGATCTGTCCTACAAGAAGCGTCTTCTCGGAACCGCATTCAAGTCATCGCCTTTTGGTGGCTCTTCCCACGCTAAGGGAATTGTTCTCGAGAAAGTCGGTGTTATGGCTAAGCAGCCCAACTCCGCCATTCGCAAGTGTGTCCGGTACGTTCAAAATGTCATCGAGAGAGGCAAATGAAGAAGAAACGACTAATTCGGGGTGGTATACAGTGTCCAGCTTATCAAGAATGGCAAGAAAGTCACTGCTTTCGTCCCCAATGACGGTTGCTTGAACTTCGTTGACGAGAACGACGAGGTCCTCCTCGCTGGTTTCGGTCGCAAGGGCAAGGCTAAGGGTGATATTCCCGGTGTCCGATTCAAGGTTGTCAAGGTTTCTGGAGTCTCGCTTCTGGCTCTGTGGAAGGAGAAGAAGGAGAAGGTATGCTATCTGGTAATAATCGGTGTGAGATAGGTGACTAACGTTTTGAAAGCCCCGCTCATAAATGTGGAATGGTTATTTGTATCAACAGATATTATATTTGCCAGTAAAAAGTATTGTATATTGTTAGGTTATACAAAGGTTCATGCAATTATCAAATGTCCATGTTTTCTTACTGTAGCACGACTCCCTAGGACGGATGGGTCGACAAGTCTTTGGCTAATTGCAAATGGTGAATTTGCACCAACTTGATGGTGATATGGCGTCGCAAATGTCTCTCATCGTCGAATTCAGTGCATAAAATTCTGATGAAATTTTCAGTTCAGAACCCAGCAATCTTTGCGATCTAGCCTCGACCTTTCAACAGAAGAGCAGTTGATTGTGGTCGTAAGAATTTTGTCAGTCTTCGGCGAATGCATAGTCGTCTGGACTGTAATCGAAAGATTTGTCCACCTTGAGCCAACCGTCGACAACTGTTATTCCCTCTATACAAGCGCGCCCCTCGCTTTTGTATAACATGTAATCAATGTTTATGGCAGTGCTCTTGACGACGAAGTTATGCAGCCAATCCAAGGTGCTGACGTCTCGGCATTTGTGCAACCCGAGTCGGAAGGCGAGAATAGTAAGCTGCGTAGGTCTAACGTAACACCGCGCTGAAACATTTCAAATATTGTACAGGTTTCATGTCGGCGCACTGAGCATTTTTGCTTAATTGAGAGGACGTCTATCTCAAACCTGACAATTTTAATTTGGCCATAGTCAGCCGCCTTAATGAGAGACAACAAACTCTGGTGACGACGTAAGGTCTGCCAGCCGCACAGCTGCGTCTGAATGAACGCCGCTCCATGCAGGCATGGAAGTGATGATTATATATCAAAATTTGCCGAGAATCCAGGTCTGGTATAAGTATCAGCGGAGTCTGCAGGTTCTTGTACACCGCCGCTGACCGTACATCCTCGGGGAACTATAAGATGCGAATCTTTATTTATTACGCAATTCCGTGTATTACACCTAGCGATTTATTCACAATACATTAAGTTATCGATTGCCCATCGGTTACTCAGAGCTCTGGCCAAGCCTCACCTTCAGTGCTAGCTTGGATGGCAGGGCGGGCGAGCATGGCTTCCTTCCATTTATGCAAGGTGGGATACTCCTTCTCAGTGTCGATCCCGAGTCTATACAAGAATCTGACCCACTGGAGGAAGGACAAGTCGGCAATAGTGCACTTGCCGAGGACAAGCCAGCCGGTGGCTTCCTTCTCAAGCTGGCCAGTGAGGACCTTGCACATTCGGTGAACTTCGGCGACGTAGCGGTCGGCTGCCTCAACGTTCTGGTTCTTGGTCAGGACCTTAAACCAGACCGCCTGGCCAGTGTAGGGCCCGAAGCCTGTCATCTGGTAGAAGAACTGTGACGTTGTTAGCGCTAATTGGCAATGAGACACACGAATCTGCATACCCAGGTGTCGACTAGAGCCTGGTCCTCGAGAGAGGCAGGGTAGAACTTGTGTTCAGGGTCGTACTTCTTGACGAGATAAAGGATAATGGCGCCTGACTCCCAAATGATGAGATCCTAATTTACGTGAGCGAACAATCCCAATCGCACATACTTGACACGACAAGCGTACATTGTTGGAATGGTCGACCAAAGCAGGAATGCGACCGTTGGGGTTAATCTTCTCGAACTCTGGGGTCTTCATGCCGTTCTCGACACCGCCGAATTCTTTCATGATGGTCTGGTACTCGAGTCCGAGCTCGCAGAGAACCTGGGCGACCTTCCAACCTGTTTCCGTTAAGCATTGTCCTGAATTGGCATGTAAAGTATAGCATACCATTAGGGCCGACAGGGTGAGAATAGAGAGTGAATTGCTTGGTCATTGTTCTTGTGCAGTTAGTGGGTGCTTGTGGAGACAATCGGGACCGGAGTCGGAGGAGGGGAGCCGGGCTTTAAACAAGTTTGAGCAATATGCCTAGAATGCACGGTGGCTTTATCTACAGGGTCTGGCGACTCGTGGCGCTCCGAGCTTATTGCTCAGCAAACTGACCTGCTATTCACTGCTCAATATGGACAGCGGCAGTTGCGAATACTAGCAGGCAAAAATGGGGAGACTAGTTTGAAAATTGTTTGTTGGAAATCGGACCTGTGGACAGTGCTGGCAGGTGAAATTGATGGAAAACCGACGCGATAACGGCGTCTGATACGAGACTATGATTGGATGGACACGGGCCGGCCAGCTTGTCTGATGAGAAAACGCGACGTTACTCGGTTCACAGATGACAAACATGACATCATTTGCTTGTCACATAGACGGATTTAACAGTACCTATAGGCGACAACATCTACAAGCTGTTCATTCTGCCAATACGGAAAGACGTTTGTTTTTGACTCGTATGGCGACCGTTGGAGTGATACGAGATTAATTGTCGGCAACTATCGCGCCGCGCAGACCCTGGGCCGCCTGATTAGGGTTTCTGGCTGATGTTAGACTAGCTAGGGTATTAATGTATGTCACGTGACTTTCTCCGTCGCAATCTGGAAGCAATAATAATTAATGCGGATGACGTGAAATGCGCGTGGGGGCTTTAAAAGACGACGTCGGGCGCACGTGATGGCAGCCCAGTTACACATGGCAGTCGGCGCTAATTGCACAAGATATTATTATGTATGTCAATGCCAAACTAGCCGGACGGAATCTGATGAGTTCTGTCCTGCTTCGACGAAGACTTCTTTCCGTATAGTCTACATCGGCGACAGACGAGAGCATGCAAGTAGTTTTGTAGCAGAGGAATGGTTATTGTAATAGGCGACACTGAACAAACACCGGTTTGGGTTCGCGATTATTGTCAAGATCAAAAACGCGGGGAAGCGTTGATGAGTGAGACGGCAGTGTGACGACATGTTTGACCACAGCACTGGGCATGTCGCAAACTCTGTTTGCGCATACTTGCTCAGCGAGTGCGGTGGGCGAACAAACCCGCAGCGTGAAACTCGCGAACACTAGTCCGGCGCGTGACCATGGCAACCGGGGCGTGTTTGTCGCACACAATGGAAGTCGATCAGGGGCATGCGAATACTCGAGCGACCTTCGCTCCGCCTTCTACTCTGGGCCAGTCCGCCACGGCCAGCGACGTAAGAACCCGCGAACGCGAACATGACGACGGCGGCGATCCCTGCCTGCCCGTGTTGGCCGTCGATCGCCCCGTCTGAGACTGTTCTCGGCTGTCGCGACCTGCCGCTGTTCGTATTGGCGTAGATCGTTAGCCGCTGTCGACGCTCGACTCGACTCAGCTGCCCATCGCTTCTGTTTTCTGTTGCTGCGCGTGCCTGTTCTGTACCTCGACGTGCCTGTACTGTGCGGGTACTTCCTCCTCTGATCGCACACTTACTGTGACCGTACGGCCAGCAATAAAGCGAAATCACTATTATCAATTATTATTGCGCAGTGCTCAATTTGCCAGTGATCCCCGCTCGCCGTCCTCCCCAAAAGAACCTCCGCTCTGATCGCACGCTTACTCCGTCGTCCTGTCTTTTTTTTTGTTGCTGAGCGGCTCACTTTTGGTGGCTCTCGTGCACGCCGCGCACCCCCGCCGTTGACTCTGTTCTACGTCGTCATCGCGCTTATCCTTTGCCACTCCACTATATCAGTCGCTCGCGCCGCTGTCTTCTCCATGTGCTTTGACTGACCTCTACTCTCCGTCATTACTCACCATGTCCAACTCCGACATTGTCAGCGCCATCAATACTCTAATAGTCGCCTACCAGTATAAGGGTGGATCCGTCGACTGGCGACTCGTCGGACAGGAACTCGGCGTCGACAAAGACTGTGCACGGTAGGCTCGACAGCTGGAATTCGTTCTGAATCTCAAGTAACTGACTTTATCCAGAATGCGTGTCCAGAGGCTGCTCAAAAAGTGGCCAGGCACCGATTTGGATGTCGTCGAGGAGAAGATCATGCATAGCAAGCTGGCCAAGCCACTTACTGCGCAAACGCCAGTGTCTACCCCGGCAATTCCAATCTCGGCCTCGTCGACCTCGCCGACCCACACTGCGTCCACAGCCGCCGGCATCTCGAAGCCGCGACGTGAAAGCTTTCATTATCATCATAACGATCACCAGCGCAGACTGTCCGCCTCCCATTCTCGGTCCAACTCTCTGGGTTCCAATACAGCGGCGTACGCTCCGAGTGCATTCGCGACCCATCTGCTCCAGGCGTCTGAGCATTCTTCCTCCTACCCTCCCCCATCCGCGCGCGACGACTCTTTCCTTCGTGCTCCTCAGCCCGCTCTAAAATCGGAGCACCACTACGCTCAGTTTGGCAGGAGCTCGTACGATTCTAAGTACCCTAGTCCTTCTCAATATATGTCACCATCGACCCAACTACTCCATCCAGATCACGAGCAGGCAGTGGAAGTGCCCCGGGTCCTGCCGTATGATAGCCGGTACCTGCACACATCCGCGAGCCATGGCATGAATCACATGCACACACTGCAACAGGCGGCCGCCGTCGCTCTCGCAAACGACCGGCGATCGTCCTCCTCAAGCTCGGCCTCGTCTACCACACGAGAAGACCCGTCCGTCTCCCCGTTGACTGTCAAGTCCAAACCTGAGTGCGACGATGCGGAAGACAGTGCCGACGAGGGAAGCGTGGTCAGTGCCGGTGCGGCAGAAGGCGCCATGATGCTCGAGAAGATGAAAATCGACACGATCCTCGTCTAGGGTTTTGGTGTTGGAACTGGCTGGCGGTCGGTGTTCGAGCTGTTTCGCTATTTGTTAACGGAGTTCTCACGGCTAAAATTTGCTCGTCCTGTATTATTATGCTACACCCTATATAGTTTGTTACTTGCCCTACTCGACGTGAACTTTTGCATTCTTGACGATTCTTGACGATTTTTGCTACATTTTGAATTCGATTTACGTTCATTTTGGTTGTAATAGCGATAGTTAAAACGTATATTATGCGAATACAAAGAACTTTTCCAATCTTCATATGCTCATACATAACTTTGGATCATCATATCGTAAATAACTAAAACAAGCCCTGGCTACTCTGCTGTTTCTTCTTGGCATAAACAACGTATCGAGTGTAGCCAACATACGCAGCTCCACCAATCAATCCAAGCTTCACAAAAAACCAGACCCAGGAACCACTTTTCTTCTCCTTCCTCACGCTCCGAACGTGCGACGAGCTCGATCCCATTCCCGTCGTCTGCTCCTTCGTGGACGGTAGAAATAATGTCGACACATCCACGGAAATCAGGTCGTGGTTCTCTGACAACTCTCCTGTCTCAGCAGAGAATCCCAAATACGCGACTGTCGGAAGCGGAGGCGCTTCAACCTTGAAACATGTAATCCACTTATTGGGCTCCTTATACTGTAGTTCGAGCTTCATAAAGTTATCCTTCGCGTAAATCAATCGGCCTTTCGTGACATGTTGGCTATTGTGCAGTCCTCGGGCAGGACATCCTGCTAGCTCGTTGGGCTTGCCGTCGTCTTCTTGGCTGTATCGCGTTTTGCCGTCACCAACCATAGCCATCACATACGGAAACGTTACTCCAGGTCGATTGTTCTTGTATGTGTCGATGAAAATCCCGAGTCCCTCAAAGTTATCTGGACCCCCAAACACGGGACCCATCTGGTCTCGCTCCTTCGTAATCCACATCGCCATTCCGTCTCCATATAAGTTGCCCTTGCCGCTAATCTTGAACTCAAACTCGATCTCGAAGCTGGGCGAGGTGAGCGGCAGTCGCGACGATACATACCCGGTCTGAGATGCCCGGTCGGCTGTCAAGCGGATGTATTTGTCGGTCCGAATAACCGCGTCGCCGCCATAATCGTACCAGCGTGAGTGCAGACTGTCGTCCAGGTACGGAGTAGCGAGAGAGTGTGTGCGCAATGGAACCCGCTTCACGCCTTGTGGAAAGTCTTCGTCTACTGATGCACTATGTGTCGGTGCAAACGCGCTCAGGAGCGTGAGCGCCGTCAATAATGCCTGTGGTCTCATATGATCTGAATAAGGTTGTAATTGCCAGTGTACTTGTGGAAAAGACGCTCTTTCGTCAGTGAATGAATCCTTAGTTGTCTCTCGTACAAACAATCTAAATACGCTAGCAAACAACTATTTCGTATGCACGAGACAGCGTCTGTGTGCAATAATACGTTGCTGTTGCGCGAACAATTTAACTGATCTCTCACTTTGGCCGGCTACAGACCTGCTTGTTGCTGAAGTGTACTCTTCTGGCCGGCGAAATCCTTGGTTTCAATCTTTAGGTTTCACAGATTGGTGGTTCAATGACATCACAACGGTTCATCGCGAACCTTCGCGATCTATTGTAATTTGTTCATGGCTTGCGCTCTATTTACGGCGACTATACATAGGTGAATGTACTGTTTACGTGCCAAGTCGTGTATTAGGAAGTCACACCTAACTTGAGGATGAGCGCTACATTAGCCCAGGTGATACAGATAGATCGGATTAGGAAAGAGATCCACTAATCAGCGTCATTTCATCAAATATGAGCACTTACCAAGCAGGGCCCTTCATTGTCGGATATTATTTGCAACCGCGTTGATTAATTAAGAACCAGGTTTGCTTGCTTGTGATCACATCACTCACTATCAAGCATTCCCGGATCTGCCTTGCATGGACCTCATCGAATGACTTTCTCGGCACCAGCGACGAACTCGTCTGCCCTCGATATGTGCCCGCACTAACCATGGAATTCAATTCTTGGATTGAATGATATATTTGCACAATTGCAATCGTTGTGATCTCGGCGAACTTGTGTCTAATGTGATCGAGATTCGCAGCCACCCAATACGCGATGCATCAAGATGCTGGTGCGTTAACGGCCCGGTTGACCGCGAACAAAGGCGGCTGCGTCCGAGTCGCAACGAGAGCGACAAATTACGTCGCCAAGCGACTGTACAGATGTATTGTGTGTTGCCTAGAACACTACTCAGTAATCAGCACTTCATATTGCACTGAGGCGTGCATTCGGTGTTTGCGCACATTCCAGCAACCTATAGTTTAGGTTTGTCCCTTATCAGCATATGCAGGTGTTGGCAGATCGTTTCGTTTGGATCCAAGGATTCGAGAATGCAATGCAAAGGCGAGATATGCCGTGCCATATCTCGGAGATTATGAAATTATGAGTGGCCTAATTCTTGTCGTCATACTGAATACTGAATCGTGCATGCATGATAAGCGTCGAGGTTAACTTGTTTGCGGCATAAATCACATATCGCAACTCGGCTTCATATAGCGGTATCTCTGGTCATGCGACTGTGGAATCAGGGCTGAAGTGTTCCAATGGTCTGTTTGTCCCATCAGTTTTCTACGACTATCTCATCAAGTTCGTCATACGGTTGTAGGCGTCAGTGCAAAGATGTTCTGTTTCGGATGTGTTCACTGATGACTTCACTGCATTCCGGGAAAAATCAAAACTTGTCCGAATCTTGTGAAACCTGTTGATGTGCCCTTCCCACATTGGGAGCGCTCGCATTTATTGGAGACTACGATCGAAGGAACATCATATGTGATCCTCACTGGAGAATGGACCGTCGGAATTCCACTCGCTCGCCTTAACAACGACCGCATCGCACGCTGTATGGTCATGCTCTACTACTTGGTGGTCTCTTGTATGACACTTCATGTAATCGTTCCGTTTACCATTTCATCGACGACTTCTGAGTTAAGTTTCACGCTCAATCGAGCCAGTATTCATCCTCATGAACAGCTCTGGGTGCTCATTTTCTCCATGACACAATCCCAGTAAAACATGCCGGCTTATTTATTATGGTTCCGTAGAGATTCCACTCTGAGCCTTGAGATATACTGAAGAGCATTTGGAAGTGCGTGTGCTTGGAGTGCGAATCTCATAGTTCATTCTTTCTCCTCTAGTGTCCGCGACCGTGCGGCAGTACGAAATAGGTGGCCGCTATATCACATCTCTGATGACAGTCTATTTCTTACATATTGGCCATGTACTACGGCAATGTACTACGTGTTTCAGTGCGGAGGAATCACCGTATCTTCATGAGATATCGCATACCATTCATCTGGAATTATGATTGGAGAAAAGTCTGGAGTACTATTCACGCACAATCAGGGTATGCTGTTTGAGCCACACATGCTCCAACCGAATACGCAAAAGGTTATAGCTATCTGTTGATCGTATATCATTTCTGATCGGTAGCTGCTGTGTGTTTGATGGAACCCATTCGCAGAAGATAAATATTTCAAGAGTAAATATATGGGGAGTGGTTCCCGCTGTTAGTTCTACAACAGCTGCCGTGGCGCGGGGATCATGAACTGAATGAAAACCTATCAAATGAAAGGATAGTGGTTTGCTGGCCTCTGGATGGTATAGATATACGCTTGAGACTCATGCCATCGCTGTCAGTACGCCCAATTCTGGTATTTTCTAATCAATTGCACATCTTTCTGCAAAAGGTGGTCGTAGTGTCGGGCGCTAGGACCTGACTGCCGAGCACCGCATCCTGAACTGCCGAGCACTGTGACTGCAGCATGAACGCAGATGCCCGTATCCATTTATTCCCTGCATTTCGTACGTTGGGACATGTGGGCAGGTATTTTGACGGAACATGTGAGTTGATATTGTAGCATGAACAAAAGTTTACTCATTAATAATGGCGCTTTCGTTAATGCCCGCAACCTTGATGAAGTAATTAATCAGGGCTGTTGCGGATACGGATATCCGCCAAATTTTACCATATCCGCCGCTATCCGCCCTCGCCAAGGTGGCGGATATGTATCCGTATCTTCATCCGCCGATCGGAAGTATGGCGGATATCCTCCTTATCCGCCAATCCGTCTCAATTACCTAGTTATAGGATTGGTCTATTGAAATTAACCTGCTTCGGAATGGTCTATTCGGATTCCTACATCAGATAGCGCGGATGGCATCAAATAGACCTTTATCTACAGCAAACTTCTTGCTGCCTCCATCTTCAGTTCCCCTTATTCCTCTCCACTAGGAGTCTTGCAGCTAATTTTCCTCTGTACCAACAGATCAAAATGGATCGTATGGTCACTCGGCACAAACGTCCCAATTACTTTTGTGCTATAAGAAGTTGTAAATGTTGCGCCAATTGCATGCTTTCGGCTTGCAATTTGACTAATACTCAGGTTGCGCTAATTTATGCTAAGTGAGCACAGCACAAGTAAATTCTGAACGCTCTATGCAGGTTTTTGCCTCAATCCTTCCTAATTTCTTGATTATCCGCCATATCCGTCAAATTGGCAGATTTGTATTCGTATATGCACCCGCCGATCGAAAGTATAGCGGATCCTCATCCGGTCGAATATCCTATCCGCCTTAATCCGCCTATCCGCTTACAGCCCTGCTTGATGTTCAGAGCTCAACGGTTTAATGCCTATATTGAGGCAGAATAATTTAGGGGCGAAATGTCGTTGTAATTAAGATGGATTATTGATTGTAAGATGTCGTTGGAGCAAAGCTGACACGACATTCCGCGTATTGCTAATCCCTGACCGGAATTGAGTTACTCGCAGTCAAAGCTCGTTAAGCCGATGTAATCTGGGGCATCAATTTTTTGATCGCAATACCGAGTACTAAACTTGTTTAGGAAGGCCAACAACTAACTGGTTTTCACTAATTTGCAGAATTACGCACTGCGATAACCCTCAGTGACAAATGACAATCGATCCGACGTGCGGCTCGGGCGAGCCTCACGCTATCGGTATCAGGACATTTGTTCGGGTCGGGAGGAGGATTGTCATTGGCAGCTCAACTTACGGTAATCCACAGCTTCAGCACCGCTGATTTTAACTGGAATTTAGAGATTAGGCTATCTTAGTGACTTAGAAATTTTATTGAAATAAACTGCATTGGGACACATATAAATGGCCTGGTGCGACGGGCCTACCTTCTTCCGATAAGAATTGGACCCGCAGTAAGAAGTGGGTAAGAATTCTGAAATCAGGCAAGTTTGAGCGACCTTAGCGCCTTGACTTGCTCATCGTACGCTAGAATTGAGTCAAGTTGAACGAGTCAGGCTGGGATATGAGCTCTCAGCCCGAAGTCTCCGCCGGGACGTCTCAAGTAAACTGCGGTCCTTCCTCTGTGAGCTCCATCCCCATCTCCACACACACACTTCATTTTTTATTCTCTGTACCGAGAACAAGGTGTTATCTGCATGGACTCCAGCGCCGATGAAAAGTCGCCCCTTGTTAAAAGTGACCTCTTCGACAAGTCCCCATTATCTTCCTCCGCATCTATAAACACCGACCGTGAGAGATTTATAGATGTCGATGTCTCAGTGGACGAGTTCAGTCATCTGGCACCACATGAGGCGAAGGTCCTGCGTGACCAAGTCATAATCAAGCCCACCATCGTCAATTTCTTCTCTTTCTACAGATATGCGACCGCCAAAGACATACTCCTATTGTTGATTGCGACAGCATGCGCAATCGCGGACGGCTGTATGCGCCCGCTTATGACATTTATTTTCGGAAGCATAACGCAGACGTTTACTGCATATGCAGCACAGCAGAACATGGGCTATTACAATGGCACAAACTATGGGTTTGATGACAAGTACGATGACACTGCTCAACACGAGTTTAACCGTACGTTTGCCGATCACAATACTGCAGACTACTATGAGTCTCCTCTCAGATATATTTCACCGGACAAGTTTCAGATGGAGGTCAACCACTTGACCTTGTGAGTTTGTCGTGTTTTAGGGCGTGAGCAGAGCTAATGGGACCGTGTCTCCTAGGTACCTGGTCTACATTGGTATTGTCGATATCATCATATCGTATATCGCTATGTACATCTTTATCGATCGGGGTGAAATTCTTTCAGGTCGTATCAAGGAGAACTATTTAGCCGCGACGCTTCGTCAGAACATCGGCTACTTCGATAAGCTGGGGTCTGGCGAAATCACTGTTCGTCTCTCTGCCGACACTATTCTCATCCAGGAAGGCATGTCGGAAAAAGTCTCTTACATAATATCCAATGGAACAATGTTCTTTGCTGCCTTTGCTATTGGATTTATTCGCGCGTATAAACTGACGTTCATAATGATGTCAATTGCTGCGTTTATCTTAATAACTTTTGTCTGGGTTTTGAATAAGATGGCCCATTATTATACAAAGGCACTTGAGGGATCATCTACTGGTGGATCTATTGCCGAAGAAGTGCTCTCAAGCATTCGGACCGTACAGGCATTTGGTATTCAAGATCGCCTAGCTTCAAGATACGACAAGTATCTTGCTATCAGCGAGAAATGGGCGTTCAAAGCCGGTATTGCTCTTGTAAGTGTGTACTGTCACATTTTTATTTCTTACTCCCAATTGCGCTAATAAGAATGCAGGGCTCAGTGACTGGTGTCATGTGGTTAGGCGTCTACTCCAACGATGCACTTGGATTCTGGCAGGGAGCACGTTTTATTCGAGCTGGCGAGGAGACTGTTGGCGGGGTCGTAACGACCCTTATGTGTATGATTCTCAGCACTTACGCTCTGAGTAATATTTCGCCTCACGCTAGAAGCATCACAAATGGTATGGCTGCAGCAGTCAAGATCTTCGCTACTATTGATCGCAAGTCCGTGATCGACCCATATTCGGAAGCCGGCAAGACGTTAGAAAAGGTTGAGGGCAATATCGAGCTCAAGAATGTGAAGTTCATCTACCCCTCTCGCCCTAATGTCATGGTCCTCAACAATTTCTGCCTCAAGGTTCCAGCAGGTAAAACTGTTGCGCTTGTGGGCGCATCTGGATCCGGAAAATCGACTATTATCGGGCTACTGGAACGTTTCTACGAGCCTCTTTCTGGCACAGTGGAGCTCGACGGCGTCGATATTAACGACTTTAACGTTCGATGGCTGCGTCAACAAATATCCTTGGTATCTCAAGAGCCAACACTTTTTGGGTGTTCCATTTACGAGAATATCGCTCACGGCCTAATAGGGACACAGTACGAATTTGCTTCTGAGATAGAGAAACGTGAACTTGTTAAGGAAGCTTGCAGGCAAGCTAACGCTCTGGCCTTTATCGACAGGTTTCCTGAAGGTCTAGACACAAGTGTGGGCGAGAGAGGATTCCTGATGTCTGGTGGTCAGAAACAGCGTATTGCCATTGCTCGTGCCATTGTTGGCAACCCTAAGATCTTGCTTCTGGACGAAGCTACGTCAGCATTGGATACTCGAAGTGAAGGAATTGTTCAGGAAGCACTCGATCGTGCGTCGAAGCACCGCACTACTATTGTAATTGCTCATCGACTATCAACTATTAAGGATGCTGATAACATTGTTGTCATGCGTCACGGTGTTATTGTCGAACAAGGTACCCACAATGAGCTGATTACGTTGAAAGGTGATTATTACGACCTTGTTGAGGCTCAGAAGATTGAACAGCAAACGGGAACATTGACAACGTTCGAAGATACTGTTTGTGACATTGCCGCAGCTGAATCTGACAGGAAGGCTAAATTTCAGGAAGACGGACTAATTGGCCTTCAGAGAACGGAAACTGCTAGTTCGATATCTAGCATAGCCATTGGTCAGAAACCGGAGAAAGTCGAAGTCGATCCCGCTGACTACTCGCTTTGGGAATTGATTTCCTTCTTATACAAATTGAATGCTGAAGAGAATCACTACAACATCCTAGGCGCTATAATGTCTGCTTTCACTGGCCTTGGCTATGACGCTATGGGTTTGTTCTTTGGCAGATGTGTGCAAGCATTCGGGGCGATTCCAGACTATGACTATATGACTCAGCAAATTGCAATATTTGCTGGTCTTTTCTTCATGTTGGCATGCTTCCAATTTGTTGTCACCGCGTTAGCGCTTGCGCTCTTCTCGTTCACGTCGCAGAAACTTGTGCGTCGCATCCGTATTCGCACATTCAGGCAGATGCTTCGTCAGGACATTTCGTTTTATGATCGTGACGAGAATACGACCGGGTCTCTGACTAGTATGTTGTCGCAGGATGCTCAATATGTTGAAGGTACGCAGTATGATTGTGTTAGATGACACATATAAAGTTAACATTCTGAGAAAGGCTTCGGTGGTGCCACAATGGGTCAGGTCATGAACTCCTTGATGATGATCATCTCTGGCGTTATTTTAGCTCTGGCTCTTGCGTGGAAGCTTGCTATAGTCTGCGGCGCGTGTCTTCCTATCATTATATCCAGCGGATTCTGGCGGTTCTACGTGCTTTCGGTATTCCAAAACACAACGAAGAAGTCGAACGAAATGGCAGGCAGTTACGCGTGCGAAGCCACCTCAGCTATCCGCACAGTAGCGTCACTGACCCGTGAGCGTGATGTCATGGCGCATTATCATGCGATTATTAAGGAACAAGGCCGAGTTAGTAAGCGCGCATCGAACAGATCTGCATTCTGGTATGGCGTTGCCCAGGGAATGCAGTATTTTACGCTAGCCCTCGCCTTCTGGTACGGAAGTTCTTTCATTCGACGAAATGAGTACTCTCTCTTTCAGTTCTATGTCACGTATACTACAATAATAGTCGGCGCCGAGGCTGCTGGTATCATGTTCTCTTTTGCACCAGATATGGGCAAGGCTAAGTCTGCTACTGCGACTATCAAAAAGATGTTAGGCACAGTCCCGGAAATTGATACCTGGACAGAGAATGGTCAGATCCCAGCCAATGTTCGCGGTGATGTGGAGTTTCGAAATGTTCATTTCAGGTATCCTACGAGGCCCCAAGTTCCTGTCCTACGAGGATTGAATTTAAAGATCAAGCAAGGGCAATACGTAGCTCTAGTCGGCTCCTCTGGATGTGGCAAAAGCACAACAATTGGTCTTATTGAATCGTTCTATCGCCCATTGTCGGGACATATCCTTCTTGATGGGCAGGATATTACTGAATTCAACATTAATGCGTATCGTGAGCAAATCGCACTTGTCCAGCAAGAGCCCACTTTGTATGCTGGCACAATTCGAGAGAATATTGAATTCGGGACCTCCGGGACAGTCACAGACGAAGAGATCTACTCTGTATGCAAGCAAGCTAATATTCATGATTTTATTGTCTCACTTCCAGATGGATACAACACAATGTGCGGTTCTAAGGGCTCTTTACTATCTGGTGGTCAGAAACAACGAATTGCCATTGCTCGTGCACTCATTCGGAAACCGAAAGTTCTTTTACTAGATGAGGCTACCTCCGCTCTTGATTCTGAATCTGAAAAGGTCGTGCAGGCAGCACTCGATGCTGCAGCGAAGGGCCGCACTACGATAGCTGTTGCACACAGGTTAAGCACGATTCAGAATGCAGATATCATTTATGTGTTCGACGAGGGTAAAGTTCTGGAATCAGGAACACATCAAGAATTGCTTGCAAAGAAAGGCAAGTACTATCAGTTGGTCCAACTTCAGGCCCTGGAGCGTGTGTAATAATGGCAGGTCATTGCTTGTGTGCTGTTTAGTGGAAATGTATACAAAAATATAGATCATATTAGGAATGAGTCAGATCTCCGCAAAATGTTGATGAATGTACATTTTTAGAATTTCAGAGCAGTTCGACCGATGTCATATTTACTTTGAGCGTGAAGTTCGAATAAACACTAAATTCCCCCGCTACTGTGCCACAAATATCGCTTCATGTTATTTTGTCCGGTATATCCATCTACTGGCTTATGATCCTTAGCCGGCGCTTTGATAACTGATTTTGTCTATTGATATACGAAGGCCCAGCACATTCAACATTAAAGTAGGAGATTCATGGGGCAACTATTAACCATTCCTCTCGAAAGGCGTGGAATAAGTCTTCATGGCTTTCCCAATACAAAGTGGGGGTTAGGGTAGTTTTTGCAGTATGCCTTCTGTCGTATAAAGGGCCATGCACGTACATGTGGTTTGTTTTCGTTTCTCTTCTTCTATAGGTGACAAAACAATTTACAAAGAACATATTTAGTTTGTTTTATGTAACACCTCTTCTAGTCCATCTTTTTCAGAGCCACGAACCTCACATTAATTATCTTTGGTAGGGTATAACGGCGGACGTGGAAGCTAGTAATCGGACACATTGTGAACTATAGCTCAATGTCCGCAACTTCCAGCCAGGTGGTTGAGATTTCAACAAACGAGTTGTAGAGCTTTGTTCTGGAACAATTTGGGCTCGCCATCTTTGCGACAGTTTATTAGAATTGGGAACTCAGATAATGCAATACACGCCAAGAAATACCCTAATCGGCAGTCCTTCTAGGCTAGGATTGCTCAATGATTAAAAAAAAGTCGAATATGTTGAATCAAACATTCCTGGTGCAGCTTTTTTTCCAGTGGCTCATTTGAGACATTTCTCATATGGAATCCTACTGCGGATACTGTCTCCTGCCGAGATCGGGGGAGTTGGGGAAGTGATTGCATTCTGTGAAGGAGGTGATTCAAGTCAGATGGGTCGCTATCTATGTTCCCTGATAAGAGATGATGTGGGAGAAGTGGAGCCTTAGAGGGCATGGGACCGTAATGATGCCGTTCGGCGTATTAGGCTATTTGCATCATTGATTAGGGAGCGACCAAACGTATATTTTTGAGTAGGGCTGTTGCGAATGCGAATATTCGCAGATATCCGCTATATTCGTTATTCGTATTCGCAATTCAAAACAGTGCGAATAATATTCGCTAATTTTATTCGCAGGCTTAAAGTATGCGAATACGAATAATTATTCGTTATTCGCAAGCTATCACGTGACATGCTTAAAGAAGCTAGAAAGTTGACTAATTAGGCAATAAGTATATACAGTAGCGTCCAACTGTGTCAGGGTTAGGGTCAGGTTGCGTAACAGCTAGTAAAATCATGGTATACAGTTATCATCTCATTTTATAGATAGCAGACTAGCAGACTAATTTGTTTCCCGTCAACGCTCAACTGAACGGGACATCCGATATAAAAGTAACTACTCAATAATTTGCGAATTGCGAATTTTAGCGAATAATTTATTCGCAATCGAAAACTGTTGCGAATAATATTCGCAGGCTTTATTCGCAACCCAAAATTTTGCGAATAATTATTCGGGCGAATATTCGTTGCGAATAATGTAACAGCCATATTTTGAGTGCACCCTGCTATCTTCGGGTTGGGCTGGAGTTCCCCTCGCTTTTTTTTTTTTGTTCGTTTGTCATTCGTTCTTCCTTCCTTGTGGTCCTTCTTGACGGCAATAAAGCGCAAGCCCCCAAACTGCGTTCCATTCATGTTTCGCTAGCAGGCGCCACTGAACTATTAAGTACCGAACCGCTATGCCGCATAACGTTCGAGCCCCGTCGAACACCCAGCGCTCAGCCCACTAAGGTCAGCGAGAGTCCTGATTTGGGCCTGAAAGGAGACACATGCCAGTCCGAGGCTCTCGCCCGGTGCTGAGGAGACCTGTAACAAGAGGGCGCCTGGTTCCCGACTTGTGGGTCGGAAAAGTCCAGGAGCTACTCTTCGGAAAAAGATAATGTCTGTAAGTCATCATGTACAGTATATAGAGAAGAATATACGCGTAAACCAGTAAACAACTGTTGAATTCTATTTCTGTCTACGGGAGATTCCTCCCCTTTTGTGCTATATGCGCTCTACTTCCTTTGTCAGCCTGGCCACTAGTTCTCAACGCTGGTTCTCTCGAACTATGGGCGCAATGGGTGTGCCCCTCGAGCTAGGCTCTGGAGACCAGCTTCCCCGCTTGTTGGCTCAGGTGAGGAGGTTTGAAATGGGAGAGGTTGGTTAGGAAACTTACTTCCTAAGGGGTAAAGAAATACGGTTCCTAATGTTTTGGGGTCTGTACGTGAATTGTGATAATCAACAATTATTTTTTCTCGACAACGGTTACATCATAAACGTGGGACAGACTCCCTTTATACATATAAAACGATTACTTGCTTACCAATTATATTAAACGTTCGAGGGATTGCTAGAAGTCCGACTGAGTAGGTCGATTGACTTAGTCGATTCCAAGAGGACTTCCAATGTCTTTATATACAAATTCAACAAACGTAGATCACTTCTACTGGTTCGCAACCCAGTCTTCTGAGTCATGTCGGCAATCGGATTCTCAAGTTTGTCCGGATGCTAGATCAGCAGACACTGTCAGTCTGACTCTTTCTGAGTAATCAAGAGAATCTAAGACTGGCGTAGATAACTATTCTTGAGTAATCAGGTGAATCTAAGGCTTCTAGAATACTGTTGAGCTTGGCTCTACTGAATAATCAGGTCATTAAGGCTGCGTAGACGGCGACCATAATCAGGCAATATTAGCCTACCCTGCATTAGGCAGCATAAGCATCGCTACCGGAATTAGTTTCCCAGTTCTTCCTTCGCCTTATACAGTAGTCGTGTACGCATCCAAATGTGTTGTACTGTAACCTGTAACCAAGTCAACTGTAAGTCATCGCGTGGGATCGTCTTCCTCTACTGTTGCGATGCTGCAGCTTTATCGTATGGCAGTGATTCTGCTCGTCTTTTGCGTTAGTCAAAGCAATTAGTCGCTCTAACATGTTTTCTGAAGATAGCCGCACACACTTATGTAGTCCCCACGTCGGATCTACACTAGCGCTGAGTGTTAGTTCACAGTTTCTCTGGGTAATGAACAGTGAAGTCTGGTATGAACTGTAGAGCATAACGGCTATACATTTATTAGGCGTCTACGTAGTGTTTTGAATGGTCAATGATCGATTGGTAAGGCAAACAGAAGGTCAGAGGCTGCATGTCAGGTGCATCGGCGATTGGTAAGGAGAACAACAGTACAATGTGGGTCCAGGAAGAAGAGGCAGTGAAGACATATTGTACGATCGAGAGCATCGGGCGTACATTGCTGGACTGGAGAAGGATGAATCCAATACGTAGCATGGAAAGCATATAAGGCGCGCTTTCCCACACATTTTGTAAATAACAAACTTTTCACTACTCACCTAATAAGACTTCCATCAAATCCCAATAAAAACTGCATTCTTTTTATTACTCTGGCTTCCGGGCCACCTTCCGGGCCACAACTTTTAAAGCATATATTACATACACGCAAAGACTCCTCATTCATCATGCAACAAATAATCACAAAATGAGACGAAGGCGGTAACATGAAATCTTGTTCTCAAGAACCAATGGACTTGGAACAAAGGGCTGGAGTTAGTTGTGGCTGGTCACGGACGGCTGGTGAGTGCTTCTATGGGATATGTGCCAATGCATAATATAATCATTGTCAACTAAGACATATAAGTCCGTTCCAATCTTTTTTACTCGAGATACATCTTGACTTGCTCTTTGGTAGACGGTACACGCGTCCCCGTCCATCTCTTTCGGGGCCACGACGCCTCACACTTCATTACTCTCGAGCAATATGCTCAGACTGAGCATGAGCTCAAGGCTTCTGAGGTTCCATGCTCTTGAAATGAACTTACGGTGCTTGTCAATGGTCTGCATCCGTGTAAAGTTCTAAAATGTAAGAATTATAAGGAAGAGCTTACTCCAGGAGATGCGACGAAATGAAACTTTTTTGGGGAAATGACCTATTCTGAAAGCCAAAATGCCTTCGAAGGCTACAGTTCTATTCAATTATACAACTTCTTTCAAACCCGGGAATATTCACTTTCTTATATACATAAAGTTTTACACAGGCGGCCGTCAGCCGTCTGGCTCATCATCCCGTCGATCCAGTTCTCTGTATACAATGCCAATCATTACGCAATGCATATATGACATACAGGCCGTAAGATCACGCGGATAATAGTAGATATCCCTATTCTGTACGGTAGTAACACTGTACTGATCACGTATTAGCTAGCCGCATACCGGAGCGTGCCGCTATTCGATGTCAAGCAGATGTGAACTTCTTGTCTGAGATCCATGCCCTTGCCGTAGGCAATCTGTTCGCGTTTTCTCTCATCTGTCGAAGCTCAACTATATTGTAGAAAGGCAGTTAATATGTGATCGGTAACTTATCGTATCTCTTAGCCATATGTGGTAATTAATTCCTTGCGGCATTGACGATGACGGTCCACTGCCTCCACCGTACTTGATCAATATTGCAGCACAGGGAAACCCAAGGTGCCGAACCCCTTCGGCAACTGCTAAGTAATAGCTAGGGCCGTTGAGTGCAAATCCGGTCCCGACCCCATCACCAAACCGGATTCCAGGCCTGACCCGAACCGGCCCGCTTTATTGGAAAGGACTGTTGACCTTGGCTTAGACCAGTTCTTAGGAAACCAGGCTGCCAACGGGACACCAGCTTAATGAGACTGATTGATATTAACTAAACAATATTTACAGTCATATACTCAAATTCAACTAACTTACAATAATTAAAAGAAACTGCAATAACGTAGGTATGGGTATTTGGGACGGCTACATCCCCTCCTCCAAATTTCAATACATTTTACTACAACAACTAATCCTCTAGAGAAGAAGTGCAAGACCCAGACAATTCTTCAGTGTCCTCCCTTACAACTGGTTCCTCAGTTTCCTCCATTTTGCGCTTGCGTGGGCGTCCACGAGGCCGTTTTGCGACCGGCTTCTTTGTAGCATCCTCCACAATTTTAAAACTTCCTCAGTACTAAACAAGACTTTCCCTTCTAATTGCACTCTTTTACCCCTCCTACGAACCTTCCGGGCCTGAAGAAGAATCTCTGCGCCATCTTCCATGTGCTTGTGCATAATCCTCTATGTTGCGTTTCAGAAACGTGCGTCAGGCGATTGATATATCGCTTGACGAGTGATAGAAGCCTCTCCTGGCTGTCCAAGATCGATCGCAAGACTGTAATTGATTCTCGGAGCTCAGTGCCGTCTGGGGGAGAGCTCTTCAGCAAGAAACAATCGAGATCGCCTTGATTCTCAGGTGTTCGTGGGATTTTGCAGTATGACTGGAGGAGACTCTGGAATATGGCGGACCACCTTTGAGGGTTATATGAAAACAGACCAGCACCTCTCCAAGCACCTCGGATATTTTGCACTGTAATTATTACCTTATCCCTTCCCCTTTTGTACATCTGGACCCACTCATAGTGCTTAATCCATTCCTGACGCCCTATAATAACTTTTGACTGGCTTTTCTGGAAAGTATCGACTATAACCTTGTTTGATCGACTTGTTCCGATGCCGTAACCCGCGGGTTTCATCCATGTTGAATGAATAGATTACGAGCTTCATAGTTCTTTTATGAAAACTGGGCACTTCAAGTGCACGAAACCACTGGTCCACCCTCTCACGCGTAGCCTCTCGATGTCTTGCTGAATCCAATTGACGCGTAGTGACTGTCTTTAAATGTGGGAACCGATTCAAGAAGCGATAGATCAATTCGTGGCCGATTGGGTGGTATATAAGTCAGGGGTCCATTCCTGCTGACGCGTGCCGGGCGCGTCGAACACAATCTCTTCAGCCATCTCCACAACCAACGCATGAGTTACCGGGTGTCCTGTCATAGCATATCGAGAGATCCAGCGCGCAAGAGTCTTCTCCTTTGCGATTATAAGATTCTGCCTAGTTGCAGCGGCTTGAGATTGTGATTTTGCCTCCAGAGACCCGTCGATGAAGGGTAGATCGACAAACATGAAATTGAGCAGCAGCAGCACTAATACTGGTACACTCATTATTTTGCAGGGCCAACAGAGCCATTTGCATCTGTTCTTCACGATCCACGGCTGTTTTGCTTCTTAGATAACCCATTTCTGGGAAAACGACGTGTTGAAGTTGGAAGGAGGGATGTAGCCGTCCCAAATACCCATACCCTACGTTAATATTAGACATTTAAACTAAACATCAAGTTCACATTTTTCGTCATAAGATTGTGTCTGAATGACATGGGTATGGAAGAGTGGTTAGTAAAGGCGCAATTGAAATAGCGCTTTCCTTGTTCCATGCCTTTAATTAGCTGAATATCTAATTACTTCATCAAGGATTGTGAATTGCTGGCATGGCGGTGCAGTAAGCTCAGTCGACTCACTGGTGCGGGTGATGCAAATGTGTAAGTTGGGTCTTTTCATTATCTCCATGCTATGTGCTTGCTTGGTCTGGCAGATACGAAGCTTTGGTAGTAAACTTAAATGAGGACATGATACAGGTTAACTGGACAGGATTAAATTTCAGCAAGGAATTCAGGGGTTCAGGAGGCTGGAGCCATTCGAAAAACTGTGAATGGAGCAATGAATCCGGGTGTTGGTTTAACAAAGAGCGTCGATGCTAGCAATGCCCGCCTGTATATGAAAAACATGCCAGGTGCCTAATTTCTGGGGTTTTGTTACCTCCAAGCCAGCCCAACCGGTAAGGCTAGACACGATACGATATCGCCAATTTTATCATATCACCACTTTTTTATGGTTATGCCATACGATATGGACATCTGGGCGATAATGCGCAGGAATAAATAACAAGGTTAGTATAACTTTAACGTGCTCTGTCTGAATTCAGTCGCCGTCCACATTGCTCGACATGTGGTTCGCGAGGAAGTGATGGCCACGTGCAGTACTGTGCAGTTCCGGCCCCGCACGCATCTCGGACTCCTCCTAGACTCGGATAAGTACGGACGAATTGTCTGCGCAATCAATGGCCACTGAGCAACCCCGAGGAAATGCATGCGCTCACCGACGGCACGTTATCGCTATCGGAAAAGATGGTCAGTGATAAAGAGTCCAATAGTAAGTAGCCGGTCTACGCGCTCACCACCTGATGTTATGTGTACTAACAACACTGTCCGCAATATGATTGGCAATTAAATAGCCATCAGTTAGCCGTCACATACCAAGGAAGCACGCCCGGCGCACGAGTGCAGACAGATTATGCCATGCGGTGGCATGGGACGTCAGCGAATGTCAATTGGACAAGCAAGGAAAAGGCTCTAGTGGCGCGTGCATTAGGAAATGAATGACATTGGCTGACCGGTGAATTTTATTCACCTTTGAAATTCACACAGTGAGAACAGTAGGACATGGGAAAATGTACAGTGGACAAGGATGAGTAAACAAAACCTGACATGTATATTGCTAGTTTGTCCCGCCTTCAGGTAAAACTTGTCAAAAGCTACTACATTGTTACAGTCGACTCAACGTTACCGCTCTTCGATACTATTGGCAAAAGTACGAGTCTATTATCATATTAGATTCCTTGACTTATGACGCAAGCTAATGATGACATGGTCAGTCAGTAGGAGATCCGTGTTGAATTGCTAGCTTCAGCGAAACATCCAGTCACCTACCGGTTGGTTACTCCCCTCGGAACGACGGTATTAATCTGTGCGGCTCGTGTGCCGCGACAACAAGCCCATACAATAGAAAAGCGATAGTGGTCATCATGATCTTAAGCACGCCGGGGCAGTGGGCCTCAACCTAGCAAGGACTTACCGTACATATGGCTGATAGGAATGAAATAAGTGAGCTCGTCTTACATGCTAGCCATTTCTACAGTTTAGGCGGCTTCCGCTGTATAAGAGTTCCGAATTAATAGCCAGCCAGATAACGAAGCTATCCGTTATGCACAGGTTGGGCGGAAGGACGGATTTGGGAGTGGCCGAGGGCCTGTTGCCAGAAAGTATATAAGAAATGGATAATGCAGGGTTTTGCGAAAAGTTGCACATTCAAAAATTGAACATCAGGCGTCTCACAAGCACTCTACTTACTCTAAGTCCATCTAAACACTCTGACATCTGAACGTAACTTCAACTAGATCTTCAAAAGATGATGAGTCAAAAGGTCGGCTACTTCCTACTCGACTTCTTCCTTAATCCTTATCAATTCCCTCTTATAGCGAATAACGTTCCTTGCTGATCGCACGCATTTGTCAATGATGCCGTTTATACTTATCCAGAGTCTACGAATCCAAAATGTGTAGGTTACCTGAGCAGCACAATGATAAGCCGCACACCGAATCTGAACGACACATGTTAAGTGACAGGGATAATGACTGAATGCGCGACAAATAATGTCAACTGAGGGAAACGAATGATATGTGTTTCGCCAGCTAGTGTGGCATAGGAACTGTGCTATTAGAAGCACTTTCGGGTGCAGAATCCAAAATCCTTTGCAGTCTCGAGCAGGCTAGACTTAAAGTGAAAACATTTGCACCTTCACGCTTTAGCACATTGTTTAACTTTTGCTTCCAGCACTGAGGTGCCTTTGCCTGCATTAAACATCCAGCGACAATCAATCGGCACTCTACTAGCAGGCAATTTCACTGGCGACCAAGTGTTATGTTTCATCAGTGACTCGTACTCATCGTCACACGCTGTAGTCCAGCTCTGCCGATCCGGTCACGAGAAAGCTTCCTTGATTGCGCGCGGTTCATCGGTCAACCTGATTTGTACTGATTCCGAGAAACGAAATGATGGGAATATCTCTTGCGATTTGACTATTGGAAAAACTGCTCTGAATTGGCTGCCGAACTTGACTTTTCGTTCACGGCTTCGCTTCCCCTCTGCCAGAGCGATTGCCCGGGAGCTTTGAATGCCACAGTGTCTTCCTTTTTGGCCGTGACTTCCCGTAGCTCCGAATTTGCCACACTGGAGTGAGGTCTCTGGCTTGTCGACGCATTGTTGACGTGTCGCCCGTTGAAATAGCACGTTCGTTTCGACTGACTCATGCGATTTAGACATATACACCAAATGACCCCTACGAATAATAACATGTTTTCATCAGCTCCCACAGATGTTACTCCAACACCAGGAATTCAGCGTACTGCCGTGAGAGGTCGGCCGTAAAACTTCATTTTAAAGACAGAACGCGTTGCGTGATGCGATCGAGATGATCAAGCCCTTATTTATTTTAGTTGTGCAAAATATAGTGTTAAGAATGGCAGAGAAGACAACAAGAGCAAGAAAGTCGGAACTTCATCATGATGTCCAGAGGTCCGAGATAGATGGCGCTGACACAGACGATTAGCGACCAGCGAAGAGTGGTGACAGCTCCGTGAATCGGGAAAGCAATCTTCAACGAGAGTTGGCATAGTTGCAGCGAGAGTTGGTCCTGTGCCAGACATTTCTTCCGCCTCTGTAACTAATTTGAATAAATTTGGTAGCGAATAGTAATAATGGACGTATAGTGGTTGTAGGAGGATCCATAGACTTATTTAATTAATTAAGCCAGCTAAGTTTTCGAGGGAAATTACGAGGTCTATATATAACAAATTTCCTAAATGAAGCTGGCGTTCTAAGCGAGCATGGTCCACTACTCCACTCCACTCCGCTTCCTCGAGAATCCTCGAGGCTCCATCTGTACGGTCCGCATCCCTTCTACTAGTCTTCAAAAAAGCAAGGATTAGCAGACACTTGAGATCCCATATTTCCTTATTTTGAGTAAAGATTACCACACATATGGACTACACGGATTTACATTGTAGTATTTCATCATGCGACCCCACACGGCATTACTGTGGATCAGTAAAGTCCTTGAGCATCGCGTACTGGCCGTCGTCGCCTAAGAAACGATGGTGGATGTTTATTGGTATCTGAGTCAGGGGTACTCTAAACTTTCTTCAGGATGCTCGCGATTGGCTCTACTCACGCGACTCTCACTTTCGCCCGCAATCGCTTCGTGAGGAGGACCAGCTCGTCGGCTCACCATCGCTAGCGTCAAGTTCTATGCGGCAGAGGTCATCTACAGTAGTCACTTTAAAAGTCATTATGGGTACAGAAACACAACTACAACCTAAATGATGAGAGTACAGTTGTCAATTTACGATCCCCACAACTGTACCTCCGGAAGTTATTTAGATAGTTGTGCTGAATTTGCTCGCAAGGCGGTTTAGTTTAGTATGACGGCCACTATGACATAGTCATAGTAGGTAAACAGACATGCATCAGAGGAACAATGGACGTAGATTACTATGGACTAATGATAGTCTCTCAAACGACTTAAATGTGTGGGACTCCAAGACGATAAAACTTCCGCCGGATACTTGTGTAATACATGTAAAGTCGCACATCTCATTGTTGCCTGTTAACCCCAAATAACAAAGAGGAAGGTCATTACTTACTTGTTGAGTTGAACCTGTGAAGGCATTTAAATTATCACCATCAAGCCTATCCCGCAGGTATTCGAAACTTGGACTTGGCAAACCTGTCATAAAGGTATCGGCCGCCATCTCTTTTGTTTGACAGTACTTGACTTCTAGTTCCCCTGTTGGCCCATGCTCCCATGTAAAATTATGCTATGTCAATAATAGTTGACTTGTTCATGATGAACAGGATTGTTAACCATAGCTGTGCAGATCTGATTATCTTCCAGTACGACAGTATGTCGGGAGTGTGGTGTATACGACAACTCCCCAAGTGTCAAGGTCGCGATGACTTGGCTCAGGGGTTGTGCATACGGTGTCCTTACGTGTGGTCTTGATTGGTCTTGTGTGATGTTGGTTCTTCGCTAGGGGTGAGTACGTAATGTGAGCAATTTGTAACTCGCAATCGTAGACTATACGATTACAATACGATTGTTTGCAGAAGGTCTCGATTAAAACTATACGAGAAACGAAGTTGGTTGCTAGTAAAAATCGTAAACTCTGGTAGGCTCTTAGTACGGCTAGTCCTTCAGTTGCTTTTGCAGGGGTAGAGTGGGCTGGAAAAATTCGAGCCTTTAATGGGTAAAAAGATACAAATGAGCCTAATTACATATACGCTTCCTTTGATATTAATCTGCAAGCAAGGTAGGTGTTTTCATAGTTCCTGATCTTCATTGAGCGCCTATAAGCCTACCAAGTCTCCTCTGTCTTCACTGAATAACCTCTCAACCGCTGCCTCAGAAGATGAGATTGCAAGATGGTCCCTGGCTGCTCCAGCCATTTGCGGGTAATCTCCTTTCTGAGCTCTCCACTACCGTAATAGCCATCCTTCCTCAGTAGTAGCCACAGCTACTATCTCTCCCTCAAAGAACATACCTGTCGATGTCTAATGGCAAAGCTCTTCGAGGATGTAGCTTTAAGAGCATACAGACTCCAAAGTCGCGTTTTCAGCCCATTAACCTGGTTCTATTCTACCTGACAACGCAAATGGATAGGCTTTTTGCATCTTCTCTTTCATAGCCTCCACAATCAATTTCGTAGCCTCCGCATCTTTCATCTCTGCTGCAATATCTCAATTTTAAACTTAGGGTCGAAGATCAATATAATAAGCATCTTATTCATCAAGGCAGTTGTAGTACTTATGATACGTTTGCAACCCAACTATCAATGCAAGCGCAATCTCTTCGTCCAGATCAGCGAATTCTCCTTGCCGAGTGGCTGCATTGTCTAGCAAATCCTGTAGCCCATAATATAAGTCAATTGAAAGTCTTTGTGTAGATATAAATTCATCAAACTTTTCTAAGACTCTTGCAATCTGTTCAAGTCGGTGCCAATCTAAGGCTGCAAAGGCAGCAAAATTCCTACTATCGGATCTGTTTCATTGCAGTTAATCCATCTTGAAGCATACGGTAGGTAGAGATCCCTTCTAGTGTCGACATATTCAATGTACTTGTCCTTCAATCCAGGAATTGAACAAAGATTCTTCCAACCCTCTCGACGTTCTCTCGACGTTGTGAAGTCCTAAGGACCCATGAACTTAGGATTCGAAGCCTAGACATGGCAGAGTGAAGTCCAATTGACTTACCGTCATGTATTTGATTGTTTGACTGCATGCCTCATCTGCGCGCAATCTTTGTGTCTCCACACATCAAAGATTTAAGGATATCTTGAGCCAAGCGGCTAATTAAGCTCTGGCGACCTTGAAATCGTAGTTTATCAGTTCTCCTAGACTTTCAACAAAATGCCCCATTGTTACTATACTAGCATTGTGTGCAGTAACAGTGTTCAACTTTTTCGCTAGCTCCAACTCTTTCAAAATACAGCTCACCAACTCTGCCATGTTGTCGTCATTTTGGACACCAATCACCTCTCCAAACTCTAAAACGCTGGATTGCGATCTGGTTCTGGCTCGTGCAAACGTCTAGGGTGCAATTAATTGTACAAGTTCTATGTAGTTCTTGCCTAGATCTTGCACGGTATGCCTCGAACTCTACATTGACCCTTAGCTTTGAAGCCTTAACAGGTAAATGGCCATCCACGCCAGGAATATCTTTGAATATTTGTAGCAAATAGGGATGGTCAATGACTGTAAAGGCTGCTTGGCAAGCATAACCCAGCGAATTAATTCTTCTCTTATGATTTTGCTCTGTTTACAGTTTCCTTTAGTTCTCCAGCTGATCGTACCTAAGCTTTTTAATCACTGTTGGTCTAGAATTGTAACTTCCAAGTGTTCCCAAGGCCAATGGTTCGAAGAGTCACCTGGACGTTGAGAGGCGGGGCAATGGTCTGTCAGAATTGGTGACAAGAGGTCAAGCTCTTGAGCTTCCTCAATTAAAAATCTGGACAATAACCAAGACGCGATTTGACTAATAGAATCCTCTGGTCCTAGCTCGAGCGAGCTCTCAATACGTTGATTGTGAGCCATGAACAAGTGAGATTGTCTGTACTGGCTCCTCTCCATTCGTACCATCATTCAATAGCAAGTACAGCTGGCTGGCGATGAGGACGTGTAGGATGTCCGTTCCATATATGCATTAATGAGTAGATCCACCTAATTCTTGAGGGTATTTCCGAGGACAGAGGTTTCTGTACAAGGATTATCATCCTACCTTCCTAATGAGGAATACGATTTCTATTTTATTACTGTACGATTTATACTATGCAAGATGATTACTTCACAATTAACTTTACAATAATCTCAAAAGTTATTGTACTGTAATCGTATCCAACCCTAATGAATTACATTCTCAGTAATGATTGAAACATGACGTAAAATTGACTGTGAGATGACCATACGGGCGAACTATCGCCCCGTAATGGACCGCGGGGCGTGCGGCTGAACGTTGATGGATTGATGTCCACGAGCATGTTTTGGGCGTCATGTTGATTATGTGGTATTTTGCGTGTCCTTCGTTGGGTTTCTTGTGTGTTGCGTATTCTTTTGTTGGTTGCTTGTGTGTCTTTTGTGTCTTGGTTTGTGCTTTCGTGTTATTTGCTTGTGTTCTAGGTGTACATAATTTTAGTAGCTGCCTGACAGAGAATGAAAGGAAGGGATTATCCTCGCTGTCAGGTCGGGCACGAAGTATTGTATTGTATTCTTGCAATAAACTTGTATCTTCCTTCTCGAGTCTGTGCTCTCGAGTCTCCGTCGTTACACGCCCTTCGTCGGACAATATGAAGATGGCCTGGATGTGCAAGGATACCGCATAGTCGTTGCTACGGCGCAAGAGATACGGTGCAAGACGCTCTCGCCACAATGACACGGCCTATAGGACCAGTTGTGCTGATGGGGTACCTGTTCCTGGTGATGATATATTTAGGTCTGACTCGAGGACAGTTGGCTTTGATGTGCTAGTATGCTCAAAAGGAAAGGGAAGATTGCAGGATTAGTAGACGTTTTACTATATAAAGACGGATGTAGACCGCAAGTTGAAGATGCAGATGGCGAAGCAATTTCGCAGGCTCTAGTGCTATAACAGAGAGGTGGAAAGTGAAGCAGAAGCGACTACTGTACCAGTTGCAGGCAACTTGAGTTAAACCCCCACCCAGTACCGGCCCCTATTGGCGAAGCGAAGCTTTGAGTTTACCTTGCATGAGACTAAACTTTACACCGTTATCTAGAATTGTCAGCAGAAATATCTGCCGGACGCCGGCAGGCCTTTGTATATATGGCAGAAGTTTACTTTATCCCATTGTTATAGACATGTTCCCAATCACATACTTCTACTTCTAGTACTTATACACTAGCTGTCCGTGCCAGTACGGGGTCACATCAGACTTCACTATCTTCCAAGCCCTGTCTAGGGACTCGATCACCTCCTGTGGCAGGGGTCCCTTTTCAATACCACTAAGGTCGTCTTCCATCTGCTTCAGCGAGCTGACTCCAATAATAATGCCATCTCCTGTTAGTCCGTTTGCAGGTCCTAACTTCAACTCACTGTGATGGACTATCCAGCGCAAGGCGATCTCCAGCATTGTGAGACTGTATTTCTCCGCAATTGGTTGAATAAGATCCAATGCATCCCAGTACACATCTCTGAAGTATCTGGAGCGGTACGTCTCGCCCTGCTGGGATTTTGCGGAAAATCGTCCGCTGTCGGGCACACCGGTCAAGTTGTTGTACTTCCCAGAAAATAATCCTCCAGCAAGTGGATTGTAGATGACGATATCCAATCCATAATGCCGCAATGCGGGGATGAGCTCGTCCTCGATGTTGCGAGTAATTGCATTGTAACGGGCTTGATACAAAGTCGGCTGAACTAGGCCATGATCTCTAGCGAGAGTGACCAGTTCGGCTACTTCGTACGCGGTATAGTTTGATATACCGAAAATCTTGAACTTACCCTCCTTGTGGAGCTTATCAACTGTCTGCAAAGTCTCCAAGAACGGCACGCTGCGGTCGGGAGCATGGAGATAGAAGATATCGACTGAATCGGTCTTCAACTCAGCCAGAGATTTGTTGAGATACTTCGGTAGCTCGGACGCAGAGTGCATGCCAGCCTGGTTCGGATAGCATTTAGTCGCGATGTTGAAACCATAATCTGACCTGTAGCCAGCGGCGGCGGTCCACGCCTCCTGTTCGCCGTCGGTGTATACGCGGGCCGTATCGATCTCATCGTAGCCGTGGTCCTTGAAATACTTGAATATGACTTTCGTCTCTTCCAAACTGGTAATTCTGGCTGTGGCTGTGTGTGCAGGTCCGAAGGTCATACAACCTACAATTGTGTTAGATGAATTGAAAAATGTAGATCGCTTAGCCAATAATCTCACCGAGAATAACGCGCGCTTTAAAGGCCATTTCAGATTTGTTGCACTGCCCTACTGATGAGAAATTGGCTGCATGAATTATGGCGTGCACTCGTGTTACAAATGATGAATTAAATAACTAGCGGGGTTAGGAGTTACTCAGGAACGGCTTTTGCGGCCTAAACTCCGCGTGATCCATCACTGCTGGAGGAATCTTCCCTAGATCAAATACACATTCGTATTTGGTCTATACCATTTGCAAAGCGTCTTCCCGACGGCTCACATTTACCATGCCTTTTCTACGAGATGAACTATTTGCTTGACAACTTCCGATCCATTCCCCCAATACCTAACCGCCGACCAACCAGCTTTCAATTTCTTGAGATACTGAGATCTCCTTGGGCCTGTCTCACTGGCCGATACAGTTGTCGAGGTTGATTATGGCAAAAATATCGCACGACCGAAACTTTTATTCTCCTAATAAGACAAATATACAATAATGCGAACCCAACTTATTAGCACTTATCTCCCCTCCCTCTATGACTCTTCGACAACCTGGGTTTGCAGGCCCTTGAATGACGAAACACTGACTGCCTGAACATAAGAGAACAATGGCTCCTTAGCCTTCTCCTCGTCGTTACGCTTCCGGGAAATGCGTAGACGCAGTCTGTATGGCACATGTTTGATACCCTGCTTCCAGATCTCCTTGTTCAACTGCGGGTCGAGGCGAACATCCTTCGTGCCCTTATTTAACCAACTTTAGCCACGAACTCTGGGACATATTCTATCCACCATAATCGGCTTGAATTACTCACCATGTGTTTGTAAGCAAACTCCTTAATTTCCTTTACAGCAGTGGGAGCGCGCTTCTTGAACTGCACTCCGTGAAGCTACAATCATCATGACCGTCAGCATGTCCATCTTCTAATATTATATGCACCTTCAACTCCAGTCAGATACAATCGAACATACACGCTTGTGAAGGTGAATGGTGTATTCACGAGTGACGACGTCTGTCAACGCCGACCTCGTCTGTTTGGTTGCCATTTCTGTGTTGTCGAGGTCCTGTTGACGAGCTGTACCAGATCAGAGCGGAATTGCGGTGATGAATCCTGTGCCTAGAGAGAGATTGGATTACATGAGGTTGCGTTTTGAGCCTGTCAACTGGCAAGCCCTAGAAAAGCAGTCACGACGCCAATCCGACAATTGGTCTTTGTGGCATATCTGCAGCAGAAATTAGACCTCTAGTCAAAGTGACAAAGTGTCACCCAGAAAATCTCAAATTTCGGCCAGCGTACATATCAATATCGCCTTTGCGAATCTCGATGCATTATTCTTTTAACTGTCAAAATGAGATCTCTAAGGATACCATCACTGCTATGTAACGGCTTTCAGACATGTCGCAGTACCGCGCCCGCGTGTATCGGCACCACAATAATCTCGACGTCAGCTGTCCGGTATACCTCGACTGGTAGCACGAAAGTCACTCGACTGAAAGATCCCAGGAAGTTTAGTGTCCCATATCCTACAAAGTACAATCCGATATCATCTGCCAATAAGGCTGTGCCAATTCTTCCACCCGGCCTTTCGTATAATCCGCCACCTAGTATGCCGTCACCTTTCGAGACCCCGGACATATTTTTACCCGCCTCCGAACGGCGACTGGTAGCAACTGCTGAGGCATTACCAGTCCTCCCACCACCGTTACGAGAAACGAAAGACAAGAAATATCATTTGACTCGAGAGCAGCTTGAAGAGATGAAACAACTACGAACAGCGCAACCGTATAGATGGACCAGAAAAGCTCTCGCGAAGAAGTATGGATGTTCACAGTTCTTCGTCGGAATGGTTGCTGAGGCACCGGAATCGCGCAAGTTGGACATGGAGCGACGATTGGCAACGATTAAATCTAGATGGGGCTTGTTCAAGAGAACTTCACGGATACACAGGCAAAAGAGACGAGAGCTATGGGCTAGAGATGAGTAGGGACATTATCTGTACAATAAATTGCACATGTGTTTGTTCATGGGCATTTCCGTGGCGGGAATGTCAGTAAGGTCTTGTTATACAACGCATGAATGGGAAATAAACATTGTGCGTAACATTAAATAGTTCGAACCACTATCTGAGATGATCCGTCAACTCTGCAGGGCAGTTCATTGACGAAGACTGATATATGCGTCTGCACTTTAACCACACTCTATCCTTGCGACTGCTCGTATCACACAGCAGGGCAATGCAACGCTCCTAGTACACTAGCCCAGAGCTCTCCTCAAACTTGTTAACATGCCACCTCAGGTCCCGTACTACATCAGCTAACGTCCACGAATGCGAAGATGCGGCGGAGGTTAAGGTCGGAGCTCGGCCCCCACTAGAGGAGAGCAACAGCGCAGCATTGTCGGACAACCTCAGCACGTTGTTACGCTCGGGGTAAGGGATAATTTGTATGCCTGTGAAAGGATCTTGACCGTCGACTCGTTCTAATCGAACATAGTCCAGATTCTAGAAGATAGCTTTAGTAGACAAACTCGTACATAGATATCAATAGCTGCTCACCAATCCTGACTTGGAACTATGACCAGTTTCTCGAACTTCAACTAGAATGGTCCGCCAATCATTGTCAATCACCTCAGTCGCACGTGGAATACTAAACTCTGCCATTTCTACTTCCACCCAGCCATCATACGTCTGAATTGCTTTTACAACATCATTGCCCATTGTGGTGCTTGAAAGCAGCATCCTCTCTGGTCGTCCTTTCTCATCGTTTTTGCCTTCTTCCGCTATCCTGACTGTGAATTCGACGCTCGCAATTCCACTAGCGGTAGGTAAGATATGAAGAGCCCATACAAGCCTGTACACTCCTGGTGCAATGCGGATGTTTCGAAACACATGTAACCACCAAACGCTCCTTCTGTTTAAGTTCAAAGTTTTCCCAAATTCTGACTCTGGACAGCTTTGAATCTTCCAATAATGAGGTTGACGCCATATTACACCCCAGCCTTCATCAGCGCAGAAAAATTTCCACTGCAGACCCATCGCAGCGTATAGCGCTTTCCACGGGTATTCCGGCGCCCTCTCTCTTAGTTGTTTGCAGAATCGGTAGCTTTGCCGACCAAATTCGACAACCACTTTTGCTTCCCATAGTTCGTCGTCGACCACAATCTCTCTTATTGCTCGACAGGAACGTTCTAACGCACACAGATCTCGGACTGAGAGATAGACGGCGACCTCCGTTAATATCTCTACAGGTAGCCGGGTAATCTGTGTTGGACCCATGTATTCGCGAATGACTGGACGGCGTAGCGGTTTCCGTGCCTTGGAGTAAAATCTGACGGCTCTTGACGCTCGATACTTTCTGAGGGCAATATATATCAGGACCAGAGGAAATATCGCACGTCCAAGAAGGATGACAAGGAAGCTCAGCAGAAGGAAAGCCAAGAGCGACTTGAAGAGCGACTGCAGACTCATATGACCGGCCACCTCCCGAGTAGCTGAAGGGGCTATCTGTATTCAATAGACAATCGCTTCGTAACTGTGTTGTAAATATTTGTCGAACCGAGATCACGTACGCATGAAGACTGTGTACGTCTGAGGCTAACATTGATGACAAAATGACGTCGGATTGGACCTATTGCACGAGAAGGTTAGGGTTATCCAATTTACCCGACAGGAATGCATACTTACTTGTATTAGACGGCCGACCAGAGATACAAAGTTAGCAAGAAATACAACAAAAATGTCTGGTGGTTACGCCCTGCCATGGGTTACAAGCAACAACGGCCAGCTCCAAGAAGCTGGCCTCTCATATGTATGTATATATTCATATACATATACATCGGGATTGCGGCCAGAGTTCGCCGCTGGGAGGAAAGGGTTAGGGTATATGTTGGGTACACGAATCAGTCACATCGCTCCGCAGGCAGCCGTCGCCAACATCCACAATCGCCCCCTCCCCCCGCCAGCACTCACGACCACGACCAGCGAGTGGTCTCGAAGCAGACGTCGCGTCGCCTCACCAACCGATCCATCTGCTTTATCCTCTGACGACGCACGCCTGCTGAAGAGGATTCTTTCTGCTTCCGTTACGCGTGGCGTGTCCTGACGGTTGTTTGACTTCGCCATCCCATCGTTTCCCTGTCTCGCAGGAGATTACGGCGGCATGTCCACCAAATTCAATCCGAACGTACCTACATTCCATCCGTCGGCTAGCATGGCAAGCTCCACGAAGTTGGGCCTTTCGACGAACGCTTCCTCGTTCGCATCCCCGTCGACGCCCGCTGCGGCGGTTTCTACAGGTAATGATACGCTACCAAAGAGCACGTCGCGCAGGACAGGCGGCTCCTTGTCCACTGTTGCTACTTCGCGAAACAGTCAATCCCAAAGACCGCAGCACAAGAGCACACGCAAGAGCAGCCATAACTATAAGCCAACAGTTACTATGAGTGACGGCTTTCCTGACTCCGAAGGCGCCTTGGCCGAACAGGTATGCGGTTTTCCGCTGTTAACATAGAAGGCGTACTAGTTGTGTCTGACTCGCGTTCTTTAGTATTTTCTCACGCCGTCACGCAATCGTCGGAATCAAGTGTCGATATCGCATCTACTGAATTTCTCGTTGCCACCGAGAGGGCCGACAGCTCACCGGCGGCACAATCCGCCGTCGTGGCAGAAATATGGATCATATTCAACAGACAAAGCGCATTTTGTCAATGCGAATTTTCGATTCGTCGTTCATCCAAGCGGCGACTACGCAGTACAGGCTCTAGACCCTGATGTGGTGATTCCGTGGCACCTCATTGTCCAAGTGCTAGTGTCCAAGCACACGCAAACAAGTAGCTGTCCTATCTGCCTAACTGACAATCCGGTTGCTTCACGAATGGCGAGATGTGGCCACATCTTCTGCCTGCCGTGCTTGATGCGAATGCTTGACTCCGAGATGCCGTCTCCGGCGAACGTGGACGATGGTGCCAAGTCCAAGAAGAAGCGGAACATTTGCCCACTGTGCTTGGAGAATGTATCGTTGAGTGATGCTAAGCCTGTAAAGTGGATGGATTATCCATGTGACGAATCGGGAGTACCAGAAGTAGGAAAGGATGTGGTATTGCGATTAGTGATGAGAAGGCCTGGAAGTATTCTCGCATTGCCCCGTGACGGTGGCGAGCGACCTTTGAACACGTCTGACATTCCGTGGCACTTTGCTGCGGAGGTTAAGCACTATGCCAGAATAATGAGGGGTACCGAAGAATACCTCATGGAGGAATTTGAGCGCGAAATTCGGGAGCTTGAGTTTATGGAGCAAGAAGATGGAGCAGTCTTTGGCGAAGATGGAGAATGGACTCATAAGGCCATCGAGCGAATATTTGACACTATGGAGGGCGTCAAGGGAATGGGCAACGCGCCCAAACGCAGCACAGGGTCGTCGACGCCGTCTGAGCGTAGCCGACGAAGAGACAAGAAGGGTTCTGGTCAAGTCGAGGATCTTGATGAATCTGTTCCGGAGCAGTATCTTAGTAGCACGGGACATTCATCTGTCGCGAATTCTTCATCGCCTTCTTCTCTTCGGTCCGGTTCATCAACAAGTCGCTCGCGATCCACAAATTTCCGAGACTCGAGTTCTAGCTCGTCTGATTCTCCGTATTATTTCTATCAACCGCGAGACGCAACGAATTGCTTCTTAGCACCACTCGATATCCGCATTTTAAAGACAGCGTTTGGTTCTTTTGCTGCTTTTCCGTCGACAGTGCTAGTACGAGTGGAGCATATCATCAGCGATCAGGTGGCCGATGACGATTTTCGTAAGCGGAACAAGTACTTGGCACATCTACCGGCCGGATGTCCTATCAGTATTCTCGAGTGCGACTGGACAGATGTCGTGAAGCCAGAGGTCCTTGAACAGTTCGCAGAGGACCTGGAGAAACGGCAGAAGCAGCGACGCGATAAGGATGCGAAGGAAGAACGCGCGCGACAAAAAGCGTTGAAGGAAGAGGAAGATGCTCGATACAGGAATCATAATACAATTGGATCGCATCGTTCGGGTATAGATTCGTCCTTTGGTGACGTTGGAATCTATGATGATTTCGGAAATTTCGAACAATTCCCGGAATTACTTCAGGGGTCACCGATAAGCGACAGCTCCGCGTGGCCGACGCTGTCCCCATCGTCTCCGGAAATTGGCACTACACCATCGGCATCGCCTGAGGCTCGCACTACAGTATGGGGTACGCCTGCAGTGTCATTTTCTCGCGTTGGTGACGTGCTAGGTGTGCATGATGAGCCCGTGAGTAATGATGATTCGTGGAGCGCTTGGGACGACGACAAGCTGTACGAACAGATTACGACGGAGGACAGCGCCAGCTCCACTGCCTCTTCTTTGGGCAAGAAGAGGAAGCAAAAGAAAAAGCTGGTGTTGATGTCCACCGGAGGTCAATGGCGCGCATAATTATTATTTGACGTATTGATGGAAATGGAGTTGTTGTGCCTCTGTCATGGTTGTTTGATTTATGTTCTTTTGATAACCTTGTAGTTACATCGCCATTATTAGTGTCATTTAGTGTCATCTAGACTTGAATTTGTGTATTTCAGTTGTCAAATATGATGGAACATACAACCGCATCAACTCCTTTCCTCATGAAACAAGATTTTCCCAGCCGATGACGTCATGTGCTTGCACTGCCTCGGCTGGCATATCGTTATAGACAGACACAGTGCTTCCGGCAGATTCTAAACTGGAAAGGCTCATTGGCGCAGTATATACCAGCTGGAAACGCGCATTGCCTTTGGCTTCTCCATAACGAGCATTAGGAGATCATTTGCTTGCTAGCCCAGATCCCCCGGACGGACACTTCGTTTCGTCGCTCGTGGACATCAATTATATCGGACGGATAAACGCTAGCAACTGCTCCCCCATTTTGCCAATATGGACTTCATTCCGCTGTTTTTCGTGTGCGGAGGTGAGTACTGTCATGGTGATATTGGATCTGTGCGCCCTGCTCTTCGATTTAGCTAACTACGAAACAGGCACGAATTACAACAAGCCTCTGCCAGGCTACGAAAACCTGCGATTATATTGCCCCCGATGGTGAGTCCCTAGTGCACGTCCAGGTACTAGTACTAACAACCAAACAGTCATAACATAAGCTGTAAGATAGATTACCGCACGCAGTGACTTGAAATATGATTGCATTGACACGTTGGCAGTGATCGCCATTAAAAAGAGAGCATTTTTTACGTTCTGTTTTATCCCAATCATTCCAACCAGTTGGGGTGAGGTATGTGAACTGATAGGAGCGATGGGCAAATCACACAAGACTTATAACGCTAAAGGCACTTCATTGCACAATATGCCCATACGAGCAAGCAACCTCAGCAGACCAACTAAACACTATTAGCGCCCAATCGCCACAGCAGCAGCAGTCTCATTTGACCGGGCATTTCCAGAATCAGCAGTACGCTCCGATGCCAATGGGACAAGGGCCCGGTGCTGGATCATATCAGTACCAGTCGTACCATCAACCACAGCGGGTATAGGCACAACGACCATAGCCAACGTATTACAAGTAATATGAGGCTAATCGTGACAGAATCATTAATACTTGTCAAACTATTCGATCGAGTCACAATAATAATCACTTTGGTTTGATTTGGGTACGGCGTATTGACGCATGAAAAATATGTGCTACTTATTGTCAAAGTGTATTCTGGGCAATGGCTAATAGGACCATCGATCCGAATTGTCTATTTCAGTCTTATAGTGATCGACGCGGTTAGTCCTTCCGCAATAGCCATTCCCACTCTTTGGCTGTTTCCTCGCCGACAAGAGAGACCAACTCCTCCCTCGACGCCATGAAATTATGATCTGTGTACTCAAATCCGGGGATAACAACCTATATCTTAACTTAGCCTCGCTTTCGCTAGTCTTGATTACACATACCTCGCTAATCAAACACTCACCATCCTCCGGTCGTACAAAACTCGCCTTATAATCACCGCCTTCGACAATCCACTGCAGGTTTTCGCCAGCCGCAACATTCTGCCCCACGACAAACGTCTCCACATTGCCGTCTGGGTGGATTAAAACGTACGTGGCACGGCCCTTGTGAAGTAGATGTATCGTCCGCGATTTATTCCTATGGAACCGGCCGATAGGTGTATGTGGCGTCAGCAAATAGTAAATGAGCGTCGAGAAAGTGCGCGTGGAATCACTAGCCTCAGTCGATTCTGTAGCGAACGGATTAGGGATCGTGTCCTTGCTCCGGTCTGTTTCGACAAAGTAACCGCCTTCGATATGGGGGATCAGTTTCAGGGACGATATCAGGGACAGCGCGGCAGGTGATTCAGCAGGCGTAGGAATAAGCCCACCAGGATTTAGTGGATCAGCTGGCATTGCTATTGCTTCTGATTAGAATGGTGATATTCGATGCCTGTTTGGAGGACGCAAACGAATTGGTAAATCTCGATCGATTTGTCTTAGAGGATACAACTTAACGGCGCTCAGTCGGTTGTATTCCTATCGGGCGAACATTTGGGATAGAGGGAAACATATCCCTAACCCTAAGCACTCGGTCGAGCTGAAAATCACAACTCGAGTAACGTCACAAAGTTGCATAAGTTATTATTTTTAGGAGGGCAATTACTACCTGATGTATCTAAATATACCTGTAAACCTCCGCCATTATAATTCCCGAATTACTCATCCGCACCGTCCAAATAAAAATGCTTAACGTATAGAATAAAAAGCCTAGATACATTAAAACGCAAATGCAACACCTACAAATGCAAGAACACCTTCCCCATGATTATATAATGATCCATGCATGACTTAATAACTGAAAAAAAAAATTTAAACTGCTGAGTCCCGTATAACTGGTCCCAGCATCATTTGATTGATTCCCATTCGCAGATCCTGCGTACCAGAAGCATCGACTATTTCACTAAGGACCCGCTCGACTATTTCTCTATCTGCCAAGTTCTGGCTATATGAAGGCGTGGACTCTTGCGAAAGTCGTCCATCAACCCACATCCTTGCTAGGTTGCACTCACCGCATACAGGCATAGTTTTTACCACCTGTTGCAGGAGTGTGCAACCGTCGTCCGACAGGCGTCGCAGCAAATTCCACACCATGACACTCTTAGCATCGACATCGATAACAAGTGCACGCGACACCACCGTCCATGCATTTAGTGTAATTGGTACCTGACCATACTCGGCGTCTTCTATAATGGCCCGTAGGACAAGACTCGCGTCTTCTTCAATCGACGTACACGCCTGCAGTTTAAATTCGGGATGAAAGAAGGACGAGATACCCGTGTTATCCACTGATGACAACGATGCCGAGATTGACGTTGATGTGGGCTGTGGCAAATCAAACTTGACTCCCGACGATGGCCGTCCTTTGTTAACTGATATCGCGAGAGATGGTACTCGCAAGTCAGCATACCTAGGTGGAATTGCCACGTCTAGAATTGCTTCTCCCGACCCGGAGCCGGGTGTAACGCTACATCGTGGCCGGATGTCATATGATGGCGTCATTGTCATGTTCCCTGGTAGCAACCCTGATCCACCTCCGATGGAAATGGGCGAACCCAATACGTCGTCCCATGGCCCAAAGAAGTCCGTGTCGATATCGAGCTCTGCTGAGGATGAGGAGTAAGACACAGCGTCGGATATCGAGGCGTCTGACGAGATTGCAGATCCATCTTTGGCTGACATGTTGGACGGCGTAAGGGCAGTTGGAACGGACGATGGCTGTGACCATATAGATGAGATGTACGACGTTACCGAAGATGAAACATGTAGATTCGAATGCGAGTCATAGAGAGGCATCGACACAGAGAGTGACTGTCGACCACCAGGAATGTCAAGCGCACCTCTGCTGACCTTGTGAGAGGCAAGAGCTCCTGGTCCTGGTGAAGCGGCAGGCGACGACTTATGCAGAACAGATGGAGTCCTACTAGTACCTGCTGGTAAGAATGCAGCAAGAAGATATAAAATGCGTTGGGCAGTGTTATTATCGCCTGCCACAATCGTCCTTGTCGGTGGAATCTTAATGGCCTTGTGTCTCCAGCCTTCAAATAGAGGATTCACAAAACCAAAGGTTTCGAGCCAGTCTGTGTCCGCACCCAAGAATGACGCAAGAACCGCTTCTAGGTAAGTAGAGCAACCATTCTCAGAGCTAGACAGAAAGTCATCCAGTCGACGAGCCTCTTCGCGCCAGACGTCCCACTTTGAGATTCCACACCTAACACGTGGGGCACTCAGTCCCGACGCAAACCTTGTAGTAAATCGCAATGCCGACGCACGCACGCTCTCATTGGCAGTCAGTGGTGATAGACGGAGTTGCTGTACGGTAACAGGGATAGAAAATCCGCCCATGGTACTGCCGCACTGCCGCACTTGAGCAGCCTGACTCAGTACGGCACTTTGGAGCTCGGCATGCACAACTCTGGCAAACTCATCCAGGGCGCGCAAAAATGCGGTCCAATTTGCAGAAAGCAGAGATGGGTAGTCACGTGGAATGGAGATTATAACTCCGATTGCAAAGAACAAGCCCTTACTGCGTGCAAAAGGGAGTGAGTCTCCTGGAGCAGGAGTGGGTTCCCATTCGTGTTCTGCTGGGAGAAAGCTGGAATTAGAATCAAGACGGGTGAATGACGATTGAGATTCCGACTCGACGTATATCTTTGGATAGACAGGCACGCCGTCTGGAATTGCTGCGCTAGACGAATAGCTGACTTTAGGACCCTCACGGGCACTGACGGAGAAGAGCTTTGTGACAAGAAACGACCTGCGGTCTGACGACTCCGTGGTATTTAGCGAGCGCATCTTTACGCTTGCACCTTTGTATGACATTGGGACGCTCCCAAACATATAGTCGACGAGTCGGTAGAACGAAGGAGATTCAGGTGGTGGTCCTGGCAAAAGCGATGGCTCTTGTGTCGCCAGGGACGAGGCGCTTCCATCTGATGTTGTGCTGAAGTAGCTTCCAGCTTCAGCACTGTCCGTGGACGAACAGCTCCCAAATGCATTTCTCCTTAGAGTCCGCGGATCCCGTGAGAGATGCGAGTCAAACAGCGGACTTCGCGCACTGTGGCTGAACGGATCTTGGGCGACAACGATGCGCATATGGCGCGCTGGATCAAACGCATCTTGTGGCAGTGGCGCTGGAAGGACGATATCACGCAGATGGTGGAGAAGTTCTGGTGAAGCTGATACAAAAGATGGCGAATGTTTGGGATCGCAATGCAAACCAGATAGGCGGGGCGGTATTGCTGACGAAGTCTCGGGCGAGGACTGCTTTCCCTGGGCGGATGTTGAGGAGTAGGAACGTCCAAAGAGTCTGCTGAACATTATGTATCTGCGAGAGTTAATATAATTACATGTGAGTATACACTTAAGAACTTATACATACCCTAAGATCGACGTGAGGCAGGGACTGAAGTGACGAAACGGACAGACGACGAGCGCCTGCCGCGGAGGCTCAGTAATTTCTCGAGTTTGCAGACATCTACCATGGACTATAAGCGGTCAGAACGTGCGTTGTATGGAAGGGACGAGGAGACGATCGGGAAAGAGTAGCAAACAAACCGCGATATGTGCGGGCAGTACATGTAAACATAGTTTGTCACGGGGAAGAGACGGTCGGTGACGCTGGTGTCGATCCGACTTGGGTACGATGCTGCGCTTCCTTCTCCAGTAAGGCCTGACCCGGCCAGTGTGTTGGGCAGCTCAGTGAATGCGGCACGGGTCGCGATGACACACATGTCATTTGTCCAGGGTCCGCCGTGACGTGATGTCAGTTGGGCAGTGACTCGTTATCGCTATCAGGCCGCCCCTGAAGACTATCTATCTATCGCCCATGCAGAAACTCCCAGCTGAGGGGATCGACTGACCGCATTCGTCGAAAACTAAAGCTTACTACTCCAGAGGCCTCGACTTACTGCTCGGCTTTGTCCGCAAATCGCATAAGCCACCAACCATTCATTACCTAGGAGATGGCGCGTTGACTGCGCACTAGCACTGCCAGAGATGATGGTCGATACCTCATACTGGCATGGACTCTTGAAATCTTAATGAATTAACTCGCCGACTCCTGCGGGCACACAATCTATCTGGACACTCAACCCGTGCGATGCTATACTCCTACTCGCGGTCATGTGTCCCAGCGGGGCAGAGTCGTGGCCCCAATAAGCTCTGTAGGACATCGGATGTGTTTGGTTATTGTGAACTGCAAATTGGTAATAGTAAGTAATCACAGATCAATAGCTCCCCTTATTCGATGACACAACACGGAACACACCCATTCGGTGTCGCAATGTCCGATCGCAATCGCTCGGGATCGTCGATTGATGTCGGCAAAGCGTCCGCGAATATGTAGTTTTAGTCGTGGATTTGCATTAATTGTACATTTCTTCTCCACCTTACTTTCACGATGACAAATATTTGTATGTACAGTTTGGAACAAACACTAGCAAGTCCTCACCTCGTTAGGTTTCTACTAATACAATAAAAGGACACATCCACATCGCTCCGGTCATTCTAACTCCAGTGACCACTACACAAAATGATGTCAGCCTAACCTTTTGTAACAGCACGATGCACTTACCAATCCGTCTCCTAGATACGTGCCCACTTCAATGCCCATCCCCTTGTTGACCTTCTTGATCTCGTCTGTATCCATAGTCAGTTTCCCAACTGCCAGTGCTGTCTCTTTGCCTTCCGCAAAGATCGCGACAACTGTTCCCGCTGGAAAATTCTCATCCGGTAGTGCTGCGCCCTTCGATGTCAGGCCCGGGCACTGGAGCCTGTAAGTTACATAGTCTATGTCATCCACGTATATTAAACTTACCATAATATTTGCACCAGACAATATGAACTTAATAGCACCCCGATCCACCTTGACCGATGGAAAATATTCAGGAACTGATGCCAGTTAGTATTATCCCTGGCCTGACCCAAATGGCGGCCCGATATCATTCGTACATTTGTGAACTAGCCTCAAGCTGGGAACGAATGGATCATCAAACTGTTGGTAGAAGAGCACCTCGTTGTCCATCGCATATAACGACAGTCTATCCGTGCTGCTTTCGTTAGCCCCACTGCATTGAGCTTAACGATGCACAACACACCATTTAATAACCACCAATTGTCCCTTCTTGGGAATAATCTCATCAATAACATGATCTAACTTAGGAAACTGCTCGATTAATTTCGACTTTAATCCCCGCTGCACGGACGACTTCACATTTGTCCGAGAATGAATGTCGTCCTTGGAATTGAATCTGTCTGAAGTTAGCCGATCTGCATCAGCTCGTAGATCAGTCAGTCAGTTGGAAGCTGTAGTACTTACTTCTTAAACATTATGGCGTGTTCTGAAATTCCATTTATTTCTATGGATGTCGAATGATCGTCGGGAAACGTCAGATCGCAACAGCGCTGGGGTGAAAACTTGGACGTGGGGTTTGGGCTTAGCTTGATTTCCGTTGCGCTCGGGGTGACTTCTATACATCGCCAGCAATACTCTCAAACTTATTGCAAGCTCTCCCCTCACATTAAAGCAGCTGCGTCTATTTCAACCCCAATTCGATCCTACATTTCTGCTTTGTTGGTATCAAGTGTTTCGAGTAATGATATTCCGAAAGACAATATATCTACAAGAATATTGGCGTGCTATCAAACAATCACCACAGGCGACAGTTGTATTTCTATCGGTAGCAGCCCAATAGCGTACGCAGACAAGGGTGCTGATGAAAGTTTGTCTAGAAATATCACTATTGACCATCGATTACCTCCGCATTGACCATAAATATTGAAGAACTGCCAAAACTGTTTTGAGCGTGTTGTCGAGTTTGACGGCGTCATCAAAAATATCGAGCTCAACTGTCCACTCATCGTTCGCTGCACCGAAACTTTTATTCGCAAGCTGCGAAATTTGGGATTAGGGCTATCTCACAGGTGGAAGAAGGCCACGGGCAATGAAGGCTGCATGAATCCTCGATACAGTCGGAATCGTGCACTGATCGCTCACAATAGCGCAGAGCCTTGGGGTCGAACGAGAATGTCACACTCCTCGCCCGCTCACTTGCGCTGGTACAATCACAGAGAATGTTTGTCTGTACGACTGGAGATCAGAGAGAGCAAGTCGAGACCCCAACGTTGGTGTTCTGAATCTGAGCAGGTGTATGCAGAAGCTGTAACGAGAGTTCTATACAAGTACTGAGGGAAAATGCTGGAAGAGATATATGAAAGATTGTTCCAATCCTCTCTGCTTTCCGATAACATATCCGATGATATACTTTAAATATTTTCAAATTTCAATCGAATTTTGCAATCAGTTAACTGTCTACCTATATACATGTAATAGAACAAGACTCATTTTGGAGAACCATACACAATCTGTAGGCTTCTAAATGTCTGTTAAAGCTAATCCGAACGACGTGAATGTGCTGCAATATATCTATATATATATATATCGCTTTTGCCAGTGTTGTGATAATGTTAACGGAATTGGCAAGTGGCCATTGCAGCTTGTTTTTGGCGTGGAATTTATGTCTTACAAAGTTATTAGAACTACAACTAAGACTTGGATACTTCAGACCGATTTTGTCTGCTACGTACAACGCAACTACGAGACATATTACACGAAGGGGCGATCGACGCTCTGCACAAATTGGGAAGTTTAATTGAACGCGCGAAGCGACGCGTCACGACGCGACTTTAATTAAAGTTTCGACGCGACGCGTCCTCATCAATCAAGGGGCTAACGCTGCGGCCACACTCATCAGAATCGCTCTCACATCTTCACACCCAGCGCCCACATTCCACTCTATCTCGCCGTTTCGGTCTGTGGAAATATAGCCACGAATAATACAAAGTCGAAAGATGGCATCAGAAGTCGATCATCTCGCTGTGCTGGCGTCCGATCCATTCGCACCCGCAACACCCCGTTCTCGGGGCCGGCCCTACACTCCATCAACCGGCATCCGTAGTGACCCCACCGGACCGGCCTCGCAAGCCGGTGACGAAGACGAAGGCATGGAAACAGACCATACCGAGCTCGAGGACCGTCCTAGAAAGCTAGACCGAGCAATTCCCAAAGTCGTCGACAAGACCGGAGAGGAGGTGGGTGAGACATTTGGCGAGTTTCTAGAGAGTTTTATCGACCCAGCGTCTGAGATTGCGAATGGCGACGCAGAACAGGGGGAACGGTATTACATCAGGTTGATTAGAGAGTTGAGGATTGAGGACAAGAGCACGCTCTATGTCGATTTTGCTCATCTGGCCAGTGTGCATGGCGGTGTCCTCGCGCAGGCGATCACGGAGCAGTACTATCGATTCCAGCCTTTCCTTCTGCGTGCTCTGCACAAGCTGGTCGCCAAATACGAACCTACCATGGTCTTCTCGGGACACGGATCTAATGTGTCCCTTTCGCAGGGCAACAGAAATACCTCATCCAGCACAGCCTCAAAGAATAAATCAAAAGAGAAACTCTTCCAAATCGCGTTTTTCAATCTACCTCTTGTCCAGCGCATTCGTGACCTCCGAACTGACCGCGTTGGGTGCCTTATTTCAATCTCGGGTACCGTCACCCGTACCTCGGAAGTCAGACCGGAACTGTACAAGGGCAGTTTCACCTGCGATGAGTGCCATGCTGTCGTCGACAATGTTGAACAGATGTTTAAATACACGGAGCCCACCATATGTCCTAACGACACCTGCCAGAATCGATCTTCCTGGAGTTTAAACATTCCGAATAGCTCGTTTGCGGATTGGCAGAAGGTTAGGATCCAAGAGAACTCAAGCGAGATTCCTACTGGTTCGATGCCAAGAACGTGAGTGTTTCAACAAACTCTTGTCCCAGATTCTGGTTGTACTAATTAGAGTAGATTGGATGTCATCCTCAGAGGCGAAATCGTCGAGCGCGCAAAGGCCGGAGACAAGATTGTGATTACGGGTACACTCATCGTCATTCCCGATGTCACTCAACTTGGCCTTCCCGGCGTCAAACCAGAGGCGACCCGAGAAGGACGCAACGCCCCTCGCAGCGCGGAAGGACTCACTTCAGGCGTTTCCGGCCTCAAAGCGCTTGGTGTTCGGGATCTCACATATCGTCTCGCATTTCTTGCCTGCATGGTGACTGCTGCGGATGCTAAGGATTCCGGCAAGGCTGACGTTCGTGGCGACCCTGATCAGGGTGATGAAGAGCAGGAAGAGTTCCTGAATAATTTGACTCAGGATGAAGTCGACGACCTCAAGACCATGGTCCACTCTGATCGTGTCTATCTCAACCTGGTCGACTCTATCGCCCCATCGATTTGGGGCCACGAGATTATCAAAAAGGGAATTTTGCTTCAGCTCATGGGCGGCGTGCACAAGGTTACTCCAGAGGGCATTCATTTGCGTGGTGATATCAACATTTGTATCGTAGGAGATCCGTCAACTTCCAAGTCTCAATTCCTCAAGTATGTGTGCAGCATCCTTCCGCGAACAGTGTACACTTCTGGCAAGGCCTCTTCTGCAGCTGGTCTGACTGCCGCTGTCGTCAAGGACGAAGAGACCGGCGAATTTACAATCGAGGCCGGAGCACTCATGTTAGCTGACAACGGTATATGCGCTATCGATGAATTCGATAAGATGGATATATCCGACCAGGTCGCCATTCACGAAGCTATGGAACAGCAAACCATCTCCATAGCCAAGGCCGGCATTCACGCCACGCTCAACGCACGAACGTCCATCCTCGCTGCCGCCAACCCGGTCGGCGGAAGGTACAACCGCAAGGTATCATTACGGGCAAACATCAACATGTCAGCGCCTATCATGTCTCGTTTTGATTTATTCTTCGTTGTTTTAGACGACTGCAATGAACGCGTCGATGCTCAGCTTGCGTCGTACATAATTGATGTGCACATGAAACGGGACGAAGCTATCCAGCCGCCATTCTCAACCGAGCAACTGCAGAGATATATCCGCTACGCGCGCACATTCAAGCCGAAGATGACACGTGAGGCACGGGAGTACATGATTGAGAGGTACAAAGAACTGCGTGCGGATGACGCACAAGGTCTCGGTCGCAATTCGTACAGAATCACTGTGCGTCAGCTTGAGAGCATGATTCGTCTGTCGGAGGCGATTGCGCGGGCCAATTGCGTGGATGAGATTACGCCTGCATTTGTTAGAGAGGCGTATAACCTGCTGCGGCAGTCGATTATCCACGTCGAAAAGGACGATGTCGAGGTCGACGATGACAATGAGGATGAGGATGAGGATGACGATACGCCAAAGGATGGAGGCATGCCTGACGTTGAAATGGCCGCTGCAATCAATCTCGAGAAGCAGCGGCAACTGGACCGAGAGACAGCCACAAGACCTCACGGTGAGAAACAAAAGATCAGCTACGATAGGTACATCTCTATTGTGAATATTCTTGTCCGACGGGTGAGTCTGGCCGAGTCAGAGGGCCGGGAGGGTGTCACACTCGAGGAGCTCACGCAATGGTACCTCGAGCAGCGCGAGGACGACATCCAGACCGAGGAGGAGTTTGCATCTGAGCGGGAACTTGTTCGCAAGGTGGTCAAGAAGATGGAGAAGAACAGTATCTTGATGAGTTTGAGGGGTGAGGGATTCCCTGATGAGAATGGACAAGCAATGGAGCAAACATTGTATGTTGTACATCCCAACTGTGCGATTGACGAGCAGGGTTTGGACGCGTGATATTAGCCGGTTTCGTACGAATTTGAGACAATATTTGCTGGGTTAAATGGAGTTTACTGTGATTGTCATTGTAGATTTATTTGCAATTGGTTTATTATGTATAACACGTAAAAATGCATGGTGAATGTCAATGCTCAAAGCCGCCTCACTCGGATTAAACAAGTGCAAGTACCTTGAATCCACAGTTTTCATAATTGCATCGTTAACCACCTGTACGAAAATTGGCATGCACAACCCGAATAGGATCTCGCATCTACCAAAAGTCGAGTACCCTGTTGAAGATACTTTATTTAGTTATGACGATGCATCATAATCACCATGGGCCCTGCCCCTAACCCCATGAGGGTAATAGTTCCTGGTGCGAGTTTATTAACTAAAATACAGTGCGAAGACTACTTTTTTGGTGTCAGATTTGCGAACACATCACAATTCTATTTATGTAAGAGTGGTCGGTTTCTGGTTTGTGTGCGCGTGATTCGAAGATCTCGGAGGTCCGTCTACATGGTGACGATTAGCCTGTCATCAGGCGCAGCCGAGGCAATAATGATGCTGAGCCGGAATTGCTGTTCGTGGCCTCGGAATGAACCGGACGGACAGCGCGGGGCTAGCTAGTATGTCACACGGGCGTAAGTCGTGTTTGCCCCAATTTTGCATTGTTACCAGAACGGATTCCATAACAGCGGAGAATGCGTTTCAATATTTCCGAATAGTATTTGCAATATTCAGCAATCTGCCAATGTTAGTTAGCCGGTTGATTTGAACGATCGAAAACCGAATGGGGTGGTGTTACTATGTATGGCCTTGAGGCAAGCGCAGGCCCGGCCCATTAAGCCTATTCTTATTATTGCTCACACGTCGCTCACAACAACGCCGCCCCCTCCCGCTTCTCCGCAAGCAATTGTCCCGACACTCCCATCGACCGTTCGCCGACCCACTGGTCCTTCTTCTTCAACCTCCCTTCCAGCCTTCTGCTCCTCCGCCTCACTTGTTGTTTATTCCGGCGCTTCCACAAATCCTCCACCATGTCCCCGTCGGCACTCTCGTCGTCCGTCTTCAATGTCAGTGTGGCCCCGCCGGACGCCCTCTTTGGCGTGCTCGCTGCCTACAAGGCTGATCCTTCGCCCCAAAAGGTCGACGTCTCTGTCGGGGCCTATCGCGACAACTCTGGGAAGCCGTGGGTTCTGCCTATAGTTAAGAAGGTCGACCTCATCCTTAAGGACGATCCAACGCTCGATCACGAATACCTCCCAATTACTGGCCTGCCTGATTTCACCAGTTCGTCGGCAAAATTAATTATCGGCGCTGATGCCGATGTCATCAAGAACGACCTGGTATGTTACTGCTCGCTGATCCCCCCCCCCCCCCCCCCCCCCCCCCCCGGATGACCGCTCTGCTTCCAGTAAATTTTGCTAATCACCAGTCGCAGGTCGCGTCGGTTCAGACAATCTCCGGCACCGGTGCCAACCATCTGGGTGCGCTCTTTCTCTCGAGGCACCCTCCTACCACATCATCCGGCCCCACAACTGTCTACCTTTCCAGCCCCACCTGGCCGAACCACAAGCAGATCTTCGCCAATGTCGGGATCGTCGTGAAGGAATATCCTTACTTCGATCCAAAGACCCTCGGCCTCGACATCAATGGTTTTCTCGGTGCGCTCGAGTCAGCTGAGCCTGGTTCTATCATCCTTCTTCATGCCTGCGCCCACAACCCAACCGGCGTCGATCCAACCCAAGATCAGTGGAAGCAGATCGCGGATGTGATCGTTCGCAAAAATCTCTTCCCGTTCTTCGATTGCGCTTATCAGGGTTTCGCTTCTGGTGATCTGGATCGCGACGCATGGGCCGTCAGGTACTTCCTTTCTAAGGGCATTGAACTTCTAGTCTGCCAGTCTTTCGCAAAGAACTTTGGTCTATACGGCGAGCGTGCCGGCGCTCTGCACGTTGTCTCTTCTGCCAAGGAAGTCTCGATAGCCGTCAAGTCCCAGCTCGCCGTTCTTCAACGCTCCGAGATTTCCAATCCACCGGCATACGGAGCTCGTATTGTGGCCAAAGTCCTCAATGACCCAGCATTGTTCAAGGAATGGACTGAGGATTTGAAGACGATGGCCGGCCGCATCCATGAAATGCGAAAGGCTTTGTACGATAAGCTAGCTGAACTGGGAACGCCTGGCACGTGGAACCACATCATCGACCAGATAGGCATGTTCTCTTTCACTGGTCTCACACCTGCGCAGGTCGCCAAGATCACAAAGGAGTATCATGTCTATCTGACTAGCAACGGACGAATTTCCATGGCCGGTCTGAACTCAAACAATATCGAGTACTTTGCCAGGGCCGTCGATAGTGTCGTACGGACAGCTTAGATATCTGAAAATTGAATGCAGACAAATTATGGTGTATCTTGGGTTTGGTAGATGTATACAGATTGTCTGTGATAGCGGGATTGCTCATTATATTGCAACTACACAGACTAGATTAATGTCAGTCTCTTTTGTCTACACCTGACAACAAGAGTTTGCCGTATGATACGACCGTAAGACTTATTGCGTAACGCGAAGGACAATGTTTATCATAACAGTCTCATAGAGCCTTGGTGCTGCGCCACATTGAGCCGCACTTCGCAGCCACTGTGCCGCATCCAATCACTGGCGCGTCTTGCCCAGCAAAACCCTACATATTGATAGAGTTTAGGGTTTACTATGACGTTTCTCCAACTGCGTTAGCCACTAACTCGTTGGCAGGGGCGACTATAAATTGCCGCGGCCCCCTTGCACCCAGATTTTTCTGCATCCTTATGCTAGGGCATTACGCATATCAGTGAGGATTCGTCCGAGATTGTGTATTTGCTGGTTGAAAACTTTAACCTTGACCGCTCCTACGTGTCTTCGGATGCGTAGGGAATTTTTGGAAAATTCCTTGCTTTTGCCTGGCCTGGTTGGAGTGGGTGGAAGTGCCTCATGGGCAATGTTCGTGTTGGTGGCGAGTGTATGTAGCTGGTCCAGAATAAAAATGTTTCCACCACATCCAAATTCTAGTACCAAACATGTTATAATTCATATTTTAATGGTTCGTGCTGAATGGTCTCTAACATAAGCTCGACAAGATCGCGCCGCAGGTTCTTCGGTTATGCTTTCTGTTGCGTATATTTTGATCTTACCCTATTACCGATCTGGCTACGCATGTTCACCACAAAATATGCTAGAGTAGATACAATAATACATATACACATGCCTAACTACTCTATGACTTACTGTGTGGATGCCTCTATGCTACTCTTCGCCTTTGTCGTCGCGTTCACAAAGTCCTGCAATGCCTTCTTAGCACCTCCGCTGGCAATACTCTCTCGCGCGAGCTGGACACCGTGCTTCCATGAATCGGTTTTGCCACTAACAACAGCCAGCGCGGCTGCGTTCATCAAGACGTAGTCCAAAATCGGGTGACGTTCCTCCAACTCATTATTCACCAACTTCTTAACCATCTCCGAGTTCTCATGTGGCGTACCCGATGCCACCGTGTCCAGTTCATGTCGTTGTAGGCCAAAATGCTCAGGCTCAATCGTTCCCTCCACAACCTCGTCCGAACCAGGATAGACCCTCCACGTCCGCGTCGGTCCGGCGGGCGAAATCTCGTCAAGTCCCTCTTCACCCCAAACAATCATACATGAACTAGTTCGTCCCGCTTTCTTGTCCAGTAAAATAATCGTCTTTGCGAATATCTGCCCCAACTCTGGCGCATTAACACCAATTACTCTGGCCGAAATCGGCGCGGGGTTTAGTAGTGGACCGAGTACATTGAAGATGGTCGGGAACCCAAGGCCCTTTCGGATCGGTCCGATTTTGCCCAAGATGGGATGATACACAGGGGCGAACAAGAAGCAGAATGGCGACTCCTTGAGGACCTGGGCGACCGTGAACGGCGTTACTGACTGTATTGATGCGCCGAGAGACATTAGAACGTCTGCTGCGCCGGACGAAGACGTCGATGCTCGGTTCCCGTGCTGGCTCGAGTTAGATACAACTCAACTAACCGAACAATAAATGAAAATGCCCCGAATACCTTGCAGATCCGTAACCCCATACCAGCAGTAACCAAACCAGCCGTAGTAGAAACATTGAACGTATTCTTTCCGTCACCGCCGGTACCAACCACGTCGATATAATCGTTGCCCGGCACATCAACCGTCAACGCAAATTCGCGCATAGCTTCCACAGCTGCCGCAATGATCTTCGGGTCCCGATCAAACCCATGAGTCCTTAACGCGGTAAGAAACGCCGCAGATTGCACCTGGGGCACGTCTGTCGTGAACATAATATGGAAACATAGTCGTAGGTCGGCCTCACTGAGAGTCGCCTTGGCCTCTGTCAGTGCCCGCAGGTATGGTGTAAGCGGGGAAACCATTTTCGGTCAAGTGCCGATTGCTTAATACAAAACAGAAAAGTAATTCTTGCCAAATCTTAAACTGCCAGTCGACCAGTTCAAGGAATTTTGTACGGATGGATCCCACGCTTAGACTATGACTATGTCTTCTTTATTGGGTGAGCCTGATTATTGGGTTAGGGCTATAAAATTGGAAGATTGCGGCAAATACCCACTATAGTCTTCTTGGCTGTCTGTCCAACAACATCGACCCAGATATTATATTAAGCTGGCATACTAATTGTGTTATACTGATTGTAAGTTAATTAGTTAAATAGTTAATACAGAAATCTCGAGCTGCTGAAATTTACTTTGATTTCGCGAACTTGTCACCTATGTTGGCCCTGCTGGGTGAGGTAGTCATGAAGGCCATAGTGTGTTGCGAGAACCACGATAATTGAAGTAAAGAGCGGCCACTACATATGAGAAAATGCGTCAAAGCAATTTTTTTCAAAAGCGTCCTTTGGAAGGAGTGATTACGCAAGTCCTGTGAGGAATGAGTCTTTATGTATGAATTGTGTAATATATTGGTATAATAGCGTGATAACTTGTACGATATATGATACTAGTATTATCTCTATTAAGAAATACCCATCATTTAGGGCTGTTACGAATATTAGTAATTGCGAATATTCGCTGCGAATAACTAACTATTCGCAAAAATTTGGGTTGCGAATAAAACTTGCGAACAACATTGCACTGTCTTGCATGTTAGTGAGGGTTAGGGGTTACAAAGACTGACTTCATCGTACTGCACTGTTACGAGATTTTTTCGAGAAAATGCAGGCGCTATTATCTAGCACAGTCGACTTAGCTGCACACCAGAATGACGTTCAGATTATTATTTCGGAGCATTCCGGATCTAGGCCGACCACCATTACGGCAGACTCCTCTGTCGAGCATATTGCGCAGTCTGCGGTCATATGCACATCTCGCCGACAATGTCTCCACAACTTCGCCGGGCCACGCGCCATTCGGGCGAAACACAGTGAAGCCACCAGATTCCCGGAAAACGTACCTAATCGACCGGTATGCGTACATTATCAGGAACCGGCCATTGATGGTGTTTGTCCAGCATAACAATTTATTGAAGAGCGATTCCCTACAGATTCGAAACCAATTGAGAAAGATCGGTGTTACATTCACGGTATTGCGGGTAAATTTGTTTAACGTGGCGTTGCGGAATAGCTCGCATCCAGATCCTGCGAGCTGGGAGGCACAGAAGATGTATAGACAGGTGAGTCATCCATTGAAGGACCTGTTGGCCGGCCCGACGGCTGTCATTTCGTTCGATGACGTCGATCCCCAGAAGCTGAAGAGTGCAGTTGAAGTTGTCGAGAAGAGCGGAGGAAGACTGATGCTTCTCGGTGCTTGGTTAGATGAGCGACTATTGGACAGAGAAGAAGTGGACGTGGTTAAGAATTTGGGCATACTGGACCATGTCCGAAGCGAGCTCTTGGGTGTCTTGGAAGTGCTGAGAGGTGCTGGATTGGCAAACACATTGAGCAGTGCATCGACGAGATTGTATTTGACACTCGAAGGTCGGAAAAAGCAGCTTTCTGGAGATGATGAAGGAGAGTCGGACTAGTACTAGTATTATACGGTGAAAGTAGACGGCTGCATCTAATTCTGTACATATAACGCGGAATAATATAGAAGGACTTTGTAGTTATAACCCACTGCATGTCGTTATTGACTACGTATTTATAAGATATGAGTGTTCAGGAGAAACTGTAGGAGAATTGTGGATATGGTGGAAGTAAGCTGAATCTCCTTCCAGCCTACACCAACATCTTAACTACCTCAGCACTCGCAGCACCAGACCACGACAGCCCGGCTTGTCCTAGCTGATAATTTGACCATTAGCATCACATATGATGGCTTCCAGCCGCTGGTTCTTGAACTTCTCGCGGTCCCTTCGATGGTATTGCCCAATTTACGGTCGCATTTCGAGGACTATTCACCCTGTTCAAGTCCAACCCGTCTCATACTCCAGCTCCAGAAGCAACTCATCATCCAGGACATTCCGCCAAAATTTCATCTCACCACGCTCGCAGTCGAATGTCTCTGTCTCTGCGATATTCTGCATAGTCGTGCCGATAATATACTACAAATGGGTGCTATCTCAAAGACGAATCGAACAAGAATCCGCAATTGCCGTTGACACTCAGTTCGCGGTTCTATTTCCCGACGAAGCATGGAAGCCTGAAACTTCAGTTGATCCGTTTATACGGACGGTCACCGTTGACGGAACCGAGTATTGGCTACTAGGCTTGGGTGTACGGACTGTCTCTTTCCTAAAATTACACGTCTATGCTGGTATGTACAGGAGCTGTCCAACCGCGCCAAGCTAACTATGGCTAATACTATATAGTTGGGATTTACGTAGCCAAAGACGATGTTCCAGAACTAATGAAAAAGGTTAAAAACATTTCCGGCGAGCTCGATGCTCGATCAGTCATTCTCGATAATAATTCCGGCATTGAGATCTTCGATGCTCTGCTGCATCAGCCCGTGCGGTTCGCTCTCCGGATCGTACCAGTTCGTAACACAGACTTTGCACATCTGCGCGACGGCTTTGTTCGGTCCGTCATGGCAAGTATCAAGTCTCATCATAGTATCGGCGACGACGTGGACGCTAGTGAGGGCACCAATCAACTACGATCACTGTTCTCTCGCAAGCTCTCAGTGCCAAAGAATGGTGAATTGATCATGGCCATGACTAAGTCCGGCGAGCTCAAGTGCATATATTCGCCAAAGAGGAAAGACGCAGAAGTTCTGGGCACCGTGACCGATAGAAATGTTGTTAATGCGCTGATGCTTCATTACCTTGCTGGTCCAAAAGCAGCCAGTGAGGAGGCGAGAATTGCATTTGCGGACTCAGTGGCTGACCTGTTGGAGGCAAAGCAATAGCCCATTGCAAGACACGAAATAGCGAAATGAAATATTTGTAAATAGATTATTAAATATATGCCATATCCCCATCTCCTCTACACAGTGTCCCTAGCAGTTATTCCAAATTGTACAGATAATTCCAATGCTTGACGGTAGCTGGGTCATAGACTTGGCTCCAACGCTATTCCTCCGGGAACGCCTCTTTGAGGAGAGCTTTCAACTGACCATTTCTCTTCAGAGTCTGAAGATCCGAGTTTCCTAGATTTGCATGAGCTCTGGACCATCATTTGAACACCGCAACCCCTAACATACCACCAACAAACTTTCCACCAATGAAGATAGCCGGCACAGTTCGCTGGGAAGTCAACTCATAGATAGCACTCTGGATAGCATCGCCAATATCTAAATATATCACCACGAGTTAGTCCTACACTCGCACAAATGGCAAGCTGATAACAACGTCATTCGTACCGATCTGGTCGAGCTCAAGGTCAGTATGCTCCACGTTCTCCTTGTCAAAGGTCTGCTTAGCTTGTCGACAGTACCTAGCGGCCAAGTTAGTAATTGTCCCAAGATGAACACCCTCTCATCAGAGGACTAATATGACGTACGGGCACCACCTACTCTGAGTTAGCATCCCACAATACTCAACTTGGACATATACTTCAAGGTAACATACGACTTGCTGAAGACCATGACGGGGTTCGCGCTCACGAGCTCCTTCACCTGGGACTGATACTTGGACGCCATTGCTTCAGCGGAATATTTTCTAGATATAGATGCAGTTGGAAAGGAACAAATCCTAGCAAAACGTTGAAAAGTAGTTGCCGACAGCTTGAATATGTCGTCGAATGAATTGCTTCAGATGCGTATGAAGCGAGGGTAGATAATATATATATGTTTGAAATGTGTATGACGAACTATCGAACCCCAAATCGCCGTAAATTGATCGCCGATTGCAGCTACTGGGTTAGGGTCGAGCTGATTAGTAACATCCCAGCCGATCCAACAACCAAATTCACGGCGCGAACGTTCGACTGCCCGTGGTCATACGGCGATAACTCGATCTTGATGTAATATATAATCAGATGGCAATTGCCCGGTTAAGGTGATGAGTCTTAACATTTGCCACTCTGAAACAGAGACGATTTCCAATCGCCTAGCCCTCTGGATCGTCTAAATTATGAATTACATTTTCTGGTCCGCGGTTCTGAGATCGTTCTACTACCTACGTACTGAATGCTCCCATATTTCCATTTTATTTTTGTAATCTAAATAAAGCAAATTTCGGCATTTTCAAATGTGCAAAACTGACATGTACAATTGGCAAACAAGTGTACTTGACCTAGACAACATGTCTATTGGCGGTAATATCTAATCAAATCCTACCAAATATTCTCATGCACGCTCTATATTCTTCCACGGCGCTTCACCCATCAATTTCAACATGAAAAGCAAGCTGGACGTCTTTGTATACATCAAGCAGAGTAGCTGCACTCCAAGCCTGAGTGGGCGATGAATCATTACACATTTCGCCATTTTTGTTCGTCAGCTCTGCAAGACCAGCCCAGGGACTCTCTTCGATCCAATCTTTATGGCCCTGAAGACGAAGATGAATCTGTTGCAACGTTTCAAGCCGCTCACTGCCAGTCGTCTTGCGAAGAAGATCAAAGTACAAAAACGCACGGAGAAAATATCCGGTACACCACGTCCACTCCGGACCTTGGTGATAGTTACGGCCCTTCGCCGTCTTGAAGTCCGTCGAATCTTCTGAGTTGACGTAGTACCTAAATATGTCAATACTCATGAAACTATTTCTTAATAAGAAATTGTATATTCACGGTCTGTAGTTAAGATCAGAGGGGTCCAGCGTACGCATACCGATTGGTCCTCGAATTGTTGTATCCGCAATAGCAATTGCAGCAAGAGCCTTCTCAGGCTCAAACAGTTCTGGAGCAACCGTCATCGCCACCGCAAAGTTTGGCCGCAACTCATAATCTTCATATTCTTTTCCGGACCTGAACAAATCTTTGTAAATTCCTCTCCTGTTCACGCATTCCTTATTAATGACGAACTGGTCATCACTAGAAGGATTCAATGGCACGTAGTAGCAACGCTCAAAGTTAGCCTGAATAAGGGCTTCCCAATCCTTAAGCTTGACAGTCTTGGTGCCACCTGCCGTCGTGACGGAGTCGTACGGGTAAATTCCTTGCTCATGGAGCCCATTAACCCATCTCAACGCGCTCTTGACCATACCAGATATCTCAATCGCAGCACCATCACGTGGAGTACCCGGATAACCCTTGTTGCCTGCACGCTCAGATTCTCCCATTTTATCCATCCAAGTCCCACAGTTCCACTGATTACCCCCAAATATGAGACCCGTCTCCCAGTCCACATCAACATCGATATTGAAGCCTTCTTCCTTCATTTGCATATCTAACTGAACACCGGCGTTATGCTCGCGGAAGTGGAGACCTTCAGCGTGACGTTGGAAGATTTCCTGAATAATGTCGAGTAGTGCCGTTGAGTAGCTATATGCGATTGGACCATCATACTCAACATACGTATCATCTAAGGGAAATCGCCGCTTAACATTTTCATGCAAAATTGCTTCTCCTTCAGGGACAAGCGTCACATAATCTTGGATATTTTGCAAAAACCACCATACCGAATCTCGAGAGTTATATCGCGGATTGCGACCCGCATCCAACAAATTGGGAATCATTCCATGCTTCAGCGTAGATGCGAATGCGAGTATATGCTCCTTGGCCTCGTCGTAACGGCCAGGGACGATCAACAACCCACGTAATGAAATGAATACATCTCGACCCCAGCAGCGCATGTAATCGCGGCTGAAGTGAGGAAGTCCGGCTGCCATACATGGAACCTGCTTCACTGGATACAACGATGTGCTGTTGACAACACCGACCATCTGAACTGAGCACAAAAGCAGACTCTGAAGGAAGTGATGCGAACTTGCAAAATCAGCGTGAAGGAGCTCAATTGCACGAGCGCGACATGCCTCGTACGCTGTTTGCAAAACAATCGCAAAGTATCGCGGAAGAAGGAATGGTGGCACCTTTCTAATTGCGCTAAACCGTGATTCAAACCATTCAACGAGCGGCTTGATATTCGGAAATTTGTCAGCATACTTGTCAAGCCGATATCGCACATAATCAAGTGCCCATTGGCCTTGACGCAAATGCTCGCATAGAGGATGTGCAAGGTCGTTGGCGGCAATAATTGTCTTGAGTGGGGACATGAATCCTTGAAGACCGGCATACACTAGTGGACCAAAGTTAGGAACGACGTATACGCCGTCATGACCGTCAGAGCAATCACGTTCCTCGCCATCGCATCGATATAACACCGTGTTAAGATCAATCAAATCTAGATTTTTGACCACATCCACAGCACCAGACACGACAAAATCGTCAACACTTTCTTCCGCGCTTGGAATCCAAGTACGAATCAGCGCAATAGATCCGGGAGGGAAATGATCAGGTAAAGTAATTTCTGTGTGACTCTGAGTCGCATCGTAGGTGACTGTTGGTGGCTCTAGATCAACAACTTCCACGGGAATACCAGTTAAAGTTCTGTCGGAGTGCTTATATTCGGCATGTTTCACTAAGCCGGACGATAGAACCGATCTGGCGAACGTTCCTTGGAGAATCACTGGCCCCACTGATCCGGTTAGAACTTGCTAAAACCAAACAAGGGCCCGGAAACCTACATCTTTGGCCAGTGTAGCCTTCGCTAAATTTTGTATGAGCAATCAGGAACCATCCCTTTCCTCTGCGTTGGTTCACTCTGTGGACAGTCACGAAATTGCCTTCATGGTGAACGTGCATCTCTTCCGCTCCATTCTTTCCAGTATATTCGTGCACGTCATTCAGTATCTTCTTGATCTCGCCAATACCGTTATCAAATGTGTATGTTCTCTTTTCGTTAACGATATCCAGCAGATGGGGGTAACATTCGTCATATCCCAGGACCGATCCTGTCGCGCAAGCACACATTGCCACCAATGCCGCATTCGGGAGGGTATCCTCGACTGTCCTCTTCTGCGCCGGTGTCTCGTTGTCGTGCGTACAATCCATAAACAGAGCATGGACCTGAGATGATCGCACAAACAGATCTGTTGACAATCGAGACTCAGTCAAACTACCAACAGGATATCCGCCATGACGGTGGACTAGTCGCGAAAGTTCAGATACCGACCACGCCTGCATAGCTTCTCGGATAAGACTGTTGATCCCCAGACGCTCGACAAAGAGTTTGTCCATATCCTCAGATCCTGTGAATAGTTCGGCCACAACATACAGATCTGAGCGAACTTTGCGCGCACAATCTAATAGATACTCGCCCACATGCAGTGGAGTAGAGTGACAGTTATCAATTCGAAAAGCGTGGAAATATTTCGCGCAGATCTCTGTATATTTTCTCATATGGTCCCACAGATATGGGGAGTCTTCCGGTGACCTTCCATATCTTAGTTTGACGCAATCACCCCAAGATATGACTTCACGACGTAGATAGGCTTTTGAGTTCGAGCTTGCAAAATCGACCATAGGATTTCCGTTCCAAATCCATCCATTATTCGCCAACCCGATGGTCTCGCCCTTAACTTGGATCCGAGTGAAATATGTGTCAGCAAGTGGCGACTTCGCACTGATCTCGCCAGCCTTTGGACCATGATCATCTAGACGAATATACTTGATGCGATTAAATAACTGCTCTAAGATCTCTTCGGCATCGTTATCGTATTCTCTATACAGCGGTAAATTAATCTCATCGATAATCTTGACCGTTTCAGACCTAACCTGCTCCTCATCCGCGTCCTTGGGAAGGATTGATTTCAAAATTCCTGCAAAGGCCAAGTCGTCAAGAGTCTTTCTAAAGCGCTCACCTAGTCGATTAAACCGTCGAGCAGCACGGTCCTTGACAAAGGTGCACAAATCATCGAACGATAGATTATCTGGCGCGGGTGTTTCCCGTGTGTCTGGGCTATAAAACGCGTCCACTACCTTCGGGGTCACCGTCTTCACATCGATAACGTAAAACTCCCACAACCTAAGCGCCCCAAGCACATGAATTTTGACACCATCCATTATCTGCAGCAAGTCATCGACGGATTTCAGATTAGTGGGCAAGCCAAGCGATCGAAGCGATCTCGAAAACGCCAGCAGAGCATCGTCAAGCTCATAAGCGGCCTGCAAGTGAGGAGCAGTCTTTACGCTGTATCCTACTTCGGGGTGGTCTCTCAGCCACGTTGAGTTATTAGCCGTATGATTCCACACAACATCTGTCATGGACAGTAGGTGATGCTTGTCCTGCATACAATCAACCAATTTGATAAGATCCTCCTCGCCGTTTTTGAAAATCTCTGGATCGAACGCGAGTTGGTTATAGATTGAGTATGGCGAGTTGCTTTCTCCTCGATACTGCAACGGCGTGAAATGAACCATGTTGTATCCTTTGCTCTTGATTTTTCCTAGTTTCTCATCCCAAGTATCTAGTGGGCCGAGCCATTTCGACACTACGGACTGAATAATCAAAGCATCCAATGGCAAACGCACATTATCAAACGCAAACCTTGGAGCGACAGTAAAATGGTAACGAGCAGAGACAGATTTGGTCGTCGACAACGGCGCGAGAAACGTGTTGACTGGCAAATATGTCAGGTAGAAGGCAAAGGCACCAGGTTTCGAAATCGTAATATCGATGTGGCAGGAGGCGTGAAATCCAGGGCAAATTCTGCCGCATCAAACATCAGCAATCAACTTCTGCATTAGACTATACCGAAATGACTGACTTGTGTGGATAGAACGTTTCTCGTTCAAACTCAGTATTGTCGCCAGGTGGAACATTGCACCACAACGTGCCGTCCCGAGAAACTAAAGATATCGACGAAACTTCGAAGCGAAGAATATAGGGCTCATAGGGAGACGGGAGAGAAATGAATGTCCCCGAGCCGACAGGGATCGGTGCCCCAACATCAGACAGAGGAAGGACATACGTCTGGAGAGCCATTGGTTACTGTGAGAATAATGTCAATTATCGTGCTAAATCTGAAATTATAGAGCAAGCCGCCTTCAGTAAGTACCTTATAGGCACGCCCCCTCGTATTGAAGGATCGACAAGAAAACTAAAACGATTTCCGCAAAGAAAAGACCAAAATCGACACTCAAAAATTATATATATAACAGTCTATAGATATAGTTCTATAAAAGCTTCTTATCTATTGTTATTCGCGGATCTGCAACTGCGGACGTCAGGTGGTATAGAACGGTGATGTGTTCGAGCGGCCCCTCTTGGCTTGCGCCCATCATCATGCCATAGCTACTTCGAGGACGGCCGGGGTTATCCGCCTCGACCCAACATTAGCGTGCGGCTCAGATGGCAGCTCGAACCTTAGCTTGCCACACGTGACCATGAAAATGGGGATTGGTTTGAGTTTCTTCGATAGTGCTCGCGATTGCAGCAAACTATAGGTGAACACTAAGCCATCTGAGAAGATGGGTAAAAATACTGATAAGCTATTTATAACACATTCGGAATGGAGCGGGCCAGATAGACACAGCAGTGCAGGTGGTATCTCTGCTCGTAAGACAGATCACTCTGCCCATGCACGACGCCTACCATTCACGTACTGTGCACTGAGTCTACAGCCTTTCGAAACTGCGGTTTGTGATGAACATGGCAATATTTTCGACAAGAAGTACGTACAAGTGAAATTTCTCGGTAGGACTAGGAGGACTAAGCGAACCACACAGGCAAATTGAGACATGGCTAGAAAGGCGCAACACGAATCCAGTAACTGGGGAGAACATAACTATGGGCGATTTAATATCACTAAATTTTCAAAAAGATGAAGAGGGACATTATGTCGATCCTGTTACGTTTAAGCCACTAACAACGAGTACGCATATTGTCGCCATTAAGACATCCGGCAACGTATTTTCGTGGGAAACAGTGGACCAGCTCAACATCAAAGCCAAAAATTGGCAGGATATCGTTACCGGAGAAAAGTTTTCAAGAAAGGAGATTATCACGTTGCAAGATCCAATGCGCGTGACAACAGATTCGGCGATAGCCAAATCCTCAGAAGGGAGAGTTACAGCTGAGACGGCACCTTTAAAACGTCCAGCTCCAGATTCCGCCACCAAGTCATCTTCGACAAAGAAAGCAGCACTGCCGTTCAATGCATCTGTGAGCACTGACGGCCGCGCAGCGATGTCGTTAACCTCCACAGCAGCAACTCCATATACCAAATCAGAGCGCCAGGTCCTGACAGACGAGGAATATTTACTCAAACCCAGGCGTGTGAAGGAGATGGGATATGTGCAAATTGGAACGAATCTCGGAAACTTGAATGTCGAGTTGAATACTGAATATGCTCCTCACTCAGTGTACAATTTCTTGAAGCTAGCAGAGAAGGGCTACTATAAGGATGTCAAGTTTCACCGAAATATCAAGCATTTCATGGTAAGCAGCGTCAGTCATTGGTTGTATGGGCAGACTTATCCATGGTGATATAGATTCAAGGTGGCGATCCAACAGGAACTGGCAGAGGTGGCCAGAGTTACTGGGGCAAGCCTTTCGAAGACGAGTTTAATTCGCCTCTTTCGCATGATGCAAGGGGTGTGCTGTCAATGGCTAACAAGGGTAAGAATACCAACACCTCACAATTGTACGTCCATGCTGTTTTTGTTCGGGCCACACTACGCGACTAATATCACTTCAGTTTTATACTCTATAGGCCGAAACCACAATTAGATAGAAAACATACAATTTTTGGCAAAGTTGTCGGCGGTATTGACGTGCTCGACAAGATGGAAAATGTACCAACAAATCCCGACGACCAGCCACTAAAGGATATTATCATAAACGATATCCTAATCATCATAGATCCTTTTAAAGAATACATGGACAAAATTAGAGCAAGTCGGGATCAAGTTTCGAAGGATAGCAGCACAGAGACTAAGACAACATTGAGGGCCAAAGAATTGGATGAAAAGATGACATGGTCCGGGAAACTGCTTAATGCGAAATCAGGAGCGGCATCAACGAAAAGGCGTGAAGTTGGAAGATACTTGTAAATACAACTTGGCAAAAGGACGACTATGTTAGGGTTACTGGGGTGGCTTGCCCGTCAAATATAATTTTATACTCTCAAATTATTCACATAGTCCAATCTATCATACTGAAAATAAAATAAAATAACTTAAAATAAAATACATTTTCCAGCCTACCCATGTTGATGACTTTTAAGGAACCATCAATGCACATACCCCGGTGTCTTTTTGTCGCAATCCAAAATTATTGAGCACAATAAAACAAAACAAAGAATATGACAAATACCCGCCCCACTCACTCCATTGGTAGAATACCAAAATTTGAAACGGAAATAGAGATTTTACAAAGTTCACAAGCGGACTTCAATGAATCATCACAAGAAGGTCGCGAACGCAGAAAGGATAGAAAGAATTGAAGCCTGGACAACATCCTCGTGGATACCGACACCCCAGCGCTTCTCTTTCCCGTCGACTCGGATCTCAATGAAAGTTGACGCACGTACGTTCGAACCCTGTCCAATAGCGTGTTCCTTGTAGTCCCAGACCTCGACTTTGACGCCGAAACCGTTCGAGAGTGCGTCAGTGAAACTGGAGATAGGGCCGTTTCCAATTCCGGAGAGCTTGATCTCGCGACCGTCAACCTCCACTGAGCCAACGAATCTGCGAGCCTGCTCGTCCACTCGGACAATATCGTATTCCTTAAGAAGAAAACCGTTCGATATGTACTCTTTTCGGAACAAGGCTTCGATCTCGGAGGCCTTAAGCTCGCGGCCCACAACTTCGGCTTCGCGCTGGACAATCTTGGAGAATGCAATCTGGAGACCACGGGGCAGATCCAAGCCGAGCTGAGTGAGAATAATCCATGCCGCACCGCCCTTTCCACTCTGAGAGTTGACACGAATTACTGCTTCGTAAGTACGGCCAATATCCTTAGGGTCGAGCGGCAAGTATGGAAGCTGCCATTTGATTTCGTCGGAGGTAGAGATTTCGCCACTATCAATTGCAGCCTTGACCAGTTCCTTGCGGTCGTTAAAGCCTTTCTTGATGGCATCCTGGTGAGATCCTGAGAAAGCCGAAACGACAAGCTGACCACCGTACGGCGTGCGCTCAGGTACGGGAATCTTGTTGCACTGCTCGACGACCTTGATGACGGACATGATATCAGAGAAGTCGACGTTAGGGCTAACACCCTGCGTATAGAGATTTAGAGCGAGAGTTACCAAGTCGACGTTACCGGTTCTCTCGCCGCTACCAAATAAGCATCCTTCCACTCGGTCCGCGCCAGCCAACTGCGCAAGCTCCGCAGCGGCAACAGCACACCCTCGGTCGTTATGAGGGTGGAGGGACACGCAAATCTTATTCCGCTCGCTAACGTTCGTGCAGAAATACTCAATCTGGTCGGCGTACACGTTAGGAGTGGCCATCTCGACAGTCGCAGGCAGGTTGAAGATGATCTTATTGTCCTCGGTAGGTCCCCAGGCAGCCTTGACTGCCTCGCAAATCCGAATAACAAACTCTGGAGAAGTGTCTGAGAACGTCTCCGGTGAGAACTCGTACTGCCACTCGGTGCCCGCAGTTGACGGGTCATCCTTGGTGAGAGATCGCACAAGCTTAGTGCAGCGTACAGCGAGTTCCACACTTTCATCCTCGCTCATGTTGAAAACAATCCTCCGGAAACACTCGGAAGTAGCGAGGTATAAGTGGACGATAGCCTTCTTGGCACCCTTGAGGGACTCAATCGTTCGACGGATCAATTCTTCTCGGCAAGGCGACAAAACTTGGATCCACACGTCATCTGGTGCCTTCGCGACAACGCTGCGAGTGAAGTCAAAGTCGATCTGCGATGCTGAAGGGAATGCAACCTCGATTTCTTTGTAACCAATCTCTATCAGCTTCGCGAAGAACAATTCCTTTTCCGCGACCGACATTGGATCTGATTACAACGCCACTTAGCATAACAGCGCCATACTTGCACAAATAGCACATTACGTACCAGGAAGAGACTGATTTCCATCCCGCAAATCAGTAGCTAACCATCTCGGCGCCTTGTCGAGAGACTTCGAGGGCCATTGCCGGTTGGGCAAGTTCATGGAAGGAAACTTCCTGTACTTAGTTGAGGGATCTTTGAGCATAGGCATTTTGAGCGACGGAGGCTACTGCACAGAAACTGAGAGAGGCGCACAAACGAGGATATTGTAAATAAGGGATATACTCTGGCCAAGAGGCGAGAAATGCTTTATAGTAAAACGTGCCGGAGTGAGTCACTAAATCAATTAGAATTGCAAAGTTTGTTCGAGGAGAGATGCGGCGACTATTTTAATATGGTTCTAGAGGTACAGGCAGAATAGTTCTAAAGTGTGGAGTTTGACGCGTGAGTTAATGAATCGTCCTGTACGCTGCTATCCAGAATAATACACTACACAAACTGAAAAATTTGCCTGCCAGGGCGAGCGGCGTTCGGCTGAGCAGGCCGGTATCGGCGCAATCGCAAATCGGCCAAAAACTTTTGGTCCAATTCAAATTTTGCTGAGCCTTCCATTGGTTTTTCTCACCGACTACCTTATCGATTTACAAATTACAATATATTTTGTCCTGTCATGATTGTAGTCGAGCACTGATAAGCAAACAGCGATTCTAATGTGCTTTTAGCAACATCTTGCGTATTTTTCGTTAGGGGCCTCTAGAATCCCCCACTGCGTCACTTTAGGGTCTGGCGCCGCGGGTCCGCCAATAACCGAGAAGCAAAACTCCATGGAGATTAAAAACAGGTTCACACAGTTGCCGAGGGCATTTAGTCTGTGACACGTGTAGTTTATATTGGCAAGTGCCTGTATTACGCTATCATCGCTGGCGCTTTGGGCGGGTCACTTACATTTAGTCATCTGAAGTACCGCTAAGATGCTTAATGTACAATCACGGTAATGTGCTACGGAACAATACGTAACGCCGACCAGAGAGTATTCAGGAATTATGGTTGGACCAGGATAGCAAGCACAATTCTAAGATGGCATGACGACAGTAATTTTGTGTTCATGCCGGCGGACTGAGGTTAGGGCTGGAAAGTAAGGAGGACGAGTTCGCGTCGCGTCAAACGCTGTTGAGGATTCCAAATGGGACAAGGTAAACACAGCGCGTCGGCCCCAATCATTCAATTAATGACAAGCGAAAGTCACAATTGCCGGTATCGACGTTGCATAGGTGCTGTTAAGTCGTAATCGAGACAGGAATAATGCCGAGAATATTACGCTGCGCTTTGCCGCAAGATGAGGGCCGGAGACCACGGACACATGAGCGATCGAGACGGCGCACGAGGGTTCAGTCTTATCGCGACTCCGAAACTGACAGTGAACGACACACGAACGAGCGGCGATATACTAAAGGCAATAAATACTACAAATTGAATGATACACTAGCCGTCAGACTCTCTGGGGCAAGTGATGCCGTACATGTGGATACGAGTTATAAGCCACTGATGTTTCACTGGATGGACGCGTGTCAGGAGAAATTTGATTATCTAAGAAGTTTCGGTTCGCGGACTTTAGTTTCTGCAAAGAAGGATAATGTTGGAAAATTGAGGTCATTAAGAGATATTACTTTGCAGATTGCTGTTGATCACTGTACTTCATTGACAGCCAATGTTCTGACGCAGGCACCGTTTCATCCAGTTGGTCTTCACATATGGCAAGAAGTAGTTCGACAGGGAAAAGATTCGCTGCGCGTGTATAAGGCTTTTCTTGAAAGCTTTCCCCGCGAGATGTCAGAATGCGCTGCCAAACTAAAGCAGCAGAACAACGAGTCACAATTGGTTCGAAGGCTTAATCTTAGTACTGGCCTTCCCGATGATCTAGCGTATCATATCGGCAACTGCATGAATTGGCTTGTATTTGTTGACATATATGAACTGACATCCGCGAAAGTTACCCGCCACGGACTGCTCTCACTACTTCACCTTCCGGCACTGGTTGGTCTAAAGTTTGCAGTACGTACAACGCGTACGAGCGATGACGTTTCCAAATATGCACCGATTTTGGACGATGGGATGCTTAAAGCTTACGCATCGGCGATGAAGCATGATGGACGGTGGCGGCTGCTACGTGTTCTAGTTATTACTGCTGGCGATGGCAGGTGCGTACCCCAGGGAATTACCAAGGAGGGCATGAGTGCGATTATGGGAGTGAAAGGTTGTCTGAGATATGTGGAATGCCACAAAGATCTTATGCCTATGCCGTTCAGGGACGGTCAGCTCGAGCGTGGACGACTTATCGGTGCAAAAGATGGACGAGCTGATGGAGGATGGATGTCTCTTCGCGCATGGCCTGTTAACAGTCCAGCCGCGCTACATTGGAAATGCTTGAAAATTATGAAAATCGTTCATGATGAAATCTCGGAATTCGATCACAAGACGGTCTTAGATATTTCGATTGCACGACCGGATACTTGGTACAAAAACTTGAAATCCAAAGTGGGCATCAACGAAAATAATTGCCGAGATTTCATTATAAATGGTTATATACTGTCAACCGACGATCGAACGATACCTTCCAGCAAGAGACTGGGCGCGATCAATAAAGAAGTGGAAATGACAAAGCGACGGAAAGGCATTGTGCCAAAGCGAAGGACAAACTCTCAGAGTTTAGAACAGATGATGGCAGACTTTTTGAGATAGCAAGAAATAAATAGCACTGTAATACTATCGAAATGGCTCCTACCATATAATAGTGTTTTGCTCAGCTACTGCCAAACAGTAAAGTGTGGTGAAACTAGAAACACATTTGTAGACTTGGCACGGCTTGACTGTGACAGCAAGAAAGCGGGGAGAAAGATTGCCACTGCCAGCCATTCTCACAAACTGATCAATTCACAGATCGGATCACACGATAAGTTTGCAAGAACAGTATGTACTAGCGGCAGTGGTTAGGGTAAATTTGCAGCGGGCGGTCTGCGAGCGGGAGCATTGATTCCCACCGGCCGCATGAGAACCGGGGGGGCAACTTCAGGACCTCACTTTCTACGTCAAGCCCCGCCTGACGAACTCGCGACAGTTTGCCGGTGTAGAGCTCACTGACGAATAATATGCGAGTCGATAGCAGCTGATAAACAAATACGACACTTCGAAACCGAACCGAAACTCCGAGAGAATTTGTTTCAGCAGGGGGTATCTATTCTGGCTTAGTTTTTTTGCACACCTAGGGCGTTGGTATTGCATCTCCAGTGTATAACAGCATATGTGGAGTCATCAGATAGAACTTGGTACATTATGGATTTCGTGGACTATCAGCTAGAGAACAAAGAACAGTTCTGGGCAGGTGAGTTATTTTTGGTGTTTACCCATTGTCGATATTTATGCACCTTAATGGAGGCTAATTGTGCGTGTGACATAGAGCTGGATGACATGACATCACGACAAATACACTCGTCCAGTTTGATTGAGTCGGCTGTGAGATCGTTTCTTCGGTTCACAGCACTATACGTGGACGAGTATCTGGTTGCAGATGAGGATCTGATGCGATGCTGCTACAAGTTCATTGATTGTCCCGTGTTCGTGAAGCACAGAGGCCATGTGCGACGGAAACTAATTACGACACTTGTCAAAGGCGCGTGCTCGTTACAGATGATGGTTATTATTGGAGTCATATTACTGCTAGACGGACGTGCGCATGTGGACACATTTGAGATGATGGAAGAGGAGCAGGCTTGCCGGTTGGTCATAGACGTGCTCTGGCATCGACGAGACGATGGCCGACGCTTACACCAGATCTTTCTGGAGTTGCTTTATGAGATGTGCCGGGTTCAGCGGTTGCAATACTCTGACTTGGAAGGTGTTTCGGATGATTTCGTGGAATACCTGTTTCATGCCATCGAACAGAATGAAGACTACGACAATGATCCTTACAGCTATTCTGTTATTCGAATTCTTCTCGTATTGAACGAACAGTATATGCTATTAGCAAATCGCGCCGTGTCCTTTGGAGAGAATTGTGACCAACTAGAAAATCGGGTGGTGTCCGTCCTGGCACGGAAGGGTCCTACCTACAAAACTTTCGGTACGAATATCATCATCCTTCTCAACCGCGAACGAGAGCCGTGTCTGCAACTTCTTATTTTGAAGATGCTGTACCAGCTTTTTACCACGCAGCCTACTTTCGAATACTTTTACACCAACGATCTGCGCGTTCTTACAGATGTTTTCATCCGAGAACTTCACGATCTTCCCGATGATTCGGAGACTCTCCGACACACATTTTTGCGGGTACTGCACCCATTACTTGCACATTCACAGCTTCGTCATTCCCATTACAAACGGGAAGAGTTGATAAAGTTGCTTAAATCGCTAGCTGGAACCAGCAGAAGTGCGCATTATCTACCGATATCGGAGACGATGGCCCGACTAGTGTCGCGTTGCATGAGAGTGCCTTGGTTGGCCGCCTACTTTACGCAAGACGAACTGAATACGCAGCAGAGGCAGAACGACTTAGGAATGTCGTTCCTGCAACCGACAGACAGCACAACATCTTCTGGTTCGACGGCTTCGTCTACGCTGTCGCTGCCAGATATGGCTGTCGCCTTGCCTCCGTCGCCCAGACGAAAGAGCCCAGATGTTAAGAGCACTCCACTAGGAAGCGAAAATGGGCTTATCGCTGGGAGGGCATGAATTATTTCTTCGCTTCTCATAAAAGATTGTTTGATCAGATCACTCGAGTCGAGGTGAGGCATATGTTTGTTAAGTTACGGCATCTATTTTCTTTGTGTCTGTACTGTTTGTGCACAGTTGGCGTTATGTCGTTTGTATTGGAAGAGCGCTTTATATTCCTATGATACTACCTAATGTTTTAAGTGAATTTTCTACTGTGTGTTTGGCGCGGCATGGTGCATTTTAGTTTTAGGGAGCCAGAATTGATCATCACGTATTCCGGTAGTTGTGTTCCTCTTTATGTCGGGTTCAGTTCTAGTTTTTTGTATTAGTGTTTATGGTTAACTTAGTTGGTTTGATACTCTTTTTGTAGTAAAGGTTTGAATAAAATTCATACAATTGTATTAATTACTGATGTGTTTCAGCATTTTACTTCTCTGCGGGAAGAAATCCGAGTATCCGTTCAATCCTTGGAAGCGCAAACAATGAAGACTCTTCCACTACAAACTCCAAGATTAAGGGTGGAGTTCTTATCGAGGTATTAATGCACTGTATTGCGATTGCCAGAACAAGATGCGGTTGGTTACTTTGCCACTCAGTTTCAATCGTCCGAGTCCGAATTCGAGTTGAAATGGGTTAATATATTTCGGGAGCAACGTTTAGGAATAGAATTCTTCGAAGTCGGCATAATTTCGAGGCCAAAGAAAATTTTTTTTTACACAAGACCTGGGTGGCCGACGGCTTTCCGCATGGCGTTGGAAACGACGGAAGTTGTGCGTCTGCGTAGAGTGTTAGCAATTTGGGAATGTTAGTGAAGACTGGCGGACGCTTGAACTGAGGAACAGCAAAGTGTATCTCGTGCACCTTGATATGAGTTTCCTGAGCATGTAAAGCAGTGATGTTTGCTGTAGGGCTGCACACGGAATAAAGATTTTTGGTACCGCGGCGGCCGCAGCCGGCACGGATATGAATTTTCGTTTCCGTATCCAGGCAACATATCGTTATCCGTATCCGTATCCATATCCAGAAGAAATGTGCTTATCCGTATCCGTATCCGTCATATCCATGGATATCCACCTAGGAATGACTAAAATATGAATGAAAGATATTACAACCATCACTAATATGAAATATACCGTTCAACTGGGCTAAAAACGCTTTCTTGAGTTATGAGTCAATAGGGCCGTCGTATAATCGTTAAGATCGATCCGGTAGGGGTGGACACGAATATCATTTTCCTCTATATATTCGTATTCGTTATTCCTATTGGCAGAAATGGCTTTATTCGTAACGTCGAAGACGAATAACAAATAATTCGTAATTTCGCCAAGACGCTAGCGCAGTGTTCACACTTTAATTTAGCCAATCATGACGCGTCAAGGAGAAACGCGTCAATGAATAACTGAACGACGCGTCTTATTCTACCAATTTTCAATCCCTTGGAGATTAATCCAATATCCTATCTTACAACAAGATGTCTGACAGCGATTGTGAGATAAGGGAGAGACCTTCTAGGTTTGCGGAGGCCCTCGTTGAGTGGCGAGAAATTAGAAAGTTGATGTTGTTGAGGGCAGTTTATACGGGTGGGCAGGCCAGGGAGGCGTGATTTCATATTGCATTTGTTTTGAAAATTTAGAATATTACGAATAATTTACTATTCTCGATCTGCCGATAATTTTGACTCTGCACCAGTATGCGATAGCGTAATCGTGACAGACAGCTATTATGTGCCCAGTATCTATAAATGCATCGGGTCGTCCACAAGAGTACTCGCTGTTAATACGTTGACGAATCTGATATGAGTACCTCGGGTAGTGTATCCTCGGGCAGAGTATCCTCGGGCAGAGTATCCTCGGGCAGTGTAGCTTCGGGCATAGTGTCCGAAGAGGATATGCCTCAGCAAATGGAGCCGGCTGATATCACAGAAAAGAAACAGACCGACGATGACAGTTGTCCTAATGGTGGAGTAGAGGCATGGTTAGTTGTCCTTGGAGCATGGTGTGCGCTGTTCGGCTCATTTGGAGTCTTCAATTGTGTCGGTATATTACAAGCGTTGGTTGAGCACCCATCAATTGTCGAGTTACTCTTTGGACAATATTTCCTGGATTTTGCGACTTACTCCTTCTTTTATCATTTCTGCGGAGTACAAATAGGTATGTAGGTTTACTCTTCTATATGGATATGCGTCCTATACTAAAGCGTTACAGGGTCCGATTTTTGATGCACACGGACTCAAGCCACTAATTATTGCTGGCTCGGTACGATTCATGTCCTCGTTGATGCTCTTCAGTCTATGCCAAGAGTATTACCAATTTTTTCTATATTTCTCAGTTCTCAATGGGATCTCGAGTTCCCTGCTATTCACACCCAGCATTGCTGCTGTAAACCACTGGTTCTATGCTCGACGTGGTCTGGTGAGCGGATTATGCTGGACTGGCGGCGGAATAGGAGGTGTAATATTTCCAATCGTCTTTCGCGCGCTCATCCCTCGAGTTGGATTTGCCTGGTCGTTCAGGATTGTTGGCTTCATATGTCTAGTCTCGTGTCTACTCTCTATACTTCTGCTTCGTACTCGGCTTCCTCCCAATAAGGTAGGTAGTGGGACTGTTGACTTCCGCGCATTCAAAGAGCGGCCCTTCGTATTCACTACTGCTGCCATATTCCTGCTCGAATGGGCTCATATGATCGCGATTACATATTTTCCATCTTTCGCTCTTTCCAAGGGCGGCGTAGGGGCGTCCTTCTCATATCAGTTTCTTGCAATCATGAATAGCGCCTCGGTTTTCGGACGGTGGGTTCCAGGATATATGGCCGACTGCTGGGGTAGATTTAACGTGATGGTCGTCACAACGAGTGCCTGTGCAATGTTCGCAATCGCGTTTTGGACTTCATCTGCGGCGATGTCCGAGGCAAACTTCCCGCTCATGATAACGTTCATGATCCTTTATGGGTTTTCAAGTGGCACAGGAGTTAGTCTGACGCCTGTGTTCGTCGCTCAGATCTGTGAAACGAAGGACTACGGCAAGAGATATGGAACGGCATATTCTTTTGCCAGCATTGCAGCGCTAACTGGTGTGCCCATTGCTGGTCAGATTCTTAAGACGCAGAATGGCAGCTATGTGGGACTTGCTGCATTTTGTGGGTCGTGCTATATTGGATCAATGATCTGCTTTGCTCTTGCCAAAGCGACTAGCACGGGCCAGAAATTTCTGGGGATTTATTGATCAATTATGGGTGATTGGATAGTCAAATTCGTGATTAATATCAAATATCGTTATTGCAATTTCCTAAGTGCTTATTGACTGCTTGTCAGTTTCGTTAGAATATGCGATGAAGGATCAACATCAACAGTACCCTAAGTAGTTATATGAAGGTACCACTTTAATATTACTGACATAAAATATAGTTCTATATTTATTAAAACAAAGTAGAGAATAGTCACGTGATTTTTTAGCTGCGCTACGGAGCGGCGATCTGTCGGTGTCATGTTGAACTGGTGGGCAAGTCCGGTCGCATATTTGTGCGTTTGTGCAGGGGCCACAGGAGCCGCATTTCATGTGGCGAGCATATGCAAGGTGCAGAAGTTAAATGTTTTGAGCAGTGTGGATCGGAATGGCACTAAGACCCAGACACAGGGGGCGTACTGCGTGTGGAATGAAGGTCGTGTACAGAGTCCTTGGCAGTACGACACCCTTGCGTTTCCTTCTTCGAGCAAGGGGAGTATGCATACGGTACATATGCACTCCGTAATATGCTGCGCTAGGTCGTGAGTAGCATCCCTGACTTTTGATTTCTGCAGCTGGTGCCACAAAGCGAGTTTGGGTCCCGTCGCAGCCAACAGTCATCCAGCCATCACCGTCGCGTCGGCATTGCGTGAACAAGATCCTTGCACATTGCCGATCACCACACCAGGCACCGAGATTTGGCCTACCAGAGAGGCAGTTATGCCAGGGGAAAAGAAGCTTGTTTGAGGGCAGTGGGTGGCTGGGCTGATGTTCAGCAAGGAGTTGTGGTCCCGCGAGGCTGGGGCATGATGGCTAGCGAAATTCCTTTCTTGTTCAGTTAGCCAGGGGTCGGTCGTCTTGCATTAGCGCTAATCCATATATGGCCGAGCGCATTGATGGTTATGCAGGGAGGAGAGTTGCTCTAGCCGCATTAGGATAAGTAATTGGGAAATGTGGCTGGAGCACAGCCGCAAGTGAAGCTTTTAGGTTGTTCGTGAGGCTGCCACAGTCCAAAGTCGTGTGGCTCAAAAGTCCACGAGGGGGGGTGTGGCTGGGCACAAGTCCAGCCAGGAGCCCGCCTCCTTGCCTGTTGCGTGCCTGTCCAATGCCTGCCACCGCCCCCTTGTCGCGCACCCTGTCGCGATCATATTCACCCTCGACTAGCCCATCGCGGCCCCTGACCATGGAAGTCAACGCCTTCAAGCATACTTAAGCCGCTGGCAGCCCTCTCTCTGCTCTCCATCATATCCCTTCCATATCGGCTAGCAACAGTAAAGTCAAGTCGCCATGCTGGACATCGACCGTGCCGCGCTCGACATATTCGTTTCCTCCCCGGTGTCGCCGCAGATGATCGCGTACCTCGTGTCAACTACGCAGACCGTAATTCGGTGCGACCCAGACACCTCTTCTGCGAATGGTTATCCCAACACCCCTCCTGCGTCGCCAACCTCGTCCGACGACCAATACTCCACTCCCGGCCGTCTGCCGTCTCTCACGACCTTCATTGCGACCCTTGTCACGCAGTCCAACGTCCAGACTCCGACGCTTATGTCCACGCTTGTCTTCCTCTCACGTCTTCGCGCTCGTCTTCCTTCCATGGCCCGTGGCCTCGCCTGTACCTGCCACAGGGTCTTCCTTGCCGCTCTCATTCTGGCCGCCAAGACCCTCAACGACTCCTCGCCAAAGAACAAGCACTGGGCAAAGTACACAGCTGGCTTGTTTGCTCTGGAGGAGGTCAATCTTATGGAAAAACAGCTCCTCTACCTCCTCGACTGGGACCTGCGGATAACCAACGACGACCTCCTTGTCCACTTTGCTCCTTTCATCGGTCCCATCAAGACCGAAGTCCGCCGACGCGAGCAGGTCTTACGCGAGCGAGAGTACTACGCCCGCAAGCAGCAGGAGGAGCAGAAGCAGCGGGAGCTCCTCTATCACCAAGTTCCCCACCATGGACACCAGCTGCAGTCTTCGCAATCGCAGTCATACTACACTACACCTCCACTGTCACCCATCTATCTCCCCCCGCATTCCCGCATGCCTGCACTCTCGACCTCATCCTCATCTTCGTCAATTGCGTCCTCTCTCTCAATCCCGGCGTCGTCTCTCATGTGCCTTCCGTCGCCCGAAGAAGAGATCGACGAAGAGGAGCTCTACATGCGATCGGTCGACGACCTGCCTTGTCAAGCCGCCACTCAGCATCAGCAGCCACCATTGAAGCGGATAATGAAAGGCAAAGCATCTGGCTTAATTGCAAAGTTCTGGGGACAACAGAGGACGACTGGAGTATTTGCTTAGTCTATCTCTTGTTACTTGTTTGTCACCTTTTTGTATAAACTTGGGGTATAAAAATTGGTTTCGGGCGTTGCTGCGGGGTTTGATATAGACTTCATTTGCTTGCATTGTAAAATATTGGTGTCGACTTTTGTTCCCGCATTTTGTATTGCATAATTAATACATTATTGATACAGGCTTAAATTAGAGGCTGAGATTATCTATCGTGCAAGCAGTTGAACCAGCATTTAGAGTTTAGACAGCACCCCCTTGTTTATGAATATTGTATAGCAACGCTGCAAGTGGCTATGCTATTGAGGCAATGGCTCGCAGCGTCGTTTACTGTGAGCGCTTCACAATCTTGTCGGATACGATCAATCAATTTGTGACGTACAAGGACCGTAATAATATATTCTAGTCCAGCTACCGGGATTATTTTATTCGTCTCGAAGATGCACTCAGTCTTTAATTGGTTGTCCCTGTTGAATTTAAGTTCCACAAAGACTGGGGTAGACATGGTGTGTTTTCATCCGTGCTCTGCTCTGCGTAGGCCGTCTGTGGATAATTCGGCGCGTCACTGTCCACTCGTTAGTCTAGTCAGTATCATGTTCTGTTCCGCGTCGTTCCGCCTGCCTTCAGATCCATCACAGACTCGGTTAGCTGTTAGAACTCTGCCGGTCGACGATTAAATACCGGGGTAATTTGTCCGGCGCTGATACAAAGCCAGGATCAGTGTCTCATCGCCGTTGCCGGTCTCGACAAGGACGATAAACTGACCGAGTGCAAATTTATCAGATTAGGCGTGATTCGATTGGCTATTGTATGCCCGTAATGCATGCTCGAACACAATTCCGTAAATATGGACTCTGAAGTGGGTCAGACACATCCTTAATATCACGTGACATTTGAGGGTGATGGCAACGGGCCTTCACTTCGAGCCAGCACGACTTTATCTGCAATTGTCACTCGATCCGAGCCAGCTTCGCGAGTTCCAGTAATAATTTTAGTGCCGTCCCCGGAAGATTTGTTGCCAAAAATTACTGCCGTGATCTGATTTGAGAGGGCGATTGCACTTTGACAATTGGGATCGCATGTGCCCGTCCAGCTACACGCAGTTTTGAGCACTTTTATTCTCGGATTCACTGTAACCGAGTTTGCCAGTATAGTTCCGTTCTACCTGCAATCGCGCGAGAAAATATGTCGGTGAATGCAGCAAACGGTCTTGCCGCTCCGGAAGGCGATGATGTGCAGCTAATCTACTACTATTATGAAGTTGCACGAGGGTTGACAGGCGGTACTGCAGACGATGTATGATTCAATACCATTATGATCGGCGGGTTACGTAGTGAGACTAATATGGTAATTTAGGCTGCAACTGCATATTCTCGGATATTGACATTTTCCGCTCCAACTGCGGACAAAAAAGCTCGCACGCTTGCGAATTCCTTCATTCCAGATTTGTTTGCAGCGTTTGCCGACCGGCAAGATTTAGCTTCACGCGCGGTGGAGAGTATGATTGATTTCTGTGAAGATGAGGATACTAAGGTACGTGTTCCGAATTCGTATTATATTTTCCAGGTCTCTGACAATATTACAGATTCGAATGGGAACAATAAAGCGCCTACCCGACATGGCAGTCCACAGTCACTCTGACAGCGACAAAGAATTGATTATTGACATTCTAATTCAATTGCTCCAAGCGCAAGTTCCAGCCGAGTTACAAATCGTCAGAAGTAGTCTTGAAAAAGCGGCCGTTCAGCTTCCGGCCGTCGCGTCCCGGCAATTATGGGCTCTGGCGTCATCAACTAAGGAGCCAGTACTGCAAGAAGTCGCCGTGTCGTGGATCACGGCTTCTGGAAAGTCGATTCTTGGATCAGCACCAGAGTTTGGTGGTGGTGGGATTGCGGCGGTCAAAAACATTACGGATGTCAAAATGCTCGGTCGACTTTTGCCAACATTGCTCTCACTCCAGTCAATGAAAGGAGGCGACGACGAAGGCAGCAAACAGCTGCTGACTGATCTGTTGGATGCGCTTGTTGCGAAGGCTCCTGAAGCCAGCTTACTGACTGACTCAGACGCAACTTCGCAGGAGTACATTGCGTTTTTACCAAAATGGGTTGTCAATATTTTAAGTGTGAGTGAGATATACGTTAGGATGAGAACCGTCCATTCTAACTTGCCTTTAGCGACATGCCTCGTCTAATTCTCTGATCAAATATCTCGCCTCGACTGCTGTTCCGGCCATTTTAAATAAAACTATCTCTGATCCCAAGGGTCAGATCCATATTCTACGTCTCAGTGTCGAAGGCTGCGCATCTGTTCCTGCCAGTACCGAGTTTGGAATTTTCATTCCCAAACTCAAAGACCTCGTCATCTTCCTCGCTCAAAATCTCGAGAACGACAAGAAATTGGCCTCGAACCCAGAGTCGTTAGAGTGCAACTGGGCGGTATTGGAGCCGGCGGTTATAGCGATTTACATTGCCATCCGACGCGCTCCATCATATCCCATCTCGACAGATTCGTCTCCGGATTTGACGCCGGCGTTGCGGGCAATATGTTCTGAGGCTCAACTAGCGATACCTAATCTACGGAGACGACTCGCTCAGCATAAGCCTGAGTCAGATGAGGCGATCAAGGCGGAAAAGACGAGACTACAGTGCAATAACGTATTAGAAGTGGCGCGCGAGATGCTGAAGTTGCCGGCGTTGCGGTCGAAGAATCCACCGCAAGTAAGGTTCTCGTGGAGACCCCGTGCGGTTGCTCCTGTACCTGCCGCTGCTGTACAGAAGAAACAAAAGGTTGGCCCTTCACAAGCGTCGGTGCCATCTCAGACCCAGCCCAACGGTAGTGGTAAAAAAGTGAATCTTAAGCGTCGTGCTAGTGAGCTTGGGAGACAGCCTAGTCCTAGGACGCCGGAGCACGTCAGTGACGGAGGTACGAGAGCCGGCAGAAGGAGAGGTGGAGCGGGAAGGAAACGGAAGTAGACTAATATCTACTTTGTATAAATTTCTTGTATTATAAGTACGTTTTGCTGTATTTCTAGTGCTGCATTTTGTGTAACATGTAATTCTCAATGCATACTTGTCTTTATTTTCGATTTTGGCGAGGCTTGTTGTAGGCGGGCATGATTCGCATGAGAAAGTCGACGTGCATCTTCATTTCCCGTATCCGCTGCTCATCACTCATATCCTCCATTGCTTGCCGCACTTCGCCTGCGTCTCCCACGGCTACGGATCCAGGCGGGATAACAACACTAACACCGATCTTCGCGCCGGCAGCTATCTTGCAATTATTCCCGATTCGCGTGCCCCTGGCTATAACGCACCCGGCTCCCAGCACACAGCAATCGCCAATCGTAACGCCAGGCGCGACTCGCACTCCAGGATCAATCTGCGTGTAGTTCCCAATCCTCACTCGCGAAGTCGGCGATAGCTCGAAATTACAACTGTCCGAAACGATTGTATAGTCGCCGATTTCTAGTAATGACGGTTCGTCGCTGTTACAGCTGCTGTGCGCCGCTGGTTGCGTGCACACTCTCACGTTCGGGTTCACCATGGAGTGGTCGCCAACCCGGAGGACTACATTTTGTGATGCATGCGACTCTTCGAGGATAACATGCTCGGATATAAACGATGTTGGTTTCGCATCTAGCATGGGACAAATAAATGTGTTGCGGACTCGGACGGTAGTTTAGCAGTTGCGTAAATAAAGTCTCGGGAGTTGGCGGAAGCGACGCGTCAGTATCTGCCCGTCTCTATGTTGCCGCTGTGAGGCATCAACCAACCATTCCCTGTAGCATAGATCACGATTGATACTTGCAAATTTAATTGTCTACATATATCGTATAGGACAAACTAATATACAAAATTAATGTTTTACACCTACAATGCCAAAACCTCCTGAATAAACGGGCTCTCCAGCAACTTCTGCTTCCACTCATCCGACGACACGAGATCTTTAAACTGCCGGATCATTTCGTCCTTATCCGTTACGTCTGACGCCTTGGTCCGCGCCCTCCATTCCTTCAACACGGACCGCAAAATCTCAGATCCCTGGGCAACTTCCGCCTTGCTGCACTTCGTAGCAGGTCCGACATCTTCCCTGCCCTCTTTGCCGGCCATGTCCTCCAACTCGCTGGCCTTGCGCTTGGCCATATTGACCACCTTTTCCGGAAATCTGACCAGCTCGGCAACATGGATACCGAACGACTGGTCGCTTACGCCTTCCTCAACTTTATATAGTAAGGTGATTTCTTTGCCATTAAGTTCCCGTCTCTGCTGATGGGCCACATGCGCAGCTCGTACGCTCTCCACATGCGCAACGACATGCAGGTTCTGCACCTGTGGGTACCGTTCAGATAGACCCGTAAGCTCGTGAAAATGCGTCGCAAACAGGCCAAAACATCTAATCTCCCGGACGATATGTTGCGAGATCGCCCAGGCGAGGCCAAACCCGTCATACGTCGACGTGCCACGACCGAGCTCGTCGATAATGATCAAGCTCTCGGAACTGGCGGATTTGAGGATCGACGCGGTCTCGAGCATCTCGGCCATGAAAGTCGACACACCTTTCAACTGAGAATCGCCGGCGCCGACCCGCGCGAGAATGCAATCAAATATGCAGAGCTCGGCTTGGTCGCACGGCACGAAGCACCCTGCCTGTGCAAGAAGCGCAATGACGCCAATTTGCCGGATGTATGTCGATTTGCCGCCCATGTTGGGACCGGTTATGATGACGAATTCTGAATCACCGCGAACGAGCGAGACGTCGTTGGGAATAAATGCCATGTCATCTTGGGCTTCCATGCATGGGTGACGGGCGGCTTTTAGAATGGTACTGCCGGTACCCCGAGGGTGCATTCTCGGACGAACATATGGGGTCGGAGCTGTACTGGAAACGTGTCCAAAGCTGACAATAACGTCCAGATGAGCAAGAATGATTGCTAGCTTCTCGAGAAGATTGCAGTAAGTGGCGACTACAGCGACGACCTCACGGACGAGCCCACTTTGCATCTTATGATATGAAGAAGAGAGATCAGTAAATTCGTTGCTGAGATCCCTAAGCTTCGGACTGGTGAAGTATATACCAGCCTTTAACGTGCCGAGCTCAGTATATCCCCGACGACCTCTTAGACATGACGCGTCCTACTATATTAGTGACATATTTTGACCAAGTACAGGGAAGATGAACTCACGACTCGAGTTAATCTCAGGCACCATCCGTAGCCGGTGTGCTGCTCCAGCTTTAGCTTCTTCTCCGGTTCCATGTTCAAGTCATCGCCAACGCGAATGTGCTCCTCTTGAATATCACTTCGTAACTGTTCGAGCTTACTATGTACTTCCTGTAGTGCATTGTCAAACTCAGGTTTGATATTGAATTCGTGATTCTCCAACGCGTCGAGATCAACAGTGGTCTCGACAAGGTCGACCAACTTCAGCAACCCATTATTGTACTCTCTAAGCTTTGACGTGTAGACTTTGTCCAACGTACTCAACCGACCTTCGTCGGCTACAGCTTCGAGAGTCGCAATCAAGTCCGGAATACGAATAACAGTCTGATAAACTCTGACGACGTCCTCCAAACCGGCCACGCCACGCTGGAACTTCTTTGACAATCTGTGCAAGTCAGGAATCGCACGCAAATGGTCCTCCTGCATGGCCTGGCGCAGTGCGACATCATCCACAAAGGCCTCAACCAACGCGTGCCGCTCGACTATTTCATCGACGTCCATCAGCGGTTGTTTTAACCACTGGGCAAGAAGCCGAGTTCCCGCCGTAGTCTTGCACCGATTTAATAGACCGAAGACGCTCATATTTTTGGCACCATCACGCGGTCCGGGCATCAAATTAAGTGCCCGGACGGCGGATGAGTCGAGTTTCATGTACTGTGAAAGATCATGCTGGTAGAGTTGGTACTGTCCAAAGTTCGTCGAGTCGCCCATCAAGCCAAGGTACTTGATCAAGCACGCTGCGGCTGCCATTGCGGTCCTGAGGCCAGCCTGAGGCAACATGGACACCGACATTTGTCCCGCCAAGAGCCGCGACAAATCCTGTTCAATGTCCCTGGTTGCGAAATCCGACGATTTCCTATCCGTAATGACGATGCCACATCGATCAGCAATTCCGCGGATCTTCTTCAGATCGAGATCTTTTTCGCCCTCATTCTGCTGGATCAGGCATTCCTTTACGCCAAGCTGAATAACAAGTGACTCAAAATTCGAAAAAAGCTCGTTGTCGACAAATTCGGAGACGCCCAATTCCCGCGCCGACGCGTCCGCGAAACACACGCCAACAATCTTCTGATCTGCCTTAGAGTGGATGCGCACGGCGATCACGATCGGACTGGTCTCGGGGCTCGTGATGAGATCCTCGACGGCCTGCAAATTGCCGGGCGAGGCCTGTTTTGCTAGCGTCCAGTTGTTACGGCCGGAGCTTGCGTAGATGTCGACTTTCAGGCCACGATTGAAGAGCGCGTCGCGGAGGAAATTGGCAAAGACCATGGCTGAGAGCGTGCAGCTCGGCAATTTGTCAGAGCCACTGGTCCCAAGGTATTTAAGCACGGTACGCGTGCGGTAGACATTGTCTGCGACATATAGCGCTTCAGGACCATGGCAGGTGTAGTAGTCGCCTCGGTGGAAGACGCGGAGGAGCGTCAAGTCTTGCCCAGATTGCGGTGTATCCAGCGAATTGAAAAAGTTAACGAATCCAACTTCATCACTCCGGTCAGAAAACGTGAGCTCTGGATTCGGCGCCATATCGACTCTGCGCGGGACTGCGATGCGCAAATGTGACGAAGGACGGGTGTCGAGCTAATGGTATAGTCAAGATCGCTTGACGCGTCAGTCCTTAAACGCGTTCCGAGTAGCGTGGTTAGGGCTGGCACTTCCGTACCCAGAATACAGTTCGCCGCAATTTTGTGTTTAGGACAGCAGTTTAGGGATGGAATGGCTCGCCTAATTTATTATGCATATGTCGCGGATAAATACTGGGGTTGCATCTATTTAATTGCCGTCTATCTTTCCGATTTCGACGTCGACAGGTAGCCAGAGTATAGAGAGGAGACAGTCGCGTCCTGCTGCGCGCAATGGAGCTATAAACCGTCCTCCCCTCCTCTTCAGCAAGGACAACAGAGGGCTTTCGACGCGTCAGATAGCGAACATCCTCGCCAATATCAAGGAGACTTTGAGGACGACCAAGGATATTCAATTGAGAGTAATTACGTTTCAGCGACGTCTGAAGTTAGTAGTGTTGGCTAATAGTTCAAAGAGTACTCCAGTCGACTCTGAGATTTTGGATGAAGACGAAGGCGAAGAGCTTGTTTTGCCCGACGCGACTGCCTGTCAAAGCGACACGGATGACGAGATAGTGCTACAGAGGACCATGATTGGCCTAAATGTATAGTGGGAGCAACAAGAGAAGAACCAGAAAAAGAAAGTAAACAATGAGAAGAGCGGGGAGCATGCGCATCCCTCTGCTTCGCGAGTATATTGACCGCACTAAGGCCACAGCAGGTGGCGATCCGTCCGGATATAGTGGATTTGTACCGCCCGCTGGAAATCGTACAGGCGTATATAACTTTATAGTCGAAGCGGGATTGCCCGATATTGAACGACGCATGTCAATGATCCCAATTATTAATGTAGCTAAAATTGATCATTCCCTCAAGGTTACAAAGCTCTGCTGCACTTTAGTGCAAAGAATGGTCAGAAGGCGTTCACAGCATTATTTACCTGTATCAGTGAATATGGAGAATATACGGATTATGAACTTGACCTCGACCAAATCACTCAGTGAGGTTCTTACCCACTGGGTTCTGGCAAAATTATTCGACAGTCCAATTTTATTCGTTAACAAATAATCGGACATTCTGCGAATAGGAATACGGAAATTTTAGTCTTGAACACCCCTATTTCTTAATTCCCTCCCATTTTGGCGTGTCGTATTTCGTATTTCCTCCGTGGTACGTCGTTCTGCTGACAGCGATTGACCCGTGAGCTAGCCTGAGAATGTGTTATGGTATTACTACTAAACAACAGATGCTGCAGCATGGACCAATTTAAGAAACAACAAAATGGTCAAAATATAAGTCTATTAAATATTCTAACGTGAACAAGCCGATGTCGAGACCATTGCGGTAGTCTCTATCACCAAGATTTCACAGTATTCAAAGCTTAGAGCGAAACCGGACCAACATTTTGCCGATTATTTAGCACGATAACGATTGTGATTTCTCTTGAAAAGCTTCTATTGACTTGGCGTAAAGTATCCGAAGCCACAGCCATGAATTCAGTGAACAGAATTAGAAGCGATGCCAGTTGAGGAATGTACTGTCATTCGAGCGAAAGAGCTTACGCAAAAGAGCTAACCAACCATTCCTCTTAGGGACTAGCGTATTTTGATCTTGATATTCATCCCCACGCCCAGAAAATCCGAGTACATACATGAGAAGATCTTACCAATTTTGGCGCTAACGCTGCATTAGCAGTCGATTCTATACTCTAAGCACTTCGGCTGGTTAAAGTGCTTCTCTCAAGGGCAGCAGTTCTGCCGGATTATCCTTATCCTATAGTGAACGGAAACTCTGACACGTCCGACCCATGCTGACGGTCCCAAGCCTGGTTAGATGCGGCTGTTCGTATGCGGAGGTGGCTGCTTGCAATTGAAGGCTAGCACCACGTAAGGATGTGCGTTATTATTGGTTATCTCCCGCTGTTACTTAAACGAGGTTGTGAATCCCATGTCAACGTCGACACGTTTTGTAACTTTTCCACATTTGTTTCGTGCCGGAATTTGCAAAGATCTTACAGAATCAATAGTCATCTAGTATGGCTCAAAAGCTCACATTGCAGAGGGTCTTTGGTCTGATCCTGCTGGCCTTTTCAATATTTGCTTCCGTAGCCAGTGGTCTTGCAACATCATTTGCATCTGTTCCCCCGACTGTCTCTAATGGATCGTCAATTATGGTAACGACTTCGTCGCAAGGTGCATTCGATGGACCTAAGCTCAGCATCGTCAACAGTACCTCGTTTGAATGGTGGTACTTCGACATCGCCAGCGAGGAAGCATCCGTCCAAATTGTGTTCTTCACCTCGACCGTGAGTGCAATCGGACATCCCGAAAGCAGCGTACCGCTTGTGACATACGTCACAATAAATGGTCTCTTTCCGAACGGGACTGCATTTGGCTATGTCGTACCTTCAATGAGTGTCTATATTGCAACAGATGGAGATGGCTCTAGCGGTTTTTTTGACGGCTTTGGCTCCTGGAAGGGAACTCCAGATATGTCCCACTACACCATTACTGTCGATGCTGAAGCTATCGGCGTCAAGGGAGCACTATACTTTCAATCGGTAAGCAGTTTCGCCTGTGGTCATGCCATGGAGGAACGAATATTTGCTGATCCATATGCCGCAGGCTGCACCGGCCCATTACCCGTTTAATTTTGCGGCAGAACGCACCGATTCCACAGAGGTTTTGGCCCCCAACTTCGGTTGGGCTAACGCTGTTCCAGACTCTGATGCACAGGCACACCTCTCCATAGGTGGAACAAAATTGCACATTGTCGGCCGTGGATACCATGACAAGAACTGGGGAGACGCACCGATGCAAGATACTACAAAGACATGGTATTGGGGTCATGCAAAAGTCGGCCCATATGCCATCGTCTGGTTTGATTACATAGCGCGCGATGGACAAGAGTATTATAGCGCATACCTCACTAAAAATGGAGTGCCTGTCAGTCTTGGCAGTTCCATGACAGTTCGCCCATATGGGCGGAATGAAACACAGACTCTGTACCCACCTAATGCGAGCTCGACCCAGCCCGACGGGTTCATCATAAATATTGATGCAGGCTATGCGGGTAAGTTTGAGTTTAGTGCCAGTAACGACGATGTTGTTCAGGCTATCGACGTATACACTCGCTGGACAGGTCAAGTCATTGGCGGACCTGTCGGCGGAGAGCAATTCTATGGACCTGGCGTCGGGCTTTGGGAATGGATGCGCTTCATATAGTTGAAGACAGAAGAACAAAGAAGCAAGATTTGAATCAGTTATTGGCTAATTATGTCGTCGGTTATAATAAAATCATGCATCGCAATTGATCCTTGCTCGATGCAGTCAAAGAAGGTGACCCCACCTACGCTAATCCGCTACAGCCGTAGAGGAGACTCCAATCGAGGCTAAACTTTGTATAATTTGTCACAGTGACTACTTCCTTACACCCAACATATCACGGTCGACAACATCCAGACCAAGTGCATCGAACGCGGACATAATCTATTACACTGATGCAGAGATGCATTCGTCAAACCAAAAACCCAAGTCGACTGCATATATAGCCGCTCCATATAAATAGCGTGGCCGGAAGTCACCTCGCGGAGCTTGAGTCGAGAGGTGGTGGACTACCTCGGAGCTGGAACGGCCCAATAATTGGGAGTAGTCCACGTTTCCGCAATACCACGAGAGCTGTTCACGATGGATTACTACGTCAACAAGGCGCTCGAGTTCTATCGAACGGTCCTGCGAAGTTCAACGAAATCACCGCCAGTCGGTATGTGTTTGCTGTACTCGCTCGTCCAGGCGACACAGGATCCACCGCTGCTGCGGGACCAATTGCTACTGATCATCGCCTATATCGGTCACGGCGCCATTGACATCGAATCAAACAGATTATAGTTTATTTCGGAGAACGGAAGTCAGAAGATGTTTTGGAGCACGATCCTCGACCCCTTTCCAGCGTCAACGGATGACTCTATTCAAAATCTGGATGTTAGCCGTGCTTGATTGTTGCAATGCTGGGTCCGCAGTTTGGGCAGGCTCGAACAGGTCCGTCCAGCTGCTCGCCAGGTGCGATGAGCGTCATACAGTTCGCTCGCGGACTGATGGTGTGACGCTTCCGCCAGGCGACGTACGCACTAAAGAATGCTGGAAACTTGTCCATCAATGTTGAGAGCCTCTTCGGTGAATTGCAACGGTCGAAGTCGCCCAAAACTCCGGATGCCGTCCACGAATCATTGGCAATGCTCGTCCTCTGGTATTTCCATTGAAACATCGATCGTCGACTCTAGGACCAGCAACGAGAAGAGCGTGTTGTTCAAGATATCGTTCACCGGATGACTCGATGATATGGCTCTAAGCGAATCCGTGCAACTTACTACGACAATTCCGCCACAATTCAAAATCACTCTTGAACAGGGGTACGAATCAGACTCCGTTGTGCTTCTCTGTCGCGCTTCCTGGACACTCGCCCGTCGCAGATCGACTCTTGACTAGGTCTTTGTCGCTTCAGTCACGGTCGATCCTTTGTGCACGGCAAGATCCAATAGATTTCGGTTCAATTTAAATGTTGTGTTATGCTGATTGGTTGCTAGACGAATATGCCGGCAAAGCCGCCAACCCGTTTGTTTGGTGAGCATGTGGAGAACCGTCAAGGGGACCGAACAGCGTGAACCCTGTCAGGATGCGCTTCAGGGGCTGCGGCTTGGTGCGGCTGTTGCGGCTGACGCCGCGTACGCATGTGTCCTTTTACGTGACCTCATGAGGGCGCCTGCTATTTGCATGTCCTTTGGTTTTGCTTGCGTATAGAATAGGACGCGGGTGGCAGAAGATAAAACGAGCGGGTTGTCCTCGCTGCTAGTCCAAGTAAGAAGTCTTGTATTCCAAAATATAGTTCTTGTGTACATCGTTCGTCCAGTCGGGTCTTAGTCCAGTCCAGCCCGGCCGCGTCGGGTATTGCCCCGTTACGAAACCTTTCCCGTACCTCACAATCATGGTGGGGAGGATTGAACGCTGAAATTTTGACGATATATCTTCTCGTATCGTGATTGAAATTTTCATCACCTTGAGAGCTACAATAAATTGCATTTACATCCAGTTACTGCCTCGCATTGTGAATACTATCTTAAGATATGCCTCGTATGTGCCAAATAAGGAGCCACTGGCATCGCAGTAATGCTGCACGAGAAAGCCGACGTTCTGGCCATGGGAGAAAGGGAGAGTTGAAGAACCACTGCGGAAATTGCGTAATGAGAACTAAAAGGTCACAGTTGTCAAACGTTGGGTCTGGTGCCGTCTAATACATGCGTCAGCAATTTCCGCTAACTCCATACATCAGTTCCGGCTCCATTTTCGATTCAATGCATAGTTCCATGAAGATCTCGTTTATTTTGCACGAGTAGCCAATATTTTGGCCCAGTTGTCACTATGCTGTACCAAGGGTGCAATGGATTTCCAGTGAGGAAGGTTTCTAGCCGTGGCCCGGGGGTCGGAGGATGTTGCAACCGTGCTGCACCGCAGCCATGGGGCGCACATCCCGTCTCACCACTTTCTGATGAGCTTGCCCATCCGCGCTCTTCTCTTACAATTTCTAATGTAAAATTTGATCTCTGGTCTTCTGTGCTATTAAATGCTTAGCCAGCTTCAATGCCGCCAACTTATGATCCAGTTCCCGACGTAAACATGCCGGAACGCACATCGTCTCCACCGCCGGCATTTTCTGCGCGGCTACCACCAGAACAGTCGTCTCCAGTTCCCAAACGGCAAGGTGACTACGAGCAACTACATGATCCCACTCGTGGTGACATCGAGGATGCCGAGAAATTCCCAATTTCGTCGACTCTCTATCCTCGCGCTCGATTTGCCATGGTGGTCTCCTACATGATGCTGCTCCTCAGCATTGTTTTTGGAGGCGCATTCTTTTTCATCGGGATCTTGTCCGACAAAATCAATGAGCCAGTGAAGCAAGTAATAAGCAATGTTCAAAATCACGTGGGTCAATCTCTGCGTTTTAACGAGACGGCCAGAGATGTCGTTTCGTTGCTCTTTACGTTCGTGGTCGCCATAGTCACCGAAACGCTTGGATTCGTTCACGGGACATGTTTGAAATGGACGCTGTTAAAGGAAGGAAGACTGGCGTTTAACTCTAATTTGCGGCTTGTTTCGCATGCGAGGCACTCGCGGCCGAACGGTTGGCTGGGTAATACGATATATATGTATGCCACAGCGGTTTCGTACGCGACGACACCGATGTTGGTTATCTATCGGAGCACCGCATCGGACACGTATCCAGAATTCACAAAAGTTGCTCCCATAGTTTTGGGAATTTCAGTTCTCGTTCAGTGCGCAATTTGTATCTGGGGTCTCGCCGTCACCCGCATACCATCCTGGAATTCCTCGCCATTAGTGGCAGCTTTTGTTGCGTCGACCAGAGACAAGTATGATATGGACCGCACAGTATTGCAGAACCGATACGGTCGCTGCATGGCACCGATTTACGAATCGAAACGGAAGCCTTCTGGCGAACTTCCAATGTCGCCAAAGACGCGACAAATATCGGCTATATTCACGCGGGCGCAAGCGGTGTGCTCAGTATTTATCTCGTATGCGATATTCGTTGGATTGTTGGCATGGTTTATCATTGTTACAGTTGTTATAAGGAAGAATGGCGGCGACGGAACATCGAAATCATTCGATTGGAATTTCTTTCCAAACGAAAATACACCCAATCTTACGATAAAATCGTTCAATTCGGCAGACTCATCAACTTCGGCCACACTGCAGACCAAGTCGTCATCGGTACTGGTCTCGATAATGCTCGCTACCTGTGTGCAGTTAGTCATTACCATCGGCAGCCACTTTGCGGAATCGCAGGTTCTTCTTTGCCGCGACGAAGACATTTGGAGAAAGGCAACGACCGAAGACGGCTGTGATCAAAGCTACAACTCCCTCGTAGCTCCATTGACCAATCTCTGGAGTTTTGTGCTCTTGTTGCTCAAGGTTTCTCTGCACTGGATTTATGGTCTCGCAGTCGATTTCAACTACACAACCCTCCGAATGAACTCGCCTCAGTTGCTTTACCTAACTTCGGTCTGGCTCATCCTGACGATCGTCACAACATACCTCAGCCTTAGGCGACCAAGAGGAAAATTACCTGCCACGTATGGCCATTTGCAGACGTTGGTGGATATCGTGGATGAGTGGGATTGGCGGTCAAATCTGTATTGGGGACATAAGGGACACTTTGTGGAGAGTAATGGGGACGTGTTTTATCATGCTGGCACGAAGAATGTGGAATTGCCACCTGTGCGAGTGGATCTGTTATACAAATGAAAATTCGGAAAGGAGTAATTGTCATAAAGGGTTATTGCGCAGTAATTAGCAGTAGACAACAGCAATTGATTGGCGGATTAGAGCAATTAGACTCTTCTTTTTTATTTTTGCAGTTAATTAGTTGTACATCGTGAATGGAATAGACTTGGAATTGATGGACCTCTTCATAAATCATCACCTTTTTCGGCCTGCAGTCACCGTCAAGGTTACTACGCAATTACGGCATAAGTGTAAAAATGGGATGGCGCACAAGCTATCGCCGTTTTATCTCATTCGCAGCGTCAGTGCTCTCGTCCTACAGGACAGCAGCAAATTGACGACCATAGTCTATTCAGTTGCATTTCATTCATTGAATTTCCCGGTCCATAATGTCTGGAGCAGCAAACAGGTATTATGGTTCAGTCTGGAGTTAATTGTGGGGCATTGAGTACGGCGGAATGTGCTAATACAGCCGTCATAGAGAGGCCGTGTTCCCTACCCGAATGACGCTCACCCTTATGAAGGGTAAGCTCAAGGGTGCTACCACCGGTCACAGTTTGTTGAAGCGCAAGTCTGAGGCTTTGACTGGTCGTTTCCGTGACATTACTCGAAGAATCGATGAGGTGCGTTTGCTATATCGGACATGTGCAGTCCATGAGCATGGGTCGCGACGCTCTCTCTTGCGCCCCGCTGCCTAGTCTGCTTGCGTGCTTGTGTTAAAGATGGCAATTGGGAACAGTTCTAATGCATGGGAAAATATAGGCCAAGCGGAAAATGGGTCGTGTGATGCAGGTCGCGGCGTTCTCGCTCGCCGAGGTCACCTATGCCACGGGCGACAGCATTGGCTACCAGGTCCAGGAATCCGTCAAGAACGCTCGTTTCCGCGTTCGTGCGAAGCAAGAGAACGTTTCCGGTGTTTATCTTCCCCAATTCGAGGCCTACTACATCGAGGAGAACAATGGTATGTCGGAGAGGGGCAAGGTCATGATGGGTTCGGATTAACATGCAATTAGATTTCAAGTTGACCGGTCTTGGAAGAGGTGGTCAGCAAGTTCAAAAGGCGAAGGAGGTTTACTCGAAAGCTGTCGAGACTTTGATCGAACTCGCGTCGCTCCAGACAGCCTTCGTCATCTTGGACGAGGTCATCAAGGTTACCAACCGTCGTGTGAACGCTATTGAGCACGTTATCATCCCGCGTACTGAGAATACCATCAAATGTGCGTCTCTAATCGTTTGCCGTATGACTTGTGTTGGTGCTGACTGATATTGGATAGATATTAACAACGAGCTGGACGAGCTAGAAAGAGAAGAATTCTACCGTCTCAAGAAGGTCCAAGATAAGAAGCAACGTGATGCTGCCGCCCGGGAGGCCGAACTTGCTGCCGAGCTGGCGGCGAAACAGGCTCTAGATGCCGAACATTTACAGGGCCCTAGCGCACTTACAGAAGCAGCCCCTGAGGACTTGACGGCGGATAAGGACGACGACATTATATTCTGAGCGCAAAACTTGGCGGCGGAGGTCTGAGTGTTTAATTGAGCGGTCATTCATAGCTTTTTGTTCTCTTAGGTTGTAGCATAATATACTAGTAGCACAGGGAAGTCGTGGAATATGTCATCATCACCAATAGAGTAAAGCGTAAAAACGAATCCCAAAATAATCCAATTATCTCTATCAGAACCGGTTCCCGAAGTAACTATATACAAATAAAAGTCTGCCATCCTAACTATCACTTGTTATCCCTGTCATTGTCGGTCTTTTCGTCAACATTGGGGCCATTGTCTGCTAGCTCATCCTCTTTCTGAAATCGCTCTTGAATATCCTTTGGAAGTTCTAAACCGACCCGACGGGCAGTGAGACGAATTCTCTCATGATCCTCCAGTGTCGCTGTCGGGTTATACTTGTCTAGCAATGCCTATCACCCAATAAGCCGTTGTCCTCTACCAGCTGCCGACATAACTTTACCTTGTATGTCCGTTGACTTCGCAAATATGTCAAAATCTCAATCGCATCTCGCGTCTTTTTCTCAGCCGCTTCACCCGAATGCTCTTCCGCAACGCTTCTAAACTGTTCCTGTGCAAAAGTCTTCAATTGCTGATGCAATTGATCCAGAGTACTATCGCTCGTGCTTTCCGACCCTGTCGCGTGGGGCGGCGGCGGAGGCGGCGGCGCGGACATGTCAAGGGTCTGTTGTAAGAGCCGGCTAACTGCCGGCGGCTGCTGCGACCGCGCCGAGGTCATCCATTCTGAAAGTTCTTGAAGGAGAGATCGATAAACTTTTGCTGGCATTATTGTCCTATTTCGCAGCGGAGCATCTAGCAAAGGAATATGGTCGTAATAACCTTTGACCGTTGCTAGTACGATTGATGGTCGCGCGCGTTAAGCCATAAACAGCAGGCTCCTTGGCGCCAGTTGAGGGTTAGGGCTATATTGACAACTGTCGCCGTTCGATTGTTTCTGTGGGAACGAAATCCTGTTAGCATTCCAGCATCGCTACAGCAAGTCAACAAATAAGCCACTTGGATTTGTTTAGTTTCGGGCCCGTTTGCACTCGTTGCCGGTCTGCAGTTCACGAGCGTAACTTGTTTGCTATACGCGAGACGTCACGTATTGCAGGCAACGCCGGCAGTCTTCTTCGACGTCGTACTGGTCCGCGATGCCGTCTCCGTCTGTGGTAGAAGGCGCTGCCGAGTCTTCGGGACCTGCGCAGAATATAACCGGACGACAGTCTGTGAGCATCGGGTCGTATTCTCTGGCGCCGACCACCAAGACAACAGTCGTCTCGACGACTACCACCACGACTACGACAACTAACTTTCCGCCTCTCGTACTGAATCCACCGCGACGGAGGAAGTTGCGGAGCGAGGTGCGATCTGACGTGGACCTGTTCCAGGACGAAGTTTTAGATCCGCTGGTATATCCGCTGGCAGATCAACCGACGCCGGCAGCATTAAGAAGTTTCTCCTTCGAATTGGGGGGGCGCGTGTCCCATTTCAGTGAGAGCGCCAACTCGTCTGAACCTCTCATCGACGTGAGTTGAATGTTATGTTAAATTTCTTAAGAGGAATGTTGTTGACATGTTGGTAGTTGCAGCAAATGCTTGTCGACGGCTACAATTCCGAACGAAGGACCCAGCGAGCCGAGTCGCGCACAATTACTACTACCACTAGAACAACATCCACATCTGATGGAGTGACAGCTTTCAAGGTCGATGAGGCGACGTCTCGAAAGAGAGCAGGTTCACCCAGCGGCGCCCAACCCTCAGGGCCCGTAGACATTAATAAGGCGGTTTCCAGAATCCACAAGCGACGAATGATGAGCAAAGACCAACTTGACATGTCAACTCCCAGTCTTGAAAACTCTCCGCGACAACAGGATGGTCTGACAGTTGAGCCCACCATACCAAATGACACAGCTCAAAATACGCCATCCATTGGCCTTGGGCTAGCCACGCCCCTTTCAGCTGCACCACGGGGGGCTGTTATCACGGCTGAGCCTGACATTTCGACGGATGAGAAGATGGAGAGTTGCTCTGCATTGTCTATCGACATACAGGCAGCACAGGCTGCCAACCCCGTTGATCCTCTGTCTCTTCCTTCTCCCTCACTTTCGCCGGTCACTGGATCACAGCGTAAGTCAAATGCGCAGGATTATTTCTCATCACAGGACGAAGACGATCGAAGCTCGGTTCCTGATGCCGTTTTGAACAGTCACGCCGTAATGATGCAGATTCCTACAATGCTTGATACTTTTGACGCGTTGCCAGAAAATGTTCAGGACTACGTCATGTATCAATTCTTGCGGCGCTGTTCCAAGAAAACGCTGTCGGTGGTTGCATCTACAGTTATCCCAGCCCTCCGATGCGACTTTATTGCGTTGCTGCCTCAGGAACTTGTCGCAAATATTCTCCAGTATCTGGACGTGAAATCTCTATGTATCGCCGCGCAAGTGTCCCGAACCTGGAAACAGGCTGTCGATGGATCATTGTACACATGGCGGAAGCTGCTAGAAACTGATGGCTTTGCACTCCAGCACGGAGAAATGGAACGCGCGATCAGAGAAGGATGGGGTATGGAAGGGTGGACCAAACCAGTACCTCCGCCTCCTAGTCCGCCAACGGATTCAATGTCTTCTCCAGAAGTAAGCATGGTCGGTGATGAAATGGAGGAGTTTATCAACCTACCGCCATCGAACAAGCGCAAGCGCGGATCAAAGAAGAAGCCGAGCGGAAAACGGAAATACTCGACCCCATCGCAAACCTCAGTTGTATTCGACGGTACCGGACAGTATGAGTCAAACTCGTCTAATACATCTCTTCCATTCCCGAACATGTACAAAGCGATATATCGCCGGCATTATCTTATTAATCGCAACTGGATGTCGCCGAAGTCGACTCCTAATCATCTGTCGTTCGCTGGACATGGCCGGAATGTTGTAACGTGTCTCCAATTCGATTCCGAAAGGATTATCACTGGCTCGGATGATCTATGTATCAATGTCTATGACACTCGTACGGGAAAGCTGCGAGCTAGACTCGATGGCCATGAAGGCGGTGTTTGGGCCCTGCAATATGTTGGAAACACGCTAGTTTCGGGCTCAACGGATCGCACTGTCCGGGTATGGGATATTGAGAAAGGTATCTGCACCCATATCTTCTATGGCCACACCTCTACCGTTCGGTGCCTTGAGATCATGCAACCTGTTCGAACAGGTACGACACCGGATGGCAAACCAATCGTGGAGCCAAGTGAGCCGATCATTGTCACTGGATCGCGCGATGCTTCTCTGCGAATTTGGAAGTTGCCTGACTTAGAAACGGATGCCGAATACCTACCGGAGACCGTTCCAGACAACGACGACGGTCCATTCTTTCTACGTGCTCTCCATGGCCATACTCACTCTGTCCGAGCTATTTCGGGTCACGGCGATCTCCTGGTGTCTGGTTCGTATGACACATTCGTACGCGTTTGGAAGATTTCAACCGGCGAATGCTTATTCAGGCTGGCTGGTCATGGTGCGAAGGTGTACTCTGTGGTGATCGATTCTAAGCGCTCGAGATGCATTTCTGGGTCAATGGACTGGCTTGTCAAGGTGTGGAGTTTAGAAACAGGCTCGTGCTTATATACGCTAGAGGGTCATACGTCTCTCGTCGGGCTTCTCGACTTGAACCAGACGTCGCTCGTCTCAGCTGCGGCGGACTCAACGCTCAGGGTTTGGGATCCGGAGACTGGAGATTTTGTCTACAAGTTGGAAGGACATACTGGCGCCATTACTTGCTTCCAGCACGATGACTATAAAGTTGTCTCAGGGAGTGACGGAACATTAAAGCTGTGGAATATCAAGACAGGGAAAGTAGTCAAGGACTTACTATCAGATCTTAATCGGGTATGGCAAGTAAGATTTGACGATCGACGATGCGTTGCTGCCGTCCAGAGAGGAGCCGACACTTTTATTGAGGTATGTGTCTCGATTATTCCGGTTATGTGACGCAAGTGCTGACTTAGGTTTAAGGTCCTAAACTTCGATTACGATCCTACTACTCGGCCACCCCCTACCTATGCCACGGGTTCTCAGATAGAACAGGTCGCTTAAAAGTCTCTGTAACATACTCGCGAAAATGTTTCTTTTTAAAAATATTACGATTGTGCATATGGCCAGTTGCCAGTAGCTATTTGTATCTGTGGCCACATAGCATTTTATACGTTTTTAGCTGGGTAAGACGTGTCGGGCGTATAATGGATGCATGCAGATGTTCATTTGCTTTTTGCTTATTACCATTGATGTACCATTTACAATCCAAATGGTGATATGCTGTTACGTCATGATAATATAACGTCGTTTATGACAATTAGATCACTATCAATAAGATTTCCATTGAAGCCTAATATTTACAGCAACATATCCTAAAGCTTTTAATCCACTGCAATGCACCCACACCAAAATCTACCAAAAACCAAAGAAGCAAAGTCATGCATGCAAAGACTATAATTCAATCGCAACTTCATCTCCGTCATCATCCTCCATTGGCTCACCGACTGAGTCGCGGACCTGTCGAATGATTCTCATGATAGCTTTTGAAGTTGGAGAGTCAGGATACTCGTCTAGAAAGCTCTCGCCATAGTCACACGCGCGACCTATTCTCGGGTCTAGAGGAACGGAGCCCAAGAATGGAATGTTCATGTCCGCCGCCAATGCCTTTCCGCCACCAGTAGTAGGCGCAAATATGAATGACTCGCCTTTGCAATTCGGGCACACGAATCCAGACATGTTCTCTACTAACCCGAGAATCTTGATACCCGCTTTCCTGCAAAAATCAATTTCCTTGCGGACGTCGAGAAGGGCCACTTCCTGCGGAGTAGTTACCAAGACGGCCCCATCCACACCCGTATCCTTCAAGTACTGATTCACGCTCAAGTGCTCGTCGCTAGTGCCTGGTGGCGTATCAACAACAAGGAAATCGAGACTGCCCCAATCAACGTCCTTCAAAAACTGCTTTATCAAGCCCGATTTTTTCGCGCCACGCCATATGATTGCGTCATCCTCATTTGGTAGCATAAATCCTATACTCATCATGCCCAAATTATCCGCAACATAGACGGGACTCCAACCCGAATTTGACATGTGAATCTGCTCGCCCTTGGCACCCATCATGGTTGGCATCGACGGGCCGCAAATATCCAAATCCATAACACCAACCTCCTTGTCTGCGTCCTGCGCAAAAGCCCACCCGAGCATCGACGTAAACGTAGATTTGCCAACTCCTCCTTTGCCTGACAGAACTAATATCTTGTGCCGCACGCCTTCCATTCGCTTGTGGATGGCTGGCAGATCCACATCCGGACCTTTCGGCGTCGACGCGCAAATAAGCTGATTAGGACATCCCTCACACGCGTCAGCTTTTCCAGCCAGCTCAGATTCGGTGCCGGGACAATGCTCTGGCTCTGGTGCTGCTAGTGTTGGGATTGTTCCAGCATTGTAAGGCTCTGTCGCCGTGGTTGTCGTAGAGGTCGCCATTTGTGGCAACAACCCTGTTCACTCAGAAAAGCAAGCTTAGAAACAATATTCTAGAAAATCAAGCCGCACAGATAAATTACAAGTAATTTTGTGTTCTCCTTTTGCAATGAGCCGAGGTAAGTCTGCAAAATGCAAGTAGAAGAGTTGAAGGCGAAAAGGCGATGAATTACAAACCAAGTTCATACGTAAGCGGGACTAAGGGCGTCCCTAACCCAATATATCACGTGCCTCGCAGGCATGTTCTAGCTCTCGGAGTTTATTACCGACTTAATAGAACTGCGAAGGACCCATGATTTTACAGTGCATAAATACCAGTGTGCAAACAATAGCCATTCCTATTACTGATTAAAAACATTAAGCCTAGAGTAATGGTACATTATTGGTAAACGAAAAAACTAAGAACGGGTTAATTAACTTAGAACAATTCCACCCCTAAACCGAAAATATACACATTAACACCGTAAAACCGGATAACGCCAACTCTTTATACGCCCAATCCGAACAATTTAGTTTAAGTACAACATAGTTCCCGAAAATCTTGAATCACTCAAAATAATCAATTGCGGCCGCACTTGTCGTCACCCCCCATTTGCCCCGCTCTCTTCCATCATGGAGCTTAACATCGAGAATGTTACTTGGCGCAGCATCTTGAGATATGATGTGGGCTTCCAAGTTCCGCTGCTTCAATAGCTCGTCCTCCTTGATCCGCTCCCTTGTTGACATCTCTTCCGTAGACATGCTGGCAAATTTCTGTGGGCTGATTTCACCACAAAGAACTCGTTCTCGGAGGTCATTTTTCTTATTCTTGAGATTCACAAGATGTGACCGCATCGATGTTTTGTATTTTGGACCAATATTCGCACCGTTCGCCTTATATATTTCTTCTTCGATAGCAGAGCTTATTTCTTTAACGTCGACATTCTGCGAGGCTGGGGACTCCCTAAGTGCGGATTCGATAGCCAATTCACACTGTCCAAATATTAGCAAACACGTTCACCAACAGCTCAAAGACGTAAGCCGGATCATGGCCGAGAAAGGGTCTAATTCTCGGGAAACCACTTATGATTCCTTTCTCAGCACAGCCACATCAAGACTCGCGGCCCAATGCACAGCCACGATCACGAGTCGCCACCAAAAACAAGGCAATGCAACTGCATTGCCGAGCAGTGAGTGACACGACGAACATAACAAATTAAATATACATACCTTCTGCCGGTTACTTTTCTCAACGGCCAGCGATACCGTAGTTTCTTCCGGTCGCAAAAGCGTAGAGCTCCGTCTCTTGCCATTCATCACTGGTCTACTGGCGCGGGCCATTTGGTAAGTATGAGATTGTACGAAGATTATGATGTTTGATTTAGAATCCGAAGATGCAAATAAAGAAAGAGTTTAAGAGAGATTATAACGAAATATGATATATTTCTTCCCAGATAGACTGGACTATTATGCAAAGTATCGACCTGACGTGATGTACCAGCTAGTATATTGCTAGCCTTTACGTGTCAAAGTCAGCGGAGCCGAACTGTCTTGCGAATACTAATATCTTCTCTTTGAAAAAGCTCTTTCTTTAAATAAGTCAGATATGCGAAGAAAGACCGCAGTGGAATAATCTGCTGCAATCTCGCAACACCAATTATCGAATCTTCAGCAGCAAATGAAAGTAATCAAAATCTTTCCAAATGCTACTTTAGACAAAATAACACAAAATCAAGAAATTCTAAATATATTGAATATTCAGAAAATCTCAAAAATATGACAGTTAAACATAAGGTAGAAGGCAAACGCCCAAAGTTAAGAGTCCTGATCTTGGGAATTCGATCGCGTGGCGACCAGACGGGGGAGAAGTTGGGGTTCTTATAGTCGAGATTTTTGACTCCTCCTACCGCTGCCCCTTGGTTGAATTGACGAATGCTCCATAATTGCACAATTTGTGCGGCTTTAAGCAGAACACCGACCTCATTGGAACTTTAATACGGGACTCGTGACTGTCGCATTCGCGCATCCAAAGCAGCTTTGCGACATGACGTCATATCCATTAAGATGCTCAAGTAGAGTTGATGGATTAGGGTAACCCTATGCACACTGTACTTCAAATGCTGCTCCTGATTCCAAGAGAGGTGTCCATATCCAGATGGCATCGAACTCAAACTCGAACTCGAATCCTAAGCACTTCTCATTCGGTGCGCACGGTCGGAATGTTGTAACGTGTCTGCAATTCGATTCCGAAAGGATTATCACTGGCTCGGATGATCTATGTATCAATGTCTATGACACTCGTACAGGAAAGCTAAGATATCGACTCCGTGGTCATGAACGCGGTGTTTGGGCCCTGCAATATGTTGGAAACACGCTAGTTTCGGGCTCAACGGATCGCACTGTCCGGGTATGGGATATTGAGAAAGGTATCTGCACCCATATCTTCTATGGCCACACCTCTACCGTTCGGTGCCTTGAGATCATTCAACCTGTTCGAACAGGTACGACACCGGATGGCAAACCAATCGTGGAGCCAAGTGAGCCGATCATTGCCACTGGCTCGCGCGATGCTTCTCTGCGAATTTGGAAGTTGCCTGACTTAGAAACGGATGCCGAATACCTACCGGAGACCGTTCCAGACAATGACGACGGTCCATTCTTTCTACGTGCTCTCCATGGCCATACTCACACTGTCCGAGTCATTTCGGGTCACGGCGATCTCCTGGTGTCTGGTTCGTATGACACATTCGTACGCGTTTGGAAGATTTCAACCGGCGAATGCTTATTCAGGCTGGCTGGTCATGGTGCGAAGGTGTACTCCGTGGTGATCGATTCTAAGCGCTCGAGATGCATTTCTGGGTCGATGGACTTGCTTGTCAAGGTGTGGAGTCTAGAAACAGGCTCGTGCTTATATACGCTAGAGGGCCATACCAATCTCGTCGGGCTACTCGGCTTGAACCAGACATCACTGGTCTCAGCTGCGGCGGACTCAACGCTCAGGGTTTGGGATCCGGAGACTGGAGATTTTATCTACAAGTTGGAAGGACATACTGCAGCCATTACTTGCTTCCAGCATGATGATGATAAAGTTATTTCAGGAAGTGATGGGTCATTAAAGCTATGGAACATCAAGAGTGGGGAATTTGTCAAGGACTTGTTGTCAGATGTTAAACGGGTATGGCAAGTAAGATTCGATGATCGACGATGCGTTGCTGCCGTCCAGAGAGGGACCGACACTTTTATTGACGTGCGTTTATGACTTTGAACTTTGTGAGGCTTGCTCATTGACATACTGAAGGTTCTGAATCTCGATCAACATCTGAATGCTCGTTCTCAAACATAGTGATCGACCACAAAAACATTCCTGTCAACACAAGATATTCAGTAAATGGCCTTGCCTTAATAATTCACGACGGTGCAATCTGTAAACTGTGAGGAGTTATTCAATTGTCACCAAGCATTTTAAGTAAATGCTGGTTCAGGGATGCGCACAGAAGTGCCTGATGTTCGCTTATTTGCTTATTGCCAGGACGTATCATTTCAATTCTGGTATTACTATGTGATTATGTGTACTAAGTGGAGTTATACGTGAACATTATCATAGAGATGTTCATAATACAATTCTCACGGTAACGCTTACAATTTTGCAATGGACTAGGGTACGCGCGGGCGTGCAGGTTGGAGACAACTTAGGGTTGCCATGCTGCAGTAGAATAACCCGACCCATAATTTCGCACAACTACAAAATTTTTCCCGGAGGTACAAGGAGTTGTGAGTTGTCAACGACAATTTGCACCCGGCATCTGATATGATCCTACTGAAACGGTAACAAGTTGCCGCTCTGCAAAGGCTAATTCTTCTATTGTCGTCCCGATCGGTTTTTGGTAAGGTACTATCTCGAGTTGTCGCGCACTAGTGGGGGGAAAGAACCGATACGCATGATTATAGACATTTCTGACCGAGGAAGTATATGCAGGACAGATAAATAATTAGGAATTCTTCGTTTATGACGTATTGTGTTCTACTCTTCCTATACGTGTGCGGACAGTTTTTCGTTACGCTGAACACGAAGACGTTGACTAACATATTGCTCAATAGGTCCTGTTCACTAGTATATGTTCTGAGCTATGACGGGATTCCATTATATCGGTAAGTGCCTCTATCTGATTAGGTTAGAGCCTGTGTTATGAGGAAATCTATCACGATATTTTCTTCGGCGACAATTCATGAGCCATTAGAAAACATGCACTACCATCTGAACAAGTCTAATAATGTCATATTCTTGCATAGAATAATCTACTAGAATGAATAACTAACGTATGGGAATTAGGTGTATCTTATAATTTTCATTGCACTGGCCGGCTAGCGTATTCTAATGTCAAGGTATGAAGACACATTGTTTGTGTTATGGTGCATGCGCCAGTCGTCGATCGTCATCAGTCCAATTCGTTTTGTGATGAAAACAATTAAAATCAGTTCTGCTTCTGAAAGAGACTGAAGACAACCAAAAATACCAAAAATCACTTCTGAGATATTCGAATTGCCGGATAAATTGAGATGACGAGATCGCTGGCGCATGACGCCTGCACCGTTCTAATTCTGGAGTTCTCGTGACTGACTTTTCAAGTGCCGTAGGCGTCCTTTCCGATTTCAGAATATCTTGTCTGTACCCGTTAGTCAGGTAATGTTTGGTCCATACTACATTGATCTATTTAGCTCTTCCTATATCCAAGCCGGGTTTGCAAAGTACTCGACGTAGACATATATTGATTCTAACAATGCCAAAGTAATGCTCTTACAAATAAACAATTTGGTGTCAACAAAGTACAATGTAAACAATCTTTTAACAGTACAAAACTATTTCTCTATATTACTATTCCATGATATCTACTCCCGGAAAACACTATCAAATATGCCGATGATTTATGTCCGCCATCAAACGCTGTATGTGCCATCTACTTTAGTTTTTCATATGCCTGCTTCGCCATTTCTTCCAATGCCTCTAGTTCACCACTGCTGGCGCACATGCTTCTGAAGATTGAATCCTTCTGCTGAAGGAGAACATGCGGGTGATCATACTCTTTAATAAGACCAGAGTCGAGAACAAGGATTTTGTCATAGTCAATAATAGACCTCAGCCGGTGAGCAACTGCACTATGTTAGCAAGACCTCATATCAGCCACAACAAATGTGAATGGCAACGTACTAGTCAATATTGTAGTCCGCGAAAACTCAGTTCGAATCGTCTCCTGTATCTGCGCGTCGGTATTGTAATCAATTGACGCTGTTGCCTCATCCAACAAAATAATCTTGGGTGACTTCAGTAATGACCGCGCAAGACACATGAGCTGTCTTTGTCCCTGTGACAAGTTACCGCCGCCTTCGGTAATAGGGCTATCAAGTCTGTAAAAGACGTTCATATCCCGCGCCTCCCGCTCTGCGACAGTAAGACCAGCGCTGGAGCTTCCACTGGCTTCTGGCTGCTCTCCAGGGATTTCATCGATCAAGTGCACATGTCGGAGCGCAGTAAAGATTTCATTGTCACTATAATTGCTGAACGGATCAAGATTAGATCTGACAGTGCCGGTAAACAACGTCGGATCCTGTGGAATAATTGTGAGGCCTTGCCTCAAATCGCGCAGGCCGATTGCGGAAATATCAATTCCGTCAATAACGATCTTGCCCGTATCCGCTTCCAAGAATCGGAAGAAAGCCGAGGCAATGGTTGATTTACCAGCTCCGGTACGGCCCACGATTCCAATCTTGGAGCAAGGCTCTACATCAAACGAAATTCCCTTGATCACTCGAGGAAGCTCCGGAGCATATCGAAGTGATAAGTCAGTGACCGAGATAGCGCCATTTGATGGCCAGTTCCGTGGTGGACGATTATCCGGAATAATGTCTGGAGCTTCTTGCTCAATCGCCAAGAACTCGTCAATACGCTCAACTGAATTCATGTTCATCTCATTCGTGGCATAAAGTAGGACAACCCAGAACATATTCTCAGTAAATGAGATAGCATACGTGAGAATCAAGCCAGCCAATCCAGAGTCGATCGAATTTCGCGACATCAAGACGAACACGCCAGCGAAGAACGACACTAGGCCACCGGACAAATCAGTACGGTAACACATCCATCTGTTGAGCGCCCACATGATCCAGTATGGACGCGAGTTCGTATCGACCTTGTGCATGCTATCTGCAATGAACCGCTGCTCATAACCGTAGGCACGAATAGTGCTGATGCCGACCAAAGTCTCTCCGAAATGCTGGTAAATCGGTGAACGAGTGACTGACTGCATTCTCTTCAGCTCACGGGACGACTGCAAGTAGAATAAGTTGATTAGGAAGAAAATGATACTGATGACAACGCCAATCAACAAGAATCCCGGAACAATCACGCTGATGACGCCAATAATAACGCAGACTGAGAGAATAGAGTGGACGAAACTCTGCTTCAGTTAGTTACAAGCAAGTAACCGCATCAATCAGTGCAACATACCAAAGCATCGACCGCAACTTCGCGGTCGATACTCTCAACATCCTTCGAGAATCGATTAATGATGCGGCCAACAGGAGTAGAATCAAAAAAGCGTGGCTTTGCGCGCATAATCGTATTGAGCAGTTTATCAAAGAGACTTTTCGAAGCGGAAAGAGATCCCAAATAGAAAAGGGCTTCTCGCAAGAACGACAGAACGATGTAAACAATTGCGATCAAACCGTAGACAGCAAGGTAGTACTCAGGTCCTTTTGCGCTATCCTGAATATGGTCCACATACTCGGCAGTACTGAAATACGAGGTAGGCTCGCCAACATGTATCAACGGTCCGACCACATTGCGAACGCCAGCTTCTGGAGCATACTCAAATAGACCGGATGCCGACGATGTAAAATTGTTCCCCACAGTCGTAATAGCTGCAGCGGAAGCGACAGACATGCTCTTCATGCTAATCAGACTTTCAACAGACGAGATGGCCGCCGACCAAACTCTAACCCACCAGTTCTGAGAAATCGCAGCGGCCTGATGCAATACGAAAGCTACGAAAACAAGAGTCCAGTATCTGCTCTTGCCCATGGACTTGATGTAGGAAACGTAAACTCCAAGCTTAACCATACCAACCTGTTGAAGCTCCTCGTTCGCCTTTTTCTTGGGCTTCTGCGTAACTTCCTTAGAATCCTGCTGTTCAGTAGGTGGCGGTGCCGCGACTTGAATCGCGTCCTTATCAGCGACATTGACGGCAGACGGTACGCGAGAGACTTCACGAGAGTTTTGGATACTGTTGATCAGCAACTCATCTGAACCGAGAATGCCAGAAGCAACGATATCGGCCGGCACACCTTGTGCGACAATGCGACCATTCTCGAGGACAACAACATGGTCGGCAAGTGTGAGCGTGAGCGCGACATTGTGGGAGACCAAGATGCAGGTTCTATCCTTCATGAGCGGACCAGTTATGCAGTTCTCGTAGAGGTAAAGCGCCGTGTGGGAGTCAACAGCAGACAAACAGTCATCGAGGATGAGATGCCGGGCAGTAGAGTAGAGAGCACGGGCCAAAGAAATACGCTGCTTTTGTCCTCCGGAGAGTGAAATACCCTTCTCACCCACCAAGGTCTGATCGCCGGCCTCAAGAATTTGGAAGTCGCGGAGAAGTGCACAGAGCTGGACGACCTGCTTATATCGAGCCTCGTTGTACTTGTTGCCGAACAGAATGTTCTCCCGAATAGTGTCGTTAAGGAGCCATGGTTGCTGAGCACAGTACGCAACAGATTCAACCAAGCCCGTGGTCTTGTTCTGAGCAGGCTGCTCCAATAAGCTCGATCCGGGTAGAAAGACTTTGCCCTTCAGGATATTCATCTCTCCCAAAAGAGCCATAAGAAGAGAAGATTTTCCTGCACCAGTAGGTCCAACAATGACCGACAACTTGCCGGGTTCAAACGTAATATCAACGTTCTGGAGTTTGAAGTCGAAGTTCGTTTGCCCAGCTCCCCATGCGAATGAGGCGTCTCGAAAGCCAATAAGTGGATCACCATGCGACCGACGTGTCTTGCTCAGTTGAATATACTTTTGAGTTTCTTCCTCGTCCAAAAATTTTTGCACACGCTCAACCGAAGTACGGGCTTCAATGACATTTGTAATCATCTCAGCCAGGCGATCCATAGGCGTGCGCATCAGGTTGAACAACGATAGCGAGCTGAATGCAACTGAAGCTGTAAGCTCCTTCTTCGCGATCATGGTGTAGAAACCAAATGTAATGAACGTGATGATCGTCGGGAAGCCAAACCACACCATAGCAGCGAAAGCGAGAATCAGGAAGCGCTTGCGAAGCGTCTTAATTTCCTCATTACGCACTTCTTGAAGTTGATCCCTGAATCTGTCTTCCCAAGCAAAGAACTTGATGATCTTGATACTCTGCAAAATTTCGTTGGTCTTTTGGATACGTCTATCCGTGATACTGAGAAGTTCCTTCTGAATTTTGCCGAAAGTTCTTGAGAACTTGTAATTTATAGGCAGTAGTGTAAGCATGCCCAAGCTTCCAGCAATCGCACTGGGTCCAAGAGTCTGGTAAAGCAAAACCATCGAGATGAAAATCATCATCGTTCCCTTGATCAATGGGTTCAATCTGGCAAGGACTTCTGCAATCGAGAAGGCATCGACAGCCATCAAATTAATGACGCGACCGAGATCAATCGTCTCATCTTCAATCTTTTCTTTCTTCTTGCCCGCATTGTTACCTTCCTTAGCGTCTTCCTTAGCTTTAAGCTTTGCCTTTGCAGCCGCAGCCTCTGCGCTGTCTGGAACATTCACCGCAACCTTACGCTTTAGAGCCTTTGAATACAACTCAGCCACAATAACGGCTCTCGTGCGAACGCAAACCTCACGGAAAGTCCATAATGCCTGAGCAGAACATGTCGCATTCACAAAGGCAAACGCCAGTAGCAAGAAAACATACAGCCATGCCATATGATTAGGCTCCCGAGAGGGATCTTCAAGGTGGCGCAAAATCTGACGTACAAGAATTGTTGGCGTAAAGGTGAAGATGGCATACATCACTGAGAAGCAGAATCCATAGATCAAACGGAAACGAAAGTACTTAATTAGGCCGTATAGCATTGTTCCCCCGTTCTTCGCAAGACGATAGCCCGGCATGAGGAGCGCAGAACGGCAATCATCTTTCAAGTCCCATACGTCGTCCATTGTCAGCGGACGAGAATATCCCAACTTGAGGAGTTTGTCGGCCCACGAGAACGTGATGGTTTCCCAGATCGAAACGTAGGGAACTGGATTAGGCTTGAGACCGTCAACTGTCTCAAGATAGGCAGGACGATCATGGAGGGGGGAAAGCACCCCGAGAACAACAAGAACGCTGTAACTCAAGAAGTCGAACGTGCACAAGTAGGTGACGAACTGCCGCGAAGAATGCACAAGCGCCGACCGGAAGTTTACAATCGAGATTAGCCATACAAACGCGTAAAACAAAGCGACATGGACTCTTAAGTATGGTGAATTATATCTCACTGACGGTGATAGTCGCATTGTCGATAGTGCAAGGATATAGGCCTAAACCGAGGTTAGAAACAATTATCTAATCCACCAGCACAGCATGTAACCTTACAGAAAGAATCGATGATGCAATAGAAAAATGAACCAACTGGACGCGCTCCGAGTAGTACGGCGGATACTCAACCAAGATGATACCTCCCAATGTGAGAACATGAACCACTGTCAAGGCAATTGCAACGACCTGCTCCAATACTGATCGTAATCGTCTAGCAGGAGTAGCATTGAGGACCAATGTCGGACTCCGGTCAGCGCTCCCATTCGCCGACGTGTTATTGGTGGCCGCCACTCGAGTACGAGGGGCAATATCGAGCGCGTCATCTTCCACGTCGCGATCATGGGCATTTTCAACGATTTCGTCGTACTCAGCACCCGCGTCAGTTGTACGCAATCTGTATATCGGGTCCAGATTTTCTTCATCCGAGTCATCAATTGGGCTCGCATCTGTCGGAAGCTGAGTATATCCTTTGTTGAACCACCGGCGCCGGAGAAATCCAGGAAGTCGCACAGTGCTTGAAAGGATAAGATGCACGACCGAGACCAGCACTATCAATATAGGGAGCCAAAAGTGAAAATATCTTTAGCCAGTCAGTTCTTGTCTATTCCTCGCTTGAGCTAAACGCAGAGACAACCCTCTTTACTCCTTGCTGAAGCAAATGCGTCCTCCCCAACATGTCATTCAGCAAAAAGCACTTACCTCTCTCTCACGCATGTATTAAAGTCATCCACGTCCCACGAAGGAGACGGACAAAACAGTTGAACCATTTGCCTATATTAAAGGTTTGGAAACTGGTGAATGCGCGGTATACTATATATTCTCCCGTTTCGACATTGACTTTACCAATTCACGCGGATGAAGGTCCAATCTCCAAATTCCAATAGTAGGAAAGTCTTAGAGATATTCCCAATTGACAGAAACAGCAAAAAGAATGAGAATGTCCACAGGGACGCCAACAAATCTTTACGCGGAGAAAATGGAGATAAGTTGTCCCGGGAGTATTTCGCCACACACCCTAACCCAATCACACATCGTACTTGCGAGGCTCGGAATGTTGCGCCGCTTCTAAGGTGCAAGCTGTGGTGGCAAAATAGCGCTGGGAGATAGCCAAGATAATTCGGGCTGGCCGAACCACGTAAAGCTAAAAATCACTGGTGCCCGGGACCGATGGCGCAAAAGCAAATTGTTGGCACTTGCGCTGGTGCCCGCGCGAAACCGAATGCGGAAACGCGCATTCCCTGTTTGGCTTCTCAAACGACCTCTAGCTGGTGGGACATCCGAAAAGCATGCTTCCGTGTTCTTATCAACACCCAACTTCCACGAGCAGCACCTGAGTGGCCGTTAGTTCCAGTTATATTTGTAGGAACATCAGAATTGGACTACCTATCGATGTGGATACATTAGAAATGATTTCTAGCTCCCAAGTGAAGAGATATCCCCAAGGGTAAAAACTCGGCTGGCCTGCGGGATATCCGTCAGCTACTGCCACACTTCGTTTGAGGCGTATCGATGCGCACAGTTTAGGAATCTAATCATGCAGCTCTTCAAACCCCAGTTTGGTTAGCTAGGGAATAAGAACTGCACCCGCCACGGGAGAGACGTGATACTGGTCATTGTTGCAATAGACAACATATATATGTGGGCAATTTGCGCATGAAACAAAAAGTTCGTTATCTGTTCAGACTCATACAATGGCGCTGCCGCTGGAATATTCAGAAGCTGATTATTCTTATCACATTGTACCCTAACCCAATGAAGCATGAGGCTCAGCTCCGAATATCTGCGTCGACTGCGCTTGTCGGAATCTCTCTCGTTGAAGAGATACCCGCTAGCGTGTATTAGTTGCCGTAGTGAAACTGGCACTAGATGGCTAATATACAACTATAAATTATAGTACAAGTCGCCATATCGCTGTGATTCAGCTAGTAATCCATATCTAGCTCAATTTCACCATCTCCAAATCCACCAGCCAATATATCGTTTTCCTCATTCTCAGTACCTGGTATCATTCCAGACGATTCAAACGACGGTGCTGCCAGTTTTTCCAATACCGCAGCTGACTTTGGTGGAGTCTCCTGTGGTTTACTCTTCGCAACAGTCTGGGCCGCGATAAAATTGACGTCTGTATTATACTGAGCCTGGACTGACCGCTTAATTCGCAGCATTTCTTTAAACGTCTCTTCACTACCGTTGAGAACCTCAAACTCGTGCCATTTCTCCCAGTACCGAGGATGTATCCTCGGGTCTGCAAATTGACTTCCGTGCACCCAAACAGCGCGTGCGCGATCGATCTCTCCTAGTTTCTCTTCCATTTCTGCAAAGTCAATAGAAAGCTCGCGGCAGTCTCTATCTGGCAGCAACTCAAGAGCACGCTCGTAGATAGTCCGGGTCGCAGGCAATCCGTAAGTGGCCGCAGTCTTCTTAATGAAGAACCGATACATTTCCGCACGATCTTTATCTGACACTGCCTTTGTTGCTCTGTCATAGACCTGCATCGCATTGCGTGCGAGTCCTCTAGTCTCTTCTAACTCGCCATACAAAAGATATAGCGGTTTCGCGAACTCTGGTGGACATTTATCAACTGCTTGCTCGAACAAATCTCTCAGTCGTTCGAGGTTCAATTTCCGCTCCATCGCCTTTGTGAGATATAAATTCCACAATTCAAACGCAACTGGGTAACTGAAGTGCTCCACGCCACGTTCATATACTTTGAACGACTCCTCGAAGTATTTGTTCTCTTCTAACAAGTTCGCGTAGTTCACAATAGTCAGCGGAGTGGCGATCTTGAGCTCGAAAATCCGGTCGTAAATTTTGCGCGTCTCGTCCAAAGTGCCCACTGATTCCACTAAGTCCACATAAAATGACCATAACTTCATACTTTTATGGAGCCGTTGCTGTGGAGTCAGATTCTCATCGAAGAAGTCAATGTTGGATCGCTGTGGCCCGCTGGTAGCTTTGGCAATAATGTCAACTGCCCGATCAAAATTCTCATTTCGCAACTCCATATCCGCCCATTCAATGTACAAGTCCGCTAACTCATTGGCAGACTTGAATGGAACCTTGACGCCTCGTTCGAAAATAATCCGCGCTTGCCGAAGATCCTCAGCATGCTCGTAAAACTTCGCAAAATTTGTCCACAACTTGTAGAGCTGCCCAACAGGCGCCTTCTTCGGTTTGATCGTTGCAATGGCGTCCGTGTATGTCTTGACGACCTGCTCTGCATTGCTTCCCCACAGTCCAATTCGCTTTTCCCATTCAACGACGTTATTTGGATTTTGTCGTAACAGAACGTCGTTAACTAGAAATGGCCGTCTGTCCATCAGCTGTTCGAATTTCATCATCCGAATATCCAACTCCGCATCCTTCTCGTCATCGATCTGTCCTTCACGCTGGGCGGTCGCTTCCATCAAACTCGAAATAACAGACTCCTCGAACTCAGCGTAGCTGTCGAAAATGAGCGTGAAATCTCTCACCGTCATAACGGTGGTGACACCTTCCTCGAACGCATCTCTAGCGCCTTCAAAGTCGCCAATCGCAATCTTATACATTGCCAGATTAACCCACAGCTTCCCCCGCTGATCCGAAAATTTGTCGATGCCAGACCGGATAATCTTCTCTGTATCAATCCTATTTCGAGCCGCGCCTCCCTGACGTTTGAAATGATCACGGATGTCGCGGGCATAGTGTACGAGCAAATCTGTCAACTCAGTCCAAATTTGAAATTGGCTCTTTCCGTTCTTTGAAATAAATTTAGCGGTGTTGAGAATTGCGATATATTGCTGTGCCGCCTCGGCGTGGTAATCGAGTTTCATGAGGAGGTCGACGTAGTCCTCTCTGTCCTGAGGTTTATATTGCAGGTACCGTTTATAAACACATACTGCCGTACGCCCTTTGACTGATTTTGCAAAATCGAGGTAAAGTGGCCATATTCTGTCATGCTGAGTAATTGGGAGCGCACGGAGTGCTCGATCGAACGCTCGCCGTGTTTCTGTCACTCGACACTGCTTCATAACAAATTGCAAATAATCAATCCATAATCGCGGCATCTAAAACGTCCATTAGAAAACGCAATCATCGTTATAACCGAAACCAATTCTTACTTTACTCAGCATCATCAAAGCACGTTCGAAGCACTCGTTGACCTTGACAAACTCATCTTCGAACTTCGCCGGGTTGATCTCGTCCAAATACTTCACCCGCAGGTCAAGATACATTTTCCATACCTTGTACGATCGTCCCAAGTCTCTGCATGCCCGCTCAAAAACAAAAACTCGTTCATGAATTGGAGATTCGAGTTTATGCTCGATGTACCTAATCCATGGCGCAAGCATATATGGGTGCCGCAACACATCTTGCTCATAAGGTATATCTGCCTCAGAAATGAGGTACAAATCAAGTTTTTTTGAGCTCGAGTTGTCGATAGAGGGCATTCTCGTAGTGGTGAAAGGTCAAATAAGGAGATCCAGCTTTGGACTGACAATGGCAATTATCATAATGTTTGGTGGTTGCGATAAAATTGTGATGCGCGTTATGACACCCTAGACAGGCGTCGGTGGATTAGGGGGCATCTTACCAGTGGACGCAGCTGTGTGTCGTCAGGCAACATAGTAACGTCTGGCCAAAGATCAGTTTGTTGACGGCCAGCTCGCTACCGAGCACAAGCTTACTTCGTTTCTTCAAATCGAACTCGTCGACAAAGGCTGCCGCACTAGGGAGAAGCGTTACGTTGTTAATGCCGTGAAGGTTCATGTGGCTGCTATTACGGATACCAGGAAGCAGCTGGTCGGCCCTTCACCTCAAGCCTCGTACCACAAATGTGCAGGCAATACTAAATTCATATTCTATGAAACAGTTACCAGCAAAATTGAGAGCTCTATGCTGATCGCGGCGAGGTTCTATATTTGATGGTTATAACACAGAACGCTGAAGAGAGCCCTAGCAGCGCATCTGTTCATTAATAGCTGCTAATACAGATTTCGAATTGCATTTGGTGTCTTTGATTGTGGCTTATTACGTAGACTAGATCGAAAGCGCGTTTGCCTGGCGGAGCTGGCTATTATTTTGGCCGCTGACGGACTAGTTGTACAATAATGTGTTCATTGATCGCGGTCAAAAATATCCACTCATAACATCCACAGGTAAAATGATATTATATCAGATTTCCGTCCGCTATTGATGGATCTACAATCAAAAGTGAGGAGCTAAGGCAGTCTCAGACACGGAATAACTGCCGTAATATACATATAAGATCATGAATACATAATGTCTAACATCAAATGAAACAAAGTACACAGCGGCTAAAGATGTCCAAAGAAGTAAATATAACAATAAATACTACATTAAATATAGGATGCCTTACTATGCAGAAGAAAAGACAGTTTACTTACGACTGAGGAACCCAAGATACTATGGACTAATTAAAATAAAAACTTGCAAAACAAATTCTATAACCCAAACAATCGTAGAACACTAGTAATCAAAACATTTAGATAACCAGGCCCGCCTGGCCCCAACCCCCGCACCGAAACCCCCCACCGGATGCCGAGCCAAACTTCGATACATAACAAATATGCTCACAACATGTACTTGAACTTTTGAGCCTGTTTCTTAGCGACAAGCTTGGCACCGTTCTTGAGAATAGTGTCGACAGTTCCCTCGTCGTCCAGGATCTCAATGTTGAAGCCGTGCTCTTCCCGAAGCTGACGGGCCTCTGCAACAGTGATAACTTCGTAACGAGAGACATCCTCGTCACCAGCCTCATCTTCGTCGTCATCGTACTCATCCTCGTCTTCATCAGCCATGCTAGGAACGGCAGGAGACGAATACTCGTCATCAATAAGTCTATATCGCTCCTCCTTGTAGCTCTCTGCATTAAGTCTTGCCAAATGCCGTCTCAACATGATCGCCAGAACAGCGACAATAAACATGGCGAGACTGCAAATGATCATTCCCCGCTCGTAGTATGGGGCGTCGGACTCCGGGTACAATCTCGTGCCTATAAGAGGACCGCATTGGCCGATTGTGTTGAGCATCACCATACCGGTTCCTTTACCAGACTCAGACGACTGGTTGTTGATAGTCCACGCGATCACCACTGTCACGACCGAGAAGAAACCGGACGCCACGAAGAATATGGCACAATATCGAGTCATAGTATCGCGCGACAGGGCGAGGACCAGGTAGCCAGCGGCCGAGATCGACGAGTGGAAGATGATAAATTCCGCACGAGACTTCTTCTTATCGGATATGTACGTCGTGAGCAAGACTACGACATAAGCGACGAGATAAGGAGGTGCGGAGAGACCTTGCGCAGTGATCGACTCGTAGCCCATACTACACCCCGTTAGCGAAGCCCATCCGAAACTAAACAGACCAGACTCACTCTCTGAGAATAAGTGGCAGGAACACAGGCATAGAAGCAAACGCAATATTGGCAAGGAAAAACATAGCCTGGCCCACATTAGCGCGATCTTCACAGACTCTTGCCAGTCAACCAATACATACCGCCGTGACGTAAACCTTGGGATCCTGCAAAACCTCCAGGGCCTCCTCCCATTTAAATCCGTGCGAGTTAGAATGGTTAACCTGCTCACCTTCAACTTCAACTCGTCGTCTATATCTCGAGCGAACGATGATCTTGTCCTTCAAGTCTAAGAAGTATGCCGTCGATGGCCTGTCCGGAAGATAATTCCATGCAATACACGCCATGAACATGCACGGGATACCCTCAACAAACAACAACACACGCCACGAGTCAATCGGAGTATGGTCCGCGACGCTAGTAATGAAATACGCAACCGTGCCCGCGAAGGCAGTCGACAGTGGGGCTGCGGACATGAAGATGCCGGTTCGGAAACCCATTTCCTTACGCAGATAGAAGAAGGACAAGTACATCGGCACACCTGGTCCAAAGCTAGCCTCGCCGACACCAAGCAAGAAGCGAAGAATGAAGAGCGACCAGTAATTGAATGTGACGGATTGCAGAGAGGCGACCAATCCCCAGCCGAACAAACACATTGTGACATAAATATGCGCAGGGACAACATTCCACAAAAACCCGATCCATTCAAAAGAAATGTACGAAATATAGAATGCTGTCAATAGCCAGTCAAACTGATTCGAAGAGAGATTGAAGCTCTCCTGCAGTCCCGCGATACGAGCGTTGCCAATGTTCGACCGGTCAAGGAAGGCCAACACGAACAACGTGGTGATAAGCGGCATCAAATACCGGTCAATTTTCCTCCGTAGCACTTTCTCTTCATCCTTCGTGAACCGGAGCAAAATCCTTTTGTGCGAACCGTCAGCTGGGGCAGTGTCAGCCACTGTTGCCGTCCCGATCATCGTATCACCTGGCATATTGTCGACGGTGAATTACGAAACGGTGTCAGGAAAACGAGTATGAACCACAAATTACAAAAATTGAAATCTAATTGCAAAATATGCCGGGCAGCGACCAACAGACAGCCAAATTCAAGAGAATGGTGGCCAGCGGGAATTCTGGCTGGTGTGGGCAGAGGACCCGGCCGAAGACTTAGAGGGGAAGATAAAGCCGGTGGTGAACAGCAGAGTTGAACTATTCTGGAGAGGACATGACCGTAGCAGTGTTATCGATTCCGCCTCCAGTTGCTAAATATATGAGGTTAGGGTTCTTAGCCGCGTCCCCATAACAAATTTTTCAGTGGCAAGGAATTAAGCACGGAGGTTATCATGTGCCAGCGATCTGTGGATCGCAACCAGAATAAAGTTTGAACGAGGGTCTAACGGCACACTAGCGTGCAGATCTGTCACTTTGATTTTACTGGCACTAGAGAATTTGATGAGACCAAGCGGAACGCAAACGGACCTTTTGTTTACGAGTTGCCACCATAGCTAGTTTTGGCCTGCGACGGTCGTAGACATCAAAGCGCTATAGAGTGTTGGTTCTGGTATTCTGAGAACCACGATAAATGAGTTAGAAGGAGAGCGGTACATCCGCCGGACAGCCGACACTGGGCCGGCTCCGGAGCTTGTGCGTCCGGGGCTCTCGAAATTACGGAGTGCCTGCGTATTCAGGAGCATCCCGTGCACCGATAACGGACAATATAACTTGTGTGAAGCTATGGCCAGCACAATGTAGCCCATATGAGGGAGAGTCAGTAATGAGCGCCGAGACTTATAGTCCTTAGGGAATCCGTCATATTCTTTTCATCGCCAAGCTTTCCGGTGCCAAATCCAATTCTGTTAGAGTACGCTGCTTCCGTTACTGGTCCAACGCTGCCGTTGGCCAGTTCTGCAGGCGTGTGTTTTCCGAGCAAGTAATCCGAGCGTTATGTTGAGATTAAGGGTCCAGTGGTGTCAATATTGATTTTACACTCCTCCGGAAAGCCAGGTAAACTAGCAGGGACAATTCATTCATTGGTGTGTAACGGGCCGACGCGTGAACTATATGCCATATTTTCCAAGCACATTGACTTCACAATGTAGCGGCACGCAGTTGTCACGTGGCCAAGTATGTGACACCCACCCTTGCCGATCACGTGAAAGGTTAATGACTAAACAATCCCGTAATTTTGGTTTCGTAACTTAACTAGCACAAATATTGTTTGCGCACTGCCTCCTGCGGCGTATAATGCTGGTAGTCTGGAAAATAACACGTCGGGCAATCGTACCGTGTAAGACCAATCACGATCGCAAATCAAGAAAATATCTGCTTATTAACTCTTAGATATTGGATGCCAATGGTCCCACTGAATCACTGACCGAGGGACTGGCTTGCGACTGCATGTGACACATTAGCCCTAAACCATGATTGACTCGGTTTTTTCAACAGCACAACGGGCCATAAATAGATAGCGTCCAGCCTATTCGGCTGCGAGACAACTTGCTACTTCCCCTTTTTACTTAAGAAAGGTGTACATTTCGCTCTCACATTGTTAACTGATTCGGAAATGGACGCGTGCAAGATCGACAACCGCGTGGAACAGCACCACGCCCAGATCAACAACTAACAAAAGTCCTTCGCCTGTGAGTGATCGATCAGATGAGCACCAGGGAAAGTATTTTAAGCTCGCGTGTTCGCCGGAATCTACTTCATCGACAACGGATATGTCGAGCGCGATGTCAGTTGCGCTCTCAAAGGACAAGTCGCCAGGACCAGACGAGAACTGGATCTCGGAGTTTGACAAGGCGCTCAACCTTTTGAAGAGCAATGCGCCGGAGTAGTGGTTGGATATTCAGATGCCGTATTCCCAGTATTTGAAATTAGAGGAAAGCTGGTCTAAGATAAAGTCCGACACCTGTTCAGAGGATAAGAGGTATTATCCTACAAGACGCGTTTGTTTCCAGATACTTGCTGATGATTTCGACATTGTAGCTACCCACGCTTGTCATACAATAGTGTCACTGAGACAGTGACTGTGGTGACGGTACCAAGAGACCTGCATGAAGTTGCGGCTTCTGAGCTTAGACGGCAAATCATGAACGGTATTGTGGAACACCTCTCTCATCACAGCCCCGAAAGCTTGGGTAGAATTGTGGATGCTGGATCTAGCGATGTACGAGGATCTGGCGGTGGCTATGAGCATAGCGTGAAACAGGCAGACGGACTATTCCAATATAGAGGCGACGGTGCCGATCCTGCGACGGTCGCATTTGAGGTTGGGTTCAGTCAGAACTATGATTCCCTTCTCGGTAACAAGGACGTGTGGATCCAAGGCTGTCATGCTAAAGCCTGTGTATTGATATGCCTTAATGAGTCTCCACGATTTCGTTATCCTAGTGGCCCCTTTGAGGATATCGGAGACGTTGGAGCAGAAAAGCAAGCTATGAATCGGCATGCCAATGCAACTGTACCCTTGAACGGCTCATACTTCCCACAGATCCGCTACAGCGATCACGTTTGGGCCGGAGGTATGACAGAAGCATTCATTGAAGTCTGGCGAGCCGACGGCCATGAGAAATTCGTGAGTGATAGAATATTGCATCATATTGTGGAGGCTAGCTGCTCACAGAAATGTTATTGTAGCCGCTGATAGAAGACAGGAGGCCCCATCACAATCTTACCACAACACTTGGCCTTCATGTGAGTGATTTTTTCGAGGATGATGCGTGGCAAGCCCTGGGAATCGAGGATTTAAACATCCCTTTTGATGGCACTCTCTACTTAACTCTGCTTGAGAGCGGAATGGTTACAATGGCTCAAGGCAGGTTTGCAGATTTCATCACAACGCAATAATTCTGTAATTTTAGCGTTGTCCTTCTCATTGCTTTGTTGCTCTGTTCTCCTTGTCGCTTTGTTGCTCTGATTTTATCGTTGCTTTGGGCGTTGTTCTCTTTTTTTACTTTATAACATACGTACAATCAAAACTGGGGGTACTACGTAGGATCATCCTTGAGCTTGACAGCGTGAAAATATCAGGAGCCGTGACTAATCACTATTACAAATACCAAACGAACTGCGCAAGTGATCTTACCCGACGGAGAGGAAGAATCCTAATTTGTGGGTTAGAAGCATGTCATCTAGTTCACAAGTTGGCCAAACATATTGATGTCATGTTATAGTTTACTTCGAATTGAATTATCTGTCTACTCCGGACTTTGATCCGGTACAGATTCGCACTAATTGCATCACTCTTCGAATAATGCGAACGTAGGATCAGAAAGCGGGTAACATTGGATGATGGCTCCACTAGAAAATGTTTTCGTTCCGGATCTGTGTTATCCAACCTGGATTGTGTTAATGTAGGATCAATTAAGACGTCGCATTTGAGGCCTACTGTTGGTTCTATGGGCTAGCCTAAATTGACGTTCCTGACCTGCCATATCGGAGTAGATTAGACTGTATAGAAAATACTGTTCTAGCTGAAACACCACATTCTTCCCCAATTGCTTCAGGTCTCCAACCTAGCAGGAGATAACGTAGTATTTGCGACCGCTGATCGACAGTCAGGCCATTGCCGGGGTGGTGGAAGCGGGCCTCAGGAGGATACCTCGTGGTCTCCGACCTAGGCCAGTATATTAGTTTCTTATTCTAAAATGTACTAATATTATGGCCGCTCCGAATATTCGCAGGATGTCCGCGCAACGAATAAAATTGCGAATATTATTCGCCGAAATTCGTTATTCGCATATTTATTCGCAACCCCTGAAACCTTAAAGTGCTCATAGTTTATTACGGTTCCAACACAAGAAGAGGCAAAGGCATTAAGGCACAAAACAACAAGCGAATGAAAGGCGGAGGCATAACCTGAAAGGAGGCATAAACTGCAAAACGAAAGATGCAAACCACGAAACGCAGGACTGACGCACTGTAATATGTACCTGGTAAAAGCAACCTCTCACTAGATAGCAAGAAAAGTGCGAGCTCGCTATCAATTTACTCCTTACATCACATTGAGTGGGTGACCTCGAGGTCGTATCCTTTCGGGATTCTGAACCCAAATTCGATGATCCACCGGCTCTAGATCTCCGTGCTCAAGGTACCACTGCGACATGAAGTGTTCGGGCTCCAGAGAATAGCCATCGGCAAGGATAGGCTGAATTGTATGAGCACACGGCATTCCCATTGTTCTAGTGAAGACACCTGTACAAGGACGGAGAGCGGTTGTTGCAGTTAGGTTGAATTGCTTCATATGAGCCAGCAGCTTGTCTAGTGCGTATGGAGATATAATTCCGTTACAAGCAGCAAAGAGTTGCCGACTATGACGATGCTGACGGGTATTCTTTGCGCGTTCCACCTCCACGCTATATTCATGATATTGGTCTTTGAAGATCAAGCTGAATGTATCCACAACAATTCGTGACGGTGACTCGTTGCGCGAGTTGCAGCTACGGATGTCCTCTCAGCGGAAACTTGACATGCGGTCAGTTACTTCGTATTTGAATGCATCTACGGGCTCAACTTTTCGGTGCCCAAGTTAGAGTCGCTGTCATAGCCTTCCTGCGTCTTGCTCTGATTAGAGTTGTCCAGAGACGCTCTCGCGTGAGAATGCTCTGTCACAAAGCTGACCTCCTGCAGCGCACTGGGGCGGAATGGAGTGCTCACAGACCAACGTTGAGGTGATAGACGATCTACATGAGTTGCCACAGTGAGGTGTAAGCTGTAATCGCGGCCTCATTGTGGCTTTGCCTAGGAAACTAGTTAGTTGGTTTTGGTGGAAATACATATAGGCGACTCTTTCCCATCCCCGGCTCGTGGAATAACATTAATCCACACTTACGACCTGGTCACCCCCAATCGCCTACTTTATTTGTTCACGCTAGGGCTGCTCCGAATTCGAATATTCGCAGTAATCGGCATTATTCGTATTCGTTATTCGCAAGTCCCAACCGCTGGCAAATCCTGAGCAGTGCGAATAATATTCGTAATTTATTCGGCGACTAACGAATATTATTCGCCGAATATTCGCATCTAATCACGTGCTCAGGGGATTAGGGCTGTGTCGGATGCGGATATCCGCCTAATTTGACCGTATCCGCCATCCGCCATCCGCCATCGCGAGTTTGGCGGATTTACATCCGCCATCCGTCATCCTCCATTACAAGTTTGTCGGATCCTCATCCGCCGTCTTGTCGAATAAATCCGCCTTCCTATCCGCCTTGATCGGATAAATCTAAAATGATTACACTAGCCTAATTAGGTTAGAGGATTTCCTTTGATAATTTAGCGCCAAACGTTACCTGGAAATCAAAATTTCACCCGTTTTCGTTGATACGACTCTCCCACCTTAAGTAAATAATAAAATAGTCAGGATTACAAGACAATGTACTTGTCAGCAAACGCGTGCGGCATCGACGATCTGCATTCTGTAAGCGCGTCGACGACAATATGCAATGTTCTGCCTGAGAATTAATCCATTTTTTTCAAATCTCGAATACAAACCTCGAAATCCATAGCTAACTCATTCGGACATTGCGATATAATATATCCTCGCGGAACTCTAACCGTTTCGAGAATATACACTTCTCAGCTACATCACAGTGAACCTTGGACCTGACCTTAAATACTCCACATCGATCTTTCCTAATTAGGAAATTATCCGCCTTATCCGCCATCCGCCGGCGGATACGGCGGATAAATATCCGCCAATTTGGGACCTGGCGGATATTTATTCGACATCCATATCCGCCAACTTTAAATGCGGCGGATATTTATTCTAGGCGGATAATTTGGCGGATAGAATCCGCCATATCCGCCCATCCGTCACAGCCCTACAGGGGATGCCCCCTAATAAATTTAATTTACAGTTTCAAGAGCCAATATGGCCCCTTACAGCCTTCCAGCTCAATGTGATGTAAAGAGTAAATTGATAGCGAGCTGCGCACTTTTCTTGCTCTGTGACCTAGTGAGAGCTTGCTTTTACCAGGTACATAGGGGTGGATACGTCGTCCAATAATGCTTCCACGCCGTCTTACCCGATAACTTCAGAAAAGTCTGAGGAGCAACTACGACAATGGCAGTAACTAATACACTCAAGGTACGAGCGCCGCACGCGCAAGACGGAAGTCCGGTCCCGGCCCCCAGGCGCCGAGAGGACAGGACTTGCTTCAATTCTTTCTAAGCAACAAAAAATATACTGTTCCATGTTTGCTAAATAAAGTATGGACAATTCATACCAGGCTCATCCAGAGATCAATGCAGATCGATCGATAACCAAACATGTTTCCAGAACTGTCGTCATACCCTGCTCAATAAGCGTACAAAACAACTGTCTCCGGCGCCGTCCTTCTGATGCGCTCATTATCCCTCTTAAGTCCGACCTTTGTGAACCATGTGGCGGCGATGACAGCAACGGAGAAGGCTGCAGAGGAACTCATGCCAATGACATACCTTGGGGCATCGCTGCTGGGCCACAGATATGCTGTGTAGACGGACGAAACGTTACTCAACATGTTAATCAGTGCCATCGAAACCGCTTTCTTTTCAGGCGTCTGCCCGAGCGTGGACGCAGCCCATCCCAGGCAAATGTCGTTCACTGCTGAGCTGAACGACACGAAGATGACCATGCCGACGTATCTGACAGCGATATTGGTTGTAGCTGCCGCCATCACGAAGCCGACGACGTCCAGGAAGGTACCGATTATCATATGCCATGTTCGCTCATTTCGTTTTCCAGAAGACCATGACATGGCGGCTCCAACGAAACAAGCGACAACATATGGCGGGCAAGTCAGAGCTAAAGTAACTGTAGTGTTGAATCCGAGCGTCTTGATAACGCTTGGAAAGAAGTTTTTGAAGCTCTCAGCTGAAATCTGCATGTTCATATTGAAGCAGAAAAGCCACATGCGGTAGTCTTTAGCGGCTGCCTTTAGGCCGTTCCAAACGCTGGTGGTGCCAGCATGCTCGGTGGTGTCCCGCATAATCCGCTCGTGTGCGAGTTGACGCTCGTCTTCGGTGAGCCACCATGTTGTGAGTGGCGTGTTCGGCAGAGTCACGAGGCTGAGCAAGCCAATGCCAAACGAAACAACACCTGTGATGATAAAAAGCCAGCGCCAGCCGGCGAGGCCGTGGACGCCGTCGAGAGTGGCGAAAATTGCGGCGGCAAACAATCCGCAAAACGCGTTGGCCGCGATGTTGCCGGTGTAGAAAAGTGCGATCCGGAGAGAGATCTCTTTCTTTGTGTAAAAGATTGAAAGCAAATACAGAGCGCCAGGATAGAACTAGGAGGCGTCAGTACTACTATCGTACAAATGTGCAGCAGAGTAGAACCTACGGGAGCCTCGACGAAGCCTAAGAAAAATCGGGTGAGCAACAAGCCTTTGTAATCCTTAACGATGGCCATCATTCCTGAAACAACGGACCAGGTGACGGTGAAGCCGGCCATGTATAGCGACGGTTTGACGCGGGTGAGAATCATATTGGATGGGAGTTGGCCGATAAGGTATCCGCAGAACAGGATCGAGATAGCGGTATTGTACTGATTGCCATGCAAGTTAAGGTCCTGCGTGAGCGTGTTCAGCTTGCCATTGGTGATTGCATTTCGGTCCTTGACGATATTAGCATGCTCTACATCAGAAGTCGCACAAATGGACGTGCCATGTAGTTGCAGAAGTACATGACCCAAAGGGTGGGAATAATAATCATATCCAGCTTTCGGACAAGTTTTATCTCCCTTGGATCTGTCTTTTCGCTAACGCCAGAGTAGTCGGCCTTTCGGACGACGTTCTGTCCGTTGTCTCCTCCATACTCGACAAGTTCGAGATCGACCTTCTCGTCCTCAATTCTGACTTGTGTTTGTTCGTCCGTGTTGCCCATGATAGATGCAAACTATTGGCAGGTCTTACCAGTCTACGTTGGTTTCACTGCGGAATCCGGGGAAGCATACGGGAGTATTTATAGCCAGGCCCGGGCGTTGGAGCACCGCGGGCGATACTGCTCAAGTATGTTCAAGGTCATCGTGATTCGTGACTTTTGCAATTAAGCGCGTTAGCGGGGAAGAACAGTCCAACTGTGGGGAAGGCTTCTGCAGCCGCAACAGAACTAAAACACTGGTAAAGATGGCGCTAATGCCAAGCCACGGGTGGCCAGTGTGCATCTGTTGTCGGGATATGTAGCGAGCGCTGCCGGTGGTTCGCCCGCGTGGGGCATCACAATGCACGACGCTAGATGCAGGGCCGCGAATGCGCTAGGCTCTGCTGGGTTGCTGGTGGGGAGATAGCAAGACCGTGGATCAGTCAGATAGACGCTAGAGTGCCCCCATTGAGTTCCCTGAATTTGTATAAATGCTCTCGGTAACAGTAGCACGCAGTTAGATAGTTGGACGGCAAAAGCTCAGTAATAACAAAAGTCAAACAAGCGCCTCCCGCCCGTCGATAAAGCCTTCAAAGATGTATGACCATGCCAGGCTAAGGTTTGACAAAGCCCGCATATTTATCGAGCCTGTACATTGCCGCGAGCTAAGATGTCCCATCGAGCCACCTGTAGCGGGAGCTGTGAGGAATCACCGTCATTGCTCGTACGATAAAGGAACCATACAGCGTAGAATTATTCACCAGCAAGACCCCCGCGAGACCAAACTTCAACGTCATCAGACACATCCCGCACCATCCCGCAACCAATTTTTAAGTTTAATAAGTTGCGCTTATCTCGCTTAGCGCGTCCATGTTTACTTCAAATGGTCAAGCACTTTTGTGTCATATTATCCCATCACCGTCGCACGGCAATGTGCGCATTTACATTGTCCAGCATCTTCGCCTTCTTCAAAAATTTCGTATAGCTGGAAGATGTGATAATAGTGATGGTAAAGCAGTTTGGCAACGTGAGGAGTGAGGTTAAACATGATGTTTGGAGATTTAGACGGCTGTGATGATCCAAATTTTCGCGTTTGCAGAGACAAGGATGTCCCATCCCACTTATCCCACGGCTCTGCTATTCCCCACATCGTTACTCCCCGCATTCAACTAATTAACGTTGATCACTAAGGCCTTGACAGCTCCGCATCTATGGCACGGCATGCACTATGTGATCCTTTTCTTATTAATAACTTCCAACGTATACGAGTTTCTTAGGGCGTCCGCTTCAACCATTGGACAGGTGCTTCTTCGAGAGACGGAAGGCAAATAAAACTCATACCTCTTTATCTTCTGCTTTCTAGATTAGTACTATTGGACGTATACAAGTCTTAAATCCGCACAATAAGGATTCACGAGTTTGACCTGTTCTGCTATGCAGACCCGAGATGGACCAAATGGACACTATGATAACGCGTCGTAAACGCATTGACTACTTCGCTCTCAATCATGGAAGCAATGAAGAAGCAACATGTCCTATCATATATCATATATCCTATCTCCTATCTAGCAAAACTCTATATGCTAACAGCAATGGGCACGGAAATTGGGGACTTACGCTTGGAAGAAGTTTTTAAAGCTCTCAGCTGAAATCTGCATGTTCATATTGAAGCAGAAAAGTCACATGCGTGATCCGATAGTCTTTAACGGCTTGCTTTAGACCGTTCCAAACGCTAGTGGAGCCAACATGCTCGGTGGTGTCCCGCTTAATCATCCGCTCGTTTGCGAGTTGACGCTCGTCTTCGGTGAGTCACCATGTTGTGAGTGGCGTCTTCGGTAGAGTCACGAGACTGAGTAAGCCAATTCCAAACGAGACAATATCCTGTGATGAACGCCGTCGAGAGTGGCGAAAATTGCGGCGGCAAACAATCTGCAAAACGTGTTGGCCGCGATGTTGCCAGTGTAGAAAAGTGCGATCCGGAGAAAGATCTCTTTCTTGTGTAAAAGATTGAAAGCAAATACAGAGTGCCAGGATAGAACTACGAGGCATCAACATTACCATCGTACGAATGTGAAGCAGAGTATAACCTACGGGACCAGGTGACGGTGAAGCCGGCCATGTATAGCGATGGTTTGACGCGGGTGAGAACCATATTGGACGGGAGTTGGCCGATAAGATATCTGCAGAACAGGATCGAGATAGTGGTATTGTACTGATTGCCATGCAAGTTAAGGTCCTGCGTGAGAGTGTCCAGCTCGTCATTGGTGATCGCATTTCGGCCCTTGACGATATTAGCACGCTCTACATCAGAGGTGGCGTGAGTTTTGTTTGTATGTGGCAAGACTTTCGCGAGACTCGGTAAGCAGAGTTTAAGTTGCCTTTAAACCTTACGGTTAAATTTTACGTTAAAACTAGTATAAACCCCAACCCCAGCACTGTTTTAGAATCGCACGACGACTTCACTCAGTGCTCTCCGTCATACTATTTCTGATATTGCAGTAACCTTGTAAGGGCATAATTTGGACGCCAAATCCGATATAATTATTTCTGGATGCCGATAACGCGGCGAGATGTCTTGACAGCTTCCAGACGAGCTTTATACGATGATGCAATTTCCCAGACCAGCTTGTAACGCGGGCCGGGCTAGGCAGGGCCAGGTTAGCCATAGTAGTCGATTGTGAGCTATGTTCAGAGCATCACTCCTGTCAAGACGCTAACCCTTTTTGGTCATATCATGACAATCACACGATGAATCATGAACCATAATATTCCATGGGCACGTCACAAATTCAAACTGGAATCCGCAGTCTTGTACACGCTAAATCCTAGTTTGATTGAGGGATGGTATACTATTATGTAGCTGTTATCTGCTTCACAGTAATATCGATGCGGGCCAAGGTGCAGAATTTTAAGTTCAGGCATGCATGTCCACCTTTATAATTGGTTCTCGACTGTTGCTTGTTAGGGGTGTGACATGACACTTCGAATGCCGAATTATCCCAACGATTTTAACAGTTGGCCATTTAATTAAGGCGTCAACCAATCGCCAATCTTTTCAGGTCCTAGACAGAAATCTCCATTGACTGGAAAGAATGGCTGTTAGCCTTTGGGGAACAGCAGGCTACATTGCGCTCATGGCTACTCTGCATTTTGTCATAGTTGTTCTTCCTAGTGGACTATGTCAGCGGCATCTTAAATCGTCTGAAAGCTTCGTCAATAGGCCTTACAATACTGAATCTCTTTCAGATGCGCTGAGTGCTACGTATAAAGTTTTGATAGAAAGTGACGGCCTTCTCTCCTCATATTCATATCAGAATTCACTGCATTATCAATCTGTCGCTATCGCCACTCCAAATCCCCATCATAAAACATTGCTGCCCTATATCACTGTACTATTCATGGCTGGACAAGCTATGGGGTTATTGGGCCTAGTTACGAGCGACGCCGAAGATGTTAACAGCTTCCGAATGGGGTTCTTTTCACATAATATGTTTGTGCATGGGGTTCATTATTAAGGGCTCTTTCAAAGAGGATGATGCTGGATGTGCTACTGTCTATTTCAATGCTACGGAGACGAACTTGGTGACATCTTCGGACTTCGCGGTATTTGCTTCATCGGAAAGGACGGAGATTCCCATCAAATGGTCCGCTGAAACGTTGTTTCTGGTTGTATTGGGACTATTTGCTTGGAGCGCTATGCTGTCAAATATCGCAACTCACAAGGGAGGAATAGGCGGCCGCAAGAAGTCTATGTGTGATTTGTTCTTGATATTTGGGGTATGCATTGCAATATTATGTTGTAGTCATATTGCAATTCTCGTGCAAATAGTCAAGACGAGAAGACGCACCGTCCCCAGCATCGAGGTGCAGCTTGCGCAGGCAGCTTAGTGACAAGGATGTCGAGAGCGCCGATATTTTAAAACTCGATGTCGGAAAGGTTATCAGAAAGTATGCGAACGACGTAGCGAAGGAGTTCGCAAGTAACGGCAAAAAATGGATGGCTGACTCAGGTGTGTATTACGATTTTGCAATTACCGGGGAACACGGCGTTCTTGTATATGGCAGGATGAGAGCCAGTGGAATTTCAGCCAATGCTTGAACAGTAAGCTTGGTATTAGATTGGGATAAATGGGTTTAAATTTTTGTCAATTACTTAAGACTATCGTAGGATCGTAGGACCTTGGAGTTCCGGCGGTTGTCACCAGTCGCTTAAGGCGGAATCCATAGCGATAGTGGACTTTAATCCGCTGAGAATGATGCACCGTATACCGGTGCTGAGGTCATGATATACACAATGTACAACAATGTAATGTTATTGTCCATGTTGATATTTAATGCAGTAATATACATTCTTTTAGAGGAATCAAGATAACGTTTATGGATACATTTTGTATTCTGATATTGACGCGATCACAATATTGTGACTGTGCAAATTGGGTAGGCTCGGCAGTACAATGCCCACTCAATCATTTCTTTCCGCTTCTGCTGTCACTCGGGTGATTCTTGAGTATCGGGGGAGTGAATTCGACTCCCATCGCTGGTTTGATAAGGCTTTCTGACGGTTCTTAGTCTCCATTAGGGTTAGCGGCTACTGCGGTGCAAATTAATTGCCCAACGCTTGTTATTTAGAGCACGGGCACCCATTATTGGACTTGTACTCAATAAGAGAAGACTGCCATTGCGCTGGGTTCGATTTGCCCACATATCGCGACCCTATAGAGCCATTCGCTACCGAAGTCGCCAATATTTTACATGTCCTAGCTTCAAATATACCTTCAGAGACTGAAAATAATGGCAGTTGTATACGAGTATTCCAAGTCAATTTCGTAGTTTGTAGACCTTTTCATAGCGTGTCCTGTGGGCATTTTGTTACTCGGCTGACTGACTTGGAAATGTTTCCTCAAAAACCCAGGTAAGGGTACCGTACCGACCTGGCCCTGATAAACACTGAGAATAGAAACATTTTGAAGGTGGCAGCTTGTTCAGCGCCGCGCGATCGGATTTACATTCCTCCCAGCAGTTCGTCAACCGGGAATTTCCCTAATTTCAGATTACGCTCCCTGGTGAACGAACGCCTACCGTGGGCTCACAGCTCCTTTTTTTCTGTACTCGTCTTGCCATTCAGCTGTACATGACATGTGCGAACCGAGAATAAGCGATTTTCGACGCGACCGATATATCTCGATTACGCGCCTCCTCTTCGTTTATCAATTGACATTATCGCTACACCTATACGCGATCAGCATACATCATTATTTGCATAGCCGACATGCGTTTTTTAGTACAGCTACTAGTTCTGCTAGTGGTTTTTTGATGGGGTTTGCTCGAGGACAACGTAGGGAGCATGCAGCCGTTTGAGCCGTAACGACCGGCACCGGCGCGACCAGTTTATTTCTGAAGATATTTCAAATGTTAACATCGCGTAGTAGGTGTTTTGCCGGATACCACGTCAACCACTTCCGCGCCAACTAGCACCCCAACGACGTGGATTTGGGCCACTGTACAACGGTGAGCGGTGTATTGACAACCAGTCCCATCCGCCAAAAATGCCTCCGGCCGTGTGGTATAACCTGAAATTGTCGCCGTCACCTACAAAAACAACGCGCCCTGAGAGCGTGCGACCTCGCGTGTAGAACGATTGCGATGCTCAGTGCGGTCTGAAACCGGCGCAGATACCGGAAATAGAAGCCGCCGCATACCAATACTGTTCCTGTCAGCGCGCATGATTCCAGGAAGGTCTCGAGTGAGAAGAATGGGATTCTTTGTCCGAGTGTGAGGCGAACTAGGCTGCGGACGGTCAATCTCTGGCTCCTTCCGCCCCGGCCACCACATGCTGCTCGCTGTGGGGTGGCTATTCGCTCTCTCGTCTGCCGCGCGTTTCTCAATATGGAGAATCGCCTGGCAGTGTTGTGGTCAGATGGAGGAGCCTTAATCGACGGATTTGCAACCCATAGTCTCGTCATTGTGTTCGGACTAGTGGTACTAAACACTGTTTACCGACGCTAGCCCGCCTACAGCCGCAAACAATTTGCCCTAGCGCCTAGACACAAAAATGGAGTAGGAATAATAACATTGTACAGTTGCGACTTAAATTATAGAATACAAGACGAAGGATGCAAGAGTAAGGATTAAATATAGGGCAAATATCAATATCAAAATTGCCACTGGAACAACCAAGAAGAATACACTTTGCATTTAACCTTACATTCTATGCTCATTGTAAATTTGACTCAACGCTTTACTATAATCGTCAAAGAACCACCCGCATTATATTACTTTCACTATTCCAATCAAATTCTCTTTCAGCTTCTAGTAACGCCAACAGCACAAGCTAAGAGATAACAAGTTAACAACAGAGACCCGGCCCTCACAATTATGACCTGTATACTGTTGTTTAATAAACTTTCCAGGAATAGCGCATGAAGCTCCACGAATCTCTGATTGTGCGAGTGCAACCCTAAACCTCCATAGTACGCGTCCCGTGGCATTTCTGAATTCTGATATTTCGAAACATTTCAGTGGCATTTTTGATATTTGCCCTTAAATATACGCTACGGTGCGCTTATTTATATGGGACAATAAAATATCACTGCCAACTGACTTGCTTCGGCTCGAGACAGAAACCCTTGCCTTGGATAGAGAAGAGTAGAAACATCGCACGAATGACGCCGCGGCCGGTCCAATTTGAAATGTGCGGCAGATAAATAAACAAAGCTGTCTGCGTTCGAACAGTTCTCGCGATCTTCGCTTCCTGTGTCGCGTTCCCTTCGTAATCACCACCCATATTATCAGGAATCATCCATTACGTCATGGATGCCGTTTGCGGAGACCACGATCCACTAACAGACTCAGCCTCACGCAGCGTGGCGCCGATCATGATCTCAGCGGTCATTCGCAATGAACAGCAGCCGACAGGAAATGCAGATAAAAGAGCCACCAGAACAGCGGTTGGCCACAGTTCGGTAAAATCTCTCGAGATTGGTGGTCTCACGCGCAGTAGTCCTACCAACCCACAGTCTGTTGCCAAAAGCGTTGGTTCACTTGGGGGGCAGCGCCGACGCCCGTTATGGAATCAAAAGATGTTTCTTCTGCGCCGGACAAGGGCATGGATGCGAATTATAACAGGGCACTTAACCTCCTGAAGAGTAACCCTCCGGAGGGGAGACTAGATATTCAGCTGTCTCATGCAAAGTATTTGCAACTAGAAAATGCATTTTTCAAATTGTATCCAGAGTCCCTGGAACTGCGGTATAGTATACTAGTTGCATATTTCCTTGTTCAGAAATAGCTGACGGTTTTCGCTGTTATAGGTACCCGTCATTGTCATATGACAGTTTCACCGAGACGGTGACGGTGGTGACGTGTCCCGGTAATATCCATGAATCTGCAGCATTAGACCTCATTGGTCCAATCGTCGCACATGCTGAGGAATATCTGTCGACCTACAGTCTGGCATCTCGTATTGGATCTTATGGATCCACCACCACTGATGACTTTGAAGGCGAGTCTGAGGGGAGCACGAAACAGCCAGATGGAGGAGTGAGGTATAGCCATCTGGATGGCAACAAGGTCACAGTCGTTCTCGAGGCCGGATTCAGCGAGGACTATAACAGCCTCTGTAGAAGCAAGAACATGTGGATCGATGGTCACGGTGTTAATGTCTATATATTGCTCTGTCTTACTGAGAAACCGCGCTTCAAGAATCCTACTACTGAGTACGGGGATATCGGAGATGTGAAAGCTGCGATTGATCTGATGGAGAGCAGTATGAATGAGACGTTGGGTTTGAACCTCTCGAACAACCGCCATACTCTATTTTTGTACCGAGGCCACAAGTGGGCTGGGGAGCTGAAGGACGTTTCATTGAAATCTGGCGAGCTGGTACCAGTACTGCTTCTAGATACGTGAGTCGAATCATCAGAGTAACTTTGTGAGGCTAATTCTGACGTGCATAAATAACTCTGCAGTACCTGGTTCAAGATGGGCGCACCTGTGATGATCTCCCTACCACGCTTGGAATTAAGATAAGTGATTTGTTTCCGGATAATGCATGGCGAGCTGCACATATTCCAAACAGAGTTATTCCATTTAATGCGACTGTTTATGTCCAAAAACTTATGGGGGCCATGCGCTCAACTGCAGGAGATCGCTTTAAGAAGTTCATCAAAAAAGGAAGAGGAAGAAGAGGAGGAGAAGGTGGTGGTAGAGAAGGAAGAGAGGAGGAAGAGGAGGATTAATGTATGATTCTCACAGTTAGTGACCTTAAGTGAGCACTAATGTCACGAAAGCCATAGACTACAGGAATCTTAATTTTGAGTAGCGATACTAAGTAAATTCAACGTCAGTTGGTGCCTTCGAATTACACCAGGGACCGGAGAGTACCGCGGGGTCAGTGTCATATACGCTTATATGTGTGCTGCGGCAGAGTTCGCACGAGCCGAATCTGCTAGCGACTAACTGCTGACTTAGAGTATACTGTCCCGGCGCCGAATGCTCGGCCATTGCTTCTTTCCGTAGTTCCGTCTTGGATCTCATGGCTTCCAGAGCTGACTGTGCTTCCATTACGCCAAAACAAAGAGGAAGTCTCTTGATTCTAATTGAATTACCTAATTGAGAAGTCGACAGTCGCTAGTTTTAGCTTGTGAATTATTCCTTCGCGACTAAAGCCCGCCCATCTGATGACCAAACTCTTTGCCTAGGTGGCGACAAGGATTCAAACTTCATGCCACCTTAATATTGCTGCAAAAAGCGGCGTTGTTCAACCCACGAGCGAGAACCCGAAAGCGTGTATGCGGAATGAACAACGTAAATGCACGTTATGAATAGCGGTCAGATCTGTGAACAGCTCTAATTTGAACTCGGCGATGTTTAGCTACAGGAAAACTTCTCTGTTAACTTTCGGCATGTGCACATTAGTTTATGCTTGTTACAGGTGGCATGACACATTCGAATGAACCTGGCTATTCTAATCAATTATACTCAGTAAGAGCTACTCATTAAATGGGTTAGTCGGTGCATTGGTAGTACAGTACATCTGTGACCGGAAAGTGCCGCGAGACAAATAATGTCAGGCATGAAAGTCTTAAGATGTGTTGGTGCTGCATACGGCGCATACTCGGACATCGACGGACTGCAGGACTAGATTTGCGCATGTTCGGCGCCTGTTAAAATTCCCGGCCCGCTGGTTTCCGCGTTGCCGTATACCCGGCCAACATTCATTGGCCGTCGCGCATAGTGTCAAATCGCAAGCAATGAGCTATTGATTCTAATTCACTCAGTAAATTCTGCTAACCCAGGGCAGAAACGGCAATGCAAAATTGCAAATACAATTGAGTAACACGACCAGACATGTGGCGAGTGGGGCGAGTTGCAATCTTCTAGACAAGAAGCTTCACTTCACTTCACTCCCGGTGCTCTCTGACATGTATTGCAGATATTACCGCAATAGAATTTATTATATTAGACTAAGTTATACCTATTTTTTGTTTTTATACGACACAAGGAATTCACTAACCCGCTTATCAAATACCGTATACAAAAGAAACCCATCACACAACAAACCTCCCCAGATTCTCGATAGCAAACCGTATTCCAATCGAATGATGCATTCATTACAATACGATCTCGGTGTCGTCGCAAATACTGTATATTTTTCATTCAACCATTGGAACGATTGCTCACATGCTGTCCTATATGCAGCACGGTGACTGCTACTAGTACTGCCTTTGCCTCTATGCCAACATCTGCATACTTGAGTTACTCTGACTTGACAAGTCTGTGTAGGAACTCGCCAAAGTCTCATCTGCTGTCCTGGTGATTATATACGTGTAATCTACATTGATTACCCCGGTCTGTATAAATTCCAATACATCCCCTGCGAAATCGGAATCCATAGTCATGGACATAGGCTCATGATAACCGTTATACGCGACGTAGCTGTACAGGAATATCATATCACCTATCATATCCTTATATGATGCGATTGCAGACATATCGACGACATTAGATAGCTTTGAATAATTATCACCAGTATATAGTTCCAAATTTTCATAGTCAAAGGCCGTAAGAATTCCCGTGTCTATTGAATTGATGTAAACTATTCCAGTGTCATTCGTCGTTAAGTCAAGCACTCCATTAACCAACATAAATAAACTAGTTGCATAATCTGCTGTAATAGCTGAACACTTCAAGATAAGGGAGAATATGGTCAATAAAATTATCAATCTTCTTGGCTTGTAGCTAATGCTACTTAACGCCTCCGAGATCATGGCTGCTATCGATCATCAGTGAATATATACAAAATACGGCCCGGTAAATAGTTTTCAGCTAATTATTCCAGATATAGACTAGCAAGTGGAATTAATTCGTCACGGGGTTCAGTACCGTTTACGGCACAGTCGTCGGCCGGCTAGGTTTGTGAGCACGAGCGAGCGTTGGTGCACACTGTAGAATATACTGTAAATTCTGGAGATTCATGTGGCCGTTACCAACCAATCCTCTTTGGGATAGCGTAGAGTAGACGTTTCGTACCCATCGCCCCCAAAATGGGTTGTATTGAAATGCTGAACGCCACACCTAGCAAATTTTTAGAATCAAATGATTACATTGCGAGCTCTCACAAACCTCAATTCCTCCAACGTTTCTCAATTACCATGGCTGTGTTGCATGATTACAGGAGCGACAGTGCGTCGGCTCACATTGCCCCAAAAATAGAATCTTCGTCATGGTTGTGGGGCGCTTCGTCATCTTCCAGAGCGATATCGTCAACAGCATCGTTTTCTGCCATTTCTTCAATAGTATTGGTCGTCTGGGTTAATACACATCCGCCTTCTCTTGCGACGACTGCTAGTCCGATAATTTAGGACACCTGCCCCAATTGCGTCCGATCTTGTTCACTTTCTAGTTGGTCAGAAACTTTTTGGATGATCTCAGCTGACATCTACAGTCTCGGAGTTCCTATAGGATGGCCCTTTCTGGGAAGCTGTGTGTCCTTAAGGACAGAGAGCACATCAGGTTGGAGATGCTGTGAAGTGCTGTTTCTAGCAGGTAGTGTCGGCTGAACTCTCCAGCGAGGATGAATGTGCGTGACGTCAAGAGGCAAGCCAAGCTGTAGATGAGCATGGCAAAGATAACGACTCCTAACCGTAATAGGATGAATAACTTATATATTATTCGTAATTTGCCAAGAAGCTAGTCCCACAGCTAAACTTTAATCCAGGCATTTGTATCGCGCTACGTCGCGTCATTCTATTTTTCAATCCATTGGAGACTATTGCGTACTATAAGTAGCGTCATGTATTGTCTGACACTAATTGTGAGATCTCTCCGTCAACGGGACGGTTGAATTCTCCGTTAACTTATACTCACTTTTCGTTCACTGGCCGCCTAACAGCAGCTCGTCGAATTGACATGGAATTCGGTTGGCATCGAGCTCCATTAGCGAGCTCCATTGGCTTATGACACGGCGTGACCATGTCATAGCATTTGCGCTGTTCGCAAAATCCAGAGCTGTATTAGGGTTTCAGGGTTAATAGGTGAAGCTGGCCTGGGAGGCGTGATCTCAATATTTTACGAATATTACGAATAATTTAAAGAATAAGATTTTTTATTTTGTATTCGCATTAATAAGCAAGAAATCTTCAATTATTCGTTATTTCCGTGAACACCGCTCGTGAAAATGGCATTCGGCAAATATAAATGTGGCATACATCGTCGCGACGGTCAGAAGTAGGTTTGCCGAATAGGGTTAGGTGATTTCTTGGTCTGAAATAAGCCAGCGCTTCCTCCCGCTCCGCAGGGTTATTGACCCCGCAAATTCACTCCAAGGTCGTCCGAAGAAGGAAGCTGATAGGAGGACGCCACATCAGGTCGAAACATTAAATGTTTGTCAACTATAATTTTTAATGCTATGGTCTCGGCGAATACATCAATATTAGTGACCGGTGCCGCCTCTTGTGGCCCAAATTCTAGGAAGGATTCTTGGGATGGGCGCACAACTGGGGCTAACGGCAGAACTGTCACTAGCCCCGATAGCGCTCCCAATACTGGATCTCCTCGGATCGCAAGTAATGCTGATATCAAGAAGGTTGTTGCTTCAGGAACTTCGGCTACTACAGCTGCCAAGTTCGTATGCGATTTTGAGGGGTGCAAGAAGTCCTATAATCGGCCAGAACATTTGACGCGACATAAGCTGAATCGTGAGTGGTGTTCGATGAGAATCTCTAACAATGCAGAGTTATCTAGTTGAGGCTGCTAATACTTTATTCAGATGATCCTGTTGCGAAGAAATTCATATGTCCGACTTGTTCAAAGACTTTTGTGCGAGGCGATCTTCTACGGCGTCATATTCCCTCTCACACCAGTGGAGGACTGAATCGTGGCCGAAAGAGAAAAGTGTCAGATTCATTAGACTGCAGAAGTTCACCTGAAAACGACGAATCGAGCTTTGCTGGCGATAGTTCTGTTGCGGAAAATATGGCCCCTTCCACTATTCATCGACGGTCAAGTATTCTGAGCGACGAGCACACTGGGACGGTTCCGGAAAGTGCCATTGCGACTGCGCGCTTTAGTGCGGTTAGAACATCGCCAATACCGCTGCAACCACTGCCAAAACAACGGATAAACTTGTCACCGTCGGCGATCGGCGTTTCGCTTGGTGGCAATCCACTTTCAGCAGTCTTGTCCGACGTTAACGCGCAGCAGAATGGTGGCGTGTCCAACGAATTAGCAATTGATACAGGGAGTATAGACGAAACGATTCGGCGCTACTCAGAAACAGAGGCATCACAGCCGATACCATCGATACCACCTGTGCAGAGTTCGAGCGAGGTATCTGAAGGCGCTCTGTCGGAGAATATGCGAACAACGGAGACAAGTCTTGATTTGGGACCGCTAATAACGTCACCTAGCATTCAGCCTGGTCTCACACCATCACGCGTGGCATTAGATAATACGTTTCTGGTAGATATGATGCCGGTATTCGGAGAGCGAGATTTATTCGATTTTGCAAGCTTTCCATTTGATGACCGGTTTACGAATTGGCTGTTAGAAGAGCATTCTGCGGGTGACACCAGTTTAAGCGAAGGCTCGGTCGGGACGGCTGCGTCGTTGCAACTCCCTGACTGGGCCGGTGATTATCCAAATGGGCAAGAGTTTGGATTCGTATCGTTACCATCGCCGCCGCAGAACGGTGAGATCGTATCCCCAGAAGCTCTTTCTCGGATATTTGATCTATATAGGGTAAGCACCTTGTTGTCTTTTGTATTGCTTTGAAGTCTACTGATGGTTCTTTGACAGAGCGTGATGCCCGAACTGGTAGACGATTCGCAAATGAACTGCCATGCAGTCTCATCTTGGGTTCATCTTTATTGGCGTCACTTTCATCCTCAGTATCCGATCCTTCACAAACCTACATCTGATCCAAACAATATTCCTCCTCACCTTCTCGTTGCTATGTTTACACTTGGCATGAAGTACGATAAAGATATTACGTCAGTTCAATTGGGAATTAGACTTCATCTGAATTTGCGAACTTTGGTGTATAGTGTGAGTGCTGCCGTTGCTGAGAAGTGATATCATATGCTGATATTTCAGTAGAGTCCGGACTTTGTTCCACCCGCAAAGCTCTGGGTGTTCCAGACTCTCCTACTCGGCGAGATGTTTGAGAAAGTAACTGCGAACCGTCACCTCCACGAGATGTCTCATGTATTCCACGGTACATTAATAACACTCATGCGCCGGGGAAGTTCGCTTATCAATCCAGAGCTTACCGAAGATTCGACTTCGAACGAAGCTACAAACGCAGCGGAACGTCGCTGGAAGCAATGGATCAAAACCGAGACCACTATTCGCACAGCATTCTTTGCATTTATTGTCGATATTCAGCACGCGGAAATGTTTGGACATACCCCAGCTTTGTATGCAAATGAATTATATTTAGATTTACCATGCGATGATAACATGTGGAATGCGGCTGATTCGGAATCGTGGAACGCGATGATGAAGCATTCGCGGAAACGACGACCGAGTTTTGTTTCGAGTCTGAAGCTGGTAATGTCGCATGGGTGGAACAGGTTACGGCTGAATCCGTTTGGGAGATATATCGTGCTGCATGGGTTGCTCTCTATCTCGTGGACTATGAGACAGCGCGGCATAATATCGTTCGGTGCGACTCTGATGAAATTGATTGCCAGAACTGTAAGGCTAATACTTGTTCAGGGATATCGTCTAAGGACAAGAAAGACGCAGAGGTAACCCGTGACGTGTCGCCTCGCGTATCACCTCGCGCAACGCCACGCGAAACACCAGAGCCCTCACGTCGACTTGCGACGGAAACGAGCTCCAAAGACTCGGCAGCGATGTCAGGTGATTGGAGTGGTGTAATCTACAAAGCTTTCGAAACGTGGAAGCTCGCTTTCGACCTTTCTGAGTCTGAGAACCCGTCTGCTAGTGGGATTCCGTTTATTCTGGCGTCATCTTCACTGCATCGACTGGGTATTATTCGACTTTACACGGACGTGCTGCAGTTACATGTGTATGCAGGCCTATCGAATGTGCTGGGTCGGGCCATTCGTGCGCAGGACTGGTTAAGGGCAGAAGAGTCCATGAAACTGTGGGCTAAGTCGGACGGTGCGTCAATTTCGGTCTGGCATGCGTCGAGGCTAGTCTCTGGAGCTTTATTGGGACAGCCAGCGTACTCAGCAGATGTAGATGTGGTCCTACATCGGCCATGGTGTCTCTATATCGCATGCCTGGTGCTGTGGGCATACGGATACGCAATGGAAGATTGCAGCCGGAAATATTTGGACTACCTCGCAGACAAGTTCTCAGCCGTGAGCTCAGCCCAATCTGTTCTAAATGGTGTCGACTCGTCCCGGCCGGCAGAGTTATGGAACGCGCGAGAGGATATGGAGAGATATTTGGAGACGTTGCTCGCGATAAGCGATCCAGCTGAGATACCTAGTTTGTCGACTAAGAACTGTACGATTGGACTGATGACGTATGCGGGGAATTTGTTTAAGAACTGTAGGTGGACTATGTTGGGTGAGGAGGCGGCGTACCATTGTCACCGATTGGCCTGCTCGATTCCAGTACGCTCGTAAGAAAGCTAGTGCTGCATGCGTCCAGATTTGCTATACATTAGGGATGCTTGACTGGAGTTTCGGTTTTGGGATGTACGGGGTATTTATAGGGTCCTAGATCATTACAAGTATAGGATGTGCTGGCTTCATGCTGCTTCTCTGCTGTGGCGATGAGTCTCGCTGCAGTCTGTAATTAAACGTCTGGTCTTCGTCCGCGCCGACCTAAACAGGGGAAGTCATGCCCAGAACGCACGAGACAGTATTAAGGCATTTCAGGACCGACTTATCCTCTAGAAAGGCAGCAGCACTAACTGCACTCCGGACTAGCTCTACGGAACTATCCCTGCATCTGATGATCTGATGGACCGGCGACACTTGTATTAAACGGCCACCAAACCCCGGATTTTGAACATTAGGAACAAAATGCCGAGATCGGGTGGTTCCATCCTGCATGCCACCTGGCAAGACCAGCTGGCAAGGAGACAAGGCTCAGCGCACGCCTCGGCCCGTACGGCTAAGTTAACTCGGCCGACCAAGGAACGTGCTCGCATACATAAATCTATCTAAAGGGAACATCCATTTGGACAAAGGTGTAGGGAAAATTCCTCCGGGCAAAACAAAAACCCAGTGGGAAAACAAATATTCCCGGAGGTAAAAACCTAACACTGTTCCTTGCGAGCCTGACGGCTCCCCGTGCCCACAGTCGAGACCGCCCTCCTTCCCCGAAAGGCGAGTGGCTGTGCTCGCATATAGATCTCCCAACAAGAATCTATAGAAAGGAACATCCATTTGGACAAGGGCGTAGGGAAATCCTCCGGGAAAAACAAAAACCCAGTGGGAAAACAAAGAGTCCCGGAGGTAAAACCTAACACTGTTCCTTATGAGCCTGTAAAGGCTCCCCTCTTGACGCCTGTCAACAAGGCGTCGCTGGGACCGGTAGTGGACCAAGTGGCTTGGTTCTTGCCGACTTGGATTCATCCCGGTTCCAGACTGCCCTCTGACCCCCTGTAGTGCTCGCATTTGCTTGACGAGGATCTCAGCCTGTCACAGACTCCCCTCCTGACTCCTTGTCGACAAGGCGTCGCTGGAACCGCTAGTGGGACCAAGTGGCTTGGTTCTTGCCGTCTTGGACTCATCCTGGTTCCTGACTGCCCTCTCACCCCCTGTAGAGAACGCGTCGCCGGAACTGGTAATGGACCAAGCTTGGTCATCACCGTTCTTGAAACCAGTCCTGCTTTGCCCGTCATCGTCTGCTTCCTTTGAATGTTAGCCGTGTGACCAGATTGTACGAATTGCAAAAAGTACTCACATGCGTTTAAAGAGGATCTCAGTCAGTCACGACTCCCCTCTTACGGCCATGTAGAACGCGTCGCTGGAATCGGCTTTGCTCTCGCCGGATCCATTCTCCGTGTATTTGCAACGACGATGACAGGGAACGGCAACAGCAGCAGCGGGGACAGGTGGAGATATTAATAACCAGAGAGAGGCACAGAAACCAGCGCGTGTCGGATGCGAGTTCGCGAGACGCGTCTGATTTGTTGTTCTCGGCGCGAACACGAGCCTGGCCAAACCCGTCCGAGCGCGATTGTGTTACAGTGTATCATGTTAGCTGCGAGTTTGCGAAATGGACGCATCCAAGCGCGAATTTTCTCTACGCTCGCCCGAGTCTTGGAACCGAGCACAGTGTCAATCAGGTGGAGATAATTATGGACGACAGACGCGGAAGTCAGCAATAGCCCGTGTCTGGCGAAGAGACAGAGTGTGAGGCGGCGTAGCCCGCGGTCTGGCGACTCGTGAATTCGTGTTAGCGTAGTTCGAGGCGGCGATGCAAGGCGCGTGTAATCAAGTGAATGAGTGTTTGTTTGGTTGTTTAGCGGCGATTCCAGTGCGTGCGTGTCTCGTGTATCATAATAGTCGATCGCCAAATTCGAGAGTACATCACAGGGCACATTTAAAATTGATCTCGATTAGACGCGTTCACATTCATCCATCACGTGCAACACTTCATAGCTGGCTGCGCGCAATAATCTGGCTTTCGTCTCTGCTTCATCATGTGCACTGTCATGCCCCTGGCTGGCCTCACCACTTGAGCCGCACTCTCCTCGTACTACTTTGCGTTTCTAATCGATGGCACCAGAACCGAGAGGCGACCCGGAGGCTCGCACGGAACACGGAACACGGAGCACGGAATGGCAATCTCAACTGAACTACGCCTAACACGGACCGACCGGCGACGGTGGCACCGGGTAACTACCGGGTGAAACAGGTTTCGGTTAGCGTGTCGTCACTTCACAGCTCGGTCTCCGTGTACAGCACCTAACCCTGAAACTCCGAGAAATGAGGGATATATCGTTGGTACCGGAAAACGTGTTCCTGTGTTATGTCGACCAGCCTACGAGTTGCCAGCAATGCTATTGCCGGAATTGTTATTATGGATTAGCGGTACCGGACAGCTAACAAGAATTCGGCGCCCACCAGGCGCTTGTGGCCTTCGCCACCACGACATGATCAGGTAAATGGTCTATGTGTCTAACCGGCGTGTCGAATATCCTGCCCCAACCCTGAACAATGTGATGGCAGTAATGCGAAAAGATTGGAACTTGATCGGGTTCGAGTTTTGCAAGGCACCAATTAGCGTGGCCCCGTATGTCGCCCATATCCAAAAAAGAGACCTAACCCTCAAACGTCAGAACTCACCGAGTCTAGGACCGGAAATCGATCTGTGATTTTGACCGGCTGGGGGAGGGGCTGAAATGACGGCTACGGTTCGGTCCGGCCGAGCGTTCAAATTCGGTCCGGTCTGGAATCGCCGAGGGCCGGTTGGACCGGTTTTGTAAGTAAGAAACCCCAGTCCTCAGAAAATTAGAAAGCTATTGATATGCTCTTCATATAAGGTGGGCATTGCTAGTATCGACGTTCTTTGTTAAACCAAACCAGATTCATTGCTCCAATCACAGTTTTATAAGATTTGCTTCCTGACCCCTGATTGCTAAAATTTAATCTACATTTACATGGTGAGAACGACCGGTCTCTCTAAAACGGTCCGGTTTTGAATATAGTGTTGTAGAAACCGGTCCGGTCCAGGCTAATCGAGCCACCGAAGAACCTGTCCGTTCCGGGTCGAATCCGGTTCGGTCATGCGGTCGGGACCGGATTTTTCAACCGGTCGAGAGCTATCACCGACTCTGTTCTAATGGTATGTGGCTCGGCCTGGTCCCGCACGATCAGTATCGCGTTAAGCCTCATGATCCTCCATTATTAACCCATATATATCTATGCTGGGGACTTTAGTGGGCACGTAATTGACTAATTACTTAATCTTTCTATCTCATCGCGCTTTCTTTACCCACGTGGAATCTCAGCGATACGATTATTACGATACGATATTCAACATCAATTCATCAAAAATCGTATATCCTATTGCCTAATTTGAATGATAATATGCACAAGTATCGCAGGAATTTTCTCAATACCGTATCGCCGTAGATAAGATATCGTGCCCGGCCCTAGATAGCAGTAGGTAGGCGTGTGTAGTAGCCGCGTTGATTTTAAGTTGCCTCGAGCTGAGAGCGTTAAAAACCATAATAATGCGTTGAGACGTTTGATAATTGATGCCAAAATTTCTGATTTGAAAGTGCCGTAAGTAAATTGTAAATACTGCTTCTGACCCTCGACCCAATGTTTGGAATTAAGAGAGGCGGAATCATTACGCAGACAGTTTTGCGTCTCAGCTAGTAACTACCTCGGTATCGCCTTCGCGAAGTCTTGAAAGTAACAAGCATTACATAATAAGACACCTTGACCAGATCGATGTGAGAAATAATGGTCTCGTAGGTCAGTCAGTCAGCGACAAGGTGCTCTCTCTGCTGCGTTCCACGACACTTTCAATTGATCCATACAATCAATACAAATTAGGACAAGGTGCGTACGTTAGAACGCTAACTTTACCAATTTGTCGACTTTTAAGGGTTAGGAAGGTGTAATTGCACGATAATTTTCACAAATGCACCATATGTGACTGTTTAGATGTATGACAATTGAGCCAACTGGACACAGGAAATTAACACCCACAGATAGATAGATGCCGCAGCCTGTCACTAAATCTTCGAATGGCCAACCGATATCAATATTACCGATTTCACTATGAAGAAGAATTGCCTTTCAGCCATGAATCGGCGACGCAAAGTCATATGCATATTAACGTTATGTGATGCAGGAGCAATGATTATAAAATTACCAAATTGAACCTAAGTCTTTGGCTAGCTAATACCCTGCAGCTTATTAAGGACCAGCATACCGAGATTGCATTTTTGAGAGATCCAGTTCATTATCGATTATGATTTTGGCGTTCCTGAACTTCGAACGCGACCACGCTTCGAATTCAACCAGCGAAATGTCGTCACAGGGTGTAAAACCAAACGTATGTAGTGATCATTCTAAAATTTCTATGCGTCTATATACATTCATATCAATTCTAATACGCCAATGCAAACCGTCCCATCTGGGCCAACAGCAAAATCTCTAACCCTGCAAACCGACCGAAAACTAAATTACATGTACAAGACTTCAACAAGACACCACGAATTAGACCTCGAGAGGCACCTTCTCAACGTTCTCAATTTCTGGCTTCTCGGCATTACCAGCCGCAGCATCAGCCTCAGCGAGGCCGAGCGATGGAACGAAAGATGGGCTTTGCCAGGCCTTGGGAACTTTCTCGTAGAGCTCGTCGACCTGTTCCAATGTGAGGCCCTTTGTTTCGTAAACGAGGAAGTATACAAAGAATATGGATGCTAAACAGCAAGTTCCCCAGATGAAGAAGACCTTCGCACCGAGATTGGCGTTACCGGGACCGGAGTCAACCATGTACGGAGTCGCGAAGCCGATGCCGAAGTTCCAGAGCCAATTGGACGCGGCACAGATGGCAACGGACTTTGCACGAGTGCGGAGGGAGAAGGATTCGCCCACGACGACCCACGCGACGGGACCCCAGGATGAGGCAAAGAAGGCAATGTAGCAGCAGACAAAGGCGATAAGAACTTTGCTTGAGACGACACTATCGACGGCCGTGCCGACAATGGCCACAATGTACTCGCAGACGCACATGCCAATCGAACCGATAAGAAGAAGGTTGCGGCGACCAAGCTTATCGACTGCATACATGCCAGGAGGAGTGAAGACGACGTTGACAATGTTGGTGACGAGCGAGATTGTGAAGGGGTTCGATATACCGGATTTCTCGAAGAAATCTGTTCCGTAGTAGAAGATGAAGTTAATACCGCTTAATTGCTGAAGAGCTTGGACAGAGGTTCCCACAAAAATACGGTAGAGTTGACGACCTTCAGGTTTGAAACAGTCAATAAGAGACGACTTGCCGAACGACATCTCGTACTCGTTGTTGGTCTGAATTTCGAGAAGCTCTTCGGTGACAAATGGATGGTCTGGCGGAAGAGCGTGGAGACGACCAAGAGAGCGTCTAGCGGAGTCCAATTTGTTCTTCTTGACATAGTAACGCGGGGACTCTGGAAGGAAGACCATACCGATGGAAAGAATCAGGGCCCAGGCGAACTGAAGGGCGATGGGGATACGGTACGCCCCAGTATCAGTGCGATCTTTCGTAGAATTGTTCACAATCGAGGCAATCAGTAAACCGATAGTGATGGCAAACTGGTAGGCCGATACAATCGCACCACGAATCCATTTTGGCGCGGCTTCAGATTGGTAAAGAGGGACGATGGCGGAGATAAGACCAACACCAAAACCTGCAATAACACGGCCTATCCCATGTTAGACGGAAGGAGAACCTTAGTACAGGAAAGCAGTCGATAACATACCGACAATAAATAAGGGAATGTCTGACGCGGCGCACTGCAGAATAACGCCAACAGAGAAGACTGCGCAGGAGCCGATGAGCGAGTAACGACGACCGACCATATCACCAACAATTGAAATAGCAATGGCACCACAGAAGGTACCCACGGACAGTAGTGAGACTATTAGTGAAGTCTGTCCTGACTTGAGATATGGAGCGCCGTCGGCGTCGCGGTGAGTTGCAAAGTTTTCCTTGAACATGGTCATGGCGATAATACCGTTAATTGAACCAGTGTCGTAGCCGTAGAGAATGCCACCAAAAGCGGCAAAGGAGCCGACGAGAATGGCAGGCCAGCTGGAGCCCTCGTGTGGCTTGTCATCTACGACAGCCGTCTTCTTTAGCTTAAACATTGTGTGTCGTAATGAGTGATTGAAACAGTGCAGAGTAAACGGTAGCAACGGCGAGGACGGCATGCCTTTTATATGCGCATGGGCAGCTGCTTCCACCTACTGCTGCTGCAACTGCTGCTGCAACTGCTGCCGCCTCCAGATTGCTTCCCCACAAGCGGCGAACCTTGTCCGTGTGACCGCGGATGCCCGGGGCGGGCCGGGGCGGCCGGGGCCCCATTCTCCCCAGAGCGAGTGGCAATGCTACACAGCTAAGCGCCGTGAGTGTGGTCAGGCGAACCCACTACTCGAATACGAGGCTTGCGGGTTGCTGAGTTTGCCGGCGGTGTCGCATTGCTACCTGGAAAAAGTTTACTCCGACCGGAGGGTTCGAACAGCGACTTTGCCTAATACAGCTAGTGTGTCACATCCGAAGGGGCACGAGTGCAAAGTCCTAGGCCAAATACGGCTAGACTAATTAGGTGGGGGTCATCCCGTGCAAGTCTAGCCCGTCGGGTCGGAAAAACCTCTTCCGGGGCTCCCACCACCCCCACCACCCCACCACCCCAAACTTGCCACAGCTCCGTTCTTGCTATAAGGAACTCATTAATAGTCATAAGCATTCTGGCAGGCAATTATAAAGTTGCAGGTTGAATGATTGGGTAGTGAGCGGCCGGTTGTCAATAGGATTAGAGTCGATATGTCTATATGTCTATATGTCATATGGCGGTATCGGATCTGGAACATTCAATACGGCGAGGCACGTAATTTAGCGTTTCAGGTCAAGGAGTTTGCCCTGCGCTCCACCTGCGCTCCAACGTCGTAATACAGAGTCGACAACTACCCTGTTAAGCCGATACTATTTTCTGTAAACATTCGCCTCATGGCTATTAATCCATTCCAATAAGCCGATAGCCTCGTTAAACCGATATGAAATGGCTGTAAACATTACATTGCCTTGACGGGGTTCTACTGTACTGCCGACCACCATGCTGTAATATTGTATTAGATGAGCGCTTCATACGGTGCAAATGATAATACCGTAATCTACCAGAAGCGGCAACGGAACTCGGCCTTAGGGTGGGTACCTGCCGACTAGCAGGAAATTGCTCAGTCCGCTAGCGTCATCAAACGAGCCGGCGTGACGTAAGTTTAAGTTTATCCGAAGTTTTTCCGGAGCAGCTCTCCAAGTAGGCATGACGACGAATTCGTTTACCTGGCACGTCCGACAGGTGCCTGTTCGTCGACAGCTGTCTACATTAGGCCGATTTCAAGCTGAATCATTGCAATCCACATAGAGTGTTGCCAGATATTCAACCAGTTGGGACTTCTTTTTCCACAGCTGAATGGCATTGTTTTGCAGTAAATTGGTGGCGGGGCATGCTGCATAGAGGGACATTATTCTAATACCGCCGCCATCCTGACCGCACCGTATGTTAAACGCGTACTCGGTAAAGGGGGCTTCGCTGGTTGGTCAAATCCTCTTGCGGGTGATCGGGAAAATTATGAAACGGTACCCCCCCACCCCCCCACCCCCCCTCTCTCTCTCTCTCCCCACACTTTCCTAGAGTGACCATAAGTTATTATGGTGCAGAGAACGCGATAGAACATTACGGGATTGGATATGGGCACGGGCGAATCAAAATTCTGCCGAAGCCTCCGAACCGACTTATGCCGCCGTCAGGGTCACAAGGAAATCAGTGTGGAGAGATGACGGTCACAGCAATTATCAGAGTCGGTCATGCCCTGCGGACAGGGTCTTAATAATGTCGTCATCGGAAAGGCATTATGAATTTTCCACGCAGCACTGTATATACAAGCTAATTACAAACTACAGAACTGACGAACCGGCAGCCTGCCTCATGATCATCTTCTTTACCCAATCCAAACTCTCTACAACCTCCAATCCCACAGTTCTGAGTCCCACGATCGGCGGAAAATCAGTGCAGTAGAGTTTCTGCAATTTGTCGACGACACCTAACATCACGTGGTTTACTGGGTATCGTTCCGCCCAGTACGCTTGTAAAACGACTTCGTCTCCAATGTCGGATCCGTGCTGGACTGCCCGCTCGAGCACCCGAACTAAAGACGCTACATCACCTTGCCCAAGATTAAGACCTTGTCCAGCTAATGGGTGCGTCGTGTGCGCTGCGTCCCCAACCAAAGCGATCCGTGGTGCAACATAAGTATCACAGTGCCGCATTCTGAGCGGAAAGCTGGCCCTAGATCCTTTCTGGACTTCGACCACACGTACCGGGAACTGCTGACCTTCCGCTTCTACCGGCAATCTCGCATCTCTCCACTCGAAGTCCTCTTTAATTTCCTCCTCATCCACACGAGAAATCAAATAGTCCAAATCAACCATTGCAAGCCTGAACGCGGCGTTAACTAGTGTGCAAAAAGCACCCGCGCCTAAACTCTTCAAATGAGCAGCGTACTTTGGAGTCGTCGACCATACCAAACTCGCTTTGCCGTCTGGCATCGGGAGCAACGCGATCGGCCCCGTCGGCAGAAACCGCTGCCATGCTATCCGTTGCCGGTCGTCCCACTCCATCTCCAATGACGCGACTAAACCGTGTTGATTATAATCCCATCCTCGGGATTCAATGTTCGCGAATGCTCGCACGGGGGAATTCACCCCGTCAGCGCCGATCAGTAATCGCGCAGTTAGCGAGTCACCGGTTGATAGCTTCAGCGTCGGCCAGGATGAAAGATCGACGTCGTCAAATTCGTAACCATTTGTAATTTCCGCTACTTTGGTATTGTCTAGAATCGTGACTGGAGGATCAGACGATAAACTGCCCAACCGGCTGAGCAATGCGTGCTGAAGATTCAGGTTCTCTGTCATGTATGCAAGTGTGCCATCTTCAGTCCCGAGATGGAATGCATCAAAATGGATCCTGGCTCCGGATACACCATCCCAGACACGCATGTCATCATACGCCTGCACGCGCTCTGTATGGACATGATCCCACACACCAATTTGTGACAGGTACTGTTGAGATGCAGGTGTGATGCTCGACACTCTGTTGGAGTAAATGTCAGGGTCTGGAGACCACGATTTGACTGATGCTAGTGGCATCCCTTCAACAAGAGCAATTCTAAGATGTGAGGTATATCGCGATGATTCTTATTCGTTAGCGCAATTTAGAATATACTACTGATTTGTGGTCATACTTAATGCCGCCGCTAGGGTCAGTCCCGAAATACCGCCGCCCACTACAACCACGTCGTAAAGGCACGACGCAATTTTGTCATATGCAGATGAAGCTTTGTCTGATTTCACCGATGCAGTCTCGCCCGCTACGGGCGGCGCTGATGCCAACGACGACGAAAAGCGGGAAGATGGTCGAAATTTGCTGTATAGAGCTGCATTGCATCCTGGCACGAACACGCGCAATGTCGCGTGTCTCGTGTAAAATCCCATACCAAGTAATAAAGACTGTGATTTATCGTTTTGTATTTCTATAGTATTCGATTGCCGTAATGGAGGCGGGAAGATGGCAAAATGCGGGGCATCAAAATAGCGGTCGACAAGGAACAATGTCCATCGATGCGGTGAAGTCTAAACTTAAGCAGTCGTCCTACTCATCGACGAATGCATCACACGCCTATATAAGTACACGTCTTCTATGCAAGGTATAATAATTCTAAGTTTATTGTAGAGCGCATTGTATAAGTCGTTCAAATGTTTTAAATAATACCACTTCAGACTAATAAACAGAGATATAAATGGATTTCATGGATGCGGCCAAGTGGACCAATTTAAGGGACACGCTAGATAGACGCTGCTGTTATTATACTGGGCCACTAGAAAGATCGGTGCGCGTCTATTCCCGGTGGCTGGCAACATGGAAGAGGAAATGACCATTGATGCCAGTCGATGCCAGTACATCCAGTCTGACTGAATCATGATTCGCAGACAATAAGTCAATAGCCAATGAAAATTTGGCCGTAAACGAAGCGACCAAGTATTTCGCAGCGTACGACAACGTGCAAGCCTCCATTATGAGCACTTGGGAGTTATAAGTTCAGGGGCTGATGGGTTCGCACATGCTCAGCCCCGACTACTTTTATTTATAACGACTAAATTTCTCCTCCCGCAGTTCCTATTTCTTACTGACTCCTATTGTCGGCTTGACTAGCAGTTGACACATTTGCGAGATTGCCATGAAATCATTCATTTACTTCGTCAAGTGGGTTCGCGGGCAGTCTGTTCTGATCCGATCAATGCTAACATTACCCCAGCTGGGCCGTCTATGGCCGTAAGCACTTTGTCCCAGATCTTCCAGCTGAGTACTTAACACACATTCTCTACGCGTTCGCCAACATTCGTCCCGAAACAGGAGAAGTCTACCTGTCGGACACATGGTCGGACACCGATCAGCATTTTCAAGGCGATTCATGGAACGATACCGGCAAAAACCTGTACGGTAATTTCAAGCAACTGTACATCCTTAAACGGAAATACACGTGGTTAAAAGTGTTATTGTCGATAGGTGGATGGACGTATTCTCCCAATTTTGCGCCAGTGGCATCTGATCCCGCGCGTCGCACCAGATTTGTCTCGTCGGCCGTCGAATTGTTGAAGAATTTGGGTCTCGATGGGTTGGATATTGATTGGGAGTACCCCAAGGGCCAAGAGGCCTCAGATTACGTATCGCTACTCTGCGAACTCCGACAGGCGCTGGATGAGTATGCACTACGCGTGCCGACGCGGCCGCGATTCTTGTTGACGGTCGCAACATCGTGCGCACCGGAGAATATTCATGCGATGAGGGTCGCGGAGATGGACAGATATCTCGACTTCTGGAACTTGATGGCCTACGATTTTGCTGGGCCAACCTGGTCAAAGACTGCGGGACATCAGGCGAATGTGTATGGGTATCAGTACTCTATTGACAAGGCGATCGAGATGTACCGTCAGGCCGGAGTGCACCCGTCGAAAATGATTATGGGCATGCCGTTATACGGACGAGCTTTTGGCAACACTGACGGTCCTGCGCATGGATTTCAGGGTGACGGCGGGACCGGGACGTGGGAGAACGGTGTATTTGACTACAAAGTATTACCCCGTCCTGGTGCGAGGGAATATTTTGATAGGCAAGCAATTGCGTCGTATAGCTATGATTCCGGCAAACGGATAATGATTACCTACGATACTCCTGAATGCTCAAAAATTAAAGCGAGGTATATCAGAGATAATAGTCTGGGAGGCGTAATGTGGTGGGAGTCGAGCGGGGACGCGCCGATTTCGAGTGACAGGTCCATTGTTAGGGCCGTGGTTGACGACTTTGGCGGACAGAATGGGTTAGATAAAAGCGATAAGAACTGTTTGCATTACTCGGAGAGCGTTTATGATAATATTAGGAGCAGCTAGGCGTATGGGATGGCTGGAAAATCTGTTGGATTGAAATTTCAGTTAAAGGTCTTAACTTAGGAGCTGTAACGTGTTTAAACTACGGGCGACATTGTGTAGAAAAGGATGGGGCATATTACCAGGGAGCGTATTTTGAAGAAGAAACGTATTGGGACAGGCTAAATCTTCCTCTTCTGGGATTACGAGCCGCACATAACGGTATGTTGTCCTTTACAACAAATATCAGCCGCCGTAACTAGCAATAAATAACCGGTCCCGATAGATGTTCCATCCAAGGTTTATCAAGGAGATTACCGCCACAAAAGGAAATGAGTCGGCAATAGTTTAGTGGCTAGAATTTCCGCCTGTCAGGTATTTGTACCAGCACGCGGGGGACCGGGGTTCAATTCCCCGTTGCCGAGTTTACTTTAATGAGTCGGCAATAGTTTAGTGGCTAGAATTTCCGCCTGTCAGGTATTTGTACCAGCACGCGGGGGACCGGGGTTCAATTCCCCGTTGCCGAGTTTACTTTTTTCAAACTGTTTTAACTAACTTTTAGTTTTTTTTTTTTTTTTTTTTTTTTTTTTTTTTTTTTTTTTTTTTTTTTTTTTTGGCTGAATTCTTTACATGCGTTCGAAATATTTTCATGCTACGTGTTTCCGGCGTGGAGATGGCTAATAATCCGGGGTCCCGGTACTGATTAGACGGACTGGGCTGAGGGTGCTGGGTGCAACTTTTAGCCGCCATTACACACACAATTTTCGAAGCAATCGATGAAACTCTCAATATCTGTCCAGTGTAAAGGGTGCATTTACGATAGACTTTTTGTTGGCAGAATTTTGCGTGCCTTGCGGAGAAAGACAAAAAGGAGATGACGTCATTAGTGAAGCGGTGGCCGGGTCTGGTGTTCTTGTGTGGGTTGGGGAAGGAACAGGCGGTATGCGATAACAGATAAAAGTCCTTGGTCGAATAATCGGAGAGAGCTCGACACAGCTCCAGCCTCAGTCAAGCCACCCGTTGAGACTACAGGGAACAAAAATATGGCGCCCCGCATTGGCTTGCCTTGGGCACTGTGTCATTATCGGCCCTGCTGCTTGTTCGCAAGACACCTGCCGCGAGAATTTCGGGAATATAGACAATTGAACAGGCTCGCTCGCGCATCAATGGCCACATTGCCCAACCTCCCGCTACTGGCCGCGCTGTCGTCGCATCCGCCGTCGAAAACGGCCATCATTCACAATACTTCGCGCAACTCGTTCGATTTCGGCTCGCTACTTCGCGACATTTTCCGATGGCGCGCGGTCCTTAGCAAGCTGGGACCGGGCATGCGCATCGCGATCATGGGCGAAAACAGCTACCAGTTCCTCGTGTGCCTGCTCGCGGCGACGTCATTGCCGGAAACAATCGCCGTGCCATTATGCCCGTCGCACACGGCGCCTGAGATCACTTACCAGCTCGACGACTCGGATTGCTGCGCTATTGTCTCAACCGAGCGGTTCAAGGACAAGCTCGCACCGCTAGTCAATGGGCGGGAGTTTGTCATTTACGAGGATATCGACTTACCTCACTCAGAAGAAGTCGCGATTGCGAAGGACCCCTCTGATGCTGTCAACACGAGCGGCATTATTCTCTACACGTCGGGCACGTCAGGCAACCCCAAGGGCGTCGTGATTCCCAACGCGACACTGCACGCCCAAGCATCTTCGCTCATCAAAGCCTGGCAAATCGGGCCGACAGACACGATCCTGCATACACTCCCGCTCCACCACATCCACGGCATCCTCAATGCATTGCTGGTCCCGCTCTTCGTCGGCGCGACCGTCGTATTTCAATTTCCTTTTGCTGCCGGCCCGGTACTAGGTTTACTTGCGCACGAGGACGCGAGCGCGCCTAAGATTTCGGTATACACTGCCGTGCCGACTGTGTACGCCCGTTTGTCGACCCAATACCGTTCGTTTCCGCCTGACAAACAGGCCGCGATCACAGCTGCCATCCCAAAGTCGTTGCATCTGGCCATGTGCGGCTCTGCGGCATTGCCTGACCCACTTCGCGACGGATGGGCCCAGTTGTCGGGTGGACACCCGCAATTACTCGAACGCTACGGCATGACGGAAGTCGGCATGGCGCTGAGCCAGCCTTTACAAGAGAGCGAGCGGGCGAGCGGGAGTGTTGGAAAGCCATTGCCCGGGGTGCATGCGCGGTTGGTGGATAAGGACACTTTGGAAGTGCTTTATGAGTCTGTTGGGTGGCAGTCCGAGGACTGGATTGCCAAGAAGCCGGACGGCGACGAACAGGTCCTGGGCGAGATCGAGCTCTCTGGACCCACGATTTTCAAAGAGTACTGGCGGAAACCAGAGGCGACGGGCAACTCGTTCGTGACTGACGCGGGCGGGCGCAAGTGGTTCCGAACCGGCGACATCGCTGGTGTCGATAGCGCCGGCCGCTGGTGGATTAAGGGCCGGGAATCGATGGACATCATCAAATCTGGCGGCGAGAAGTTGTCGGCGTTGGAGATCGAGAGGGAGATTTTGTCTTTGGCTGGCATCGCCGAGTGCGCTGTGGTTGGGCTGCCGAGCCCAGACTGGGGACAGGCGGTTGCGACTGTGGTTGTTATGCAAGCGGGGGTCAAGCCGATCACATATGATGTTTTGAAAGCCGATTTGAAGCAGCGCCTGACCGGGTATAAGATTCCCAAAGAGCTCAAGGTCGTCGAGCAGATTCCGCGAAATCAGATGGGAAAAGGTAAGTACTTTAGCCTATGCACTGGCGGGGTATTACTGACGGTTGCTTAGTCAATAAGAAGACGCTTGTCAAGCAGGTCTGGCCCGAAAAGTTTTAGACGTCTCTACCATGTTGCAATCCGCAAAAAAAAAGCATATGTACATAGAATAAAGTCTACACAATCCGCATAATCTTTTGTCTGAACCTTGTCGATATCCAAGAGCCTAAATACTCCTTTAAAGAGCCAGTCAACCGGTCAATTCTATTTTATACACAATGATCATTCTCATGCACATTTATCGGAACGTCGCGCAAAAGTTCTCGTGGAGGCCCAACTAAAGTCAGCTCGTCAAGCGCAGGTAACCCTGCTGCTTCTAAAGTTGTCCTACCAATCGCAAAGAACCTCCCAAGGGATGTTTAATCTTGTACGCGAGAACCATGTACATATATAACAATGCCATCGTGAAACGGTTCCTACACAAATTTGTTAAGAAATGGCAGATGTCATTGGGCGCGGGAGTATAGTGTGTTTCATTTGATATTTTTATAACGTTAACTTATGTTAATAAGCTAAGTTAACATTATATTTGATATCCCTCTTCATGGTGTTCCCTGAACCATCCACGTGACGTCCGGTATAAATATTGGTGACCTAGAATGATGCGTCGTAAAGCGAAAATATTGTCAAATAGCACTATTCGCTAGTCACCTTCTCCTCCTCTTCCTCTTCCTTTTTTGATGAACTTCGTAAAGCGATCTCCTGCAGTTGAGCGCATGGCCCCCATAAGTGTTTGGACATAAACAGTCGCATTAAATGGAATAACTTTGTCTGGAATGTGTGCAGCTCGCCATGCATTATCCGGAAACAAATCACTTATCTTAATTCCAAGCGTGGTAGGGAGATCATCACAGGTGCGCCCATCTTGAACCAGGTACTGCAGAGTTATTTATGCACGTCAGAATTAGCCTCACAAAGTTACTCTGATGATTCGACTCACGTATCTAGAAGCAATACTGGTACCAGCTCGCCAGACTTCAATGAAAACGTCCTTCAGCTCCCCAGCCCACTTGTGGCCTCGGTACAAATATAGAGCATGGCGGTTGTTCGAGAGATTCAAACCCAACGTCTCACCCATAGTGCTCTTCATTAGATTAATCGCAGATTTCACATCTCCGATATCCCCGTACTCAGTAGTAGGATTCTTGAACCGCGGTTTCTCAGTAAGACAGAGCAATATATAGACATTAACACCGTGACCAATGATCCACATGTTCTTGCTTCTACAGAGGCTGTTATAGTCCTCGCTGAACCCGGCCTCGAGAACGACTGTTACCTTGTCATCATCCAGATCGCTATACCTCACTCCTCCATCTGGCTGCTTCGTGCTCCCCTCAAACTCGCCTTCAAAGTCATCAGTGGTGGTGGATCCATAAGATCCAATACGAGATGCCAGACTATAGGTCGACAGATATTCCTCAGCATGTGCGACGATTGGACCAAGGAGGTCTATTGCTGCAGATTCATGGATATTACCGGGACACGTCACCACCGTCACCGTCTCGGTGAAACTGTCGTATGACAATGACGGGTACCTATAACAGCGAAAACCGTCAGCTATTTCTGAACAAGGAAATATGCAACTAGTATACTATACCGCAGTTCCAGGGACTCTGGATACAATTTGAAAAATGCATTTTCTAGTTGCAAATACTTTGCATGAGACAGCTGAATATCTAGTCTCCCCTCCGGAGGGTTACTCTTCAGGAGGTTAAGTGCCCTGTTATAATTCGCATCCATGCCCTTGTCCGGCGCAGAGAAACATCCGCTGCCCAAGTGAATTGAAGGTGGCAACTGATTGATTGCTGGTGAGACTACTGTTGCGTGAGACCACCAATCTCGAAAGATTTTACCGAACCGTGGCCAACCGGTGTTCTGGTGCTCTTTGCTCTGCATTTCCTGTCGGCTTCCTTTCATTGCGAACGACCGCGGAGATCATGATCGGCGCCACGCTGCGTGAGGCTGTGATCTCCAATATCTCCCACGCTATGCTTGGCCAGCGGCACCAATCTAAGGTTTACCAAACGCCGACGATTCCGGAAAGTATGTGTTGACGTGCACATAGATTACAGGGAGGAAGATTAACGTGAATTTTTTTTACTAGATTTTTATGTCCGACGTACAAGTCAGATGCAGCTGAACCGTGTTATGTCCGAAGTCCCATACTAATGAGCCGCACTCTTATAGATCTTGTCGGTGCCTACCATGCATCCTTTGAGAACATCACCAAAATTCCACCGTGTCAAATAAAATAAAACTTAGTTCTTTCAAAACTATCAGGGCTTTCAAATGATCTCGATTGTACAACCAATGCCTCAGTGGTGCCTTTAGTGCCGCTGTCCAGTCATTATATGGTTCGTGGTTGCACAACAATGTTAAGCGTATGTGAGTACGTCAATTCAAAATTCGCTAATGCTTTAAGTCCATGACGCAATTTTTACGCAATGATCCAGAAGCACATGCGTGGTATAAACTCAAACATTTGCTGGAAGTCCTCCTGCCCGGATCCTGCCATACACAAGACCACCATGTTCTCCGGCAATTGCGAAGTCGCAGTACACACCCGCGCTAGCCGTCCAATTCTTGCCGAACTCCTTCACTATGTCGTGCGCAAACTTTGTGGCAACCTTTCCGACATCGAATTGTAAAATGTCGGCGTCGGCGTCCTTCTCACTAACGGCTTGCGCAAACTGCACCTCGACGACCGGGACAGTTCGTCCCATCCACCAGACAAATTTTGCAGGTTGCATCACAGATACAATCTGCGCACAACAGGCAATTGCACTGAGTATAATGGTTACCATTCCAGGCTTTTTTTTCTTGGCTATTGCACTGAATATCATGGTTACCATTCCATTATTTCTCTTGCGGCGGCCTTCATTGAGAATTATGGACAGCCCACTGCCGCAAACATGTAGCCATACATTCAAAATCTGAGAAAATAATTCACTAGGCCATTTGATGGCAACCTCGATCCTGTCCGATGAATTGAATAACGCCAAGTTTGATGATGTAACCCAGTTCTCCTCCGTAGCATTGAAATATACAGTGACACCACCAGCCTCATTTTTGAAAGAGCTCTTCAAAAGGTAGATCCCCAGGAAAATACATGAAATAGAGAAAATCATGCCGACAGTCGCGATTATGAAGCTGATATCCCCTGCACCATAGCTGATAATTACTACCAATCCGAACAAAGTATATAGTACTAGAAATATCGCTGAGCCAGTGATCGCTGACCACCTTTTCTGTCCGGGAGTTCTGGGGATAACGAAAGACTGAATATAGGGTGAATTCTCATAGGAGATTGCTGAGAGAAGACCATCACCATCTATGAAAACCTTATATTTTGTGCGCAATGCATCTGAAAGAAGAGACTCAGTGGTGTAAAGGCTCTTGACGAAGATTGCAGATGATTTCAGACGCCGCCGATAAAATTTTGGATGACCTATATGGAGAAAGTACATAGCAGTCACGATTGCAACGGATGCTGCAGTTATCCCAAGGGTACCAAGGTTAACTGCCATTATTTTCAGTCTCTGAAGGTATATTTGAAGCTAGGACATGTAAAATATTGGCGACTTCGGTAGCGAATGGCTCTATAGGGTCGCGATATGTGGGCAAATCGAACCCAGCGCAATGGCCGTCTTCTCTTATTGAGTACAAGTCCAATAATGGGTGCTCGTGCTCTAAATAACAAGCGTTGGGCAATTAATTTGCACCGCAGTAGCCGCTAACCCTAATGGAGACTAAGAACCGTCAGAAAGCCTCATCAAACCAGCGATGGGAGTCGAATTCACTCCCCCGATACTCAAGAATCACCCGAGTGACAGCAGAAGCGGAAAGAAATGATTGAGTGGGCATTGTACTGCCGAGCCTACCTAATTTGCATAGTCACAATATTGTGATCGCGTCAATATCAGAATACAAAATGTATCCATCAATGTTATCTTAATTCCTCTAAACGAATGTATATTACTGCATTAAATATCAACATGGACAATAACATTACATTGTTGTACATTGTGTATATCATGACCTCAGCACCGGTATACGGTACATCATTCTCAGCGGATTAAAGTCCACCAACGCTATGGTTTCCACCTTAAGCGACTGGTGACACCGCCGGAACTCCAAGGTCCTACGATCCTACGATAGTCTTAAGTAATTGACAAAAATTTAAACCGATTTATCCCAATCTAATACCAAGCTTACTGTTCAAGCATTTGCTGAAATTCCACTGGCTCTCATCCTGCCATATACAAGACCGCCGTGTTCCCCGGTAATTGCAAAGTCGTAATACACACCTGAGTCAGCCATCCATTTTTTGCCGTTACTTGCGAACTCCTTCGCTACGTCGTTCGCAAACTTTCTGATAACCTTTCCGACATCGAGTTTTAAAATATCGGCGCTCTCGACATCCTTGTCACTAGCTGCCTGCGCAAGCTGCACCTCGATGCTGGGGACGGTGCGCCTTCTCGTCTTGACTATTTGCACGAGAATTGCAATATGACTACAACATAATATTGCAATGCATATCGCCCCAAGTATCAAGAACAAATCGGACATAGATATCTTGCGGCCGCCTATTCCTCCCTTGCGAATCATGGTTGCGACATATGACAGCATAGCGCTCCAAGCATATAGTCCCAATACAACCAGAAACAACGTTTCAGCGGACCATTTGATGGGAATCTCCGTCCTTTCCGATGAAGCAAATACCGCGAAGTCCGAAGATGTCACCAAGTTCGTCTCCGTAGCATTGAAATAGACAGTAGCACATCCAGCATCATCCTCTTTGAAAGAACCCTTAATAATGAACCCCATGCAAAAACATATTATAATGAAAAGAACCCCGATTGGGAAGCTGTTAACATCTTCGGCGTCGTTCGTAACTAGGCCCAATAACCCCATAGCTTGTCCAGCCATGAATAGTACAGTGATATAGGGCAGCAATTTTTTATGCTGGGGATTTGGAGTGGCGATAGCGACAGATTGATAATGCAGTGAATTCTGATATGAATATGAGGAGAGAAGGCCGTCACTTTCTATCAAAACTTTATACGTAGCACTCAGCGCGTCTGAAAGAGATTCAGTATTGTAAGGCCTATTGACGAAGATTTCAGACGATTTAAGATGCCGCTGACATAGTCCACTAGGAAGAACAACTGTGACAAAATGCAGAGTAGCCAGGAACGCAACGGCGCCTGCTGTTCCCCAAAGGCTAACAGCCATTCTTTACAGTAAATGGAGATTTCTGTCTAGGACCTGAATAGATTGGCGATTTCAGGTAGCCGATGATTTTATGACGTCGTGATATGTTGCAATTCGAACTCAAGCATACAGAACGCAGTGGCCGCTTACTTACAGTATTCGGGTGCAATACTGTCAAGCCTACGCCATAAACGATAATCGATCCCCGATATAGCGATAAAATCTGGTGCCGTAATTCTAAAAATTGGAGAAAAATCAGTTGGTTATAACGATTGCCTTCCTAAACACGTTTAGTACCTCGGTATTACAATCAAAAATTGATGCCCAGATTACATCGGCTTAACGAGGTTTGACTGTAGACAGTGTGGCCAGTGCCAAGGGTCAGGAACAAGCTGGGCAATTAATTTGCACCGCGGGAGCCGCTAACCTTATTGGACAACTCTTCGGCCCGGGAGCTAGAGAGACTCTACGCCCCAATTCTCAAGCCGAAGTCATTGTGAATTCAAGTGACATACGAATTACAGGAAAATGGGGGACTTAATTTAGAGGGATCGTCTGCTGTGCTTCTGAGCCTACCAAATTTTGCAAATTCACATTATTATTACGGATTCGTTTTCATGTCACTCTGAGAAAATCCCGCCGGAAATCCTCGATCCTAACTCCAAAAATATTCGTACAAAGAAATTTCTGATATTGTGCTCAATAACTTCCCACAGTTAAGTGAAAAAGTTCCGACGCAGGGCGACATCTCAGTCAGGGTGACATGTGAATGATGTGATGTCGATTTCATAGTCAAAGAAGGATCTTGGAATTGAGTATATTTCGTTGGATTAGACAATCGTCGATCTTACTAAGCAGCTTATTGACTGGGTCCGCTAAGTATGAGCTTACAGAGTGTATTAATGGGCTTGAATGTTAAACTTTGGCCACTGCATGCTCCATAGTTAAAAATCCCAGCAGAGTGCTATCCAACGCTCAGGACAAGGGCCTCATGTGTTCCGGCCAAGAGATAAGCGACGGACATAATAGAATTGGCAGTCATTGTCGTGAAAATACCATGCGCAACACTCTCCCATCCGCGACAAGTCGGATGAGCACATTAATATCGAACAACGGAATTCGATGCTCATGGATATCGTGCCAGCTTTCGATTCGATGTCCTTCCAGGTGTTCAAGATAAACACGCATAGGACCGCTCGCATTGGGGATATGAATACGCTCTGGGTAGAGTTGGCAGCGTTGCATCAGCGCATGCAGGCTAAAATATGGCACCCATTACATCGACGGCAGGAATTGACCAGGTGACCAGGTCATCTGAAATATCCGATTGCGGTAGATAATCGATTCTTGAACCGCTTACGATACATATTATTGCAAACAGGAGTAATTCCCGGTTTATTTTACTCAGTGTTCCATGTTTCGTTATTTGAGACGGCTGATAACCCAGACATTCCTTTGCGCACGCAACCTCCGCCACCTGCGGTTGAAGTGGACAATGGTACTGAATATAACGGAGTCAACTGATAAGCACCGAACGATCACAGAGACTTTCTCGCCACCTGACTGACACAACTCCATAATGTCCGTCACTGAACGTCCCCAGATGAATGGTCAGATGGAGCGAATGATTCAGGTCATCAGGCAGTTGATCCGCCAGAAACTGGATGACGAAGTCTGCGAGTTGCATTCCGAGGCAATTGAGGATGACGTCTACGAAATTGACGGCATTTGCCGATCGCAAACGCGGATGAACGAATATTTGGTTAAATGGAAGAATTCTGACTCCTCACATAATTTTTTGGTGTCTACGAAAGACGTCTTGGCCCTTGCCGCAGTTCCTACATTGCCCAACTACTGTTACAAACCACAACGCCATTAAACAGTCACATGCATAAACGAAAAAATACCACAAACAAAATACTTTCTACTTGCACGCAGTCACGCACTCCAATAAATCGCTTGCCTTAACATGCACAATCCCCGACTCCAGATCGTTGATGCCGATATTGAGAATAATCGTGTCATCGATCCAGCCGTGGTAATATTCGTTCACGAGTGGATTCGTGTACGTCGAGTTTTGCAGAAGTGGAACATTCTCGAGGAACGGGTATCGCGCGGCCGCTTCCTCGTCTGTCGTCACCGGCGCGCTGCTGTCTTGCCCAGTATCATCAACTGGTGCAGAGCTGCTCGAGTCCGACGAATCTGGTTCGTCACGGCGGCGCGACGTAACAGCACCGCCATTAAAGTCGTTGATTGAATTCTCATACTCCTCTGCCTCCTGGTCTTCTATCGCGTTCCAGATGGCTCGTCCGCCGTACTTGGCTTCACTCCACGGTTCATGCCGTCTAAAATTAGCGTGATCCCACGCCATCGACACAGTGTAGATCATCATCTTCTCGTCCGACCCGGCGTAGATCAAGTTATTCGTCCGGCCGATGACTTCAAACGGCGCCGTCACATTCATAAGCATCACGTATCGCCTGTAAAACACTTCCAGGTAGCTGTGGTACTTGATATGGAACATCTCGAGCAAGACGGTATTGTGGATCGTCGGGATACACGGGAACTCGCATAGTGTCACGCGTAGCGAGTTTGTGCCCTGATGAATGTCGTTGCGGATCTGGTCGTTCTTTTCTTCGTATTCTTTCTTCAACGATGAGATGCACGGCGGCACCGCTTCGCCCTGCACGAAATTCACGGCATGCGCGCTCGTGATTGTGTCGACAGTCGGCAAAGCTGAAATGGAACGGTTCTCAATATCATGTTGCACGTAACCGATATCCTTGTCATCATACAGCAGAAACCAATTTTTCTCGATTTCGCCGTAATGATCCCGCGGTAGCTCCGTCAACTGCTTAAATCGGACCGGCACTTGTTCGACCTTCATCTTCTCGCCCAAGTCAGGGATCATCACTCGCAAATCAATAATATACTGACTCAAACAATTCGTGATTCCGTTTGTGCCGACAATCATCACCGGTTCTCCTTTCGGCGAAAAGAACACGCGTGGATCGGAAGGCCCGTTTGTGTCTTCGAGATACGGCAGCCAAACACACTTCCCACCCGGCGATCGCCATTCGGGAAACTCGAGCTTCTGTAGCCCTCCTTTACATTTCAGTATCCGTCGGCCGATACCTTTCGACAAACCCCATTCCATATCGCAATACACCAACTCGTGGTGTTTCTTCCCGTTCAGTTCCACCGTCTGCCGCCCAAGGCCGAAGTACGGGGCTGCCCCGCCCGGAGGGTATGGCAGGACATTCGGATTATACCGCGCTGGCGTGTTGAATCCGAACCACGCGAACTCTATCCGTGCCAACGTACCTTCTGGTCCATTCTCAGATACAAGAAAGACAGCGGATTCGTTTGTGTGGAGCGGGTTGTTGCAAGTCGCGAACGCGTCGAGCGGAGAACCGGACGCGACGATATTCTCGTTGAATTCGTATTGCTGGATGACCGACAGCCGGATCTGTTCGTCCGTTAACGCGGTTTCTGACGAAGTGTTCGACGTCGCCAGGAAGGGGCGGCGAAATGGGATGTATTCGCTGTATTCATCAATCAAGTTCGTGTACGATAGCCCCACAATTACGAGCGTGACAAACGCAAGCGCGAGCAGCAGCGGCAGCAGACGTCGAAATGGTATCGCGATTCTCTTCATCTTAACATGTTCTCGACGAGAAATGCCAGAAAAGCTGAGAATCTACCGCGTCGCTGGGTCTATCTATGCAAGTGGATCGATAGGCCCGAGTTCGCGATTGGTATTTGTTGGGCGCAAGGGCACGCGTAGGCTTTAGCGGGACAACGGCATGGCGCAGAAACCCTTAACCCTGCGTTTTCTCGCTTGCCGACCGTTTGTTTGAGATTCATTCAAACTCCTACCAGATAAGCATAATTGGTCAATCGCAGTCAGTCCAATATGCTGCAATTGGGCTTCTTAATGGCATTCAGAGAGAAGATTTTACACATGCCAACATTACTGACTAGCGACAAATTAAAACAGAGTTCTGCCTTTCAGTCGGGCAGTATCCTATCCCCCTGTATGGGCCAAATTGTTTAACTTAACTCAAGTGACACATGCCGGCCGGATGCGCTATCCACCATCGGTCGACCCCTGCGAGCCGCGAGCTAGAGTTTGGTCAGCTAATCAGTTGGAGGGCCCACTGGCCCGTCAAACTGTAAAGTTTTTTGCACATCGTATGACAAGCGGCCGTTGAATCAACGCACTGTCTTCCATCCAAGCAATTTACTGTCATAATAAGTAATAGTTCGGATTCAAGTGCAATATATTAAAGCAAGACAGGTGTCAAACACAAGTCATAGTTTCATGATAGGCGATTGAAATTTGACGGGAAATCGTATTGTAGCTTAGAGCTAGCCATTCTAAGTTAACGCCCCGTCGCAACGGAACATGTGTCCTATCAATCGTGTCCCAAACTAATGGTTCCAGGTCGTTGCTCGAACTAGCATTGCCACTTTCGACCGTAATGTTCTCGAGTTAATTGCAGGAGAAACTGTCAGCACTTGTAGTGGCGAAACACGGTTAGTAGGCCCCCTTTGACCATACCGAATCCGGCGGATCTACAATTCCCCCCCACCACAATCGGGCACCAGCCACAACGGCGCGTTCCGTTGGCGAGCCGGTCTATACTACAAATCCGGATCCGATGGTATTGCTAAATAGTCATGCTAAATTTCAAGGACTTTTTCTCGTTTGCGATGGGGTCCGAGGATTTTCCAACTGTGCGGGAACTGAACATGAGGTCGAGCACGTTGGCCCACAGTAATGGTTCGGTCTAATGGCTTACGAATTCGAGCACGTTGGACCAGACTAATGGTTCTGTTAGCTTGCAAATTCCGGATCTAGAATAGTTATGAGATTAATTACTATAGCGGATTTTTTGACGTTTTGGACATATGTGGCGTCACGAGTACCAACCAGGATTCGGAAGTGTCCACGAGTGGTCCCTGCATCTGTCAAAGCCGATGTACTGGCCCTGCGATATGTCATCATCGCACATGCAATTCATACGTTTTCTGTCTCTCTCTGTTCTGCCACACGCTACAACAAGAAACTGTCATGAGATGTATCAGCGCCTTATCTTTCGACCCACACCTTCACAGAGTTTTCGGCCATGGCGGACGTGCCGTAGGCGGAACATCGTCGGAACAATGCCGATTAGCTCAGATCCACCATCATGGCCGTGAGAAATTGTCAAGTATATAGTCGGCAGTTCGACGACCGGATGTCGTTGTTCCTAATCGCAAAGTCGCTGGCAGACTCTCGAGCTCATCATTCAGTCACAGTTTCACAATGGTCCAGGTCAAGAACATACTACTCGCAGTCATCTCCGTTAGCGGAGCGCTGGCTACTCCAATCGTCAAGCGAGCCACATCAACTCCAGCAGCGTCTGCGTCATATGCACTCCCTTCGTTCTTAACGCCGGTGCGGCCTGCACCGAATCCTTCCTACGGTGTCACTCCGACAAACACGGATTTCGAAGTCGAGTCTGTTGACCTACTCGACAAACAGGAAGATCCGGACAATCCATTGACTATCTACCGCGATGGTGGAGGCTCATGCAATATTGGCAACCGCACGCTCTGGCTTTTCTGCGACACTTTAGGGTACCAAAACGATACTTTCAAGGCCATGACTGACAATTCGCTGTCTGTCGCTCAAAGCTTCGACGACCCGTCGTTACTGTCGGATGCTACATCGAATTCTCTCACCTCCTACGGCTGGCAGCCCGCTGTGCCTTTCACGGATGACGAATATCCGTGGAGAAATTGGCCGTCAAAAAGTACGTAAGGAATAACGTCATTGTGCCCAACAGGAAGAAAGACTGAGGGCAGCACGTGATAAATCAGCAGCAGTGTACTCGACCATATACTGGGGACAGCACAACTGACATCACCCTCAACCGTAGCAAGTACTTGTCGGAAGCTTCGTCTGCGGTACCACCAGCAGATGATCAAGTCATAAGTTCTGCCAAAATCAGCAGCTGATGAGCGAATAATAGACAAGACTTCGAAATATAAAACGAGTGCATCTGTCTGTCTCTGAATAACTCCAGTACTTCCCCCTCGCCTTCGTCTGACTATTGGAAACAGCTATTCCCGTTCCTGTGCCAACATGTATCTTCTTCACGCACTTGTCGTACTCGTTGCTTGCATGGATCGCACATTGGGCGGGGCGATTGCTGCACGCGACCCCACACCTGCTGCATCAACAACATATCCCATCCCATCGGTCTTGACCCCAGCACGGGCGACAATTCCGCAGTTTAGCCAGTCGCCGCTGATGCACTCGACATACACTGTTGCCTCCAGGGCAGATTATGGAAAGATGGTCGATCCGTCGAACACATACACTCTATTCCGCGACGCAGGTGGATCCTGCGCTATTGCGAATCGAACTCTCTGGTTCTCCTGCGACACTCTGGCATACCGAACGTGGGACGGGAAGTATATGGGTGCAGCATCCAATTCCATTTCCCTGGCGACTAATTTTAGTGAACCAAACATCTTGAAAGATGCATCATGTACGCCTGCGACTGGCATCCGTCCCGCTATGCCATGGACATCGGCTGAAGCCGTCGTTGCAGGCAGTCCGTCCAACCGTGAAGATCCGTAGGTATATGCATGTTTGGAAAAGTCACTTGCTTGTCACGTGTTACTGTCAACATCTCCGTGTCAGAGTCAAACTCCAGCGTCGCCATTGTGTTGCCCCAATCTGAAGTTGAAGACAAAGAATTGTATTTGTAGAGATGGAAATACTGTACTGCTCGATTCTCTGAGACTTGAAGGCAATTTGTGTATGTCCCCATCACATATCTTGTCAGCTGCCTCTATTTATGCATGAATGCTGGATGTATTTCAAGCGTATGATTTACTGATAAATGTAAAGAGCGGTACATCATTCTATGACTTAAAATAACAGAGCAAAAGGTAGCAACTAGCAAATTATCAGAGCCAACATAGCAAATCAGAGTATGGAGTTGTTGGTACATAATAATTCGGCCTTAGCAAGGCCCAGCATGTCATAATCTGCAAACATATTTCTCACGAACAATGCAACGAGTGGATCAGTATTTCGGAATCAGTGGTTCAATACCGCACTTAACTTTCGCTTTCGTGGGACATAGTCGGTGATTTCGATAGGAGCTCGCCCAGTGATTGCTGGTTCGGGCGGCAAGACGGGATTGGGACATGTGGTTGGCATGGGCGGCACCTGTTCAATTCGCTTCAGCTTAATTTCGGACACGATAATCGTCGTCTCTGCGGTCGTAATCGTCACTTCTGGCATACTCGTGGCGGAGCTTGAAGATCGCGGCGTCGTGATTTTGGTGCTGTTCCTTGGCCGCTTGGTGGCCGACGACCTTGGGGTCGCCGATCGTGACTTTGACCGGCTCTTTTTTGGTGGCACGATTGGCTGATTGGGTTCGTCGCTGGCGTCCGGCATGACGCTGTCCGGTGTGTCTTTATCGTTGCTAGGAATCAGACCGCGCTCTTCGTCTCCAGGTAAAACCATTGCCGCGTTCAACCGTTCCGCCTATAAGGTTAGCAAACCGTCTCCGTTCTGGATACCTATTGCAACGAGCATACGACAACGAGCACGTTCTCCGAGGGATCGAAGTATGTCTCCTTCATGGCAGTCACGGACGTCCAGTTGCGTGCATTGAGCTGCGAGTCTGGCTTCGGTTGACGTGGTTTGCGTGGCGACGACGATTTCTTGGTGGACGCTGGTGTTGATTTCTGGGATGATTTTGAAGTCGACGCCTTTGATGGCCTCTTTGATGAAGATTTGGACTGCGGCTTCTGGACTGGTTGGGTTGTAGATGCTGCTTTTGAAGACGATGACGGTGATTCAGACGCTGTCGGGGCAGACATATCTTGTTCCTATGTGACAGTCAGCGAACGCCTTTCACTCACCATCGCCATCTGAATGAATCCATCAGATATATTACCTCTGAACCATTTACGTGATGGCCAGGTCCTAGACGTAACACTGGTAAAATGCATTTACGCATTTCCCCAATTTCACCATGTTGACAGGGGTTGTATTCGAAGTCCCCGTACAGTATAACCTTATGTCCAACGCAAGTCTTGCGTTTCAAATTTTGTTCTCTCGATTCCGCAACTAAGTGAACGGGATTGAAACACTTAGCATTATTGCAGAGGTGCGATATATCGACGAGACCTCCTGCACGACCCAGGGTTCTTTGCATTTCAGCAACTCGATTATCCGCAATCAGAGCCAGCTTGTGTAGACGTATTCTGACGTTTAGTTTCCTTAAATTGGCCTCACAGTAGCCGCCACTGCTTAACGGTTTCAAACTGGACTCCCAGCAGCCAAGTTCAGTTGTGATGACGTGATATCTGTTTATCAACTCCTCCGCCATCGTCGGCGTAATATGAACGAACTTATCAGCGATATCTGTCACTAGAGTGCTCTCATCTGGTGTCGGAGTTCCTGTTGTCGATACTTGTTCGTCACCCTTTGGCGCTGTATCTTGCATCCACCTTTCTGGTAGGATGCATTTATACTTACTCTCATCGCCACCATGTACACATGGGTGGGTCCTTATGCCGTCCCGAACAATTGTAGTCTTTCCCTTACATGCCCTCCGTTTGCAGCTGTCTGAAGTAGACTCGACATGTAAATGCCGCGGATTAAAGCAGTTCTTGTCGTGGCAAAGGTGTGACGTGCTATGGTAGCGTCCTCTAATACCCAGGGTACTTTTCAGCTCATCTCGCCGATTGTCGGCAATCAGAGCGAGGTGGTGTAGAAATGGTCTGAATCTTTGTCCCAGTAAACGGACCCTAAGTGCGCAAGAGACTTCAGTTTTCAAAGTTGTCCTCCAGCAGCCAAAGTCAGTTGTGGCAGCCCGATATTTGTTGACCAGATGTTCTGCCATCTCCTGCGTAATATTGCTGAGCTTATCGGCATCAGCATCGGCATCAGCATCGGCATCAGCATCGGCATCAACTTCAGCATCAACATCGTTAAGGCGCTGTTCTGGCAGGACGCACTTGCGCATTTTCTCGACAGTGCCATGGGCACACGGATGATAGCTAAAGTCGTCGTGGATTAGGACTTTATGCCCATTGCAAGCTTGACGTCTAATATTGTTCAATCTCGATTCGACCACCAAATGCTCTGCATTGAAACATTTTCTGTTATGGCACAGATGGGAGACATCATGGCTGCACAAACTGCCCAGAGTTGATTTCAGTTCTTGACATCTGTCATCCGCAATAACAGCGATCTGGTGCAGGGTGGGCCGGTAACATTTCCCGCCTATATACCAGTGGCAACAAACGTAGCCGCTTTTTGATGGTTTCCTTTCCGTCTCCCAACACCCAAGACTCGTGGTCCTGTGGTGATATGACTTAACGATCTCGTTCGCCATCGCGGGTGTCATCGCGTCAACAAAGTGGCCACTCATTTTGATTGTGTAAGATAAATCCGAGTGTTGTTGAGAAGACAGAATCTGGGTGTCAGTCTCGCCTTGAGAGAGCGTACTGTATGGTCGATCGGAAGCGGGTCATTTTGTTTGTGCTACAATAATTCCTGTCCGACGCGTCTGCGCGATTCGCGCGAACACCACGCGCCTTGTTTACATTTGTTAATAAATGACGTTGCAGACTCAACGGCTAGTGACACACAACGCCCGCGTACCGACTGCGTACCATTTCTGAAACTGAGCATGACGTCGGCTGGCATTCACCGATACGCACTTTGGGCCTACACTAACTGCGTTCCCACCGGCGATAATACCGCTGTTCACTTCTGGATCGTCACCAAATTTAATTCGGGCTCATCCACTAGAACCTACGGCAACACTATGGCTCAATATTCGCTCGATCCCACGACCAATCCACAGTGACACGCGAGAGTCAAGTCACATTCGCCCCGCCTACTTATACATACGGATCGTTCGCCAACGTCGTTGTCAATGGCGTGGCATATCTGTATGACTCGACACAAACTACAGCAAGAATGATGCACATCTCGCGAAGGCGCCGGTCAACACGATCGCAGATCTTAAAAGATACGCACTTTGGACGTACACAAATTGTCTGCAAATTAATGACAATCTAGCCGTTCACTTTTTCAATCTCTACAAGTACAGTTCCATCTATTCGGCTTCAAATTTGGGAAACACGATGGTCACGCTTGACGTTGACCCGGACACAGACATGCTGACTGTGACCCGCAACAAGCAAGTCACTTTCCCACCCTCAACATATCCGTACGGTTCATTCGCGAGTATGGTCGTTAATGGAGTTGCTTTCCTCTACGCCCTCGACACTACCTATTCCGGCAAGAAGGATATCCACGTCGCCAGAGTTGGCGCCAACAGTCTGTCGCAGTTCGACAAGTATCAGTACTACGACGCATCGACAAAGACTTGGAGCTATACTCAGCCGGTGCCCACCGAGCGGCGCCAGTCGGCCGCAGTCATGTCGAACTGGATGCCATACTCGACCGGATCGATGTTCTACTCCGAATACCATAACGCCTACCTTCTCGTGTATTTCTCCAACTGGGCAGACTCAACCTTCAGAGTGTCGTACGCACCGACTCCGGTCGGGCCGTGGACCACCGACGATAAGGTTCTCTATACACTGCCCAGCGGACCCGGCGGATACGACTATGGTGGACTCGCCCATCCGCAGTATTACCAGAACGACGGACCATCTGGCAAAGCCTTGTTGCTCCACTACTCGTACCAGGACTCTACTTACACGTACACAAAAGCGGCCAAATTAGTTTTCAAGTGATGGGTCTTTGCTGGATGCGTTGGTAGGTGTACGATTTTTTGTTTGTTTGACGTGCAATGATGTGCTTTTCTCGGTTGATGTACGATTTCCTTATGACGTGTGATGGTATAAAACTGGCAGGCTTGGTGTTCGCGTCCTTTCTATAGAAATTGTCCAGGTAATAATGACATAACCAGGATAATTGTATACCTGCAATGTAAATGCCAGCCAATAGCTAGGTCCCGGTCCGTAGCAAAGATTTTTCTATGCGATCGGTGAAGCCTTCACTAGACGGATGTCAAATAGTGAGATCCAAAAGTCATAGGGCAAGCAGGAAGCATTCATGCCATGTGATCCGATCGTGAACCAACCGAACCAGCGAGCCCCCACCTGCGGGCTGGTCTAAAAGTCACGTGCACTCTTTATCTTTAAATTCAAAGCGCAAATGCGACGGCATATTCATCATTTTCCGTCGTTCCCATCTCTGCACATTAAGATTATGACAAACTGCTCAGCAACATGAGGACTGGAATTCCCACATTATGCCAAAATGGCCAATTTGTGTTGCTACCATCAACACTGTCGTGGCATATTTGGGCCTACTACGTCAATTGAGGGCTTACTTGGTCTTCATGCAAAAGTGCATGCTTTGAGCACATTGATGGCTTCTATTTTCAATTTTTATTTTCGCTTTCTATAGACAATGAGACATATCACAATAAAGCTATTCTATACGACCTTCTATAATCCCGATCATTTCTAGAATGACAATAACCCAGATCATGCAACAACTCCAAAAAAATATCCAAAATGAGCGCATAAAATAATTACAAGTAGTAGAGGAAAAAATAAAATAAACGAGTGACAGTTTCCCTTTTTTCAACAAATCAACACGACGGCGTGATTCTTCATGAAATATGTAGACTTCATGGAAGCACATGCAACGGCAATATACCTTCACCAAATTTTTTTAATTCTTCTCCAACGCTTGTAATTTCACTAGCTCATAGTATTTCATCTTGTTGGCCAGTAATTCCTGGTGGGTTCCGCTCTCCAGAATTCGGCCATGCTCGAACACGTAGATAATATCAGCTTTCTGGATCGTGCTGAGCCGGTGTGCGATGGCGATAGTTGTCCTGCCCTTGGCAGCGTTGTCGAGTGCGGTCTGGACGATCTTTTCGGACTCATTGTCAAGCGCAGACGTGGCCTCGTCGAGAAGGAGGATCTTTGGATCTCGAATAAGGGCTCGAGCAATCGCGATCCTCTGCTTCTGACCACCGGAAAAGAGTGAGCCTTTGGCACCGCACAGGGTGTCGTATCCATCTGGCAGGGACATGATGAAGTCGTGGATGTTGGCCTGTTTGCACACTTCGAACATCTTCTCATCGGAAATATCTGGGTCCAGACTACCGTACTTTACGTTCTCGCGCACAGAGCCAGAGTACAACGTAGGCTCCTGCTGCACAAGCGCAATGTGGCTTCGGTAGGCATTGATATTGAGCGCAGTAATATCTTGACCGTCAAGAAGGACTTGTCCGGCCAGCGGGTTGTAGAAGCGTTCAATGAGGCCAATAGTCGTACTCTTGCCACAGCCGGATGCACCCACCAAGGCAACATACTGGCCCTTCTTGACCGACAAGTTGAGACCTCGCAAAACAGGCACCTGGAGACGTGTAGGGTAACGGAAGTGGACATTCTTGAACTCGATATTGCCCTGGACGTCCTGTGGCACAATGCCGTCGTCACTCCACGAGTCGATCAGTGGCTGCTTCTCGTAAAGACGCTTGATGTTGCCCGCCGCGTCGTACGCCCTTGCCATATCGAGCGCATACGAGAAAACTATGGAACCATTCTGAGAACCATTCACGATACTGATAACGGAGACAAAGAACATGTAGACCGAATAGCCGTCTGTGCGGACGAGAGTGCTCCCATACCAGAACATAAGAGACTGAATCAGATAGACGAGCGCCTGCGCCGTGCCATAGAGGGCAGCACTGGTGCTGTTCTGGCGACGACCGGCGCGGTACAGGCTGTCGAGTGCAGACCCGTAAGTGACGATAACATCGTCCTCCCTGGTGAGAGAAGCCACGGTCTTGATGGACGATGCAGCCTCGCATGCATAAGATGATGATCGACCATAAGCAACCTTGACACGCTCCTGGTGTTTTGCAAGCAGGTAAAATCGGTAGAAACCAGCGCCAAGCAAAACTGGCACGCAGGGGCTCGTGACAGCGGCAAGTTTGAGAGCAACTCCAAGCGCGACGCCAATTCCACCGAAAATCATAATCATGGAGCTGATAATCTGTCCGAGGGTGGCACCAGATAGGCCCTCGATTGCACCTGAATCCTTAGAAATGGCAGACGTAAGCGCACCGGCAGTGTTCTCGGTCCTATCGAAGAAGCTAATGTCTTGACGAACAATCTGGCGCAGTGTACGCATACGAATACGTCGGACCAATCGTTGGCCAGAGTACGAGAACAATCCGACTGCCATGATAGGGCAGATAAGTTCTACTCATATTAGCCAGTGTTTCTTCTACATTGTATGGAAAAAAAAGCATACCTATAGCACCCATGATCAAATACGTAATATTATTCTTAAGCAGCCGGCTGTTCATGCGATCCTCGTCGGGTAGTTCACCAAGAGCGTCCACGGAACCAGAATATACAGTGCTGAGATATGGATATCCGGCAGCCATGATGATCGTAAACATGACCGCAGCAAGGTTGAGATTGCGCTCAGGCAAACTGAGTTCGAACAGGAACTTGGCAATATCGGTGACCGAGTACTTCTTCTCTTCAGGTTCGACGATGTTCGACGCGACAACGCTCGATATTGATTTGGCGGTCTTGGTGCGGGACAGAAGCAGCTGCGTGGTCTCCTTGTCATCATCCGAAGACGCACCAGCTTCTTGGTCGAACTGCCGTTCACGTTCGTATGCGTCCATCGCCGCTTTCTCGTCTAAGATTTCTTCGACGCTGTCAACTTCAACACCTTCGATGACCTCAGCGCTCTCCAAACGCTCTTCCACCTCGTGCTCGACATTCTGTGCCCTGACAAGGTCGTAGTATTCTCCGCGCATTGCAATCAACTCTTCATGAGTGCCTTTTTCGAGAACTACTCCTCGCTTCATGACCACGATCATATCTGCATCCTTAACCGTTGAGAGACGGTGAGCAATGACAATGGTGGTTCTGTTTTTGGAAGCCTTGTCGAGCGCATCCTGTACTATACCTTCACTCTTAGTATCCAATGCGGAAGTGGCTTCGTCGAGCAGTAAGATCTTGGGATTCGAGACGATAGCGCGAGCGATAGCAACTCTCTGCTTCTGACCACCGGACAGTAGGAATCCTCTCTCGCCGACATGGGTATCCAATCCCTTCGGAAGAGTATCAATGAAGACCATGGCGTTCGCTTGTCTGCACGCTTCCTCGACCAACGCCCGCTTCTCAATATCCGACACGAACTCGTAGGGGGTGCCGATAAGACCGTAAGCGACATTGTCGAAGACAGTACCAGCAAACAAAATCGGCTCCTGAGACACAAGGGCGACCTGTTGACGCAGCCATTTAACGTTGAGATCATCGATATTGACGCCATCTAACAGGACATTTCCGCCGACAGGCTTGTAGAAACGTTCGATCAGACCGACAATTGTGGATTTTCCGGAACCAGAGGCACCTACCAGTGCGACGGTCGTGCCGGCCTTGATTTGGAGATTGAAGTCCTGCATGACAATGACGTCAGGTCGCGACGGATAGATAAATTTGATATCTTGCAATTCGATGTGTCCCTCAATGCTGGAAAGGGTGCGGCCGCCCTTCGAGGACGAGTCAATGGCAGAAGCGCGGTCAATAGTAGTGTAGATCTTGTTGACGGCTGAGGCAGCTGCGGCGACGGCGCGAACGTGAGGGGTAATAGAAGTGATTGCAAACAATCCCTGGATCATAGACGCGAGAATGGTGACTAGCGCAAGAATCGACAATTCGCCCCGGACAAGAAACATTGGGCCCTGCCAGAACGCCATGGCGTCGTCGAGGTACAAGCCGAGCCAGGCGATGCCGGTAATCGATCCTGCGTAGAAACCAGCACGCAGAGCGTATTTTTGGCTGACGCCTAAATAGTAGTCGTATCTGCTGGAAAGTCTGTCCTGAATACCGAATGCCTGAACGTTGCGAATAGACGACAGCACCTCCTCAATGACGGAACCACCAGCAGAAGATCCGTTCAATGCCTGTCGGTATAACGATGTCATGCGATTAGACGCAAAGTAGAATGATCCAATAATAAACACCGCGACACACGACAGAAGTCCCGCCAAACGTGGCGAAAGCGAGTAGCCAACGATGAATGAACACACAAACGTCGAGCTGAACGAGATCAAATATCCCAACTTCTCCGAAATACCGTCCTGAATCATCATTGTGTCCGACGAGATACGAGTCGTGATTTCACCGGTGCCAAGTTTGTCGAAATATGCCATATTCTGCTTCATAACCGATGCAAGATAGTTCTGGCGAATGCGAGCAGCAAGGATCTCACCACGATCTATGAAAATGAACGTGAAAAGGTAAGATGTCACGAACTCAGCGACAGCGAAGTATATGAAATATATCGCATCGTAACTGGCCTGTCGCTGGAAGTCTTCTGGACTGATGTACTCCGGAACCATCGTGTAGTTGTAACTGCTGTCGTAGTAAGGTGACTCAAAGTAGAGCTTGGACTCGCTGTCGGTAGTGTTGTACGTCGTGGCGTTAAAGAACGTCTCGTTATAGGTCATGAAGTTGGAATATCCACCGTAGTAGTCGTAGAAGTCTCTCGATTGAATATAGGCCGTGAAGTTCTCAGCAAAGACGCCGAACATGATCGGCATGATAGCCTTGATCGAGCCCTCAGCTGCAGCGAGGAAGACCGCAAGTATGACGAGCAACCTATCCTTCGGGGTAGCATATCTGTAGGCTGCCAAGAACGACGTCTTAACTTCCGGGGTCTGAACTTGTTCCCGTAGGATAGCAGCTTCTGATGAGGGCAGACCCGAGAACTGGTCAGTATGATCTGTCGGCGCAACGGCGAGAGAACTGGAACCGCCGCGAGAACCCAGCAACGGGGTCTCTGCCGAGTCAACCGCACGCTTCTCAGATGCCATGCTGCCGCTTTGCTGTGAGCGTGGATCGATCAATGATGCTGAACGCAAAAGAGACGGAGAGAAGGGGAGAAGGAGAAAAACAGGAAGAAAGAAAGAGAAGGAGAGGCAAGTCAATAGGTCCAACAACTGGCGGTGCACAGGGCTGTCCGGAACGCGAGTACGAGGTAGCAAACCGTGTGAGGAAACGGTTCACGCCTGCGGCGCGGTAGTAATTTGGACCCGCCTTCGGCCAGAAGAGGCAAGCTTGGACACACATGGTTGACTAGCAGAAAGCGATAACGAGTAAATTTGCCTCTCTACTAGTCGCAGCCACAGTCACATTGCCTCCCGGCATTTCAAGCAGTTGCCTAGCGACAGACCATCCAAAGCCTCTCTAAGCCCTCATAACCTGAAAGTGTTACCTAATACGTCGAGTTTTTCTCCCACAGTACTCGGAACTTATCAAACTGCCAGGTATGATAACTAAAAGCGACCAACCAAGCATTGACTTATTGAGTACGGCCATAGTGAGCAAGATAGCATTGATGCACGGTGGCCATGCTGGACAAAAACAGTAAGGGCCGGGGCTAGTTCGTGCTGGAAAAGGCACGTTGGAACCTTGAACCTTCAAGAGTTTCAATTCACTGAAAATGTCGATAAGATAGCGCCTCTCGAAACTCTGATACCGTTCCTGATGCGCACAGCACCTTCGTGTTTAGGGCTCAACTTGCCAGCCGCGGTGCATATAATTAAGGGCGGTTTAATGCGTTAGCGAACGGTGACTCAGCCATGCAGATGGCCGGCGAAGGCTTGCCGACGCCCAGATGGCGCCGATAAAAGCCTTTCGTCTAACTGATGACGACACAGGCTAATATGATTCTCAAATTGCCATCCGAAAAAGTTTTCCCGATTTTGTACTCGCCGTGCCTTTTGCAACTCATTCAGGAATCGCTCGGGTATTAGCTTTGCCCGACGGCCATCCAATTACGCCACGTCGCGGTTGCTTCGGGCACAGTACCAACGACTGATGGGCTTGGCCTTGGTGGATACTTTTCCCGTGGCTATATACGAAGTACGCAAAATACGTCGCCAAACCCCGGATTATACTCTCTTGAGAGGTTGAACGCCACAACCGAGTATGTTTGTTAATAACATCTTGTGTATAGTAGTCTTCTTACGGAAGAGTAGCCAAGCTTCACTTCGCTCGCCGCCGGCCCCCTGGTCTCACGCCACAGTAAGGCTGACCAGATCCCTACAGTTAGCGTGTAACAGGCCAAGTGATCAATGTTTGACGACGTGATGTTGCTACGTGGCGGCAAAGTACATTAACATAATGTCTAAACTTATTCCTATAGGCCAGCGCATCGCTGTACATACCACACGAGTATGAAGAGACAATTTTAGCAACGCTGTATTAGTTGCGTCGTCATTCATTCAAAACTACTAATTGGTCACAGACCTGAGACACGCAATCTGATAGTTACATTTATTAGCTTCGTAGTACGGTTAATTAACCAAGACTAAAACACCGGCATTACTCAAGTTCCGTGTGCTGGGTCGCAACTCGCTTTAGATCAACAAGGAAATCCTCCAGCTTTCGCTTTGGCTTCTCGCGCCATCCCTTGCCATTCATAACGCGGTCAAACTTCACGCTACCCTGCATCAAGTAGTACACTCCACCAAGCACACAGAAAACCGCGAACGATAGAATCCACACTCGAACAATTGTCACTATAGAAGTCTGCTGTCCATTTTCGAAAACGCCAAAGACCGCAAAAAGCGTTGCAACAACGTCAACAATAAATACAGCGCCAGCTAATTGCCAGGATGGAATGGATGACCAGAACGGACCTGACGCGCGGGTAATAAAGATCAGCCAGTTCTCAGACAGTGCGATTTGAAGGAAAATAATCTCGTCCAAGTTGCCGAAGTTTTGGATGATTCCTCCACCCTCTACAAACATCGTCGTCAGGGTGATCCAGCTCCCAGCAGCGAGAATAATACCGAGAAAGACCGACATTCCCCATAGCTTTGGCAAGTTCCACTTAACTGGAGTCATAGAATAGGGCGCATTATCGTAAGCAATAGCGAGCGTGGCGATGTCAGCAAAGATAGCTATGAAAACGACAAGCTCAATGTTGAGCGACCGATTCAAGATCGCGATCCACAATCCCAGGAAAAGTTCCAGGTGTAGTGATAGCGCAATGCGATACACGACATAAGAATACATACGGTGAAAAATCTGCCGCGAAGTCTTCAGAGCATCAATGATGGCGGATAACCCCGGTGCCAGGAAAACGATATCGGCAGCAGAGCGCGCAGCATCCGACGCTCCCTCAACAGCGATCCCAGTGTCTGCACGTTTCAGTGACGGCGCGTCGTTAACCCCGTCGCCAGTCATTGCAACTAAATAGCCACGCTGCTGAAGGATTTCGACAACGTTGTACTTATGCTGTGGAAAAACTTCAGCAAATCCATCTGCTGCTTCGACGAAATCATAAACCTCCGACCCGGGCATACTTCCTCCCCCGCCAAGTCCAAGTTTTTCAGCATTGTAAATATTAGTCCCTAGCCCGAGTTGACGAGCAGTTTCTCTGGCGATACCGACGGCGTCGCCAGTCAACATCTTAACCGACAAACCCAGATTCTTTGCCTCATTGATGGTCTTAGCAGTATCGTGGCGAGGTGGGTCGGACAACGGCATTATCCCAAGAATCTCCCAGCTACCTTCACCGATGCGGCGAGCAACACCCAACGACCGGAACCCGCGGGTTGCGAATTCAGCAACTTTATTCTTGTACTCATTTGAGGTCTCCTCAGAGAGCGGCTGATCCTCTTCGACTGTCTTGAGAATAACTAACGGAGCCCCTTTCACACAGACCATTCTTTCACCTTCCGGTGACTCCACGACTGCGGTGATCTTCTTCGAAACTGGATCGAATGGAGAGAACTCGAGGATCTTGTACTTCAACAATGAGGCCTTTGCCGCCGGATACAATCTCAACGCCTTCAAAAATGTCCGGTCAATAGCGTCCACGCCTTTCTTCTTCCGAGACGAGGCGAGGCAAGCGGCAAAAATCAGGTCATTGGGCTCGACGCCAGCTACTGTGTATGGTTCAGACAACGAAAGCTTGTTCTTTGTGAGTGTACCGGTCTTGTCGGAGCAAAGAATTTCAACACCGGCAAGAGACTCGATGGCTGAAAGCTTCTGAACAATAGCCTTCTTCTGGGCCAGATAGGCGGCACCAACTGCCATAGTAGTTGTCACTACGGCAGGGAGGCCGACCGGAACTCCAATTATTGTTATGGCCAAGGTATAGCGGAGGATCTCGACGATAGGATTAGAACGATAAAAGGATGACACCCAAACAACCAGAAGAGTAGCAATGACGAGCGCCAATAGCGTTCCTCCAATGCCGTTCAGGACTTGGGTGAAGTGGCCACTCTCACGGGAGGTCGTCGCGAGTTTTGCCGCATGGCCAACAAAAGTATTATCGCCTGTGTTTGTCACAACCATAAAGGTCTCGCCATGTTTGACTGTTGAAGAACCATAGCAAGTGTCACCATGGTATTTGTCGACAGCTAGCGATTCGCCAGTGATAGATGACTGGTCCACTTGAATGAATGTCCCTTCGGTAATGAGGCGACCGTCGGCCGGAAGAATTGAACCCTAGACACGTTGTTAGCTGGGCTACTAATCAACAAAGAATAGAACAAGGAGGACCCAGAGACGAACCTCCTCTAGCTGAATAATATCACCGGGAACGACTTCATTCGTGTCAATCTCAATAAGAACGCCATCTCGAAGTGCTGTGGCCTTTTGTGCCAATGTCTTCTTAAGTTCATCGACAATCGACCCAGCCTGAAACTCCTGGATAAATCCAACGACTGCATTGAGCAGCAATAACGCACAGATTACGCCGAAATCCACCCAATCCTGTAGTGCGGCTGCGAGTATAGCGGCGGCCTCCATTACAAATTGGATCGGTCCCACAAAGTACATCAAGAATGTCTTGACCAGATTTCCCTTTTCTTCTCTCATCTGGTTCAAACCGTACTTCTTGCGGCGAAGTACGACTTGCTCCTCAGTCAACCCAACTTTCGGATCTGTCTGCAGCAGTTCATCGGCGATTTCAGACCTCATAGTGGTGACGACATCGGAGAGCGTGTCATCGAACTCTTCATCTGACTCAAGTTCGTTCAGAAGAGCATCGATGTCCTCGTTAAGACCGTCGTCCTTATCAGTGGCCATCTTCTCGAGATGGAGATGCGTATCGCTATCGTCATGAGCCGTCATGGTTAAGTCAAGCAAGAAGGTTCGCCATTCCAAAGCAGTAAGCAATAATGCCAGAAGTGATCGAACGGGAGAAGTCGAAAACCGGTCATGAGGAATCTGCCTGCGTCGTATATACAGTTCGCAAACAAGGAGACACGGCCGGCGCTCGCGTGAGCCGATGATTGCGTACAGTTCTAGTACAGCAGCGTAAGGCAACAAGGAATTCCTGGTCGCGAGAACTGCGTACGATGACAATCCTGATCATAATGGTGCAACAAAAGTCGTGTAGATTGAGACAATGAGATATCGTATCGGCCCTCTCGTTCGCGTCGAAGAGACAAAGACGTGCTGAACAGATGCTGGAGTTGGCTTATGTCGTGGCCGCCCATCACGATCAGGTCATAGACAAACCTTATAGTTTACATTACTAGCAGTAAGCACGCATGGGTGAAACAACAGAACTCAGAGACAGCACTCTGTCTCACCATCTCCATTGTGAATTTTTGTTGGATAAATTGCATAAGCTAAGTTATAACAATAATAATTTGTGAAGCAGAAGCCGGCCCACAGGAATTCGTAAGCTTTGTATGAACAGAAGGATATGCTGCGCATCCAGATTCCAGAATTGGATATGACTCATAAAAATATTAACGAATACGTTTATTATTACACGGTCCTGGTCGGTAAAGAACGTAATCTGTCCTGTCTTAACTAAGCTTATATCATACCAAGGTCGCGTAGTGTGGGTTAGGTCTGTATTAAAGTTTTGAGATTGTGTTCCATCGGGACGCGTAAACAAAAACATAGGTACTCCGCCAATGGTCTCCTCGTGTATCGCAATCCTCCGGAGGTATTCCCTAATCCCGGCAGTAATGGTGGACTCGCAACCAGCACCGCCTGATCCTCAGCAACAGCCTACGTCGATCAGAAACCAGCGACTTCTGGAAATCTTCGAGCGGTCGCTCTATGCGTCAACAAAAACGCTTACATTCAGCAAGCTGTCACAGTGCTATCCATATGTCGCCGAACACGGTGCTGCGGGCTTACGAGAAGCTATGAATCAGGCTATGCGTTTCTGGGAAACAAGTTCAACTGTATGTGTCATTACATGGGCGTGCTTGAATTTCATGGAAGCTGATACAGTCATAGCGAGAGTTCTATGCCATTTTAGAAGAGCGCAATGTTGCTCGCAAACTGAGAGAACTGGACGCATTAATAGAAGAAGCTAGGGAGCGGAAGGCGAAAAGCGAGAAAGGGGAAATTGAGGGGTCCGAAAGACAGGTTTTCGTGGAGAATCTGACGCCGGAAGACCTAGTGCGTGCCCACCTTACGCCAATTAATCTCGCTGAGGCTGAAAGGCTGGAAAAAAGGATTCAAGAAGTAAGTTGCTGAAACGCATCCTTTGAAAAGATGCTCACCAGTGGTTAGGCTCAAGCTTCGAATAAGAAGCTGCTACACGAAGTTACCGCACAGGAGCGAGAAATTGATGACCTCTTTTGTAGCATCAAGAAGTCATTAGATGATCTAGCTTCTGCGAGTACAGAATCTGAGGCTCTACCGGCGAAGCGAGACATGTTTGCTAGTATCGACGAGATCAATGGATTGGTTCGAATGTGAACTGCTATTATTAGTTACAGGCGTTTCAAGGAATATACTGTGAGGTTATTGAATGAACTTCGCCACAGGTTGGCACCTGTTAGTCCTGACTTCGTGCGCGTCCCGCAGAATTAGTCAATGCCAATGGCCTGTTCCATGCAATTGCCAGATTACGGTACCTATTTACCAAGATCCACTGTTCGCTCCTTGTACATTCAACTAGTGATATCCTGCCCTAGGTTTGAGGTTATTTGAGACTGTCTAACAGCGCATTGTTGCGTCTAAAGTATATTTAATAGACCCTGCGACTGCGACTATCAATGGATATTCACTTAGTAGCTTAATTCTCATTACTGGAAAAATAACTTAGTGAAAATGCAAGCGTTTCTTATTACGTATGCCAAGTGTATTTACGAATCGAAAGCAAATGCTAGACTGAACATTGACATGCCGAACGGACATTGAGAATTTTGGTAGTTCTCTACCCACGGCAAAGCGCAGTTCGAATTCGAGTCCGGCGTGGCCGGCCTCACCAAGGGACGCGGAAGTCACTAATGTAGAGGACATAAAAAGTCACTGACAGTCTGACTGTGGAGAATCTAGGGCTGTCGTCCTTGGAGAAAATAACCACTTAAACTAATGGGATAGATTAACTACTCAGTCTTGTTAGTAATCTATTTACCAAGTTTCGGATACTTTATTCAGCTGGATGCATTCGTAATGGTCCGTCGCGTGCGAGTAATCTAATGTTTGTGTGCGTTGGCCTCGTACCGGCCAGAACTCAAATTCATATAACTACTGCCGTTTCCATATTCGATTCCTGACTCAAGCTTCCTATCATATATTATCATTAGCGTGCCGTCAAATTTTGGATAGCTTCCATGAATTTTAATCTAAAGAAAAAGAAGGACGCCTTAGTTTCTCTTTCTAAGGAAAGAGTTAACACAATAAAAGTCAAACTGCCGACCATTAAAAACGTTAAAGATGAAGTCGGTGATATATTTCACAAAGTAAGTCGTCCCACTTTCATTGACTCGTCTCACTAACAAATAACCATTAGCTGGTCAATCTACGGCCGCCAGTTCTTCATTTGGAATCTCCCATCCACTTATCTGACTCACGTCATCTACGCTTTCGCAAACGTAAATCCATCAACTGGAGCCGTATATCTCAGCGATTCGTACGCGGACGCAGAGATTCATTTTTCGGGCGATTCATGGAACGAGCCCGGAACTAATCTGTACGGCAACTTCAAGCAACTGTTTTTACTCAAAAAGAAGCAACGCACGCTAAAAGTGCTGTTGTCCATTGGCGGATGGACGTATTCGGGAAACTTTCCCAGTGTCGCCGCCAGTCCCAGCTTGCGTGCGAATTTCGTGACTACTGCGGTCGCATTGGTTCGTGACCTTGGACTGGACGGGCTCGATATAGATTGGGAGTATCCAACTGCGGGCGCACAAGCCGCTAATTACGTTCAGTTGCTGAAGGAGTTGCGGGCTGGTCTTGATGCCTACGCGCAAAAACTGAAGACGTCTGCTGGGACTACTCCCACGTTCTTGCTCAGTGTCGCGGCACCGTGTGGCCCATATTACTATAATATGCTCGATATCGCGGGTATGGACAAATATCTTAACTTCTGGAACCTGATGGGGTACGACTTTGCTGGTTCCTGGTCGACCGTTGCCGGTCATCAGGCGAACATATACGGAGGCGAAGTAAGCGTCGACGCTGCGCTAAAAGCATACCTTGCGGCGGGTGTGGACAAGAAGAAGATCATTGTGGGCATGCCACTGTACGGTCGTGCATTTGTAGGGACCGACGGTCCTGGAAAGTCGTATACTGGTGTCGGAGGGGGTTCTTATGAGGACGGTGTTTGGGACTACAAAGTGCTTCCTAGATCGGGAGCCACTGAGTATCTCGACTCTACCAGTATTGCATCTTGGAGTTATGACAAGAGCTCCCGGACCATGATCTCATACGACACACCTAGCTGCGCGAGATTGAAGGCGGGCTACATTAAGAGCAAGGGACTCGGGGGTGCGATGTGGTGGGAGGCGAGCACTGACGCCCCAGTATCTGGCCCGCGATGCCTTGTAAAGACCATTGTGAATGAGTTTGGAGGACGTGGAACTTTGGACATGCTGCCTGGAAACTGGATTTCCTACCCTGATAGCAAGTATGATAACGTGAAGAAAAAGATGGCGTAGAGGTTCTTGACTGTGTCGTGGCGGTTCTGTTCTGCTGTTATTGTCTGATGCTTTGATAGTACGGCTGTGCTGTGAATGTCATTGTTAAATGATTTTTCTCATTATGCTTTCTTTCAGGTGCTGACATTTAAGTACTGTCAGTTTACATGTTGGCTCTCGATTCCTCGTTGATAGTAACGACGATCTTTCCAGCTCTCTCGGAAGCCATCAGAGCCCTAAAAGCGTCTTCCATATTATTGAGTCCATTAATCACTTGCGCGACCACGGGTTGAAGTTCGGTCTTGGCAATCAATTGCAGCACTTCGTCGAATTCGCGCTTTGATCCCATTGTAGTGCCACGAAACTATCACCATTAGCCGGACACTACCAAGAATACGTGCGACTCAGGAAACAACATACGTCGATATTCTTCAAAACAGCCGCCATTCCAACATCGACCTTTGGCCCTGTAGTCATCCCATAGCAGACAATCTTACCACCGGCCTTAATGCCACCAACCAACTGCGCAACGACGTCTCCACCGGCCCCGTCTACAACGGCATCAATCTCGCCACCAGCTCTGTCCTTGATAATTCCCCGTAACTTCTTTCCCCATCCATCTTCTTTATACAGCACGCCGCCGTCGGCCCCTAGTGTGTTGACTGCGAAAGATAACTTTTGTTCATTACCAGCGGTGACAAACACGTTCGCACCCAATGCCTTGGCAATCTGAATGGCGAAAATCGCGACGCCGCCGCCCGCGCCAGTCACAACAAGCGTCTTGCCCACGCCGATTTCAGCTTTTGTGACAACTACTCTGTAAGCAGTCAACGCGGCCAAAGGGACCGCAGCCGCGTGCAAGTCGTCTAAATGTTCCGGGCATGTTGACAAAAGGTCAGGCGAGCCCACGAGGACGTATTCTGCGAACGTGCCGTTGTATGTCTGACATATATTTCTTTAGAATTGTCCGTACTTTCCTTATCGAAGAGCAGAAGATCGTCAAGAAGGTTGTCATGACCACCGCAACTACCCCGAAGGCGGAGAAGCCCAAGAAGAAGTCGTCAAAGAAGTAAAGAGATAATACAGAATAAACGAAAATTTAGGATAGCGGGTTGCTAGTTAAATTGGGATACTTGTATATTTGTCTAGTCGTGTGTTATATACATTGTGTACGAGATTCGCAGTCTCCCCGCGCATTTTGTCTATCGGCGTCGGATTACACACATTTACAATGCCTATGCTGTTCAAGAAGGGTGCTTCCTCAGAGAAGCCAACCCACTATTTTTGACAGAGAGTATCCTGTCCGAACGTATAGCTCAATTTGGCTGACTGGCTCTATTATGCATGGCCAGCAATGATGGATGTATTTCAACCGTATGATTTACTGATAAATGAAGAGCGGTACATCATTCTATGACTTCAAAAAACAGAGCAAAAGGTAGCAACAAGAAAATATCAGAGCCAACACAGCAAATCAGAGTATGGAGTTGTTAGTACATAGTTTGGTCTTAGCAAGTCACGGTATGTCATAATCTGCAAACATATTCCTCACGAACAATAAGCAACGAGTGGGTCAGTATTTCGGATTCAGTGGTTCATCTACCACACTTTATCTTTCGCTTTCGCGGGACATAGTCGGTGCTGGCCCAGTGATTGCTCGTTCGGGAGGCAAGACGGGCATCGGACATTTGGTTGGCATGGGCGGCACCTGTTCAATTCGCTCCGGCTGAATTTCGGACTCGATAATCGTCGTCTCTGCGGTCGTAATCGTCACATCTGGCGTACTCGTGGCGGAGCTTGAAGATCACGGCGTCGTGATTTTGGTGCCGGTCCTTGGCCGCTTGGTGGCCGACAACCTTGGGGTCGCCGATCGCGACTTTGACGGGCTGTTTTTTGGTGGCAAGATTGACTGATTGGGTTCGTCGCTGGCATCCAGCATGACGCTGTCCGGTATGTCTTCATCGTCGCTAGGAATCAGACCGCGCACTTCGTTTCTGAGTAAAACCATTGTCGCGTTCAATTGTTCCGCCTATAAGGTTAGCAAGCCATCTCGGTTCTAGATAACTCTTGCAACCGAGCATACTACAACGAGCACGTTCTCCGAGTTCTTGGTAGACGCTGGTGTTGATTTCTGAGATGATTTTGAAGTCGACGCCTTCGGTGGCCCCTTTGATGACGATTTGGACTGCGGCTTGTGGACTGGTTGGGTTGTAGATGCCGCTTTCGAAGACGGTGACGGTGATTCAGACACTGTTGGGGCAGGCGGGGCGAAAATAGATTGGACTTGTTGAGAAGACAGGGCCTGGGTGTCGGTCTCGCCATGAGCAGGAGAGTCGAACCAGCTGTTCAGCTGGCAGTCACGCACGACAAGGCGGTTGGCGAGTTGGAATCGGCCTCCGCTGACTTGGATTGGTCTATATTCGCCAGGTGGTGCGTCGAAACTGTAAAAGGGCGGGCATCATGAGCGAGATATCTGTGTTCCAGATTCATCTTCTTGCGAGGCAGGAGCAGATACTTCTGGAACTTTACACGTCGTGGCAATTTCGCATCGCTCTTCTTTCCGTCAATATCCGATCGGTAATACAGTTAAACCCGTTAAGCCGATAACCCCGCTAAACCGATACTATTTTCTGTAAAAATTCGCCTCGCGGCGATTGATCCATTTCAATAAACCGATAACTCGTTAAACCGATTTTAATGCCTTGGGGTAAAACTTCGTGCCGCCAAGTACTGCAAATGAAGAGGATTCGGGGGCCGCAGGCGACGACACCCAGCCGCGGGCAGGGTAGATTAGCACGCGTTTGTTGAGGAGGGACAAGTCCGAGGCTGCAGCGCCGAGGGCGACGACGCGACCGACGCAGTCAGCGCCTAGTGGGATGTAGAACGCGGCGCCGGGGTAGAGATGCTGGCGAATGAATTTGTCGCGATGATTTAGCTGGAAGAGTGTTAGTCTGTCAGGGACCGCATTGCCGGAGATCCGAATGAGAGACGTACTGCTGCGGCCTGGACTTTAACGAGAACTTGATTGCCAGTGGGCTGCGGAATCGGCAAGATGTCATGCGAAAGCGGATAATATACCAGGAGCACCGTCGACATGCGATATCGAGACCGACATCATGGTATTCGACGCCATACTGCTTGCTTGTATGCACCTACCCTCGAGTATTGTGAAGCTAAACTGGAGGAGATCGGGATATTTGATGTATGAATGACCGAATCCAGGGAGATCCGAGAATTGAACAAATCCCGTTTAATCCCACCCAGGTCGACGATGCTTTGAGCCGCAGCCCGCCCATAGCCGCGCTTATCGATGAGCGATTTAGTGTAACTATCCTATTTCAAAATATCAAAATCCGGATTGGAGTCGTATGCCGAAAAGTATGCATGCCGGAAGGCAACCTTAATGGTTTTCTTATCTTAGCCTACGGTTGAGCCGTGGTTATGTTACAATTGGTAATTCGCGGCGGAAACAATCGACAGAGGAACGGAGTAGCATTCCCCTCCGGCAACAAAAAGACAAACCGGGAAGTTAAACCAGTCTTGTGAAGATCAACTGGCAACGGCGTCTGCAGAACATACTCAACAATTGCTTACGCGGTCCTGTTGCGAGGGCCGGTCTGGCTCCGGGGTTCCCTGCCCAGGCTTTTTCTGGCGGGTTTGCTGCTGCGTCATGCTCTCCATGAGCATGCTGGCAGCTTCTCTTGTCCGACAATTAATACAAGAAAAGTTAGATGGTGCAAGAAATAGGGCTAACAACTGGGGCGGGGAACTTGTATTTATTTTATTATTTTTGAATCTATAATAATAAATTGGTGAAATATGATTGGCTTTTTTTTGTTTGATAGCCAGTGTATTTTACAAGCTATGTACATGCGTGTACTGGCGAAAAACAAAGGAACGAAAGGAAAGCGAAACGGATAAATATACACAACAAGAAAACGAAGAAAGGAAGGAAAGAACGCAAAAAGGAAACCAAAGGCGACGACACCAGCTGCCTGCCAAGGCCCGTAGGCAAGGACACCAAACCAGCCAGCCCGCCCGCCAGCAGAGAGGACCATCCCCGTCCGGAGCGAGGACGGAATTGGCGGTTATTTTGTTTGAACAGCCAGTGTATTTTACGCGGAAGGTTATCGAACTATGGGTGCGCGCCGTGTAACAACGTTCAGTTACGGCCATACCAAGAAGAAAACACAGTTCCCCGTCCGATCAACACCAGTTAAGCTTCTTTGGGCCTACTTAGTACTGCGGTGGGAGACCACGCTGGAATCGTAGGTGCTGTAATTATTATTTTTCTATTTTTTTTCGTGATTTTCTCCACAGCTTCCGCATGCAAGTCGTCGATTAGGTTGGTGACGCGGCCCCGGAAAGATGCCATGCAGAGTTATTGTGGGATTATAGTACCGCAGCCTCTCAATCTTATTCTGAATAATATAATGAGCTCTGCACGCTGTATTACAACTGACTGTGTATGGCACATACAAGTTAGACTGTCGATAGCACAGAGAATTGTTAGTGGACAGCTGAGCATCAATGCAACGATCCGCATTAACCGCGAATAGGATTGTAGGTTGTTCAAAAGTTAGCTAGTAGCTCGCAAGATCTGATAACTATATAAGATGGTCGCCTGTCCGCCATTCCGAGTTTGATATCACATAGTTAAGTAAAAATCAACAGCAAATCGTACACAGAAAATAAGCGACCTCCAGTTTCCTTGTTGCAAAGGTGCGTGGACAAAACTACCTTGGCGACCGCGGCGGCGCTTAATCTCGCTTATCAGATTGGGGCCAATCAGGACGGAAGAATGTGAGCCCGCCGGACGATAAGGTTGTCGAATGAATTTCCTTGGCAAGTGTCAGGATTAAAAGGGTCGCTAGCCGTGTCTCAGTTGTAGGACTTGCGAGGATATCCGTTAATCCCGATCCCGATAGGTGACTACATACAAGTGAATAATGAGAGAGGGTGCACTATAGACTCTCAATACATAAGCAAACATGTCTCATGGTGGCACTGCAGCGAACAGTGACCAGGCCTGCCTCTGCAACCCATAGCTGCGGAAGACTCCAGCGAGGGGTCCTACGCAGACAAACAGGCCAGCCGGTGACGACTCACGAGCAGGATAGAGCGGCTAACATAGCCTGGTCGGGAAAACAAGGCCTCCAATGACGCTTGCAAATTAAATTACCACCCGAATTGCGATCGACTGTAAGTTCCATCCCCATAAACCCTAACCACTTAATTTCGCGCCTACCCGAGGTCAGAGCAATCGACCACAGGCCATACTGAGATTAGTGGCCGCGTTACTGCTGCCGTACAAGAGAAGCACGTCTGCAAGGTCGCTAAGATAGTGTGCAATGATTCTCAGAACTCGCAGACACTGAAGGTATTTATTGACCTGGTCTCCTTATAACCTCAGCAGTCTCACTCGAATTAATGGCATTCCCGCTACCCGTTTATAGTCTTTGCAGAGCTGTGAAACGACTTCGCGATCAAGTTCCAAGATAGTTGAAAGTGTATTCTCTTAAATCAATATTAAAAAATAAATAGCCACGTAGTGTATCTCTCTGTAAACTTTTGGTTCCCGTGCTCTTCGACTTTCTCTATAATTAATAACGTTACAGGTTGCTTGCGTATTGCGTACACATATCAAATCACCTATACCATAAGACGATCATTTTTGGTGATATTTAAATGAACAATTAAGTACTTTGCGTCTTGTCTGCCAGAAGTAGAACTAGTCCAAAGAGAGATTCGGCAGCACGACCGGGCAAGTTGTGGATCAGTCGAACTTAAATTTTTTGAGGTTGTGGTTTAGGGCCGACTGCGCTGATATCACTCCATTCCCCTCAAACAGTCAAGCACCTTGTCATTCCGCTCATCTTGTGACTCTTGTCCGTTAAATTGTAATTTTTAAAAACCTGAGCGGTTGCTCAATTATCGGATCCGAGGAGTGAGACGACGCCCTGCGACGCCAGCAGTTGCTGGTGATCTGGAGTTTGCGTGATTATTCTGGTGCATTTTGTTTTGCAGTCCCGCAGACAACAGAGTGGCAACTGCGATAAAACAACCCCAGAATAATAGAGTTTGCCAGGGTCGCTCATCATAAAGAGTCTAGCCTCATCAGGGAATTCTGTTGCCGCTTATGGCTTAATTGTGGTACCTGTGGAGATTTCCGCTAACGCTGCTTAGGTACCGGCCACATTCACCTCGAGGACGACTGATTTGATATTGTAGCCCTTTTTACTCGACTCCCCTTCTCAGTACAGAGCAGAGGGTGCCAGACAATTCGTTCGAGCGGAAGAGGAGGAAATTTCTAACAATATTTCTTACTTCAGGCTTTTGCACTAATTCAAACAACGCAAATATCACCATTCAGGGCTAGGGCAGAGTCCCAGATGCGGCCCGCTGGCCCTGGGACCGAGGCGTGTGCAGCCAAAGTTAAAGTCGGCTGCAGCCCAGCCCCTGCGGCGATCTTGAGGCCTCCATCACGCTCATTTATATTATTCATTTTCCTCTCTGCTTCCATGTTATTTCATGCCATTGTGACTGGCTGATCTTCCTCTGCCATTACTCCCTGTTGCCCTGTCGTCGTTTTTCTTGGAGCTCTGCTTGCGACTCACGACGAAGAAGAAGAAGAAGAAGAAGGCGAAAGTGCCAGACCTCGGAGCCACAATGACCTACATGCTTCCCAAGCGCAAGACCAGCTTGATGGCAGTCGTTCTAGCTGTCTGCCTAGTCTTTACCTTTATTGTGAGCCGCTTCACTTCCAAGAGCCATGTCCGCACTTTTGCCGCCTCGATGGTCGACAATGGCAGGCTCCACCAGCAGGCCGTTCTCGAGGAGCCTAAATGGAACGGATCGCCGGAGACCAAGCCCGCGGACGACATTCACGAAGAGTATCTTGCTGGCAGTCCACTCGTCCGGCACCGCAAGACTGTTGCCACGCAACTGCAGTCCTGCTCCCAGCCCTTCCAAAAGCCCGGAGGCGCGAATGTGCTTATCAATGTTGCGAGTCCAGAAGGAACACTGTCCAGACTGTCGTTCGCACCGCTCGACATCATGCCTGCAGACGTCTTCCGATTCAATCCGAATGTACTTCCATATCCTCCCGGGTCGCAATACCCGTACATCGGCTTCGCAAGAGACTCGGTCAAGCCGATAAAGGACGCAATTTCAGTCAGAAAACATTCCATTGTCTACTGCGACATGGACTGGGCCATGTCCAAAACTTTTGACCAGCAAATGCTCAGATGCGTCAACCAGCCCAAGACTATTGATCTTCCCGGCTGGGCATCCCCAAAAGGCTCGTGCGGACTCTGGCACAAGTTCGAAAACGGTCTCGGACACATTGACTCGCGGATCTTTATGTCGCCTCTTGGCGAGCCGTTAATGATCGTCGGCACCAATGGCATTACTAATTGCGTACACCAGTTCATCGTCGATCTCCGCACTTTTGTGCCCGACCTCGAATCGAAGCTCAAGATCGAGAACGTGCCGATCCGGTTCACGAACCTGACTGCGTTACCACGCGAAACGCCGCTCGCCGAGATGGAGAAAAACTACCAGCTCCTGTTCGACGAGAAGAACGAGATTTTCGTGCACCACGAGATTGGCGACCGGTCGTTCTCGGCCCTGTCCGATCCTGGCATGCGCAATCTCGCCGTGTACGCACCGACACCAGAGTGCATCCTCTCCCTCCGCAAGACGTTCCCGGACCCTTCCCAGCAAAGGATGACGATCCATCAGGCCACAAACACCCTGCGCGTAACCTTGTGCGACTATCCATGCGAACCGACGCTTGACAACACAGTCCTGATTTCGATCATGCACGTCAAGTACGAGCATTGGCTGCAGGTCTACTACAGGCGGTATCTCGTCGTCATGAACGCGACGGCACCGTTCCACATCCTCGCCCGCTCATCAAACCTCGTGTACGCAGGGTCGGACGAGCGGCAGATGGTGTACTCTGTGTCTATGGAGTGGGATCACCCGCACTTTAGGGACCACAGCCAATCCCTTGTTAATCCGCCAAACGCGGTCGCCAAGCGCGAGGATAGTAGCGAACCAAGGGTGACGCCGGAGACGAATAGTCTCGTCAACGATTATTATCACGGATGGTTGGACGACACGTTGTTCATCAGTTTGGGACTGAATGATCAGTACAGCGGGTTTATGCACGTCAAGGCCGGACAGCTGTTGGATTGTCTTGAGCTTTGTCCAAAGTAAATTTTGATGAACGCATTGGATTCATTTGTTGTATATCTTGTAAGATAGGGATTATAAACTGTGTTTGGCGCATTACTGTTGTTTTTGTGCTTCATTTATGTGGTGGGTCGGTCATAGAGTTAGATGGAATCATGAATTAATTCTAATATACATCATTGCTAATAACACACAATGCCAAAACAACAAATGACGATACCATGAACGAAAAATCAGAATCCTATAATACACCACTGCCCCAGATCATCGGCTTCTATACATTATTCATCTCATCCCTACAACCGTCATGCCCTCGAGAAATCCTGTGAGATCGTCCTTCCTAACCTCGACGACAGAGCTCTCGAATGAGTCTATGCGAACGCGCGCGTGCGTCTGCTTCGCGACTTGCTGGAATGCAATTCCAAACGAATTCCGCGTCGTCTCTTCGTCGTCGTCGCCCACCAAGTCATCCTCGTCACCGTCGTCATTGGCAGACTGTTTAAGAACCCGGGCTGGTAATCCAACAACCGTGTATGTGTCCCGAATCCGATCCAACGCAGCCATCACCATCGGGATCTGCCGATCCTCTTGCTCTGCCTTGCACTCATTCACCCAGCTCGCCAGGCGAATTAGTGTTATCGGGTTACTAAACAGGTCGAGATCGGGACCGTCTTTGAGGACGGCAAGGCGGAACGTGCGGAGGATCAGGACTTGGTTCTTTTCGAGGAGAGCGGTTCCTGTGCGCACAACTGCTTGTTGGAGGACCTGTGCTCGCTCGAGGCCATGAAGAAGTAGTTCGACACTGCCAATACCGTGTTAGTACAGAAAAAGTAAATCTCGGTAGATATGGCGAAAACATACTCGTCAAGTGCATCCCACCCGATCCAAAAATTGTCAATCCAAGCAGCTTTGTAACTCTCCTTCGCCTCATCCCCAGGTTTGGCACCAGGATTCACATTCTCCTTGTCCACAACACTCTTCCCGCGTCCACACTCCAACAACGCAGCCACGCTCTCAACAGCATCGCCAGCCGTCACAGTTCCACGGAAGCCGAATTTCCGAATCACGCCGGTCCGCACAATGCTCCCAATGCCGAAAACTGCGGCAACTGATGATATCCGGTCTTTGAGTGCACGTTTGAGCGACACGTCCGTGTGCGTCCACCGTTCTTTTGCTACAGACAGGGATACTCCCATTTTGGCGAGCATCTTGTGGAGCTTCTTTCTGCCGTCGTCCGTCCAGAGTTGTAGTCTCGATGCAACATAGTGCGAATGTATGAGTGCGTCGTAAAGTGTCCAGTGCCGCAGGAGAAACATTCTAAAATCGGGCTGAATCACCAACCCGGTGTCATCTGCTGATAATTTCACTCCAGTCACGCTAGGATTGAGCCGTCTGACTTCGTCACGGAGCAGAGGGAAGAGGCGGCGGTAGAGCTGTGGTGCGAGCGTGTCGAGGGCAGTTGTGCCGACTATGGAGAGCCAAAGGTCTTGTGTGGATGCGTCGCCTAGAGATGAGAGAAGAGAATATAGTTGTGAGGCGACAGGTGTGGAGTATGCAGTCCCTCGACTGTAGTATGTTGCGATAATTTCTTGATATTCGCGACGGACTTGGCGGGCGGATTTTTGCCGACGGGGTGACGGTGACGGTGAGCGTGGAGACGACGGTGATTTGCGTTTCGACGACCGTGTAGAGTCTGGTGATTCTGACCGTCGCGAGGTTGATATCTTGTTGGTGTCGTGCATCTCGGAAGACTCGTCGTCTGATCCGACGTCTTCCGCCACTTCCCCCTCTTCATCTGCTTCCAACTCCGATTCACTTGCATGTTCTTCATCGTCCTCATCTTCTTCTTCGCTATCTTCCTCATCGCTCTCACCTAACTCCACTAACGCCTCATAGGCCTCGCGTTCTTTATTCAAAAGTCCGTCCTCCACATCTCCGTCGTCAAAGCAAATCACATCGTCCGGACCAAACACGTTCTGTAAATTCCACGGCCTATGACTGTCGAACACGTATATCGTCCTCCTTTCTCTCCTTCTATTCATAAAACTCTCCTCATCTTCTTCGTCTTCCTCGTCATCATTCTCCTCCTCGCGCAGGTATACGCTCAAATCGACCAGCGCGCCACATCCCAACAACACCACACTCGTGACATCGTCCTCCAATTCCGAATACCGGGCTTTCAACTCCGAATACCCAGCAACTGGACACGTGCGATGTGGAATTAACTCGCGCTTCAAAATGCCGGAGAAGATCTTCGCGGCGCAAAGCGCGTCGACGTCAAGGCACGCTACGAACAGCACCAGACGGCATGTCGCGTGGGAAATCGCCGACGCGCGAAGGGAGGTAAAAGCGCGCGCGTACGACGACGGCGATACATGCATCGTCTTACCTTCCCGGTGAATTTGGTTGTCGGTCTCGCCGTGGCGGGGTTGTGTTGTGTTGTGTTGTTTGCTGATTCGGCGGAGGGGAGGATTGAATGCCTCGCGACGCGTCGTACACACAACGTCAGAGCCGCATCGCTTGGCCTCGCAGCGCAGTGATGGCTGAAACGTATGCGAAGGCAACAACGGGACCCAATAAAAGTTATATTACTACTGCTCACTAGTAACTAATAATGCAATTTCATTGCGCATACCGTCACGTTAAGACACAATATACAACAATCTATACGAAGGTCGTACACACATTAAATGAAGCGAGGATGGAAAACTTGCACTAAAACGTGCACAAAAAAAATTACAATAGTAAATACACATGAACAAAAGATCGTTAAAAGGCAAATAGAGAGGAGAAGCATGATGATAACAAACCAATGACGTAGCATCAAAAGAAAAGGCATCGAATATTTGACCAGCCAGCCAGTTTACCGCTCAATCTCTCGTTTCACATGGTAGAAAGTCCCTACAATTTTGTTTTTCATCTACTCGCCGCTTTCTCTACTCCCACACGCCAGATATTTTCACACAGATGCGCTGTCTCCTTACTCTTCCGTCTTCTCTGCAGTCTCGACCAATTCCTCGACTTGATGGTCCTCCGTCTCGTCAGCGGGAGATTCAGACTCAGGCTCAGGAGTAGCATCCACCACGCCGTCGACCTTCTCACCGTTCTCGGCAGCAACAGTCTTGCCGTTCCGCTTACCAGATCGCTTTCTGGGCTCCTGATCCTTGGCAGCATCAGCTTCGGCATCCTTCTCAAGGCGCTCGATCTCGTCTTCGGCCTTCTTGATGTTCTCGGCGGTAACGCGCTCTTGGTTGTCCTTGAACCACTGAATCTTTGCCTTGAGCGACTCGATAGTGGCGGGGACTTCTTCCTTGTTCATAGGAACGCCAATGGAGAGCTTGCTGAGCTGACTGACAATCTCAAAGTTGAGAGTAAACTTTTCCTTCTCGGAGGCGGAAGCTCCATTGGTGTTCTTGCTCTTCTTGCCCTTCTTGCCAACAAAGTACATCTCGTCATTGGTTTTCTTTGCCAGAACCTGGGTACCGGCTGGTGGCGCGGCGTCGATCGTACGAGTAGCATGCGCAGCAAGGCTACTGGATGACCGGAGCACACTGCTGGTAGGCTTGAACGTCGGGTCAAAGTATTGCAGCAAGGACTCCCCCTGAGCAATATCGGCCTCGAATGCTGGTTCGCTAGCAGCCTCGAGCTTCTGTGCGGCACGCTTCTTCCGTCTCTCACGGTCAAAGGCCTCACGCTCCGCTTTCTTACGCTCCCATCGTCGCTGTCGCTCTTCCTGCTCGTACTTGCCGTACTCCTTCTTCTGTTGGTAAAAGTCGTTCTTAAACTTTCGAAGCGCGTTGTACGCCTCCTCACGCGCCTTGCGCGCCTCGTTCCGCTGATCGACAAGTGTCGACCTATTTTTCTGGACCTTATCGACCTCAGCGCGAATGGCATCGAGCTCGACCTGAATCTTCTGGTGCTTCGAGGACAATTCTTTGGACTCGCTGTCCTCAGTCTTGCTCCTGAGAGCGGCGACTTTTTCTTTGCTCTCGGCAATAGACTGCTCGATCTCGCGGATGGTAGAGAAGTTTTTGCGGCCCTTCTTGAGACCAGTAATATCGGCGAGCGTGCGCTTCTCGTCGACGAGCTTCATGGTGCCAGAATCAACGGTGGCCTCAAGTTTCCTATAAATGTCAGTAAATAGCTAAAAGATGGCTAGCATAGTCACATACTTGATGTGAGCATCGAGCTCGTCGATGGACTTGAAGGTGAGCTTGGATTTGGCAGACTGAACTTCTTTGATCTAAGCAATCAGTTAACACCAAAATCGTCATTGTGTCCGTGATATCACGTATCTACCTTTCGCTTGATACCGTCATCGAGTGCTCTGATTTCCTCGAAAACTTTCTGGTTCGCAGTACGGATTTCGGTCTGTCGCTGTCGAATGGCGGTGAGCTGCCCGCGCAGCTCCTGCTGCTTCTCAGACTGCGCGGAGTCAGGAGAAAGCAGCTTCAATTGATTGACATAGTAATCCTATAAATTAAACAATCTCATATTAGACTTTCGGTCATATATCTTCCACAGTTGCATGCGTGAGGTGTCGTGCGAACGTCACACCTGTCCTTGTGAACAAGGGACTCCGGGCAAAATCATCTTTCAAATATCCCCAACGTAAACCCAATACACACCTGTTTGTCGCTCTTCGCTTTCAATTCCTTCTCAAGAGCCTCAAGACCAGCCTCGAAGATCGCCTGATCGGGCTTCACGGGACGCTGTTTCGTGCTGGTCGTGGCGGGTACGTCCAGAGACTCCACAGCAGCAGCCATTATATTCGACAAAAAAGTGTCCTAAATTCTTGCTAAAGCGCCTGCTCTTATCCAACCCACAAATGCGATAAGGCAATAGAACAAAATCACCGAGCAGTAGTCGCGGTGAGGATGGCTTTCGGAGGTGGGGGATGATGCTCGTTGTTCGACATATCTGTGAACTAGGGCAGATTTTTTCGAAGTAACCTTTGGCCGTGCCTGGAACCGCCTCGGGATTCATTATTCCCGCGCGTACGCCGCATCACTGTGGCGCGGTAGATCGCAGCATGCGGGTTGCCGCACGACCAAAAACTAAATCTTTTCTCCCATATACCAGTCGCCAGAATTAATTCTCCTAGATGAAATTCCGCCGATTTTGTCAGCACTATTTGTGAACTGTAGTTAGTGTTGCTGAGGTAGCTTGGAATATGGATGAAGCTGAGCGACAAGCGTCGAGATTATGGCGGACGTTTCGAACTGTCAAAGAAATGGTCAAGGACCGGGTATGGTGATCTGATGATGATCAAACGCACTTTGCTGATGCGGCGGAGATGCTAATATTTGGAATAGGGGTATGATGTTAGCGAGGAGGATATGAATATGACCTTGGACGATTTCAGATCAAGAATGTGTGATTCAATGGGCCAGCCACAGTACGTAGAAGAGAGACGCACAACAACAATATCGCTAACCAATGGATAGACGCAAACTTATGTGCTTTCAGGCAAACCCAACCATAGAAGCGCAACAGAAGTTTCCCGATCTAGGAAGTCTGTGGGTCGAATTTTGCGACGAAGCGTCGGTGGGTATCAAAACAATGCGAGCATTTTGCATTCACATCATGGACAAGTCGTTCACTAGTGGTATCTTCATTTACCAGACATCCATCACGCCGTCTGCCAACAAAATGATTCCTACTGTCGCACCGGCTACGATTGAGACGTTCCAGGAGGCGGATTTGTTAGTCAATATTACCCACCACGAATTAGTACCAAAGCATATCCGATTGTCAAACGAAGAGAAGAAGATGTTGTTGGAAAAGTATAGATTGAAGGAGAGTCAACTTCCGCGGATTCAACGAGAAGATCCAGTCGCACGATATCTGGGACTCAAACGAGGAATGGTTGTGAAGATTATACGACGTAGTGAGACCAGCGGACGATACGCGAGTTACAGGATATGTTTGTAAGATAGGTTTTAAGGTCATAGTAAAAGTACTTTATTTGTGTACACCATGCTGTGTGCGATATATACTAATATATACACATCCGCCGATGAGATTCATCATAATTTCTCCATGCAAATAATGAAATATATGACCATGCACTAGTTTGTATTTACAACCTCTAGTTTCTACCTTCAATGTCTTCCTCTATACGCCGCCCGCCAATCCCTACCAGTTTCCGTTTAACTATTCCTAGCGGTACATTCTCTCCATCGCCGTCAATGTCGTCGTCGCTCTCCTGTCTGCGATGATACAACTCGGCATCTACATCGACTCCAAAGTCCTCTAATCTTTCTCCCTCCCACGATTGCCACTTATCTCGTCGCCAATACGTATTCGGGTCTGCGTCATCATCTGGCTCGGACTCGATCGTGTCATATCCGTCCTGTAGTTGGGTTGAACGTGCCGCTCTCTCATTGAAATACGGCGCCGGAAACCCAGAAACGCTCCCGGTAGTACTACTCCGATTGCTTACTATAGGCGGCATTTGGCGTTCCACGTACTGATACACAGGAATCTCATCCGGATCAGCTGGAGGCCAAGGGGTGTTCGGGTCTGCATCTTCATTTGTGTCAAAATGCATGCCATCACCCGGTGGCTCCGTCCACGGCAAAAGCCATCGCCAGACCGGACCCAACGCTGCAAGCAAATTGTCATACGGACCGCCTAGATCGTACGGAAATTCAACGGGGGGCAGCCTGCCGCGGCGAATCTGCCCATCTACACGCTCACGCTCCCACGTCTCTATTAATGTCACATTTTCGCATAAATTCCACATTGTGCGAATCGTCAGTAGTCCGACAGTGAATATAACGAAAAATGATACCGGGGTGAATACAATCGTCGCGATTATCTCCGGCAGACTGACATCGTCATCGTAGATCGGCTGGTGTCGCGCTTCCCACAGAACTCGCACTCGTCCACATAAGTTCCAAAACACAGACGACGTGCCAATTACAACGCTAAGCAAAAACCTAATAAAGTGTAGCAAGTTCCTGTGTCCGACGCAGTTGTTCGTCCACGGGCAGTGGTGGTCCATACGCAGTATGCATGTATTGCAGATACGACAGTGATGCGCGCGCGGTGGCTTTATTGCATTGCATTTTCGACAGAACGTACTGATCTTGGCAAGTTGAGCATTAGGACTAATTGGTCGCGGCGGCGACCCTGGCGGTACGAGGACTGCCAGCAGGTATGTAAGCCATATAACGTGGACGTATATTCGGTGTCGTATTAATAGATCAGGTTGCAGGTGTTTCCGAAAGATGAAAATGTCGGATCCCCAACCAATGCCGCCTATCAAAAGAACCGGGATAGCAATGCCGAGGAACCGCCATTTCAATTGCCGAACCATTGAGCAGAGTGTTGATACTGCCGTTGAGCTCAAAGCCGACTGATGGCGATTAGCGCGGGTTCTGCTCGAACCTCGTCGGAGCCGACAAGCCGACGATCAAATAACTTTTTGACGTTGGGAGTTCTTTAACACCTAAACGGCGCTACTCGAACGGGCAGATTCCGCAAAACAGAAAGTTCGATTGGAATAATTCTCGATTCTCAATGACTTCTTGTCGATAGAGTATTCGGTATTCGATGTCACGATGGCAAGACTGCAGATTTGTAGGTTTCTGTATTTACGGCAGCCGGGTACCAGTATATCTGCCTCTCGACATTTATCGTCGACTTCATTGAGCTCCGCCCTTGCCAGATCAAGGCGAACTCCACTATCGCCAGCTCTCATAAGACACTCATCACCGCAGTTAACTATATGTCAGCAGGAGCGGCTCTTTCAGGATGAATCTTTCTACACTCACAACATTACACTTGAAAAGGTACCGGGTCGCAACCCAACTCCGTACAAGCGCCGGAAGAAGGCTGACTCAAATTTTACCGACATCATGGTCGTCAAGCTAAGTTCAGGTGCCGGAGGCGATGGGAATGTGTCGTTTCTGCGAGAGAGTGGAAGAGCCAAGGGTCCACCTGATGGAGGTGACGGTGGGGAAGGCGGCAGCGTGTATGTCCAACCAGTCGAAGGGGAGACGTCGCTCCATAAAATCCGGAAACGGGTTGTCGCAGAGTCCGGGAGAGGTGGATCGAGTTCTCAAATGAATGGTCGAAATGGCAATGACGTTATAATAAAGGTGCCAGTTGGGACCCATATCACTCTTTCGCCAGATTGCGTTCTAGAGCGTGAGAACTCTCCACCAGGTGAAGGCTGGATTCATCTGAGCGGGTTCAAGGAATTCAATATGGAGCGGCAGTTTTTCAAAGACTTGAAGAAACGAAAAGTTTTGGATGACAGAGCGCAGGAGAGAATTGAGCGTATACAGGACAGTTTTCCGCCGGACGGAATTGATCTGGCAAGACCCGGTCCTCCTGTGCTGTTGCTCAAAGGTGGCCGTGGAGGCCTTGGAAATCAGCACTTTCATACAAGTGATATTCGAAATCCAAGGTTTGCGACAAAAGGTCGAGCTGGACTTAGTGGGGTCTTCAGGTTCGAGTTGAAGCTTCTCGCAGATCTTGGACTGGTCGGACTGCCGAATGCGGGCAAGAGCACATTGTTACGCGCAATTTCGAATGCACGACCGCGAATCGGACATTGGCAATTTACAACGCTGACGCCGAGTGTCGGTACAATATCATTAGATGTCGCGACGACGGACAAGACTTTTACCGTTGCTGATATTCCCGGAATTATCGCTGGTGCGAGCCTGGATAGAGGCATGGGCACCGATTTTCTGAGGCACATTGAACGCGCGGGTGGCCTCGTTTTTGTGGTCGGTCTAGACAGCGAGGATCCTATTGCAGATTTACGAGTACTGATCACTGAGCTTGGTCAGGAGCGTATGGACGGTAAGCGCATTTTGATCGTCGCGACGAAAGCGGACTTGCCGCGTACGCAAGTGAAGTATGACCCACTGGTCGAGTTTACAAAGCGGAGGGGTTGGAAGACAATACCAGTCTGTGCGATTAGGAAATCCAAGGATATAGAAATTTTAATTCGGGTTATGGCGGAGACAGCTGGCGTCATGACAACGTCCTGACGTGTAAGTCTGAAGGAGAAAGCAACGTGTAGACAATGAGCTATTATATATAAAGTGTATATTAATATATATATTACGGACAAATATTTATTCTTTATTGATGTTAGTGTCTGTTGAGCTAAACGTTCGTGGTGAGCGGGTGTGTTGGGCTAACTCCGCTGTACCCACGGATTCTACACACTCCAAGGCTACTGCGAAATCCGCCTCGGCTGATTACAAATTATGGGCTGTTCAGCGGGCACGCAAATTGTTCTTTGACAACTCTACAGTAATATCTGCGGCTATCAGATCCTTGTCCATGTCGAAAATGCGCCTCATAGTGTTACATCTGCGCCCGTTGGCAGTATTCGGAGAGACCATACGATTTGTGCTTCCGAGCCAGCCGAGGGGAGTCGAGCAAGATACGCAATTACGCATATATCCATACAACTAGCACCGGCCCAGCCGGGAATATATATCAAAATAGTCGACATTGTAGTCGTGAAACGAACAACAATTTCAAAATCTCCGAAAAATCGCCGCTTTTCCATGGTGATCTGGAACACCGCCGCCAGCGCCGCGCATGGCGGTGCAATGTGGCTGGAAATCTCAACTCTCATTGGAGAACCGGCAATTGACGGCGGTGCAAACGTGGCGGTGTCGGCCTCCCAAATGTCCGTTCCTTTAGTGCTGGCTGCTTCTCCGCCTCGACCGTTTTCTCCTTGTTTTCCAGACTCGCTCATAGAATAGATTCATCCTGTATTTCTTTTGCTTCGCCCACAATTGTTCACAATGGTCTTCCTTGCTCGTAACGTTTTCGCTCAGGTCCAGCGCCGTGCGTTCTCCTCCTCGTCTGCTAATGTGAGTTCATTTGAGTCTGTCGAGATCCGAGTAGTATGAATAGCATGAAGGAACTCAGGTGACGCTGTCAGAGGAATGTCGATGATACTGTGATGAAGAATAGTCAAAATTCTGTATCTTTTTTATAGTCTTTTGTTGTGGGCTGTGACCTTTCAGCTGTCATTTGGAATGGCCATTGTGATTAACATGTGCTAATAAACCATTTTTCTTAGGCCTACAAGGTCGCTGTTCTAGGTGCTGCTGGTAAGTTTGGGCTTGATCTGCATGCATTCGCGGATAAGAATGTGTACGAGGCAAACGCGCGTGCAATTGGAAAGACTGCTACCGTTTGTCGGAGTAATTATTTGGTAAGCCGTACGAAGACTGACAATGCACAGGTGGTATCGGGCAGCCCCTCTCGCTTCTCTTGAAGCTCAACAACAAGGTCACTGACCTCGCTCTCTACGATCTCCGTGGAGCTCCCGGTGTTGCCGCTGACGTTTCTCACGTCCCCACTAACTCGACCGTCGCCGGCTACGCTCCCGACAACGGTGGTCTTGAGAAGGCCCTCACCGGATCCGAGGTTATCTTGATCCCTGCTGGTGTCCCTCGTAAGCCCGGCATGACCCGTGACGATCTCTTCAACACCAACGCTTCCATTGTCCGAGATCTCGCCAAGGCCGCTGCTGAGTATGCTCCAAAGGCGTTCGTCCTCGTCATTGCCAACCCCGTCAATTCTACCGTGCCCATCGTTGCTGAGGTTTACAAGTCCAAGGGTGTGTACGATTCTAAGCGCCTCTTTGGTGTCACTACTCTTGACGTTCTCCGTGCGTCGCGCTTCATCTCCGAGGTCAAGGGCACTGACCCCAATGAGGAGCCCGTGACGGTCGTCGGCGGCCACTCGGGCGTGACTATCGTCCCACTCCTTTCGCAGTCTAACCACCCCGCCATCGAGGGTGAGACCCGTGACGCGCTCGTCCATCGTATCCAGTTCGGTGGTGATGAGGTCGTCCAGGCCAAGGACGGTGCTGGCTCGGCTACTCTCTCCATGGCCCAGGCCGCCGCTCGCTTCGCAAATTCGCTCTTATCCTCGATGTCCGGTGCCCCCGTCACCGAGCCCACCTTCGTCGACTCGCCGCTCTTCAAGGACGAAGGCATCGACTTCTTCTCATCGCAGGTCACCCTTGGCCCGTCTGGTGCTGAGGTGATCCACTCGTTGGGCAAGCTCAATGACTACGAGGAGAAGCTCATCGAGGCCGCCAAGGTTGACTTGAAGAAGAACATCGCCAAGGGTGTCAAGTTCGTCGCCGAGAACCCTTAAAGGTTGGATCTAGTGTAACGACGTACATGACAAGGTAGACAAGGATTGTTGTAAATCAGTGAGACAGATATTGTAATAATGAGTTTGTCTGTGTGGTTTTAGCAGTTGTAAAAATTTCACATTTTAGCATACAGCTAAACTTCGTTATATACACATCCGCGATGAACCAAAATATGCAATTTTTATTGCAGTAGAATCACTCCTTCTCCCACTTTGCTCGTAACCCTTCAGCATACTGCTTTGCAGACGTAGACAAACATAACGCCCCGTCAATGGACTTGAGCGGCAATATAGATGCAATAATTTCTCGTTCCAGATCATTCTTGGCGAACTTTTCCGGACCGCCTTGTTCTCGGACGACGTCCGCACTCAGGGCGAGGGCCGCGATGCCGAGGTAGGCGTGCATGAGATCCGGAGGGGTGCCTGCGACTTTGGAAAAGCCGCCAATCATTGGGTTTTGTGTCTGTGTGAGCAGAAATATGATATTGGACCGAATATCGGATAACCCTAGTGACCCCGTGTTTGATGATGATAATGTTCCTGGTAAGGGTAGCATTTCGAGAGTTCCGCCGGACCAGAAGGAGTAGCATGTGTCGGCCGGTTTATTGATGCGGCCGTTGAACCCTGCCGGTATGTCCGCCGTCCCATCTTGTACAGATATGTCTGACGAGCTCTCGCTAGTTACTTCAGAATCGCTCGCGCCGTCTGAGCTTGACTCGGCATCTAATTCGGCGTACACTTGATGCATTAACGACCATCGGACCAGCCCATCAACGGCCTCATCAGTCAATACTTTTGTGCTGGCTTGCCCTAACAAACGTAGCGTCCCAACGCCACAATACGTCAGTCCTGCATGTCCCTCCGCGTACCGGCCCATGGCTATGCCGCCGTCGTAAGAGACACAGGAAGAGATATATGCTGCCACGCTGTCAATGTCAATGTCCTGCACAACGTTTCTGCGCACAAGAATGTCCCCACCGATAAACCATCGCGCGGCAGCGGCACAGTATCCAAAACGCAAGTCCCGCTCGCCAAAGTATCCTTCGAGGTTGTCGGAAGATTCGTTGCCAATTGACTGTATCACGCCGGCAGCGAAACTGCCGTCGGGGCGTTGGCATTTACGGAGCCAGCGCATCATGCGGACTCGATCCAGTCGTGACAAATCGTCGCGTAGGATAATGAGTATACTCAATGCGAAGTAGGTTCCCGCGGTGTGTCCAACGTCGTAACCCACGTTGTCATTGTCCATAGTGGATGACATTGAGGCCCCGTGCGGTACTGCCGTTGCTGGAGAACATCTGAATGCGTCGCAGGTGGGTAGCAGACATGTAGAATAGACCCATTCCTTCCAGTGCTCCACTTCGTTTTTGGTAACTTTTGACTTCGGGGAGCATTCTTGGTTCGCGACTGGGAGGTAACCGAGTAGATCCAGAGCAGAGACGCAGAAGAATATGAGCGCGAGTCTAGTCGTGTCTGTCTGTGTGTAGTGATAAGGCAGCAGACGGAGGGAGTGTTGAAAAAAAGACGCGTGACGATCTAGCGCGAACATAGTAATAGCCGAGACGTGCGTGACCTGGAGTGGCTGTCGAGATCAAGGAAGGATTGTTAGTGAGCTTGCGGTGAGTTGGCATTGATCTGTTCCGTAAACCTGATCTCTAGGAGCTGCAGTCGTATTTAAGCGGATAAATTCCCAAATCATTATTATCCAACTATATCGTTCGCATGCATGTCATGTATCAGCGCATAACCTTGGCAACAGAATTGTCGAGTGGGCTGCTGATGATTCAAGTGTAAATTTAGGTTTAACAGGTCATAGATGCTAAGCTTTGCACGGCGAGCACTCAAAACTTCAAATTTCACTTCTGCAATTGGGACCAAACAATCAACAGTAAATGTGCACTTCACAGCCCCAATGACAGTATGGGCGTTCCTCCTGCATTCAGAATGGAGAATTGGAGATATCATGTTAGTCGTTCGTTTCTTACAACTGGCTTCAACGAAACAATTGAGGGCGTTTGACGATTTGAGCAGCGAGCATAATCATCTGTGTATTTTTCAGAACGCATAATAAAACAAAGAAGGAGACGCTTCAGAATGGAACAGGAGATCTATGATCTATCAACTGTTATTTACTCAGCCCGGTTGCTGCGAGCAGAGTGACTTTCTTGCTGGATAGCGTCCTGGATACAATAAGCTACGCGGAACAGCCGTCCGGGGTCCAGTCATAAGCAGGCCATAATGGAGTGCAGAATCAAGTACTTTACATATCTCCGCCAGGCATGTAGCCATATCGACACGTCTGGCGCCAATAACGAGAAATTTGGTCCATGGATGTGCACCGCGCTGCGAGACGGGCGAGCTGAATACACGGGGAAGACTTTCCTCGTGTGCACCACCAAGATCGCGCGTACTCTGAGTGTAGTATGTTGACATTTGTCTACGAGCTGCCGTTGGTTCTACAACAGAGCCTGGAAGTACTTGCAGGTAGAATCGGCGAAGCCTATCCGATTGTGAGTAGAGCGTAGGCTATTCATGTGATCGACCTATCGGTCCACAAGGCGTCCCAACAGCTGCGACTGGTCGGGAACAGTAAGCCGGGCTCGACCCGGCCGTTGCGACCGATGAATAAGGACAACGATGAGGTGGTATTCCCTCAGCCGAATACAATTTTACAATTATCAGAACTGTAACAGGATATCATATCCATCAATTGTCCTTTACTGGGCATGGTTGCTGAGAGCAGAGTTACTTTCTTCGTTAGCTTTGATTAGCAGATTATGACACGATGACTCCTGAGGCAATCAGGGACAATAATAACTTGATAACGGATCTCTACGCTTTCCCCAATCAACGTTTCCACGGAATTGCCATCGAGTATACTTAGGAATTATGACCGTTCGTTTTTTGATACAGAGCTGCAAGAACAATGCATTTGCTGACTACATGGTATGAGAATGTATTTGGTAAAGCAAGCACTAGACCGTAGTCGTATCACACACTTGCACCTCGTTCGCCCGCTTGCTTTAAATTCGCCGTGATTCTCGAAGGGGCGTGGAAACATTACGCGCGTGGTTCGCGTGGGCTAGCGTGGCAACTGAAAGTCTGTTAACATCACGGCAGTCGTGCCATAACCGTCACAAAAGCATCAGGAACCACAACGCCGGGGTTAGGGCTGAGACAGGAACCGTTCCTCTGCTGCTGCGCTTGCGAAATTGATGACCAGGCTCCTTAGGACACCACGACTCCTCCACAGTGCGATTCTATAATCACGAAGTCCAACAGCTGAGACCTCGTCCTGCGCTCTGGCCGACATGTCCGCAATCGCCCACGCCTTTCGCGATCCTAGTGACCTGAGTCGATGGGGGTCGTCGTTAATCGCTAGGGCAAACTGCATAACCTGCCCGTCTTCCCTCCCCAGCTGTCCGAACTGTGCCGCGGACGAGCAGTGTCAGCTTACGCTCCAGACATGCTCGTCCTGTCCGACGACATCCTGTGTTAAGAAATACTCCTCTGGGTCCCCCACGACCTCTCCATCGTCGACAGAGTCAGGCAATTCCGGCAGTACGTCCACTCCCATAGGGGCCATCGTCGGCGGTACTGTCGGCGGTTTCGTATTCGTTTGTGCGATTGTCGCTCTACTGTTTTTCTTCTTCCGAAGGCGGCGGGCACGGCTACTTGGTGCCGCCGGCGGCACAACCACGGACGACTCCCTTGACGGCGACGAGAAAGCGTCGCATGGGCCTGATGACACGAGGCCACGCTCCGTCGCAAGCGGGCATTATCGCAACGATAATATGGCTGAAGCGCGACAGTCTACGCACACGGTTGCCTCGCTTGCGTCGTCTGCAATCACCCGGGCTTCCAATGTCATTCCAATCGCGTACATCCCTGGCGTCATCAACCGGTCTAATCCCAACTCACCGTCCTATGTCCCACCAATACCTGAGATGCCACTCGAACACGTCGGTCAGCAGGCGTCCATACCGCCATCGCCGTCGACAATGTCAGTTTACGGGGCGCCGCAGCAGCAGCATGTGCAATTGCACCAGCCGTATTACGATGAAGGCTCGGTTCATTCGCCGACGGGAACCTCGATATCGGACATAGCAGCTGATCCGACACGCGGAATGTCAATATATTCAGCGGCGACATACGACAGCCAAGAAGACCAAAGCATACGGGATTCGGTCGGATTGCGTGAGTCTGTCGCGACGTCGGCCTATCGATCCACCGTCGTTGTTGCCCCTGCAATGATGACAGCCATAAGGGCCAAACCAAATTTAATCGAACGGAAATCATAAGTTTTGATCGTATAATGTTATTTCGCGGATTTGCATCTGGAACTTTTGGTTATTACAGGAATTTGTTTGCTTTGTGCTTATATGAAGCAATTGTACTATAGATTATGGGAATAAAATCCGGATATTACATCATAATCATATCGTATGCATGATGATCTATTATGCCTCTTTGACCGCTAAAACGCACAACGTAAAACCAATCCCAAATACAACATGAACATATTTTTACATCACACCGTCTACTCCGGACGCATGCGCTCGACATCATACAAAAAGTCGAAATACGACTTGTCGAAATGGTGCACTCTAACATATCCGTCCTCGCCGCCGGATGCGAAACCCGAGCCGGCGGGGTGGACGGCGATGTGGTTCAGGGGCCCAAAGTGGCCCTTTAACCTACCGATTTCGTCCTCGAAGATTTTGTGGTAGAACCGCGCTTCAAATTTTCCTTGTCGGCTGCCGGTTGTGGTCACGTCTTTGGCGTCCTGCCCTCCACCAAGAATAACAAAGTCTTTCCGTGGCGTGATGGCGCCCGTGTTCAGCGGCGCGTCTGCGACAAAAGTCTTCATGACCTTGAGGTTTTTGGTGTCGAGAATCCGGGCGGTCTTGTCCTTGGATGTTGTGATGAAATACGTCATGTCCGGCGCGAATTGTAAATCGGTAACTTCCTTCTCGTGTACCGACACCTTGAGTAGTAGTTCACCAGTCTTGGCGTCGTACTTGGATACGCAGCCATCGAGATGGCCGGTGATGATCCACTTATTCAGGTACGACCATCCAGCCTTGGTGAATTTGTTTTCTGGGGAGGAGAATTTGATGATTGGTTCTTCAGACTGCGGGGCGTCGACATCGATCGTCACTGGGAAAACATACACAGTGCCCTGGTAGCCCATCCGCTGTTCCGTGATCGCTAGCAACATGTTGCCGTCCTCATTGAACTGGACGACTTTGACGGCTGTAGGGAAATTCCACGTGTGTATGCAGCGGCCAGTACGGACTTCCCACAGCTTGATGGTGTTATCTGCAGCACCAGTGGCCGCGATTGTCGAGGTCTTGATTCGCATTAGTCAGTATCCTGCTAACCACGCAATGAGAATCTGACATACAGGATCGACATCCACGCTCCATAGAGCTCCTTGATGGCCGACGTATGTTCCTAGACGCTCACCATTGTGCGAATAATATACATTCACACTTATGGTTCGTTAGTTCGTAACGCCACCTAATCACGCGCGCCAACATACATTTTATCTCTGGCAGTTGAAAACAAAAGATCTCCGTCTTTGTTATATTTAAGCTTTTGAAGAATTAACACCGCGTCTTGAATCGATTACTTCGACGTATATACTACTCACCTGCGTCAGCGGACGCTCGTGTCCCTTTCTGCACTAATTGTTAGTCCGTCGATCGTCATGCAAGCGCGAAACGACTAAGCCACATACAGTAGAATAGGGCGCATTCTGGCCTCCTATATACACAAGTTAAACTGAGAGAAGTTAAGGCGGAAACGGTTGGCGTCAAGATTAGCTACTGTAGTTCTTCGTGATGGCGTGGAGCAAAATTTTGCTGCTAACGTGCGTTGCATGGAGTGTCACCCGCAGAATCACGCGGCAGTACCAACCCCCCTGGAAATGTAAAGACATCGTTTAACTGTGCCAATTGCGCAAACATTTTCTGGCCACAATTTCGATTGCTTTGGAGCGGATCGACACACCAGCCTGCGGCCTCCAGATCCGCTGGATTCAGCCGACGGAGAGTGCCTTGTTCGACCGAACAACCATTGGCTATAGGTGATCTGCGCGTTTGCGACTACCGGAGGGACCGGATCATTCACGTCAATATTAGCAGACCTGGTATCCTTACTTCATCGCATAGTCGCCACAGCGCGGCTGGGATAGAACATAGAAGCTCCCTGTAGCCGTTGATTATCTATATCATACTTGTTTGATACGGAAGCTGTTCATTGCGCTGAGATCAGTGAATTACGATTGATTGATTCCTGAGAGTACATCGTCTCCACTCAGCCAGTATCGGCCACCACGGCCCATCAACCCACGATATTATTACTATTATTTCACGACGGGCAAGTATACATACGACAACGGACTCACCATGTCAGTCCGCCAGCTTTCACTGTCGCCGAGTGCGGCCAGGCAAAACATTGTGTGGGATCCGCTCAAAGTCGCACCGCCACGCATCTCGTCGCCTCAGCGCAAGCCACTCGCGGCTGCTCGTGGCTGTGCGTCTTTTGCGGCGAGCAAGCGCGACTCACTCAAGCTGCCAAAATTTTCCGCGCGCTCGCTTGTTCTCCACCCGCGCAACGATATCGTCGTCTTCTTCCAGCACTACACTCCATCGTTGCGTTGCTGCTCATCCTCCGCAGTTCTCTCCAATTCTGCCTCCTCTGCCGTTGCACTCGCAGAGTCTGCTTCTACAATGGTTGCCGAAGTAATTGATGGCACCGCGATTGCAAAGTACGTCCCTTTTCGATATGTACGGGCAAAGCGTTGATGCGAAGTCACCCTTATTGTCTGCAACTCAAATCCCTTGATATGGCCGCATAATTGTCGGACTACATTCTGAGAGTGAATAAATACCGTGCAGTGGCTAATATTGTTCTCTCTAGATCTATTCGCCAGGCGCTGAACGAAGAGATCAGCCAGACGCAGACTATCAACCCCCTCTTCAAGCCATCTCTCACAATCGTTCAGGTTGGCAATAGACCCGACTCTAGCACGTATGTTCGTATGAAGTTGAAGGCCGCTCAAGAAGTGGGTAGCATTATTTTTTCAATAGCTGAGGTTTGTGCATTGCTGACATTCCTTAATCAGGCCAATATTATCTGCACCCTGAAGAATTTCCCTGATAGCATTACCGAGGTCGAGGTATGAAATACACTTGCGGCAACTAGTGGGATCACACTAACGGTCACTCATAGCTCCTCTCTGAGATTAGTGCTCTCAACGATGACCCCTCCGTCCATGGTGTCCTGGTCCAGCTTCCTGTGCCCGACCACATCTCGGAGATTAAGGTCACCAATGCGGTCGCTCCGGAGAAGGACGTCGATGGCTTCGGCCCCCTCAATGTTGGCGAGCTTGCTAAACGAGGAGGATCACCTCTCTTTGTTCCCTGCACGCCAAAGGGTGTTATGGTTTTACTGGACAGTGCTGGCGTTGAGCTTTCCGGCAAGAATGTCGTCGTGCTAGGGCGCAGCGACATCGTTGGCTCTCCAGTTTCCTACCTCCTTCGCAACGCCGACGCTACTGTCACCGTATGCCACTCTAGAACCAAAGGTCTCGAGGAATATCTTAAGGAAGCCGACGTCGTTGTCTCCGCAATAGGGAAAGCCGAATTCGTCAAGGGCGACTGGCTCAAGCCTGGCGTCGTCGTTATTGATGTCGGCACAAACTACATTCCAGACGCGACCAAGAAGTCAGGACAGCGCCTCGTTGGCGACGTCGACTTCGAGTCCGCGGCCAAAGTCGCGTCCAAGATCACCCCTGTTCCTGGCGGTGTTGGCCCGATGACCGTCGCCATGCTCCTCCAGAACGTGGTCGATGCTGCGAAGCGCTACTACACCGCCCAAGCCAAGCGACATATCACTCCTCTCCCTCTCAACGTCCTCGAGAAAGTCCCGAGCGATTTCGAAATTTCGCGTGCCCAAAAGCCAAAGCACATCCGTGACATGGCCCACGAAATCGGCATCACTGATTCTGAGCTCGAGCTCTATGGGCCCCACAAGGCTAAAGTCCAGCTGCACCTTCTCGACCGCCTTTCTCACCGCAAGAACGGAAAGTACGTCCTCGTGACCGGCATCACACCTACTCCTCTCGGAGAAGGCAAGTCAACCACCACCGTTGGTGTTGTCCAGGCGCTCGGTGCACACTTAGGGAAGATCGCGTTCGCCAATGTGCGTCAGCCAAGTATGGGTCCTACTTTCGGTATTAAAGGTGGTGCGGCAGGCGGTGGCTACTCGCAGGTCATCCCTATGGACGAGTTCAACATGCACTTGACTGGTGACATTCACGCCATTAGCGCAGCAACCAACCTTCTTGCTGCGGCCATCGACACACGCATGTTTCACGAAAGTTCTCAGAAAGATGGACCGTTGTACAAACGTCTCGTGCCGTCCAAGCGGGGGGTCCGCCAATTCTCGCCCGTTATGCTCCGTCGGCTGAAGAAGCTCGGAATCGACAAGACTAATCCTAATGAGCTCACTCCAGCGGAGGCCAGCAAGTTCGCCCGTCTCGATATCGACCCAGAAACAATCACCTGGCGTCGTGTGGTCGATTGCAACGACCGTCACCTCCGCACGATTACGATCGGCCAAGGCGCGGCCGAGAAGGGTCACAGCCGTGTGACTGGATTTGACATCACTGTCGCGAGCGAGTGCATGGCCGTCCTTGCACTCTCGAACTCACTTTCCGACATGCGCGAGCGTCTGGGACGCATGGTGGTGGCATCGTCCAAGGCCGGCGACCCCATCACTTGCGACGACATCGGCTGTGGCGGCGCGCTAACCGCGCTCATGAAGGATGCGATCAAGCCTAACCTCATGCAAACCCTCGAAGGCACGCCCGTGTTTGTGCACGCCGGCCCGTTCGCCAATATCTCTATTGGCGCGAACTCCGTCTTAGCCGACAAGATGGCACTCAAGCTAGCTGGCACCGAACCTGGCGAAGACGAGGCCGAAAAGTCAGGATACGTTGTCACCGAGGCCGGTTTCGATTTCACTATGGGTGGTGAGCGATTTTTCAACATCAAATGCCGCTCAAGCGGCCTCGTTCCTGACGTTGTTGTCATCGTCGCTACCGTTCGTGCGTTGAAGCTGCACGGCGGCGGTCCTGATGTCACGCCCGGCGTCGCGCTCCCGGAGGTGTATCGCAAGGAAGACGTTGAGCTTCTGCGCAAGGGCTGCGCTAATCTCGCGAAGCACATTTCCAACGCAAAGCAGTACGGTTTGCCTGTTGTTGTCGCGATCAACCAGTTCGAGACCGACACCGCGGCAGAGATCGCTGTCATCCGCGAGGAGGCGCTAAAGGCCGGCGCGGACGACGCTATTCTATCTAACCACTGGGCCGAGGGCGGCAAAGGAGCTGTCAAGCTCGCCGAGGGCGTTATCAAGGCCGCGAACAAGGTCGAGGACAAGGAGTTTAAGCTCTTGTACGACGTCGACAAGACGGTGGAGGAGAAGCTCAATATAATCGCGCGGGAGATGTATGGTGCGGCCGGCGTCGAGTTGAGTGACCTCGCACGTGAGAAAGTCGAGACGTACACGCGCCAGGGATTCGGCAAACTACCCATCTGTGTCGCGAAGACGCAGTACTCGTTGTCGCATGACCCTGCGCTTAAGGGCGTGCCCACAGGCTTCACGGTGCCGATCCGTGACGTGCGCGCGTCCGTTGGTGCGGGATACTTATATGCTCTTGCGGCGGAGATTATGACCATCCCGGGTCTCCCAACGCACAGCGGATTCATGGACGTCGAGGTGTCCGAGGACGGAGAGATTGAGGGATTGTTCTAAGTCCGGTCATGTTAACATATTCATAATCAGCCGGTTAAGATAGTAGGGGCCCATTCAACTGTGGTCGCTGCATACATGTGATTTTGCTTGTATAAAATAGACGTAGAAAAGCGGAATATTTGGTGATGGCTTTGTTTGTTAAAAAGTTGGGATTAAGTTATCATGTTAAGTTTGTTAAGATCCGCGATTTCATTCAACTGGCGCATTTGGATATTTGCATTTATCGTTTTAATATATTATGGTAAGATGTCACTGATAACCACATCCGGCATGTACCACAAGGTGCAGGCTTGAATTTCAAGATTGAATGCCGCAATGCCGCGAATCTCTTACCAGGTATTCCACTGAAAAGCGACTACAACGATTTAGCCCGTCCTATCCTAAATTCAAATTGGTTTACGATCACCACGTGCTTGCACCTTGCACGACCGCATTTCGTGCGGCTCAATCGGTGTGCCATAAGTATATAACCCTACGCGATTTGTCGCAATTAGGGCTAGAATCTTACTGTGTCGTGACTGCGTTTTGGCATAGCGAAGATTTGATCTACTCCTCGGGGGACGAGGAACAATGACTTGGATTTCGAATTACTTGTCACGACAGTATCCGTTTGCGTCTCTACATAATTCACGATGCCGGTATGTTTTGGGTTTACAAGCGGATTGATAAATCCTGGTGTCCTTGCTAATAGATGATATATAGAAAGAAGTTAAGGACATCAAGCTCTTCCTTGAGCTGGCCAGGTTCGTTCCCCAAACTCCAGTCGCGATTCTTAAAAACCCGACAAGACAAACAAGCGAAAACTGACACGAAGTTGGAAAATATAGAAGAAAAGACGCCAAGACTGCTCGTATCAAGAAGAATGGCAGCAAGTTGATCAAGTTCAAGCTCCGCAGCTCGCGATACTTGTACACGCTCGTCCTCAACGACGCCGAGAAGGCCCAGAAGCTTACTCAGTCTTTGCCTCCTGGTATGGTTTTTTTTTTTGGATATTTTTCGTCCTTATTTAGCATCCTAGAGAATATTTGGAATGGCGCGTTCGGTAGCGCATTCAGGTCGATGCTGTTGTGAGTCGGAAGATTTTGCTAATGCGTGTTTATATAGGACTCACCGTCACCGAGGTTTCCAAGAAGAAGTAAACGGGTGCTAATGTAATAAATATGGGACGTTAAGGCATATAATCAACATAAAGAACAAAAATCACTGTTGGGATTACGAATAAAAGCTAAGGAAATTGGGTTTTGTTTGTTAATTTATTGTAGCATAAATTCTACGACGTTCGTAAAGGAACTAAATTGTTGCTTTTCCGGCGCACGGTATAGATGACTGTTGAATGGCCAAATGATGTAAGAATCTTACGTGTGCTAATCGGGATCCACCCTGATGAGTTTGTGGTTCACAAGTGCATACCATATTAAACGTAGGACAGACATGCTGTCCGTCTATATTTGCCAAAAGATAAAAACACCCTCGCTTTTGAATCCACATCGGGAAAGCCCCACTTTTAGATACCACTACACACCGAATAAAAATTAAACCTTTATGTCAACCAAATCAGGAAACAAAATAAGGTAAGCCCAGCTATTCCTCATCAAAAGAAGGCACAATCAGATAGTCATAGTCATTGCATTTGCTTTTGCCTTTGCGTTATTAAAACAAGAGTAAACATGCCTTATATATGAAGACCCATAACGTACACCAAATAGATCTTTTGTCACAGCACACCTTTGAAGAATCCAAGGTCAAAAAAGTAAGCTTCTAAAAGAATAAAATAGTTCGTCCCCCTCCGAGACATATCGACTCTATCCAACTTTTTGCTCAAAATTTTCCTTCCCATATATTCAAATTGATGACCAAAGTATGTTTAACGATAAAATAATCTTGTATCGATCTCGATTTGCTCCGACAACTACTTGCGGGAGCCGTTCTCGGAGAAAACATAAAGGACTTCACAGTTATCGTTAAAACCGTTGAATCCGGTCGCTGCACTCAACGTGTACGCGCCAAAGGTGTCAAAGTAGACCCAGTCACCGACGTCGAGCGCGTAGGGAAGCTGACACTCTTGAGTGATGCAGTCAATGCCATCGCAGGTCGGACCCCAGACCGAAGCCGTGACTGGACCGCCGCAATTGTCAGGCAGGCCATACATGTATCGATTGCCGTGGGTCAAGACGCGCACGGTGGGTTGTTGGTGATCGAACAGGATGCAGTTCATGTTGCCATACACACCATCGTTAAGGTAAAGCATGTAGCCTCCATGGTGAGGAAGCTCTCGGCGGGCAATGACGTGACACGCAAGAGTGAATGCGGACGCCACGTAGTAGCGACCAGGTTCAGCAATCACACGGACTGATGGCGGGAAGCATTTGTCGATCGCAGGGCCAAGGACCTCAGCGATACACTCGAAGTTGTCCACTCCGAAACCACCACCAATATCAAGGGTCGTCAGATTCATACCGAGGTCCTTAGCCTGGTCGAAAACGAACCGAGCGCTGTGTACGGCCTGAACAAAAGGCTTGGCACCAACAGCGCCAGAGCCGACGTGGAAACTGACGCCGACGACGTTCAGCTCGAGGTCCTTTGCAAGCTGGAGGAGATCACCGGTAATTTTGAGCGACGCGCCATATTTCATGCTGAACTGGCAAAGGGACTCAGAATCGTCAGTGACAATACGGAGAAAGAGCTCCGCGTCAGGGAAATAGCGTTTGATCTTGTAAAGCTCCTCGGCATTGTCGAACGTCATCTTGCGGACGTCTCGCTGTGCCGCGTAGCGGATGAAGGAGGCAGCCTTGCAAGGGTGGGCGTAGATGATACGCGAAGGAGGTACGCCGAGAGACGTAATGAGGTCAATCTCCTTCTTAGACGCGCAGTCAAAGCCAGTTCCAAGGCGCGCGAGCAGCTTGAGAACCGTCAGGTCTGGATTGCATTTGACGGCTGTTGCGCCGCCTGTCAGCGTAGTTCTATCATCCAAGCGCAGAATTGTGCATACCATAGAAAGGCTCGACACGTGGAAGATTGAGCTTCCAGCGAACGTGCTGGCGGTAGACCTCGCCTATGTCGGCCACGAAAAAGGGATCTTCGCCACCAGGCGAGCAGGAATCGTTGTCAACCCGGTTGACTCTGTTACGGAGAGCTCTGGAGATCAACGCCTGGCCGTGCAGGCTGCCGCCGGCGGCAGATACCTTGATGCGAGGGATCGTATCGACAGTCATGGGCAGAGAAGCGACGGCGGAGGGCGGCGGACAGGCGTGATCGGTTTTGAGACCGAGGGGAATCAAGGACGGGGGACACACAGCATTGGTCTCGACTTCTGTCATCGACGTGAGGCTGCGCGGTGCGGGAAAGCGAACTACAGACGGGCGACAGCAGACGAGTGCAAAAGAGCTGTGTGAAGTATTAAGTAGTCGCGGTGATGCTGGTGGCGGTAGTGATAGCAAAGTGATGAGAAAGAGCAGGCCGAAGAAAAACGGGGCGAATTTTTCTGATCGAGAGCCGAGTGAGAGTGTGTGTGGCGGTGCTGACGATCGAAGCATGTGCTATGGACGATCTGGGTTGTGGCAGTGCAGATTCCTTGCAGACTCCTCGCACCGCCACAAGGATTGATCACTATGTCACGAGTCAGTCACAACGAACAGTCTCGTCAGAGCCCTGGCGACTGCACGTAATTGACATCTTTTACGTTTTCGTCTAGTTCATATTGTCGATCTATCTCATGCAAAAGCAATGGAATGCCCCACGCGAAAGTAATATTCACAGGATCTCAGGTTCTCAGTCAATAGATAGTGATTTATTTCCGCCCTATTGATTACTATTTAGGCGCGTGTTAATAATGCTTTTTGAATAACTTATGTTCTATATATATCGTTCTTTGACGGTCCAATCGATATCACACTCATCTCGGGAACGTCCGTTTTATTTACACGCGCCAATATCAGATACGCTTCCAGTCCGCATTCCACGATTGGAAGTCACTACTCACGTCTGGCGCTAGACAAAACACGCATGCTGATCTATCCATTTGCAGCAGCTTGCGCGATGTTCTCGGACTCGAGGAAGCGGCTCTACCCAGGAATACTCCTGCGGTTCAGCCATTCTTGGTCGGTTTACTCGCGTCATCTATGTTTTGGATACGACTGAATGATCGAGCCTCACGCAACAGATCTTTCCATGACTACCAGTGTCTGGATCGACTACATTATGTGATGCACATTCCATGTTACTCATCTATCCAATCAACTACGTCACTAAATTTGACGCATCATATCACACTAATTCATAAACAAAAACTCAAGATCGGCAGGCGTCAATCTGTTCATCGCGCTGTCATCCTGCTCGATCGTTGCTTTAATCATGTTCGCCTTCTTCTCCTGCAGCTCGATAATACGGGACTCGATACTGTCCTCAATAATCAATCGCGTAATTCTAACCGGTCTATGCTGCCCGATTCGATGAACTCGGTCTCCAGATTGCCATTCAACGCTTTAGCTATTAGCATGCGAGCTGATAGCGCAAATAGAAATTATAGACATACCTAGGATTCCACCACGGATCCAGTAAAAACACCTGGGACGCTTCGCACAAATTAAGGGCCACACCGCCTGCTTTAAGCGATACGAGAAATACCTCAACAGACGGCGTATTCATGAAATACTGGATTGAATTATCCCGTTGGGTCGGCGTCATATTTCCCTGCAGTTTCACAGTCTGGAATCCGGCCCGTCGCAGTCGCCATTCCACCAAGTCCAGCATACTCGTGAACTGCGAAAACACAATCGACTTGATCGTCTGTCTGTCGCTTCGCAACTTGTATAGTTCCTCTACCAACGCTTCTATTTTGGTCGAGCTGCGCCAGTTCGCCATGTTGATCCGGTTTACGATGCTCCCTTTCTTCAACGTCGCCTCGTCGACTTCCAACGCCGGCGCCGTAAGATCTATTACCAGCGCCACATGACACACGGGGCATTCCAGCGTCTCGTTTGTGTCTTCCGTGTCAAATCCTTCCACATATTCTTTAATACAAAGGCGACAGAAAACATGGTGGCATTTCGCCCGTATGGCTTCCTGCGCTTCGTCATCACACAGCTTACACACCAGCATAGTATCTGCTTCGCCGGAACCATGTCGGCGCAGTACGAGATCAGGATGGTCTGCCATCTGCCGCATCCGCGTAATTAACGTAAAAATATTCGCATAATTATTCAAAACAACCCCCTGCGCGACGTACGAATTGAATCGTCGCTTGCTGTCGGAAAAGATGCTCCGGTACAAGTCATCTTCCTCTTCATTAAACCTGTCCCTTCGAATGTCGACAATGCGCGGAGGTAGGCCCAAGTCGTCAGCGCGCTCGACTTTGGTCCGGCGAAGAAGAACGTGCTTGAGGATACTGTGGAGCTTCACCATCGCTTGATCGCGCTCTGCCTGGCTGGGTGCAGACTAGTCTCGTTAGCATTGTGAGCAGACTCTCAAGCTCATATCTGACTTGCCTGGATAGGTTTTAAAAGCTCCGCGTTGAACCAATTAGCGTGTTGCATTGGCTTGTGACCACACATGTCGCATGTGCGTTTGTCACTAAACATCCAATCCAAGGCTTTATGAGTGTTAGCATTGACCTAGAGTTTAGATAGAACAGTACTCACAGGAACAGTCACACTTCTTGCAGAAATAATTGCAGTACGGCTCGATCCTCAGAAACCTAATCAGGGAGTACAGCTCTCCGATTCGGTTTTGCAACGGCGTGCCGGATAGGCACAGTCGTCGCTCAGTATTCAGTGCAAATGCCGCCTTGGCCGTATTGCATTGTCGGTCCTTAATATTGTGCGCTTCATCAAGGATCACGCGGTGGTATTTGATCGCGTGGAGCGCGCTCCGAGCTTTGTACACGCCATCGCTGCGACGGAAGCCGGCGTGTTCCTTACGATAGACAGATTCTAAAACGGAGTACGACGTAATAATGACATCAAACTGCTTTAGCTTCTTCGGATCTTCAACCCGAGTTGCGCCATGGTAGATGCTTGTTGTAAGTTTTCCGGCAGTGTTGCTCTCAATTTCAGTCCTCCACTGCATGATCGCAACCGTCGGAACCACGACCAAGTTCGGCTTACCACGGGGTTCAGAGAGCAGTAAAGCGATAGTCTGAATAGTCTTTCCCATACCCATCTCGTCAGCCAAAATTCCACCTTTGTACTTTGACGATTCCTGTGCAACTAGCCAATGCAAACCTTCCCTTTGAAATGGCAGCAAGGTAATCGTAAGCTCTTCAGGCTGAGCTGCCTGCTTAACTTCTCGCTTAGGCGTGTCATGAAGCTCTTGGAATACAGTCTTCAAATGAGGGTGATTCTCATAAAGCGCTCGTCTCGTGCTCTCGTTATACGACAATGCGCTGCGACCGCCCCGTCGTTGCAGTCTTCGTGGTCGTGGAGCCGGTGCGGTAACTGTTGCAGTGTCATCCTCACTACTGTCTTCGAGCTCAGATAATTCACTTTCGTCCTCTTCGTCCTCAAAGTCGTCGTCTTCCTCGTCGTCGTCTTCTAGATCGGTGACAGTCAACAATCGAGCTTTTTTGGTCGATGACGAGTTCGACTTCCGCCTTGAAACAGATGAAGACGACTCCGCCAACACAACTTCACTGTCAGAATCCAAGTCACCGTTACCCTTATTTAAATTCGACTTTTCTTTTGAATTCTTGGCGGGGTTCTTCAATTGCTTCCTCACGGACGCGTGTGTGACCCTACGGCGCTTCGGTGCGCTGACCTTGGCCAACAACGCAGACTCATCGGAATCGCTCTTCACAAAACCCCCTATCCAGAAGTCAGAATTGTACTATCAAACGGTTTATGGTATGATCAATTCACCTTCAAAATCGCTCTCATCCTGATCTTGAAATTCCGCGTCGGATAACTCCGATAATTCCTCACCGTCAGACGTTTCCACCGCCTTTTGCTTGCCTTTATCAATCCTTGACGGCGTTGCCTTAATCGTTTCCGAGGCTGCATGACCGTAAAATTAATCGTCAAATCATACTTCTGGTTTAGGGAGCTCAAGCATACCTTTCCGCTTGCCATTGGGCTTGTTGGAGTTATACCCTGAATGAGTTAACACTTTTGCTTATTGCCATTTCAACCGGAACTCACTAGAATCAGAGATCTCATCAAAACTGCTGCCCTCGCTATCTCCAACCGCAATCACATTCCCGCTCTCATCCTTGTAAGCCCGCGACACATACGGCGACGACTCAGTGGCCGCTATACGCGCACTTCGACGCCTTCCGGCCGACAAAGATGGAGTGGTACTGCCTGACTGCGGCGAGGATGACAGGGAAAGGACTTGTTTTGGCGGTACGTAATTCCGTCCCGGCATTTTCGTGGACCGGATACCAGAATATTTAGGGATATGGGGATGAGAGTGTATGTGGTGGGCTCGGAAGCGAGGATGCGATGCCTGCGGTGATGAGTCCCACTAATGGCGAGCCATCAGAATGCCTATTTGGGCTCACGCGTCTGCGGTGATCACGGTGCGACGCGACAGTCGCCGCGATCGCTTCATCCGCGCACGTTATCACCGCGTCGACAGACAAATTACTACAACGTAAAATTTTCGAACCCGCATGTGACAGCTACGTCAATTTTGATGCCAATTAATGCAATTCTTCTAAGTTCTAAGCCACCTAAACCTATTTACAATAAAAAAATATTCAACTCAGACGTCACGGAGCGAAAGAAGATTAGTTATAAAATCCGGCATTCAATTACCCAAAGACTCCTCGTCGCTATGGTCTGCAACCTCCTTGAATCCTAGTGGCACCTCCGAGTCTTCTTCAGCACCGAGTTGTGCCTCTGCAATCGCAGCAGCCGCTGCAAGGCTCAATGGGCCGGCATCCGCAATACGCCACTTATTCTCGTTGCTAATCCACTCTTGCTTGGTGCCCAACAACGCAACACTCGTCTCACTATCCTTGCCAACCAGGTACCTTTCGGCAGCGTCCTTGATATCAGCGATACCGACGTCTAACAACTGTGATCGTCTGGCTTGGCGCATGTAGTCATCAAATCCGTGTAAAAAGTAGATCATGCCTTCCGAAGCTACACTCTGCGGCGCGTCAATGCCTTGGAACACGCTCAACTTTGCCTCCTCCAAGTCTCGTGCAGACCATGTGTTCTGTACCGCCCATTCACCGGCACGGGATACGGTGGTCAAGGTATTCAATGGGTTCGGGTCACGATAGGAGTAATAGCTGAATATCCCACCAGCGCCGCTATAAGTGGCACCGCCGCCATACGCTCCACCTTTCTCTCGGATCTCACCATGCAAGTACTTGTGAGTTAAAAGGTTCGCCAATATCTGAAGTGCGGCGCTATCACTATGCGTATACGGTACTCCACGAAGACAAACGCCGGCGTAATTGACCTGGAACGGCATGGGGTAGAACGTCTTCTGAGGCAGCGCGTTCGGCATAAATCCTGTTAAAGTTGAAGCAGTGCCTGGTTCAACTGAACGTGGAGTAGTTGCAGCGGGCAGGCTATCGACGAACTCTGCGACGGCATGCTCGTTGACTGCGACTGCGTCCGCACCACAGGTGATGGCGACCTTCAGTGCACCGTTCGAAATCGCAAAGACGGCAATTTCCTTTAACTTGGCTGATATCAGTGGTAATGACGCGTCATCATATGAGTCTAAATACGCCATAAACTTGACCTGCTCCATGCCAGCTAGAGACTCACTGAGTCTGGAAGATGCTGTGGTGGCAGAAGCTGCAACACCCCTAGCGTACGCATGCCCACTACCAGCAATCGCATCTGCGGCTCCGCTAGTCATCCCTCGAATCAAGGTGCGAAGCTTCTCGTGATTGTCATAGTTTGTTTCCAGGAGCAGGACCGCCATGAGTCTGAATAGTTCAGACACATCCTTGTCCAAACTGTATCCCGTCAGCATCAAACCCAATTTCCAGGTATCCATGTCAGTGGCGACGGTGTTGACCTGAACACTGGCGCTGATACCACCAGTCTTGAGCTTGATCTCGTCTTCCAAAGACGCCATCGATCGAGTCTTCGTTCCAAGATTTGTTAATGATTCTGCAAACAAAGGGAGATAAGGGTGGAGATGTTGTGGTAGATCCTGTAGGGAAGCTAGCGCTCGGAAATATGTTAACCCATTCGTCGGTGTCACCCGCCATTGAACTGGAACATTCGCCGATGTCATGCTATGTTCAATTTCATCTATTTCAAATACTAGTGGGATATCTTTCACGTGAAGCGTAGGAAGACATGATAGATCCTCCTTCTCTTCCTGCTTTTGAAGAAGCTTTAGGCCGAGGTCATACGCCTCCTGCTTGTCTTCCTCGGTTAAATTTGCAGTTTTAGCACTCAACCTTTGTTGTTCCTCCAAACGTAAGGTCTCTCCATAACTCTCGGACGGCACCATGGAGAACGAAAACGAAGGCTCGTCATCAAGCAAGTACTTCTCTAGGAAGGACTCTAAAAACCTCGGCTTCTTCAGATCTTCGCGGAATCGATTGATCACCGAATTCCACTCAAACATATCAAGAGGATCCACCTTGTTGAACCATCCAGGTGTAAGACTATAGAGTAAGTTCATTCCAAAATTAGCAACTTTGTGCTTCCGCGAGAGCTCAGTCTGGTGCAGGATAGCCTCGACCCGATTTAGGTCCAGACCCTCGTCATATGTCTTCTGGATAGCGGAGCGAATTGTTTGCTCCACAACCGGCAAATCCTCCTTCTTCACGCCCTGAAGCCCGACAGAAAATATATTCACCGGCGAACTAGTGTCCAGACCTGTGTTAGGGGAGTACTCTGTTCCTAGATCAGACTCAATAAGAGCCTGGTACAACGGCGACGCATGACCATCTGTCAATAATGTTGTCACCACCCGAAGACAGAGTCCTTCGTACACATCATCTGTCGGACCCATAAACCATGTCAATGACGTTTTGTATTGTCGAGCCGGATCCGCGAGGGGATCAATGGGGCCCTCCACGACAACTCTCTTTGTTTCATTCAACTCAATAGGATACTTGACATCTATCTCCCTGGTTTTGAGGTCGAACTTTGAGAACGTATTGTCAATGTGCTGCAGATGCTCTTCTAGAGGGAAGCTGCCGTAAGTGAATACTTTCGAATTAGAGGGATGGTAATTTTTGGCGTGGAATTCGCGTAGTTGATTGTACGTCAAGTCAGTTATCTTTGCTGGGTCGCCGCCACTGTTATTCAGGCTTGGATAGATTGACTCTTGGAAGCGAATATAGTACAGATACGAGGAATCAGACTAGATTTTACTTCAGCATATGCGCACTTGATCACAGTAGTCAAGAACCTACCATTTGCCCCTTCATTTCATTGTAAACTACACCCTTAAAAGTAAGTGGTGACGTGGGATCTGGATGGATATTATTATCAACTTCGATACACTTAAACTCACGAATGCAGCATACCATTGGGATCAGTATGTTCCAGTCGCCATCCTTCCTGCGTGAAATCAAGTTGGCGTAACAAGGGATGAAGAGTTGCGTCCAAGTACACCTCGCGCAGATTCCCAAAATCGACTACGTTTGTCGTAGCAAATGGGTAGAACGTGTAGTCGCTCGCTATCTAATGATTAGCCAGTCCACTGCTACCAATACAACTTAAAAGGCTTCCTACCAGTCATCGCGTTCATGAAGTTAGACAATGATCTATTCAGCATTTTGAAAAACGGATCGCGAACAGGATATTTTTCGGACCCACACAGCGTCGTATGCTATACGCTTGTAAATCGACCAATACCATAACTCGCCCTTACTCAGAATGCATACCTCCAGAATGTGAGCAACGCCTGTCGCGTCTGGCGGATTGGTCTTAAATGCGATCGAGAATACGTTATTCTTATCATCTCTCGCGACATGCAAATGCTCCCCGCCGGTTTTGTCGTGCTGCAAATGCACAGCCAGTAACTCCAGCTCCGGAACCTGTTTTGTACGTTTAACGGTGTACCCATGCAGTTTCGTACCCTCTGCGTATTGATTCTCTAAACTCGCCAGCGTGGCGAACGTCCGAGGTAACCGAACGTGACTGAGTAGCGGCTTTGATCTGGCGCCACAAGCGAATCGAGCTCGCAATAGATGGGACACCATGTTGAAGCAGTGGTCCTCACAAACCGGTTTTGCGGCGGAGAGAGGCTGATGGGATATTTGGTGCAGTGGACGTAAAAGACTGTGAACAAGGAAAGTGAACTTGCGAGAAGGGTTGAGGAATTCTGGTAGGTATGCTTACGCGCAGTTCCCAGGAATTTAAAATCTATGAATCTACAAACTACTAAACAAGGAGCTGTAGGTCTAAGCCACTCTGTGACCACCGTCTTCTTAAGAGATCTACGGTCTAAGCCTGCTTGTGGTTGAAGTCATTGGTAACTGTCTGCAGAGTTCATATGTAGATTCTAAGTAATCACTAAGATGATCCTAATCTTATGCAGACTGATGGATGAACTATGGCTCTATCTGAGTCAGATAGACAGCTTATTTGATGCAGCGAAGTAACGGGCAGTATTTTTAACCGACGCACCCAGTTCCGGTCAAACTCGTCGTCGTCGAATAAATCCTAGCACAGTCTGTTGGCTAAACCATATGTAACGCTCGAGATCTGCAGGACACTCGTGATGGCCAAAGAGATCCAAATTAATCTCGAAGCAATATTTTAACGTTCGACTGAATTTTTGGTTAAACGGGACAAAATTTGCCCTAGCCCTTGCTCATTGACCGACAGTCCAACAGCCGCGACTTATTTAATACAATGATTCTTCCCTTACAGCAGTTCAGAATAGATGTCATTCGTCAGCAAGGAATGGGGTATCAATAATTATCAGTTTAAGTCGCATGCTCAGGGCTGTAGAGTCTATTTGAGGTGTCGGTCTCAATTTTGAGTAGAATCTTACTTGAGCAGACTACATATTTGGAAAGTCGGGCACAAATAAAACTAGTCTATATCTGGATTGCCCAGATAGAAATGCAGATTGTTCAAAGAAGATAGCCCCTGTAATGATATGGCGTCTTAGTGTAGTGATCGGTTACCCGTCACGGATAATATCGGTGCTTCGAATCGGAGAGAGTCGCGACATGTAGAACGCGCTGTTCGTAAATTCTGTAAACGCATGCCCCGACTACATCAGACAGCACGAGCTAAACACACAGCTTGGACCAGCCGTATTCACCATTATGCTCGTCTGGCCGCATTGCAGACGACGAATTGTACATTCGGTTCGAACTGGTGACGTTGCTGCGATAGTACTTGGGACAAGAACACGATCAAGCGCACGCGCGAGGAGACGGTTCATATCGTCCAGTACCAACGATGCGAATAATGAGAATAATGGAACTGTCGAGAACAAGGAAAAACCTTTTTACGTCACTACTCCTATCTTTTACGTCAATGCTGGTGAGTGGCTATGTATTCTCAGCCATGGAGCCGCGAGATTATTTTGCTGATACGATCGGATAGCTCCTCACATTGGACATCTATACTCTATGGTCTTAGCCGATACTTTTAAGCGATGGCAGCAGTTTGTAGGAAAGGACAGCTTTTTGCTCACCGGTACCGACGAGCATGGCATGAAGGTTTGTGAGTGCTCAGATCGTTCCCCAGCATTGTCTAACCATTGTACGTTGGTATAGGTCCAGCAGGCTGCAGATAAAGTCGAGAAACCTGTCAAGCAATTCTGCGATGAGACTTCGCAATTATTTAAGGTATGCAGGTGATTCATGCCAGCAGTAAACTGGATACTGATAAATCGGCGGACAGAATCTCGCGACAACGGCAAATATATCTAGCGACAAATTTATCCGGACGACCGACGAGGACCACCAGGAAGCGGTCCACAAACTATGGACTACATTACTAGAAAAAGGATATATTTACAAGGGCAAGCATGAAGGCTGGTATTCCGTCAGCGACGAGACGTTTTACCCGGAGAGCCAACTCAACAGAGTGTTCGACCAAGCCAGCGGAGTCACCAAGGTCTACTCAACAGAGACGGGAAAAGAAGTTGAATGGGCATCGGAGGAGAATTATTTCTTCGCATTGTCTCGAATGAGGGAACCGTTGCTTGAACTCTACAAGAGCCGCATATCGGACAAGTTCGTGTTTCCGTACTCACAGTTTAAACCCATAATCGATTCAGTAGAAGGAGGACTGTCGGATCTCAGCATTTCGCGGCCATCGAGCCGGTTTACTTGGGGTATACCTGTGCCTGGGGACGAGAGTCAGACGATTTATGTCTGGCTTGATGCTCTCGCCAACTACCTAAGCGCTGCTGGGTATGGTCAACTTACAAGCCACGAGTTCAAAAAGTCCATGTGGCCGGCGGATATACATGTAGTTGGAAAGGATATTACAAGATTCCATTGCATCTACTGGCCTGCGTTTTTATTAGCGGCAGAGCTTCCTGTACCGAAGCATGTCGTGGTGCACTCACACTGGCTCATGAACGGCGCGAAGATGTCCAAGTCAGGTGGAAACATCGTGGATCCAAACGCAGTCATGGCCATTGCCGGTGTCGACAGCGTACGTTACTACCTCTTACGGCACAACATCTTAGAGGGCGATGGCGATTTTGACACGGAAAAGGTTTTGGAGCGGAGGCAGGCTGATCTGGTGTTCAAGTATAGCAATTTAGTGAGCAGGACGTGTTCCAAATCATTTTCGATTGAATTGGCACTGTCTCACGCTCTGAAAGGTTATCCAGTAGCCCATACGCGACAGGACAAATTTCTGGCATTCCAATCCGATTTGATTGCTGAAGCAAATAACCTTGTGGATAATGCAGCGAAGCACATGAATAACTTTAATCCCACCGGGGCTCTAAGTGAGATCTGGGGCGTGCTGAAAAAGGTAACGAATATTATACTCTACAGCGGAGAGTCTGGACGGAAGCTTACTGCGTGCTAGGCAAACCAATATGTCGACTACGCAACCCCGTGGAACACTGCACCCAGCAATATTAGTCCGACTATATTCGTCATGGCTGAGATGTGCAGAATAGTATCGATTGTCTTGCAGCCTTTCTTACCTACGTATTCCGGTAAAGCTCTCGATAAGTTGAGTGTCTCATCGGACCATCGGTCCGCCGAGTATGCTAAATTTGAGGCTGATATGACATATGGAAAGGATGCTAACCTTCCTAACCGTGGCCATGTCGTTGAACGGAGTTCACGTTAACAATGTAAATAGATTATTATGTACATAGACGAATTGTATAATTCGGAACCTATTGATTATCCAAGTGGAAGTCTAGGAAGTTTGTAATTATAGAGATCATTATGTGCCGGTACACTCGTTATTAAACCTAGCAAGATCAAGGGGTAGCAAAGCCCCTTGATCCCTCCCAAGTTTGGGCTCGGCATTGGGTCATGTGATATTCGGAAAGTGATCCGACCGCGGATGATACCACGAGCTCACTCGGACCGCGGCACGATTACGAGCGAATACGAGATACGAACGATCCGCACCAAAACCGAAGGCCTTGGAGACGACAACGTAAAAAATAATGCAGCTGCACTTTTATTTCTGTATCGGGGCCCGTATACTCGTTAACTACATCGCGAAGAAAACGCAAGTAACGAACCCGGACAAGCCGAGCTCGCAAATCGATGGATCGCATTTGAAATACAGTCGCCACGCAAAAGCCGCAGCAGAGCTGGCGCTCGTATCCGGGCAGATACGAGGTATAGTCTGCTCAGTTCGAATCCGCGTCTGTTTTGTACCGGCTTGACTTTAGTGTAAAAAAGACCGAATCTGGCAATAAAAGTAGTAGATTCTACGCGACCGATCATGGCCGGCACAAAGTGAAGTGACAAACGAACGAACGAAGAATACAGTGCCGGACGAAAATTGAGGCCTCGGGGTCGTACGACTTCCCGGGGCCGACGCGAGGGTGAGGGCTAGGGCTGTTCGCACACAAAGTTGACAGGCCGCCCCCATCACGGAATTATTTTAAAACTAGCCTCCCTTGTCTGCCTTCGACAGAACATCAGCGCAAAGCAACTCAACCAATTGCTTTCGTTGTTACGCGTCCGCTGTCTTCTCCACAGTCTCGCCATGGCCATGCTATCTCGTGGCTCCTTCGTGGATTTCGTCCCGTCGGGGCACATTGTTCTCGCCGGCCTCGCCGCGTTCATCGTAGTCTCCATTGTTCTCAACGTCCTCTCCCAGATTCTCTTTCGGGACCCTAACAGGCCGCCAGTCGTGTTCCACTGGATTCCCGTCTTTGGCTCGGCCGTCTCGTACGGAATGGACCCGTACAAGTTCTTTGAGGAGAATCGCAAGAAGTTTGGCGATGTCTACACCTTCGTTCTCCTCGGTCGAACGATGACAGTCGCTCTTGGGCCCCAGGGCAACGACTTCGTTCTCAATGCGAAGCTTAGCGACGTGTCTGCGGAGGACGCGTACCACGATCTCACGACTCCTGTTTTTGGTAACGGTGTCATCTACGACTGCCCCAACCATAGATTGATGGAGCAAAAGAAATTCGCGAAGAGCGCTCTCACTGTCCCGGCATTTCGTACGTATGTTCCCATCATCATCGAGGAAGTCCGCAAGTATTGGCTCAAGTCTCCTCAATTCTTTGGTGGGAACCCCAACCGTGCGTCTGCTAACGCTCACCTCATGACTGCCATGCCTGAGCTCACTATCTTCACGGCGTCCCGGACCCTCCAGGGGAAGGATATTCGCGCCAAGTTCGACGAATCTTTTGCTGACCTTTACCATGACCTCGACAGAGGCTTCACTCCCCTTCATTTCGTTTTCCCTCACATTCCTATACCGGCCACGTTCCGTCGCAATGCTGCACAGAAGAAGGTTTCTGACACGTACATGGCGGTTATCCGTGACCGTCGTCAGCGAAGCGACTTCTCAGAATTCGACGTCATCAATACTTTTTTGAAGGAAGCCATTTACAAGGATGGTGTCCGCATGACTGATCGTGAGATTGCGAATATGCAGATTGGAATTCTTATGGGCGGCCAGCACACGTCTGCTGCTACCAGCACATGGGCACTTCTCCACCTTGCCGCCGACACGGAGCTCCGCGAAGCTCTCTACCGGGAACAGATTGAAGTTTGCGGCGAAGATCTTCCTGACCTTACGTACGAGAACTTACAGAACATGCCATTGTTGAATTACACAATCCGCGAAACTCTTCGTATGCATCCGCCTCTTCACTCCCTCATGCGAAGAGTTCGCAGCGATCTTGCCATTGAAGGCACCCGCTACGTTGTCCCCAAGGGCCATTACGTTTTGGCCGCTCCGGGTGTTCCCATGATCGATAGCAAATATTTCAAGGAACCCGCGACTTTCCGGCCCTCTCGATGGGCAGAAGCCAAGAACGAGATTAACCTGGAAGATAGTGGTGAGGTCACCACCGTGTCCAAGGGAGCGAAGTCGCCATATCTGCCATTCGGTGCTGGTCGACATCGTTGCGTTGGTGAGCAGTTTGCATATGTCCAGCTCGGTACAATCCTGGCCATGTTTGTCCGCGAGTTTACCTGGACACTTCCTGACGGTAGTGGTGTTCCAAAGCCTGATTATTCGGTTAGTAGGTTTGTCTGTCATTATTTATGTAACTTGCTAATTCTGTTGTAGTCTATGGTCACTCTCCCTAGCGAACCTACCAATATCATCTGGACCCGACGAAAGGTCGGTGAGAAGAAGCCTGTCGTGTAATTTGTGGGATCATGCGATTGTTTGGCAGGCTTGCATTTTGATTGGGAGGTCTTCCTAGTTTACTTACCGCGATTCCTCTTTCCATCGCTTGTTCTTGCGATAAGCGACGACATGTCTCGATTTTTTGTCTGTATTTGATAGCTTGAATTTCTGTTCGGGATGTCTGTGATTTTTATCGTCGTAATTTTAGACCAGGTGTAACTGTTGTTGTTGGCTACGATCTCTTTCGCCATTTGTATATTTATGTATCTTACCTGGTGGGCCCTTGGTTTTGTTCGTCCGATAGAATTGGTACTCTGCCTTAATCAAATTTACATAATTTTTTAGAGATGGAGTTACACGTTTTCCTAGACCGTCTTACATGCTATATGATACATTCGTTTAATCGTTACACATTTCACACATCAGAACAATTAACTAGCTTCACTGACTTCGATTGGATGGTTGCCGATATAACCATCTGTACAATGTCCCAAACAACCAAAATGACAACCCTGCCGTTGACCACCGCGTGAATGACTCAACAGCTAGTGCTTCAATGAGCAGACGCCAATTCCCAATCTCGCCATTCTCATATATATTTCGGTGATCGGGCAAAGCTCGTCGAGCCAAAGTCCTGTAGAAAATAATGTCTATAGGTGCCACCATAATGCTAACTATTGGCGAAAGTAATCCTCTGCTCAAGCTCGGTGTAAGGCCTCCGTTCACCTTGCCAAAAGCAGAGCTAGAGAACCAAAGAGAGTCTAGTGAAGTGTACAAAGATTCCACGAGCATACCACCAAATGCCATCAATGACGCTGTGCTAATGAGATGATGTGAATTGTCAAGCAGGAATGAACGTGAAAACATCCTGCGAAAGACGCTGCCGCTCGGCAGTATATGGTTGGCAGGCTCGATTCGAAGGCGCTGAAGTTTGTGGTACTCGAAAATCGGATACGAGCACAGCCATGTCAATCCCCGTAAGCTAGTCATGTTAACTCAATTTTATACGAGCCTTAGATATGCACATACGCCAAATCAAGTGCAAATACGAGACGACCATCGTCTACGCTGTCCGATCCAATGATTTGTAGAGATTTTAGAACCATAAGCCTGACGCCGTCACCCGCGATATCGATCGCCCTGTACAACAAATTGCCCGGTAATCCAGAAAATAATTGCATCACAGTCGGGGAATTTTTCCAAAATAACTTCATGAATCCAACATATGTCATATCATCACCCATTTTGTACGTGCCTATTATGCCTTTCATACTTTGTAGAGGCCAAGTCATTACAGCGCACGTCACCAAACTTCCGCACGAGATCAACCAGGCCATCAATTCCACCAGATCTTGCCGCTCAGCAGTTACAAGGTCGACAAGTAATCGCTCTCTAGCCTTGGCAAACATGTCCCGCTGGGCTTGTTTGGCTCGGCGATGACGCTTCCGTCCTTGAATTGCTAGTTCATTCTGATCATCTGAGTCGAGGCTGGTTGGTGTACTCGGACGAGCGTATTCGCGCCCGAGGGCGAGCCGCTGTATCCGCGGTGTTAGCATGTATCACTGTATCGCAGAGATCTTCTCTCTTCAAAACGATCAATGGAATTCCACGGTTGCATTCACAGAGTCTGCTGCCGGGATTTCTCAATAAACAGCACCGCGAGCACTTCCTTCGTGCGGCGCCGCATGATAAAAGTCCCAACCCACGAAATTTTTAGGAACGAACTTTTCCAGACCGGCAAACAGATACTCTGTATGGTTCACTCTAGGTCCGGATAGTCAGTGAACAAGAGAAGTATGGTTCCAACTGCAACATCTGCGACGCTGAAAACAGCTTTCTCGCATAGTGCTATTGAGGTTTTTTTTACTGGCGGATCCGCTTCGGTTTCCGAAGATCAGAGTCTGCTTGCAACAGCATACGGTGAAGAAGTCGTTATTACTGACCTCAGTACCGGTCAACGGAAGCACAAGTTCAAAGGCGTACGTATCAAGTCTACCCACTATTGTACTTTGAAGGGACATTGACATAAAATACGTTTTAGGATACGGAACAGGTCACCACACTTGCTCTTTCTCCGGATGGGAAATATGTCGTCGTTTGCTCGCGGTCCTTACAAATGCGGATATTCCAGCTTCCAGAATGCAAATTAGTACGGGCATTTAAAGCGCACGATGGACCTGTTATTGTAATGCACATCGACAGTACCTCGACGCTCGTCGCGACCGGTGCCGCCGACGGTGTCGTGAAAGTTTGGGATTTGGCTGGTGGATTCAACACGCATACATTCAGAGGCCACACTGGTGTCATCAGTGCTGTAAGAATATTTGGACAGAAAGGCGGTGTGAGGTGGCAAGTTGCGTCAGGATCCGACGATACGAAAATTAGAATTTGGGATTTAGTGAAAAGGAAGTGTGTCGCGGTATTGGAAGACGGACATGTTAGCGTTGTGCGTGGGCTCGATTTCAGTAGCGACGGATCTCTTCTGATAAGCGGTGGTAGAGATAAGGTTGTCAATGTATGGAATATGGAAAACTACAGTTTAGTGAAGACAATCTTAGTGTTCGAGGTACGTTTGACTATCCATACCGAAAACGAGCATATCTAACCGGTACCTACAGGCTCTAGAGACAGCAGGACTACTGTCGTCTGGTACGTTGACCAGCAAGGTATCTGACCAGCTCATCTACACTGGAGGCGAAAAGGGAGACGTTAAGCTGTGGTCGATAGACTCAGGAGAGGAGGTGACACCGGAACATGCCACGATTCAAACGTCCGAGGAGGTCGGCGTATCCGATATTATGTGAGTTTTTGTTCCCGGAGAGAGTAAATATAGCCTGCTAACGAAACAGTTACTATCCTTCCTGGAATGACCTTATTGCCGTGCTGTCCGATCAGACTCTTGTCGAACACACTTTAACATCAAACGATCTACCTATTGTGAGAAGGCTGTCCGGTAACAATGGCGAAGTCATTGATCTGGCGTATGTTGGTCCCGTCGACGTACAGGGCATTCAGAAGTATCTCGCATTGGCAACAAATTCTCCAGAGGTAAGAGTGATATCGACGGAGACACAGTCCTCTGTTGTGCTCGCAGCTCACACGGATATTGTAATTTGCATTGATGCTTCTATCGATGGTCTGTGGCTAGCCAGTGCCGGAAAAGATAACGTTGCCAGAATATGGCGGTGGACCGCATCTGGTATGGAAGATGCCGACGGAAATGAGCACGATGGATTTCAACTCCATGCGACATTCAAGGGACATCTTGGCTCAATCGGTGGTGTTGCGCTTGCGAGACTGGTTACACGGACAGGCTATCCCAAGTTTTTGATTACAGGTTCCCAGGATCTTACGGTAAAGAAATGGACGGTGCCGTCATCTGCCGAAGAGCCGCTGGAAGTTGCAAAGCCAGTGTTCACCAGAAAAGCCCACGAGAAGGATATTAACTCAGTAGATATCGCGCCGAACGATGAGTTCTTCGCCACGGCATCACAGGATCGTACTGTTAAGATTTGGTCAGTTGAGGAGGGCGAGACAGTTGGAATTCTCCGTGGCCACAAGCGAGGTGTGTGGAGTGTCAAGTTCTCGGTATATGATAAGTTTGTTGTGACTGGAAGCGGAGACAAGACGGTCAAGGTCTGGAATATCAGGGACTACACTTGCGTGAAGACCTTTGAGGGCCACACGAACTCTGTATTGAACGCTTTGTTCATAAGCGCGGGTGCGCAGGTTGTTAGTGCAGGTGGCGATGGGCTAGTTAAGGTCTGGGATGTCAAGACTGGTGAATGTAATGCGACCCTTGATAACCACGAGGACAAAGTCTGGTCGTTGGCTCATCGTTCTGACGGCAAAGTCGTTGCGTCTGGCGGCGGAGACTCCGTTATCACGTTTTGGGAAGATATCACGGAAGAAGAGCTCGCACGGCAAGCGGAAGCTGATTCGGAGTTGGTGGAAAAGGAGCAAGAATTGTCTAATTTCGTGTACCGGAAGGAATGGAAAAATGCTATTCTTCTAGCCCTGACGTTGGATCATCCCTCACGACTGCTGAATCTCTTCCGAATAGTTATTGCCGAGAATGCTGAGAAGGGCTCAATTATGGGTCTCCGGGAAGTCGATGAGGTGTTATCATCATTAGCATCTCCACAATTGCAATTGTTACTGCGACGAGTCCGAGATTGGAACACAAATGCACGGACAGCCGCTGTTGCTCAACGAGTTTTGAACGTCCTTCTGCAGTCGTATCCTCCGGAGAAATTTCTCGCCGTCGAAGACATCAAGCGGACACTGGACGCTCTTGTTCCATACAGCGATCGCCACTATACCAGACTGAGCGAGCTGCTGGAAGAGAGCTATATTGTGGATTATACGCTGCGCCAAATGGATGAGGTCCTAATGACGCAAATAAATGAAGTATAAGAGTGTTAGAAAGAGGTTTGGTTGTAAGATATTCTACCCTTGTTCTATAATATGCATACAATCTTATGTAACATATCTAATCGTCCTCTATAATGCACAAATTGTCCAAAAAGATGCCTGTCAGTACCGGAAATTAGGCGTCAACTTCTTGCTTCTATT